>NC_071466.1:91476103-92083603 GCF_028500815.1 Rissa tridactyla | reverse complement strand
TTGTGCTACACCTAGGACTTCAGAGAAGATGTATATATTGCTCTTTTGCTTTTTTCCTGTTAGTTTTGTTGAACACACAGTGGCAGTTCCCAGTGGTCTCCCAGGAAAAAGTACAAATAAGCAAAATGCTGTCATCACAGATGCTAATGCAGTCTTGAAATACAAAAAAAAACAACAACCAACAAACCAGTATATGCAGTTAAAACTATTGTGTGAAATATCAGTCGAACATCTTGACAGTATCAGTCTCTTTGTGTGGCAGATTTAGAATTTATATTTCGATCTTACAAAGAGGAAAGGAAGGAATAAAGCAAGGCTTTGATCCTAGAAGACTTTTTATTATAGGGACAGGACTCCTTCTCCCCCACAAAAAAGAGGAGACACAAAATACAAAAAGACAAATAAAAATATTAAAGGATCAAAAATATCCAAAATTTTTTTTTTTATCTCTTGCATAAAGTTCCTTTGCATTACACCATTGTTTCTGTACAAAACTAATCCCTGAAGCAAGATAATGGAAATCAGATTTCCTGGGCAGGTCTCTGAAAAGCATGTCATGCTGAAACTTGGTCTGCCTGCTTGCTCTGTTAAATTTGTTCCTTCACTTCCATCTAAGACACATCAGATCATCTGAAAAAAAATCTGAAAAATGGTGAAAAAGATGGTTGCTGCTGTTTTCCTATAAACAAGCATGTGATATATTATCTGTGCATTTAATTAAAATAAATACTCTTGTTAGCAAAAGAATGAAACTATGCATCCAGGGGCACTTCCACCAGGAGATGCTCTGATGTTTCAGCTTAATAGTGAAGCTCACCACCATTTCATTCAGCGGGATTTTTTTTTCCTGTTTTGTCATGTTTATACTAATGGCTCATGTGAGTCCTCTAGGCTAAAATAGCCACGTGTCTTCCTGCCAGATCGCCATAAGTGGACGCTTTGTGTGACCATTTTTATACTCATTGAGGAGGGCACCCACACCTGTTGCTTGTCACGTGTAACAGGGCACTCTTATAAAACGTGTCAATGGAGTCTGACATTTTGTGTGGTCTCAGACTCTACCTTCTCCCCTTGTAGTGGCAACACCTCATAGAACAAAATAGGACAAGGACAGAGAAGACCACTACAATTGGCATATTTTAGTTCTTGTGCACTGTGCTCTTGGTTCAGGTTCAACTTATTGTACAATTTTATCTACATGGACCTTTGCCTAAAACATCCTTGTCTTTACCACTGTGCGAGAACAGGATTAAGCTAATCCAGTTCACCTCAGTTAAACTGTATATGCTGCAGTTTCTGCTGCTGCTCTATTCCAAGACAAATGAAAAATTTGGGGAGGTTGTTTCCTAGTACTTATTAAGTCTGGAAGCCCATGCTAATGATTTTTGGAGGGATCTACATGAACCATGACCTTTACTGTAACTACTTGTAGACATATTTATTTGCAGTTAGAACCCATAAGAGTATTTTTTTGCTCCTATACCTGCATGTTAGGTTATGCCTTTGTTTAGAAGAGTCTTCGGTGAAGTGGTGTGTTGTATGAATCTTGTATAAGGCTTGTAAAATAAATAGAAACATACGCAGTGTTCTTAACAACTGGGCTACCTGAATAGATTACATATTCACGAAGCAAAACAGAGAGTTATATAAATCATGAGGTTCGGGCAAACATGTAAGAAAAGCCAGACTCACACATTTCACAGCAAGCGTGCGTTCTGCAATACACACTATTAAAATTTCTCTGCATATCATTATAGATTCCCTTTTCACATCATTCGCCTTCCTCTATTCTCTTTCCTTTTCTCTATAGGTTAAAATATAGGAAATATAGGGGGGACAGGGGGAGTATCACAGGGTTATATTCTCTGTGACTAGCCCAAACACACATTTTCTAAAGAATTACTCTATTATTCTTACTGGATGACTCCCAGAAAATCTCATTTATATTGTCCGATTAATTACGTATACCTAGATTTTCTTGTTCTGCTTCACTTTCATGTTTGCCAGTTGAATTTTACTATTCACTGTTATTTCTTTTCTTCAATCTTTTCACAATCATTAAAATTTTCCCCTGCATTTTATCATTAGTTTCCACTTTTGGCCTATTACTTTGTATACCCTGCCTCAGATTTAGGTTTTAAACCCAACTAACTGGAGTGTACTTTCCCTCATTTAAAGTCATCTATTGTAAGACACTGATTTAAGGAAGCGAATAGTAATACGTGTGAATCTCTTCCTGCCTTGCTTTTATTATTCTCTTTTTTTTGAGAGTTAGGGCAGATAGTTCTTGGAAATACTGTAGCTCATGACCTTTGAACACGAATTCTAGATATTCTATGCTTTTTTTTCATAACTAAATCTTTCTGCTGATAATGCTGACATTTCAGAATAAGATTTCTCAGCCTCTGAGGAGGCCTTTTAAAGGAAATAGGACCCTATGCACCCTGACCACTTCAACCCTTCCAAAGAGCTGACATTTAAAGGCTTTGCAATTAAAGTTTTTAAACATTGCATAGAGTTTCCTCTTTCTGGATTTGCAGTCAACCTTTTAATTCTGTTGCTTTGTTTCAAAATCCTCCGATATAAAAGGCAACCTGTTCTCATTCTCTCTGTTCTGGTTCTGTCATCAACCTGCACACCTCTTTCTCCAAGTAATTTCAGTATTTTAGTCTTATGAATCAAGGAAGACCAACAGCACCCTGGGCTGCATTAAGCAGAGAATGGCCAGCAGGTTGAAGGAGGTGATCCTTTGCCTTCACTCAGCTGTGATGAAACACATCTGGAGTGCTGGGTCCTGCGCTGGACTCTTCTATACAAGAGAGATGTAGACATACTGTGATAAGGACAGTGAAGGACCACCATGATGATTAAGGGATTGGAGCATTTCATACAAGAAGAGGCTGAGAGATCTGGGACTGCTAATCTTGGAGAAGAGGTGGTCTAGTGGGAGACGTCCCTTCCCATGGCAGGGGTGTTGGAACTAGATGATCTTTAACGTCCCTTCTAACCTAAACCATTCTATGATTCTATGATTCTATGGCTCAGGGGGATCTAATCCATGTGTAAAAAATATTGATGGGGGAAGTAAAGACAACAGAGCCAGACTCTTATCAGTGCTGCCCAGTGACAGAACAGGAGGCAATAGGCACAACCTGAAATACTGGAAATTCCACATAAACGTAAGAAAAAACTTCTTGTTTCTTGGTCACACACAGGAACAAGTTGCCCAGAGACGTTGTAGATTCTCCATCCTTGGAGATATTCAAAAGCCAATTGCACACGACTCTCAGCAACCTGCCCTCACTGACCTTGCTCTGAGCAGCGGATTGGATCAAATAATCTCCAGCAGGTCTCCACTTGCTTTTTCAATTTTAGCAAGTATTTGCACTTACAATCAGGTTTAGAAAGTCTGGAGAATTACCAGGGTGTCCTGGGTGGTTAGTGACTATGCAGTAGACAGGATGGGGATGGAGTTGGGGGACACGCTGTGCAAATTGCACTGCACAACTCTACAGTTTATCATACAGATCACAGAATCACAGAATGATAGGGGTTGGAAGGGACCTCTGGAGACCATCTAGTCCAAGCCCCTGCCAGAGCAGGTTCACCTAGAGCAAGCTGCACAGGAACGCATCCAGGTGGGTTTTGAATGTCTCCAGAGACGGAGACTCCACCACCTCTCTGGGCAGCCTGTTCCAGTGCTCTGCCACACTCAAAGGAAAGAAGTTCCTTCTCATGTTTAGGTGGAAGTTCCTATGCTCAAGTTTGTGCCCATTACCTCTTGTCCTGTCCCCGGGCACCACTGAAAAGAGCTTGGCCCCATCCTCCTGACACCCACCCTTTAAGTATTTACAAGCATTGATAAAGTCCCCCCTCAGCCATCTTTTTTCCAGACTGAAAAGACCCAAGTCCCACAGCCTTTCCTCATAAGAGAGGTGTTCCGGTCCCCTAATCATCTTGGTAGCCCTTTGATGTGCCTTCTCCAGCAGTTCCCTGTCCTTCTTGAACCGGGGAGCCCAGAACTGAACACAGTACTCTAAATGAGGCCTCACCAAGGCAGAGTAGAGGGGGAGGATGACCTCCCTCGACCTGCTGGCCACACTCTTCTTGATGCACCCCAGGATGCCATTGGCCTTTTTGGCCACAAGGGCACATTGCTGGTTCATGGTCATCCTGTTGTCCACCAGGACTCCCAGGTCTCTTTCAGCTGAGCTGCTCTCCAGCAGGTCAGCCCCCAACCTGTACTGGTGCATGGGGTTGTTCCTCCCCAGGTGCAGCACCCTACACTTGCCCTTGCTGAATTTCAGGTTTCTCTCTGCCCAGTTCCCCAGCCTGTCCAGGTCTCTCTGTATGGCGGCACAGCTTTCTGCTGTGTCAGCCACTCCTCAGTTTTGCATCATCAGCAAACTTGATGTTCTGCCTGGTTCTGTACTGTGTGTACAGACTCTCCCATTGTAACGGCAGACATCCTGGCACAGGGGACTTCAGGTTTGCATTATTTTTATACAAATCTTGTCTGGAGTCTAAGCCCTGAAGTTATAGTTTCCATAGCTTTTCTGTTTTGTAACACATTAAGAAATCAAGGTCTACCATAGGACATTGAAACCAAAAAATTTGCACAGTTCCTGTAAGGAGAGGGAGGGAAACATGCCTGAGAACAATAATATCTGGCACTTATTGTCCATTTGATGTACTAAGCTTTAAATAAGGCGCTGGCTAAACAAACCCAGTATGGCAGATGTTATATTAGCACATATCACATGGTTACTTGGCAACAAACAGAGATTAGACATCATAAACATTTGGTCTGCAGAAATGTTACCAGAGCTGGTGGTTACACAACCATAATTTAATGTTTGGTGCATAAAAATACCCGAACCCTAGTTGTAATATCTCTATATACTCATAAACTAAAATATCTGTAAAATATTTTTTTTTAAATAAACACAGTACCCCCCCCCCTTTTAATTACAAACAAGTTGATAAAAAGCACCATTGCTGGCAAACAATGTATATCACATTGGATTGCTTGTTTTTCAGATACTGCAATTGGGAAATGATGACAGACTTCTATCTCTTTAGTTGACTTTTTTTTTTTTTAAAGAAATCTTCTCTTACTTTCCTTTGGAAACAGAAAGCAGTGTTCGGACAAAGTTCATTTTATGAATTAAGGCAATTAATGCTTATTAAAGGATCTGCACATCAGTTTTCTTTGGCCAGAAACTTATATGTTTTCTTTGCTGTCCTATTTCTTTGCAGAATCACTAGCATCATGCATTCTCAATAAGTCTTTTGATTGCCGTTACTCACTCTTCAGAATCAAACATCTTAGGCCAGAGGAAGTGGGAATGGAAAGCTTCCCCTTAGTTTTCCCCAAACCTGTTATTTCTTCTGAACATCAGGAGGACTTTGTAATGAAATGTACGGATTGTTTACACAGAAAAGGAAGGGTTATTCAGAAATTTTCTAGTTCTGAAATTTTCAGTAGACATGTCTACTTTTCTTGACAGAAATATCTAAAAAAAAAAAATAAATCTCATTACACATTATTTTGGGGTCTCTGGGGTTAAAATAGAAGTGTTCATTTTGCATACAACATTTAGAGTAAACTCTCCTTGATACTGCTCTTCATCTGCCAAGGCTTCTGCTTCTTGGTTCTTGTGGTACAAGCCTTTCATATTTCATAGTATTTTGGTTTGAATCAAGGCCAAAGCTAAAAGACCAGAAATACTATAAACACAAATTTAAACTGAGGGACTACCTACCTATGTTAGAATTTCCTAATCTATCTTGGAGTTTTTCAACAAGGCACTATTCAGTGTCATAGAGAGATGTATATGCACCATTAGAAAAAACATATTAGGACACCATTGTGTCTGGACTAAAATACTCTATTTCAGAAATTCAATAATCTGTGCTGGTGTGCAAGGGAAGAATGCCCTGCTAACAAAACTATGCTGCTTCTAGCGTGCGAGCTAATTGCAGGTGTACAATACTTCACTGTAACGTATCATTAGTGATTTAGGAGTCTTAATTCAGTTTTCAAAATTGTATAGGTAATTAGGAGCCTAAGTGTCATGCCAGTTCTCAAAAACTCTTGACTTGATACGGATCCTGTTTGTATAATTCCTGTGCTTTTATAAATCACACTTGGTACCATAATCCCTGTATATATCTAGAAGCAGGAACCTAAATATCTGGAAAGCAAGTGAATTGGCTGAAAAGCTTTCTTTGGCTGAAAACCCAGCAAACTAGACTCTTTCCCAATGAATTAAAAATCTGTAATACAGAGTCTGTGTAGAAAGTATCAGCATAACTCATTTTGCACACAAATATTCTTTGCTCTTGGCTTATATGGCTGACTTCCTTTGCATGTTCAAATAAGTGCATAACCTGCCATGCTGGAGAAATGAGAAAAATAGTTGTCACTTCATCCACAAGATAATCAAACCAAACCTATTTATAACCTAAAAACGTAGAGCTGTAGCAACCTCTTAACAATTGAAATTGTTTTTACTGGAAACAGAGAAAGAAAAAGATTGAACCAGAAATATTGTACATTTTACAGATGCCAAACAAAATTGTAGAGAGAATAGGAAAAGTTTTTTATCATGAAAAAAATCCTCATTCTTATATTGATCGGAAGATTGTTCCTTGGAAATATTTCATTCTTGTGGCTTCTGTGTTCAGTTTTGATAGCAAGGAAATTTTCATCCCACAAACAGCTGTGAGAAGTAGATATTACATTACATGGCTCCAGCTCCTGTAGGCAGAGAAAGGCAGCAAATAACATTTACTATCCAGCTGTAATAGCCATACCTTTGCTATGCAGTGCACTGGCTAGGAGCAGTCTGACCAAAAGACTGGCATCTCAGAAATCAAAGAGACTCTATGTTACTATTAATATTTAGGCAGTAAACATTAGGACACAACACTTCCCCAGACAGGACAGCAAGCTACTACATTGGAGGAAGAGAAGAGGATCTTCTGAGTCAAATGAACAACAGATGATATCTTCTGCTCCTACATTACATTCCAAGACAAAGGAAAATGAATTCAGAAAGAAGTAATGCAGCCAACAAAACCAGAAGACTAGCCTGCCCACTTTTTCTTATACTTTAAATAAAAAGAGGTATACTCTAAGCATGACTTTATGGATGTTTTATATTCATAGTAATTATATTAGCAACTTCATGTACTGACAAGGGTGAGGGAAAAGAAATAAGCATTTTAAAGGTGTATGTTTCAATTACTAAAGTATGCATACAGACACCTAGGTGGATTCTCAAATTCTCTGGATATCACATTCCCACTGTAGCCCACAGGTACTGGGTGTTTAGGAAAACTAGGCACTCTGTATCATGTACAAATGGTCAGAATATGTGTCAAAAGCATAAAGACTGTTCTAACATTTCCTTTCTGACTCAGTTATATCTCAGTTATGTATAGTCACAATATTTGTTGTTTTCTTCCATGTAACTTCTCCCACAGAGGATCCAGAAATTATTGCCTCCGTCAGAAGTTTAATTTACCTGTAACACTTGTTGGTGGCACATATGGATGTTTTCTCCTGTATTGTGTCATACTACCATCCATATCAGATGGGATAGTTTTTACTATTACAAGTGGGTTTCACTTCGACTTCAAAAGCTATCACAGGCCCTTCTCATGACTGATTCATAATATATAACCCTGGGAAGAAACACTGAAATTATCAAATCAGTGCCAAAAGTAAATAAAGACACTATTTTTCAAAACAACTAAAAAAGGTAATTACTGTTACTTTATTTTTTTAGCCGTTTGAGAAGTGCCATGCTTACAGTGTTCATCTCTGCTTCCTTCCCCTCTGCTCAGCTTCCTTTTTTAACTCTGTTAAAGCCTCATTATAGTTGTTTAATGCTGATCACTGGGGAACACACAATAAAAGGTGATGTAACAAGGAATGATACCTCAGCTAGGATGGTGGCAAGCTTAATGGGCTGTAGTGCACTAACTTAAATTAGTCACTGGGTGGACTAATCACAAATCGAAAATGTAGAGACTGCCACAATGGAGTCTCAAAAGATAGTAAAAAAACACGAGTATACTTTCTGTGTTACAAATATGTATCTTTTTCAAGCATACTCAGTGACAGAGAGTAAGAGAATGAGAATGGAAAGCAAATCACTCCCAAATTCACTTTGCATAAGGAAGAGTGGAAGAAAGCATGATAACATCACACACTTCTGCTGAAATTAGCTGCTTCGTGTATAAATGCAAAGCTTCAAATTCTTGCATCACTTGAAGCTTTCTCCCCTATCATTACTTTGCCACTTATTTTGATACAACCAAATTTATCAAGTGTTTGTGGCGTCCCAAACCAATTCCGTATGTATGTATTTATCCTTCACATGTATTTAAAAAAAATTCATCAATATGCTATAAGTTAAGCATTGTTCAGCCAGACTCACTTCTGATAAATTTGAAATGAATACATTTCATGTATGCCAGCAACAGAAAAGCAAGTAAAGAAACAGATAATAAAAATGGTATGAAGCCAGATATATTATTCCGTGTTTCAGTTCTGGAAGTATAACTAGTTTTGAAGAAGTACAAGGTGGATTCAAGCTATCAGAAATCAATAAGCAAGAAATTGGAAAAATTTGTGGTGTGGAAGAACCCTGGAGCCGTGCCATAGTCATTTTCTTGGGGAAAACCTTATGCTAGGAAGCAATGTGGAAGGCAAAAGAAGTCACAGTGAATGTGTGTCCCTTGATGTACGCACAGCTTTCCTGCTCTCCTCCATCTCCTTTTTTAAAGGGAAAGGTGAGAAAGGAGGAGAATTAGACTTAGTACATATTTCAAAGCAAACCAAACCGTATACACCAGAAAACAAAAAATGCAGTTGAAGGCAAAGCAAGGATGAGTATATAGCAAATCTTGCTAGGAAATTATCATGTGCAACATTGGACAGATTTAAAAAAAACACATTTCACAAACAAATATTGTAAAGATATTAAAAGCAGGCTGCAATAAGTCTTTTTGAACAGAAAGTGTTCCTGAAAGATTTGCAATTTTTGCAAGTATATGGTACCTTATTTATATATTAATCAGAATGCCTCATCAATATGTGGATATTTCAAAGAGGGTTTCTAAGAGTGTGTTCATTATGTGAAATATCAGAATCACAGAATGGCTGAGGTTGGAAAGGAGCTTAACCTGGTGGTCATCTAGTCCAAAACCCCTGCTGAAAGCAGGGTGAAATAACCAGCTCACTTTCAAGGGACCTTAAAGAAATAATCTTTGTTGTATTAAAAATTTGTTATCTTCCTAATCGCCTTGCTGTATTTTCTATAATACAGATGTTTTGGGTGAAGAAGGGAGGCCGTTTTGTTCCCGTTCACCTCTGCTTTGCCCATGCCAGAACACCCTCGCATTGGAGTTCTGACACAAGAACTCACACCAGAATGAGACTCTTTCAAACTTTTCTAAAACAGGTTTTTGACTGCTAAACTTTTTGCAAACAAAATAGGAGCCAATTTCCCTGCCAAGTATTGTCATTTTTTGAAAAAACAGACATACTAAAAGCTGCTTGTAAGTGATAGCCAAGTTATTAATAGCTGAGCTATTGGCAGTGGGACTTAGGAACATCTAAAATACGTTTTTAAACTCAAAAAATACTTCATACAATAGACTTTCTTAATTTTATGAATCAACACCAGAAAAAGGTACTTTGAAGTTAAGAACAATCAGATATTCATTCAGACAATCATTTGCATGCATCTTAGCATTTTTATTATTGTAAATGCACCTTAAAATGCACTTACTAAAATGGATTTACCTCATTAATAGGCATTTGCACTTTTATACTCTTCTGTATAAACCGCTTTCTTCACAGTCTGCGGATATGTTTTTGCTTCTCCATTACCAGATATTTAGGTAGCTATAATATGCATTTTTATGGTGTTTTGGAAATACACAAATGGAAAAAGACAGGAGTTGAACATAGAAAAGATAGACAGATGTCTATGTGCTGATTCTAAAATAAATATTAAGCTGTTAAAATAAATAAAAGACGGTCAGATGAGGTTAGCAACTACAATGCCACATTTCCGTAATACCAGGAAGGCTAACAGTTGGAAGAATTAGTAGACAAATCCTACCGACCTCTAATGAAAGTAAGCGACTCAAGGAAATAAAATAGATTTTCTAATTGCTTCTTTCTATTAGCAGAAAGAACAGTTGTTTATGAGAAGTGAAATTTAAAATGTGCAAAATCTCCATCATCCTTCTATCTGCTGAGAATTATTTGCTTATAGAACTATGAAACTACTCTGTCATAATGTAACTACTTAAATACATTCATTTTTCTTAAAGATTTTCCTGCTGCTCAGCACTTTTGTCTGTATTTTATATTCAACACTATAAATATTCATAGCAGTCCATACTGAACTCCTCAGCAGAAGTAATTTACACAGATTTTTACAGTGGAGCCATATGCAGGACCCACAGCCCTACCCGTGGCTCTTTAGACCTAGAGAACTTTGTACTAAAATCACGAGCAGTGCTTACAACTTCCCTACTGATGCACAGAGAACAAGTCCTGCCTCTGGGCCAGTTGGTCCAGGCTGAGACCACTCTCACAATGTGTTAGCTGTTGCAAACCCAGTGGTCTGGTCTTCCTCTGTATCATCTGTGGGTAACAGGTCCACTGAGCAAACTAGCTCTTCAGCATGGAGCTCTTCTTAAGTTGGTTGTTTCACTAGGAATGGAAGTCCAAGGTCCCAGAACAAAATAAAAAGGTAAATACAATGTTAAGAGAGAGAGATGCACACTCAAAACTTATTTTCCTAACCATACTGCAGGGGCAAAAGTTGAGGGCAGAGAGGAACCTAATGAAAATCAACAAGGGCAAGTGTACTGTACCTAGGGAGGAATAACCCCATGCACCAGTACAGGTTGGGGGCTGACCTACTGGAGAGCAGCTCTGTGGAAAGAGACCTGGGAATCCTGGTGGACAACAGGATGACCATGAGGCAGCAATGCGCCCTTGTGGCCAAGAAAGCCAACAGTCTCCTGGGGTGCATTTAAAAGAGTGTTGCCATCAGGTCGAGGGAGGTCATCCTCCCCCACTACTGTGCCCTGGTGAGGCCTCATCTGGAGTACTGTGTCCAGTTTGGGACTTCCCCATTCAAGACAGACAAGGAACTACTGGAGAGTCCAGTGGAGGGCTGTGAAGATGATCAAGGGACTGGAGTACCTCTCTTATGAGGAAAGGCTGAGAGACCTGTGTCTGTTTAGCCTGGAGAAGAAAAGACTGAGAGGGGATCTTGTCAATGCTTGTAAATATCTAAAGGGCAGGTGTCAAGACGATGGGGTCAGGGTCTTCTCAGTGGTGCCCAGCGACAGGACAAGGGGCAATGGGCACAAGCTGGAACACAGGAAATCCAATCTCAACATGAGGAAAAACTTCTCTACTTTGAGTGTGGCAGAGCACTGGAACAGGCTGCCCAGAGAGGTTGTGGGGTCTCCTTCTCTGGAGATATTCAAAACCCACCTGGATGCACTCCTGTGCAACCTGCTCTAGGTGACCCTGCTCTGGCAGGGGGATTGGACTAGGTGATCTCCGAAGGTCCCTTCCAACCCCTACAATTCTCTGATTCTGTGAGGGGATGGATTGAGGAGGAGAAAAGTCTTAAAACCACCTCAGTGAAATCAGAAGTGATTGCCAGAAGTTAGCCCCATTTTTTTTTTCTGGTAGGCATCACTGGCTTAGGCATTTTGAAAAAAACATACATAACAAATGAAAACCAAATCCTAAATTGGAATTTGGACTGATGAAGAATCATCAAGAGATCCACATTTCCAAAAACTGGGAACAATACGGGGCTCAAAGCTTAAAAAAAAAACGAAAAAAAAAAGTTCCCAGTTTGGACTCACAGTGAGAATATGGGAAATACTTTATAGGTCTTTTCTACAAATTTCTGGATCTTTTTATTCAAGCAATGAACATGATTAAGTACAGTTTTCCCATTTGATTTAATTAACTGTAATCATACCAAACTATTGTAAGTTGGGCACCAAAGATGTATGACACATCTTTCCAAATACGTGTACAATTATTGTGAAAATGAGTGTAATAGTAGCATTCACTAGCCCAAGGCAATTACGAGAAGTGCTTGTTTGGTAAAAGGTCACAATGGGATGTCTTGCATTTGCCTGAAATAGTCTTGTCACTGCTCAAGCTCTAACAATGAAAGCATAATTTTAAGAACCACGATTTAATAATTTAACTTTAGAACTAATTCCACGTGCTTCTGAATATTTTAACAGTGAAAATTTGCAATATATTATCTTGAAAGAAATGATGGCTTAAACTTTTAAACTGTTTTTATTTTTGTACTCAAGCAGTTTATACCTTTACCTATAGGCATATTGCAGAATAAAGTATGCCAGTTTTATGAAACAGCAACGCTATGACAATAATTCCTTAACGCTATGTGAATTGCTAAGAACTTTTTTAACGCCCCTTTCAAAAACACATTCATCTTCAAGTTTCTCCCCACCGTCTCCTGATTAATTCACTTGCATTTTGCTGGAGGCTGCTTGCATAGAGCCTTTGCCTTCAGTGGAAAGGCTGGGGAGGCTGTTTTCCGTACAGTTCACATCACATCAATCAAGTACCAGCGCTCTTCCTCCACCCAGCCACTGTGTATTAGTGACCTGGTTCTTGAAGCCAGGACTCTGCCAGAAACCAGTTTTCTAGCCTGCACTGTAACACACTACAGCTGCAGAGGATGTAACGTAATTAGTCACTTTAACATTTGCTGCCAGCAAGTTGTCAAACAGCATTTGGGGAGAGAGGAAGAGGAATAGTATAGAAATTGAGAGAAATCTTAATGTAGATTATTATGAAGATAATTATTTTTTAAGCATCATGTGCCTCAAGAAAGAAATGGAATGAAAATGGAAACTAAGCTGCCTCCTGTTTGAAAATCATGCATAAAATGACAATCCATAAAGTTCCTGTTTCACATAATGAATTAACCACAATAAACCCAACAAACACATTCAATATGTAAAGTCTAATGGGGGGGGGGAGGTGTTTATGATAAAATGATACTAAATTGATGAAGCATCCTTACTACAGCAAATGCTGGTTATTTGTAGTTGATTTTGCCAAATCTGTAGTAAACTACAAACTCCTTAGGAGATGGTTTCATTGCTTGCGCTTTTTCCCTTTTGATTTATGAATAAAAAGCCAAATAATATGCATAATTTAAAGATGTCATTACAAGCTGCCAGCAAAAAGTGCTGCAATATAAGTGCATACTGCAAAAATATGCTTTACCGCTTGCTAACTACACATACAGGTGAAATACAACACGCAGTGCTGTGTTTAAACAAGGCGTAGTCTACTAAGGCACAGTACAGATATTTGGGGTGACAATGTATCCTAACTGCACAAATAAGCAGAAGAGAAGAAAGAGAATACAATTACAGAATTTACATATTGGACAAAAGAAGGGAATCTACAACTTACTGAATTAAAAGTTTATTACCTTGAATAACATATCACAGGTGGTGACCCGTGTCATTATTTTAAGGACATTGTTTCATCTGTTTCACCTCCTCTTTCATTTTTCTTTCCATGTAACTAGTATATTTGACGCCACCTGCCTTCCTATGAAATCCTGGATCCTTTCAAAGTTCTGTTTTGATGAAAACCCATACACTTCATTTTCCTTTGGAAGAACGATTCGTCACTATCTTAAACACCTCTGTAGTCTTAAAACCTAAATATATCCAACATTTAATACACAAAATGCTTTAACTTGTGTATCAGAACAAGCAGCAAAATATATAAACCCTCATATTTTAAATTTTTCCAGATATTGCCCACATATGTCCCCTTTTTCAATGGGATTTTTCACACAAAGGAAGAAGCAACAAAACCAATCTGGGGATTTTGTTTACATCTACATTTTCTGAAATACAACCAAAATGTAGACTATTTGCCATTAAACTAATATAAATGTCTGGCTAATTTTCTCTGTGATCAAACTATTTATTGATTCACAGACAGACACACTGTAACTAATAATAGCCTTCTACTTCCCTCTGTACTTTCCTGTAAGTAAAAATAACATCAGGAAAAGTATTTAATCTTTCTATAAAAACAATTGGCAATGACATCTGAATGCTTTACTACCTCAACAAAAACAAAAAAAAAATCATCTTTTTCGAAAGGATATGTTCTTCTGCATAAGAATCTATAATCTCTGTTTTCACTAAAAAATAGGCTTAATTCATGCATGATTTATAAAACTGTTTTTGTATTTTGAAATCATTTATCTTGCTTAGACACCCGGGACAAACAGTGATTAGTGTTAATGCACTTCCTATTCATAAACATGAATGACAAGTATTACTGGGGTATGTAAGTGAGAGCAAATTCATGAGGAATACAGGAACATCAGAGCAAAGCTACACCAAGTAAATTATTTTACCAACTTCTTTATGTGATATCCAAACACCTGGTCTCATCTGGAATTGCTGGAACTGGAGCTGTTAAAAATTTTATTTGAATTAAAAGCAGTTGTAGTTCGTCTATATATTTGAAACCTTTCCTTAGTCATATTTACTTTTCTGAGCTCAATATTCACAAGATTGCGCCTTAAGCCTACACATTTGTTCACTAATTCAAGTTAAGCAATCGTTGAAGATGTGATTCTCCCATCTTTACCAGGTAATTAATCTGAGCACAAATGAATCCTTTCCAAACAAATTTTAGATACAACAAATATTATCAGATTGACCTGTCTTCTAAATAGCCAGGTTACAATCTTGAACATGAGGTTGCCTTTATTCTGTCACTCAGAGAAGAAAGACAAAGCTGTCACTCAAGAGTTTTTTCTTTTCTTCTTGGGAAAAAAACCAAACCAAAACAAAAATCTCCTGACAAATAATGTTTTTTCTAACACTGAAATGTCAAAGCTTATCAGAGTGCTGCTTATCAGTATTAAAACTTTGAATTTATTTTCATAGGTATAACAGATAGGAATGTCAAATGTAAATGTAAAAGTAAGTCAAACAAAGTAAGCAACAAAACAGCAAACAATGGAGGACAAAAATCCTAATATACTTCCTGTTCCACACAATATCCAAGTTCCATATTAGTGTTGAAATCTATATCAATGACAGTGCTGAAAAATATCATCAGCGCATGCACAAACACGTGTTCTTGGGGCAGATGAAAAATTTGGTAAAAAAGCCATAGATGATTAGTAACAACCACGTGATTATAAAATGGAAAGGACTCGTGAATCCTTATCGTAGACAACTACCCTTACCTGATGTGCAGCGAGCCTTTTTGGGGAGTTATATTTTTAGCATAATTTTATTTTACTGCTAGATAATTAAAAACCAGACAAATATATATTTCAAAACCAAAATATACTATGTAGATTTCAGGAGCTCTGTTGCCTGAATGTAAGCCCTGTTTTTCTTTAAAGAGACTCTAATTGAGAGGAGACCATGACGTTAGAAAAAACAAAACAAACCCAATACTTTAAGTACCAACACTGGGAGCATCTTTTCCATGGAGTGGTGGGGAAGCAAAGACCAGGAATTGTTGTAAGGAAATATGTAGGCACACACACACCTGCTCCTAAATCAGACATTTTAAGGGCGGGATGTGAGAAGCAGGTTGCTGGCAGGTTCCGAAAGATGGTTAAAGACAAGTTCTAGAACTAATGTTGCTTTCTATCATCGGCCACAGATTTTGAAATGCAATCACTACAGACAGGAACTGACCGTCACAAGGGTGAGCAGGAATCTATGAAGATTTGTTCCACTGCACAATATATATAAACACTCAGGTATGTATATATATATGTATATGTATAGATATATATGTATATATATGTATACAGGTTCAAAAGCACATTTGCACAGGAAGTTCACTGCAACTCAGATAACCCATTTTTTGAACAACTGAAGATCAGAGAGATTTCTGAGCACTGGAACTACTCTGGATTAAGTCCCAAACAAGGTATACTCCAAATTTCTGACCATGTGAGAGGCACAAAGCTCATTTTTAAAATATGGCTTTTCTTTCCAAAGAAGATTATAGAACTAAGGTTGGGATACCTGGCACAAGGCTTTTTCAATACATATCTCTCTACAAATTTTCCTCCATGCATCACCATCCCTTGAAATAAACAAGCTCCTAAAGTGTAAGATTTCTTTTAGAATAAGAAAAAGAGCATTCTCTCTCTTGCAATTCTGAAATAACATACAATATGAATCAGAAGTAAACAGAGCAACAAAAGCAGTCACGCCTCTAACAGCCTGAAATCATAAATGCTGAAAGTATGTGCTCTGATTCATCGCAATGAATTTCACCAGGAATTTGAAAAAGGTCATTCAAATATTAAACACGCTACTATTTCACTGAAGACAGACAGCCTCAACTCAAAGCGCGCCGTGCCTCTATTCAATAATCCTAAAATGGTATCTCAGCCGACAAATGCCACCTATACTCCCAGTTGCAGCTTAACTAATGCTAAGCCAATGAAACTTAGTTTTCTTCAGTACTGCCAAAACTACAGCTAAACGTTATGAGACTGCCAGTGGTTAATATGCCTGACAGGAACAATTTATGCATTTAAATCTGGGGAGTTATTTGTAACTGAGAACTAGAAACGCATAGGCTGAGGTGCACCTTCCTCCCTTCAGGGCCAGGAGGGTGAGCCTCTAGAGCAGCAATCTCTGGCATGGCTCACTCCCCACAAACTGACCACGGGTCACCCTGTATAAACAGAAATTAAATATGCTCTGGGCTAAGGAAGCTTGTTCCAAGTTTTATAGGATTATGATATTCGAAACCATACGCGGTGCAATAGATGTCTGGCGGCAGGACTCCCCCTGCCCTCTCTGCCCAGGGACTGCAGGCTGCACACGGGCATGTGGAAAGGTCAGGCGCCTTTCCAGCTTTGAGCAAGTCTGCCTGAAGACACTGGCCACACGGACCTGAAGTGTCCTGTTGATCAGGTTAAGTTGTCTGTTACTGTCTTAGACAGATGACTGATTTCTAATCACAGTCGCACTGTATTAAACTTTTAAAAGGTTCAATAGATGAGCTTGAGTAGTTTTAACTTGATGAGACATTCTCAGATCATTACATCCTCATCAAAAAGCCAGGGAGCATTATACTGTCATTCACTCATCAACAGGTTGGGATGGAGACAATAGGAAACGTCTCGAATACAATTTCCTTGATTGCTTTCAAATCTGCTGCCATATACTACACACAGATCACATTCATTTAATCAGCTAATTAGATGCCAGCAACCTTTGATCTTTGCTACAGATTACAAATTATTAAAAATATATTTGTTAGTGAAAGCTGTCTTTAATAGAGCTCTTTGGATCTAAAAGACCATGATGTTTTTATCAAGTTTACCATGGAGACCGAATTTCTACAGTTGTAACACTACTATGTCCTATATTAAAGTCCAACTGATAACCGTTGCCATGGTAACCAAAAAGCTTCAGCGAGCTTTAAGAGTTTTCATACAAGACTTTCATAATAACAACTTTATACTTTGTTTGGTTTTTTTTCCCCAAAGACAATCAGGTCTAAGCAAATGGTTGTTTTATATAAGTATATATATTTATAAATATATTAAAATATGAAAGTGTCTTGCCAAATTAATTCTGTTCATTTATTTATTGGTAAAGTAGGTAGTTATGTAAATTCTTATTTGCAATGAAGTTAAAAAGATGTATTGTCTCATTTAGTCCAATAGGAAGGTACTTATAATTAGCTCAAAGCTAATCTTCCACCATTTGTCGCAGGCAGTTAATAATATAAATATTATGCAATGATATTTGACTTAAGTGGTTGTACTGTTTGTCATCAATTACATCAGCAGACTGGGGATTTTTTAGGTTATCAAAAATTATTTAGGCATGCAGTACAAAACCAAACGGGATGAAGGTGTATGTCTTTGCTGCAAACACTTAGCTTCCCATCACTTTTCTGTTTAATGTGACCCCAGTTGGGAAGAAGAAAAGTTTAATAATTTGATGTAAAGTTAACTACCTCTATAAATCATGAAATTCATTATTTAACATTTCCTATTGGCGCATTTTCAGACCCTCAGCTATTATAATAAAGGAATAGACTGGTTCCAGCTTCTATTTAACTTCAGAAAATACGTAAGCCATAGATATATTTTCAACATTTTTTTTCTCCTCCATGAGTCATTGTAACATATATTCTGGACTTCACAAGGTTAATCTCCTTTTTAAAAAATCAGCAACAATAAACATCTATACATTATATATAAAGTCGAGTATTGTAGCTAAAACCAACCTTGCATTTTTTATCTATCATGTTCACAGCTTTAATAATACGCCTCCTGTAAAGCATGTATAATACATTGTATGCATTATATTTATATCCCACACAACATTCCCCATACATACAACTATACATTCCTAAATTTGATATATTCTGTTTCAAAATTGTAAGCATCAAGGCATAATAATTTATATTAAAGCTCAAATGAATACAATAAAAAATTCAGTGTCGTACAGTGGTTCTAGATTATTTTATCAAACGCCCATAAAATGCAATGTTTCTATGCATGGGTAAAGAAATTGAGTAGAATAAAATATGGAATTCACCTTGAATGACCAACCAATGTTCAAAATGCTTGAATAGAATTTTAAAAAATAATTCCTTTCATATTTTCAATTCTTCCTTGTTCTACTTCTCCTTGTTCCAGTTTAATGAGAAGTGAAGGGAAAATTGTTCTTGAAGGATTTTCACATTCATGCTGCAAAAGCAGTGGTTTAGAGTAACATCCAATAAACATTCTATATTTTAGATGTGCATTGAATCAGAAAGATATCTAACTCTGTGAAAAGCAGACTAACAATAATTTCTAGATATGCAATAACTTACATGATGCAGATGAATACAGAAACTTTACTTTCTTTTTTTCTGAAGTCAACACTGTCACTCAACAGTGTTAAAAGAGTTGATACAGGCAAAAATCATTTAACTACTCGATTCCTGTACTTCAAGCTCTTCATACAGGTTAAAAATAAGAGCTATTTCAATGACGTGGTTTTGATGACATTTTAGACAAACAGTTGAACACTCATGGTCTAAAATGATATGGTAAAAAACATAATGAAATGCTGAAGTATTACAAAATTATGACTCATTTAAAGAGCAATAAGCTGAAATCATACCATCATGCATGGCAACCATATCTAGAGATTTCCTGTATTTTGCTTATAAAAAACTATTGCTGCGTAACATTAGGAGTCTAATATAAATGAGCTCCTTGCATGTTCATTAACTATCATATATGCAAGTGGAAATGAAAAGAGTTTAAAAAATATGACCATCTATCATTTTCTATCAGAAACCCACACAGAGTTCCCTCCAAAGTAGACATGGAGGATTAACTGGTTCTTGGCCTCGTGACTCCCCCCTGTAAAAATCTCTCAGCTACCAAATCATGATTGCCAATGAAACCTTGGTCCACCTCAGAATAAAGTTTACCGGGAGGCTGTCTTCACATCAGACAAGACATAGGGAATATTTTTTTCCAAACTTGCCCCCTCCATTCATCTTGCGTGCATCTGACTGCAAGAAGCCTCAGTGCTTAACATGGACACTCAATACAGATGTCAGTGCTTAGGGCCTATTTTTGGGTGTAGGAAGACCTGAGTTAGCTGCTCAAATCAGCTACTGTCTGACAGAACTGTCTGTGCAAAACCCAAAGTCAGTAAGGTGCCTTCTTCTAACAGAAATGAAACACAGTCCTTAAGATTCGTTCTTTCTCAGGTCATGCACGCGACAGGTCCACAAACAGGCTAACTCAGAAAGGCAGTCAAAGGAAAGATGAGAGAAAACAAAAGCAAACAGAAATCCAGTTTCTTTAGTTTGGGGAGATGTTACAAATACGCAATCAAACATCAAGCAAACAAGCAAAAGATAATTTTTTTTTTTTTTCCAGAAATGGCTGGACCAAATAGAGTATTAAAAGCTGTATGTTAAAAGTGGACCTATTACCAGAGTATATGTTCTTAAGTCAATATATGTTTATCTTGTGCCAAAAAGCAAAACATCCCTGAGCGGCTCAACACACTCACTACATTTGTGTAGTTTGGTCTTTGTAAGTACTCTGTTAATTAGCTAATGATTCTGAATTATTTTTAAGTGTTATGAAAGAGCCAATTACCCGTATGGTTATATTATTATATTATGGATCACTTAAAATACACATGTATACATGGTTTTCTTTGTTTAAAATTTTCTAGTGGGTTAATTTTCTGGTTCTGATTTGCAACAGGAGAACGACAGGAAGTTGAATTCCCTCTGAAAACTAGTGAACCCAGTTCTGTTCTGACAACAAACCTAATGATGCTTTTCCCATTATATTTGTTTAGCCAGTTTGTTGGAATAGATATATTTGAAGGAGAATGATATCCTTTTCTACTATGTCCTGTACAAGGCTGAAATCACTACTATATTTGAAATTTTACATGATAATAATGCTTATACTAACAGCAAAGATACATAGTTAGACCTATTTGAAGAGTAATGTATTTAATAACTAATACCATGTATAATAAAGGATGGTAGACAACAGTTAAAAAGAGGGCATTCTAGTTCTAAACTCTATCCTGCTAGAAGCAGATTTCTCCCTTATACCTCCAGTCATCACAGAACGTGGATTATTAATTACTCTTCACTATAATTCCCAAAATAATCGACTTCTACACACTGGTATCTTTGGTCTTATCAAAATATCATTGCTATTAGGCTCTTAAAAGTGTGAAACTGTCTTTGACCACGTGATTTAACGTATCTGAAATGAGAGAAGTTACTTGTACTGAAGTATTTGAAAAATCAGATGTTTTACACTTATTGGAATGCTAATGTCAGAGTTGCTGAAACTAGATCAGGGTACGGGACTGTATGTGGCTATGCACAATGTCCAAAGATGTATCAGTATGGTGTCCAACCCAAAGAAAACAGGAATTTTTGTGATACCAAACAGTTGTAATCAATAAAATCCCTGCCACCACGAGACTAACTCTCCATGTTAGAGACCAGAATAGATAAATCCCCCAGATATTTCTCCAACCACATTACACCGAAAGTTACTATCAGTATGAAATCAGATAGCATATTATTTTTATTTTTTATTTATTCTAATTTTAGTTCTAGGCAGAGTAAATGACAGAACTTATTTTTGCTCTATGGCTTTTCAATTTGCATCCTTTTTTCAAACTAGTTCTACTCATGAGCATTGCCTGTCAGAGTTCAATTGAACATCATTAATCGTAGAAACATCAATCTTATGTTTTAGATTTTCACTAAGTTATCAATCCACTTTTAATGCTGCTTGGAAGAAACATTCTGCTTTTGAAAAACATAAAAAATTGAAAACACGATGACAGTCATAATCATGGCAATCTGTACTTTTTTTTTTTCCAATTAATTATTTAAGGAACTCTTCTTGCACCACTGTAATTGGTGATCACACAGTGCTGTTAGCATATCACCTACCTTGTTCTGAATACCCTGCAGCAGATTTTCTATGTATCATCTGCTGAGGTGATCAAGCTGGGACTTTTACTTCTTTCTCCTAGACTTTCCAGCATATGTGTAAAATCAAACTGGCTCAAACAGCAGGAAAAGTACCGGATTTTTCTCCTGTTTGAGCCAGTTTGATCTTAATCCCTTAAATTGTTCGTGAAATCCACAATGAAAAAAGAACAAAGCTAGCTTTTTCATGCTGGAGGATCACTGGAACATTAAGGGCAGCCATCAGGATCATCTCTCATCATCTCTCAGCATAAGCAGCAACGTTGCTTCCACTTCCTTCCCGGTTCTTTCACAATTTCTGGTCTTCCCGTCCTGATGCCCAGAATTGTTCCTTTCCTACTGTGAAAGAACTTGCTCTAAAAGATTCAGCTGTGTACTTTGAAACACAACCAACTGCTCAGCAATCCTCTCTGAGTTTGGAAAGATAAATATATAAAATATTCCTTAAAAAGGGTCACTCGCTATATGAACAGTTCATTATTCTCCTCCCAGACAAAAGTAAAACTGTAAATACCACACCAACCACTTCTCTACACTATTTTACAGTTTGAAGGCATACGTAAGCTCTGTCCAGAAGCAAAAAACATGGACATTTACAAAAACTGTGAAAAGAAATGTTCCAATGTTGGCTTTCAACATCTAAATGAAATATGTATTATATTTAAATAAAGCTTTAATAAAGGATTTGTGCTGAAGAAGGGCATCTAACAATAATATTTGCTACTCAGACAAATGTTATAGGTGAAGATGTTTCATTAGAGAACTCATATGCCATTTCCTGTTTCCTACTCACATGGCCAAATCAATCCTACTTAATAAAAGTCTTTTCTGGAAGTTTGGGAGAAAGGCTAAAATGATACTCTTTCCCGGGTGGTTTCTCCACAATTAAGTAGAAGTGATGCTCTGTGCAACAGCTGTTTTAAAGCACAGTATGTGCTTACATTAAATGGAACAAATAACCCATTTGGGGGGATTTTTTAAAGTTGCCAGTGGCCAGTAAAAATTGTATAATATAACTACAATCATTTTACAGATGTGGTTTACATTGAAGAAAAGTGCATTAGAAATACATCTAATTAAATACTTTCGTTTATTAAAGCAATTTTTTTTTTTGCACTAACAGAATAGTATTTCCTTAGTTGCTCAAAAATTATTTGACATTTCATTTAGATATCATTGTGAATGATTTGGCACAATGAGATATGAGCTGAAAGTAATAATTTGGAGGTCAAAGGTAAAACCTTTTATACAGCAGCATTGCTGGATATTCTTTGTGCAGAAACAATACTGAAAATAGGATATACAGCTAGGATATATCTCAAACCTCCTATGAAATATTCATATTTTGTTTCTTACAGCTTATAGTGACAGGAGCTTGTGTCATGAACCACATATTCTGCTTGCTAAAAGTCTATATAACTTGTCTGTTGTTGTCTCCTAGATGCAACTGTCTCCCATGTCAAATACTCAATAAATCTGATGAAGTATTTTCAGAGTGTAGTATTCATCCTGTGGAAGTTCTGCAGAAAATAAATAGTAATTTCTGAATTGTTTTTCTAGCTCTCTGATGCAAAGGAGCTCTAAATTGATTTTGTACAGCTTTTCCTATTTACTTGGATTGGACCTATTGTTGCCAACTGTGTGTTAATAGTTCCGGGAGACACAGGATAGCTACTTGTAAAGTTCATCACAAGGCAGGTATTTCAACTGTACCAGTGTCCTGTTGGTTGTTCATCAATGGCGGCTATTCTTAAGTAAACGTAACCCTGCAAGACCAGTAGGAAAGTTGCAGAAGAAATTCTTCACAGCAGTTTTTCTGAGGAAAGGAATAATGTCTGCCAGCATGACAGATATAATGGCAACATTACTTTTATCTGCCATTTGTGTCTGAACTCATTATTTTTTTATTCAAGAACTTGCTGAACACTGCTTGGTTTTTTTGATTACATACATTAAGCAAAAACAGTGAATTCCAGCCTTTGAGTAACTGAAGACAAATATTAAAAAACCCTCGACTTTATGACAAATTTATGAATAAAAATCTCACCAATACTGTGCTGGAAGAGATTATGTTGGCAATCTAACCATTTTTACTCACTGTGAATCAGTTAAAAGAAGGGAAACAATAAATCAGAAACACAAGAGACTGTCCCCATCATCACAAAATCTAATGCTGCGTAAGCTGCAGCACTCTAAAATGAGTGGTAAAAAGATTAAAGATGAACAATAAGCAAACAGCCAAACACAGTGATATGGCAGAAAAATGTGTACAGTAACAAGTTGCTTAAAAAGGCTAGCTGGAAATAGAAGAACAAAATCTGAGCATTGCCTGTGTTTTCTACTTACATTCCTAGGTGAGCTTCTAAACAACCTCAGACTTTTCTTTCTGACCCATGCATTTCACTGAGCAGTATGCAATATGAGTAAACCAGGTCTACGTGCTCCTTCTTTCATGAAACAGTAAAAAAAAAAACACGTTATGATGTTTTCAGAGAATGAAAAATCATTGTAAAAATAAGTATCTGACATTCCAGATTGGGAATGTTTCTGTGCTCTTCTCGGTTTTCTTCAAGTAGGTTGATTTTCACAGGATGATCATCACAGAGGAGACATATTTTAAAAGCTTTCTGAGAGCCAAATCTTGCCCCTTTGCCTGCATTGACTTTTGGGTACATTTGCCATGCAGAAAATGCAAAGGAAAATAGCGCCCACAATTTTTGTTGAGGGAGGTAATATAACCCCACAAACATAAATGAGAAAGTCTGCTTGAGACTCTTCCTTAAAGAATATATTTAGGTTACTTTGCTTCTGGAGAACCCCTAAAATTGAATGCTCTCACTGAGACTCGTGTAAGGGATGCTCATTTATGCCATAATTTTAAAGATTCAAATACACATTACAAATGTGGGCTGAGTTTAGGCATCCAATTTTAATTTATCTGTGACCCTATCATACCTGGACTTTGTTACAATCTGTATTCAGACATACAGCATAGCTGATGTATCGGAGAGAAATCAGGGAAGACGCAAGTCACAATTTTATTCAGTTGATGTGACACATTTTGCAGAAATTTGTCCATGATGATCCCATGGAATTTTGTACCATTTTACTTCTTTTTTTTTCTCATGTCTGTGCCAACAACAAAAGGAATGAGACTGCCTAGAACAACTGTTATAATAGCAACAGAAAAATCCCTCAGGTATTATGGTACATTGGAACTAAAGCAGAAAGTAATCACTCTGTGTGCACAAGTCTGTATACATTTATGCATATGGTACTTTGCCCCATGGACTTCAGACTTATTTTGCTTTCTATAAAAAAAAACCAAACCTATAATTTTACTTTAATTTTCATGTGTGAATTCACTGCAGTGTAAGTTATTACAGAAACTATGTAATAGAATTTTTAAAATGCTATCAGTTCTATCTATCCTATTTTCCATCTGTAGCCTGTTCCTACAACCCTCTCCAGATGAAGGCTTGCTGGGGAATTGAGGGGAATAGAGTGACTAATTTCAAAACCGTAAGCGATAAACAAAGGACATCACACTCACAGCTCTCTGCTCCTGTTACAGCTAAACGATAAAATTTTATGCTAATAACTGATGGTGCTAGTATGGCAAAATTTTACCACATAATAAGTTTATTTTGATAGTATTTTTTTTTTATTTTAGTTTGTCTAGATAAAACTATGCTGTAAGGCTCCCCAGCTCCTGTACCATAAAACAACCTTCACCAAGCGTTGCAGGACAGAATCTTTGGATAATCTGTTCTGGAGTATGCATACCAAATACCTCCTTTTCAAGTTGTATTACCACATTATTAGTAAAATCTCACAGCCATGTTGTGCTGTAATCAACTTTGCTGTGATGTGCTGCTATTAAACAATGGTATTATGCCTGCTTTCTTTGTTTCATCTCTGAAGTCATTTACACCACCAGGATACTTAAGTGCAGCTCACAGTTCATCAAAGCTTTCCATTTAGATTAAAGTAGTTGCAAGACCTGAATGTGACCGGGGTGGAAATCCGTGGAAAAAATATGCAACTTAATAGTGTTTCTCTGTTAGAGCCAATGAAGCTGTTATCAAGAAGCGTCACATTACACACACACACCAGGTATTTCTTTGGTTATCGGTTTCTGGGGTGTTTCAAAATTACTTTCTCAGAATTGAGAGGGCTTACTGCAGTACAGAGAGGAGCAGGGGAGGCTGAAAAGAACTGTGAAGAGAGGAAATCGAAGACTGAGAGGTCTCCTTCTGAGTCTGTAGAACCTGCTAAGCCCTACTGAAGTACAGCTGGGAACATAAAAGGAAAATTGCCAGGTGGGGAGAGACAGAGAAGCTGTCCTACACATTAAAGAGGATGTATTTAATTTCTAACCAGTATAATATTTATTTAGCCAGTATTGACCCTTATAGAGGAATAACGTGTGTGAAGTCACGGGGACACAGGGTGTATATGAAAATGTAAAAAAAAGGTTTCTTTTTAAACAAAATTATTTTACAAGGCAAAATCCACCTGCTGCTGCCAGACTAAGGCATTCCTCTTGTGGATCTGCACCTCACCAGTTTGTTAATCTCTGGAGAAAGAAAACACAGTGGACACTTTCTGTTGCGATGGGCTGACTGAAATCACAAGAACTCATGTTCTCTGTTTTCGCAGATCCTGGAATCACGGAATCACGGAATCTTCAGAGTTGGAAGGGACCTCTAGAGATCATCTAGTCCAACTCCCCTGCTAAAGCAGGATTGCCTAGAGCACATCACTCAGGGCTGCATCCAGGCAGGTCTTGAAAATCTCCAGAGAAGGGGACTCCACACCCTCCCTGGGCAGCCTGTTCCAGTGCTCTGTCACCCTCACTGTAAAGAAGTTTTTCCGTGTATTTGAACGGAACTTCCTATGTTCTAGCTTGTGCCCATTGCCCCTTGTCCTGTCACTGGGAACCATTGAAAAGAGCCTGGCTCCGTCCTCCTTAAACCCACCCTTTAGGTACTTGTAAACATTAATCAGGTCCCCCCTCAACCTTCTCTTCTCCAGGCTAAAGAGTCCCAGCTCTTTCAGCCTTTCCTCATAAGGGAGGTGCTCCAGTCCCACAATCATCTTGGTTGCCCTTCGCTGGACTCTCTCCAGTAGTTCCCTGTCCCTCTTGAACTGGGGAGTTGAAGAAAATCTCCATCTGTACATTTCCAAAAAATCAAGCTTAAATTACATATATTTTCAGAATGTAATCACACACTACGGGTTTGTCAGCACCAGATAGAGGGTTCTGCACCAGGTATCTCCTAAAAGTAGGCAAAATAGAAAGGCGAGTTATCTAACATCGTGCATTGACACCTAGGGACAAAGTGGCGCTTTGATTACACTCTGTGTTGCAGTATGGAACTAGAAAAATCAGAGATTGTATGCCGAAAACAGCAGTCTGGTATGTCCAGTAAGGATGCTTCATTAAGGTATCGATGGAAACATAATGAGATAATGAGTATGCAACCTCCATAGCAGGATCAATGACTGTCCACACGCTAGCTTGTGTGCTAATCATCAGTGAAGAAAGATGGATCCAGACACAGTGCTGTAGGTTCTCTTTGTAATGACAATAAGATATTAATTCAGTTTTAGATGAGAAATAAATTATACTGGTACAAGCTACCTGAGAAAATTAAAATAATCAAGCATAGTATCAAGATTTATATAATCTTCAGTGAAATGAAAAAGGAACCAAAATGCTATGACGTTTTTTCCTCACAGAGGAACCCACACAAAATATGGGTTTATATGATTTTTAAAAAATAAAATTAAAAGAACCTGAGATGCCCTGAATTCTGCATTTTGCAAGTCCTTCAGCAAATAAACAAATTTGGTCCTCAACAAAATTACTCAAGTATATTTGGATAACACATGAACTTACGGACCAAAGTGATGACTCTCTGTTTCCACTTTGACAACAACTCACACAATGTACATTTGAAACACTCTGATGACACAAATAAGCATATATGTTATACAAGCACACAGCGTATCATAAAATGTAGCAGATGAGCTTCACAGCTGCATTACTTCCTCTTTGTAATGGCAACATGAAATAAATACACAATTATGATTAGTGCATAAACAAAGGCCCCAGATTCATTAAATTGATTGTTAATGGCAAATTTCTTCATTTTCCTCTCTGATGGGCACTGAGAGGAGTTTTCCTCACTGCAGGGCAGAATTTAAATACGTCTCTATTCCTTCACATACTTTAGATTTTGTTTCCACTTAATCTAAGCAATGGATTTTCCTCAACTTACAAGTAGAGTTCTACTAATAACTACTTTATGGGTTTCCCTTTTCATTCACGAGCAGTTCCATCCGTAAAACAAAGGAGATGGAGATGTTGTGTAGCCCAATATGCATAGCAGTCATAAAGACAGTGTCAGGATGAGAAGGATTCCAGGCACTGTGACTGGAACATCTGGCGTGGGCTGGAGGATATCAGGATCCCAAACCCTGTTCATGTTAATAACTGGACACTGCTAACAGCAAGTCTGCATCAGTGACAGTTAGTTTAAACTGAAGAAAGTTTTGCCCCACAGTATTGGGGAAATTGCTATTGACAACTACTTTAATGTGTATTGTAGATCTAGATTGATAACTAGATTTATTTTTTTTATTATTTCAATTAATTAAATAATTTAATTAATATGAAAATTATTTTTAATATTTTAGGAATCCCTAGATGACATTTAATAGCCTGAAAACAATTAGGAGGAGTGCAGTCATGACAGTTATATAATTATTTTTTTTCAGTAACCAGTACTTAAACATGAATAAGTAATTAAGTAAAGTTTCTACTAGTCAGTATTTTCGAAGAATTGTTTGTTCACACACATATCACTTTTAAATGCTTGATTTAAGTAGAATTGAAACTACTGATACATGATTTCAAATCAAACTTTGTCTTAATAGCATTTTTTTCTTTAAATATACTGTAAGACTACTGAATATATTTGCAATCGATATAAAGTGGAAACAAACGCTAAACCTTCCCTCAGAAGACGTGCACTCAAGTGAATAAATAGATTTTTATGAACTCTTTGGACATTAGTCAATTATTTTAAAATTACTTAAATGTATGTTCAAAATTCCTAATCACTTTATTTTAAAGACCTATTTCTAGCTGTCAGAATTGATGAATTTGTAACTTCTGTCTAAATGTAGAGTTACACTTCCTTATTCAATAACGTAACAAATTTCCCGCTGAATAGGAAGTAAACTGTCGTATGCAAGAATAACGAACTAATGCAATATGAAAGTGATGAGAGACATCAGTTGCTTTACTCTGTTTATAATCAGCTTCAAGGCTTCAGGTTTTCTATAGCAGTACTTCATCTGTTTTCTACTTTTTATACATTAATTGAAACAGACATATCTGGACATGCATCTCAGGATGAACAGAAGTGTGAAAATTGAAATAAAAGCTTCATTTTGGTCTTTTAAAAACAGCAAATCCTTTCAGGAGACTTAATCAATATTAAGAACGATATGAAAATCGTAATACCTTGACTGAGAGTAATAGATTGATAGCTAAAGCAGGATAAAAAGGAAATTTCTCTTTCAGTTTGAGTTGTGGGTATGGTATACACCCAGCTGCAGAAAATAATAACATTGATTTACATTTGCTTGGGTGAACTAATGGAAATTCTGATCAAGGCAGTGATATTACCATCTTCTGTTTGACAATACACCTTTACATTTGTCAAGAAGGCCTGGAAACAGGAAAATAAAAATGATTGCATGTTCAGAGCCAGACATAAACTGTAAAATCTTTGTACCTATATAATTAAATGAGAAAGTTCCCTTTTAGGCTAATTGCTGAAAAACAGCGCTGTTTTTTACCACCTTCCAAAGGCTGAGATTACCATGCGCGTTAGTCTCTAGAAGATAGATGTCCAATTTTTACAAGACACTGACAAATTCCTCTGTTCCTGTAGTATTCATAGCAAATCAATCCCTATAGCAATTGGGATGAACACTTGCCACTCAGTTTCTCTGAGGCAAGGAAATAAGATATCAATTAAAGGCTTAAGGAACAAAAAATAAAAACCAGAAGATTTTGAAGACGATTATGGCTAACAGACATAAGCTAAGATAATTCATACTTTGGTGGAATTAGTTTATAACATATTGTCTAAATTCCACAAAATGCTGTAGTTCATTTAACAGGACTTAGAAAAGTTGAATGCAAAGACTGGTGGGCCAATGTAACAAGAAAGTCGATGAATGAACCTGGCATGTTACACGTCTTCAGTTATTAGGTCCTTTCAACTTTTTAATTTGTGTGTGAACAAATGTCTTGATACAGACTAGAAAGAACCAAATTAGAAAGAACAGAAAACACTTAATTCTTTATGAAAATTCTGTCCCAATCAATTAAACCAATTCGAGATTGTCTGCTTCAATCATGGAGCCCTTTTTTGGACCTGACCAAAATAAAGGTAGTAGAACAGACAAAAAGAGAAAGCCACACAAAATCAAGCTAAAAGGAAAAGATAAAATAGGTGTACAAGTAAATTGATTTTTCCATTTAATAAAATAAGAATTTAATCCTAATACAGGTTTTACTGCCAAAACCCTAACTGATTCATTACACACTCACACGGCAAGTGTTTTTTTGTTTCACTCCTAGTCATGATGGAGGTGCTTGGAAGCATGTGAACACAATAATTTTCTTAAATGAAAAGCCACAGTCTGATAGGATAGATTCAACTGCACCTTTAAATAAAGATTATACTATTATACATATACACACATACTCCCTGCACACATTACACTGTCACAATGCTACAATAAGTAACATGATAGAGACCTCATTTGCATATATTTCAGATTTGTTCAGTACAATCAAATATTCCTCTGTTGCATTGTCCTACACTGCAACACACCAAAATAACTAGCAACAAGAAGGTACCCACTTGGATGATTTCGAACCTATCATTTTCAGCATGTTTCACTCAGTGTTTACCAGACGTGAGTATTCATCAGACAGTATTGTTCTTTGTCCTATCTTGTATACAATACGTGGATTTTCTATCACAATTGCATAATCTGGAAAAACATATTTTGCAACAAAAAAAATGTTTATGTTGAAACACAGTAGCCTTCTTTCAGCCTTTCTTCTACATTCATTACTACCAGAACTCAGTATTACTAAACATTCCTATATTTTAATAGCACACTTTCTTTTTATAAGATGTCCAGCATGAAAAATCTAAGAGTTACCAGAAAAGGTGGAGATTGCCTTTGCACGTTGTTACTGTGCCAGCCTGCAAGAAAATGAAAAGGGGATGGCAATACACACATTCCTGCATGAAAAAGACAGTAAGACAATCTAAAGAGGTAAAGAATAATTGAAAGACCCAGTCATGTGAAACTATAATAAAATTAAAACTCTGAAAACAATCCTTCCTCTACCTTCTCAGGTTGAAATATAATTCCAAGAACAAATGCTAGGATCAAATAAAATTATTTTGTCTAGAGTTCAAATTGTGTAAGAAAGTTTTCTAAAAAATAATAGGAAAATGAAGATTAAGATCAAGATCCTGATTATTTTCTTCACACGTATACCCAGATTTTAGTAGGCAGTAGTTTTATAGCATCAAATACCATTTAAATGCGATATCATAATTTCTAAAAGAAACAAGCAATATGAGAATTCTGAGATTTAAGTAATTAGGTAATTAGATTTTTACAAAAATAGAAATACTTTGTTCGTTGTGTTTGGATGCAGTATTTTTATTCCATTATCTTAATCAAGTATTCTCCCTGGAGCTAAAGGAATAATAGTGCAGTGCATTTTTTTTAGATTTCTCACTTAAAAATGTTTTTAACACACACATCTTGATGATTTATTAGAAACATGATTCATGATTCCCTTAGACTGGTACTGGGATTAGTATGATATGGATACCATCAGATACAACTAATTATAAAGCCTGTACATAATCTTGGATCATTCTATGATACTCTCATTAATATAGTTATAACACACAAAAAAAAAATCTCACATGAATAGTGTGAGGTGCCCACGCCACCTCAGGGTGTGTCCAGCAAGACCAAATTTCTACCTTGGCAGAGTGGTGAGATCAGTGTGTGCTACAGTACTCAACCATTTGATCTCTCCTGCTGATTCATGTAGAGGAAGAAATTTTGCATTTGTTTAGAACTTATAGTCTTTTCTCCTTTGCAGCTGTGCAGTTTGGGAAGTTGTATTACAAAAGAAATCTGACAACAAAATACATATTAGAAGTATAAATTAAAAGTGAAGAACAAACATCATATTTTAAGTGGAATAATCAGAGCACTCATAAAGTCATATTGCCTAAATAACTGTCCTTTAAGAAATGTTTTAGGTGTTTTTTTATTAGTTTGTTTTTTTCCCTCCTTTAACTTGATAAATATTGATAAACAGTCTCACACCTTATTTACAATTACATTGAATTCTCCAGTTCAATAGCTGGATTTTGGACTCATATCTTGGAGTTACCTTTATACATTTATACTTTTCAAATCTATCTCATTTTTTGCAGATGGAGTAATTCAGTTCAAATAAGACACGGCCTGGACATAAGAATTCTCCTGAGACTTCTCTCATCCCAGTTTCTCATGGGCAGAACCCTAAGTCACTACATTTAAACATGGTTCAGTACTATACGTTTTGAAGTATCTTGTCTCAGGAGAGACAAGGCTAAAGTGGCATGAAAATAGGATTGTGGCTCAATAGTATCTGTAACTTGTCTGCTTCGCTTCCTCAGAACTGTGATCCCAGGACACAAAATCTAAAGGTGCTCACCCCTAACTAATCAGAACAAAATAAATAGCAACAGAATATTTTTGCCATTTTCATGCTTTAGTCTTTGAAAATAAAATTGTTTGTACATAATACAAAAGTCATGGAAAACCAAACTGTAGTATTTGTCTGCTCAGAATTGTGAAGAAAAGACATAAATGAAACACAGGACTTAATACAGGAAGAACAGCGTATAGTAACTTATGTGGATTTAATTTCTCCAATTCAAGTTTTTTACTTATTGAACATCTGCTGTCCACAAATTCTAAAATGAATCTTTTTTCAGTGCACCTGCAGGATGACTCTCTCTTAAATAATGATTTGTTTGGAAACATATGAAAGGGAAGTAGGATTTAAGAGAGTATACACAAAATGTTCCGAACCAAGATTTCTGGATAATTAAAGAGAACAGAAATGTCACTGAAGGATTTTTGCACTATGAATAAGAGGAAATATTCCAAGACATAAATCTCACAGGTTTTTTGACATGAACTGTAATTTTTCAAGTTCTAGTCTAATTTATCTTGTGATAATTATACATTGTTCTGGTAAATAACAACCATTAAATTCTCCTACAAGATAGTGACGTTGCTATGCTCTTGGTAGAACATCATAATGCCTTCAAACAGTTAAATTTGATGGATCTTGCTGAAAAGTTAGTTACATGCCCATATATAACCATGGTAACAATGAACATGTTTATCTAGCTAACAGGTTCAGAATTAGAAAACTGTCTTCAGGAATGAAAATTTTACTCTTAACCCACTAGCTTGATGTTTTATAGGAATAAGCTAATTAGGAAAACGTTAATATTCAAATTAGAACATGATTTGCATATGCATTCCATAGATAAAAATGTCAAAAAACTAATTGTTTAAGGTGTTAAAAGATAATTGCAAATTATCTTGTAGGAAGTGAAGATAAAACACAAAACAGAAGAAAATGCAGAATGATATGTTTACGGTGCAGAGCTTTCAGAAATTAACTTTAAAAGATTGTCAGTGTTTTTCCCCCTCAATATGCCAGCTTCTTTGTAGCAAACATAGAGGAATGAATGGCTCATCTATCCTTCACATTTCTTATTGATTCATTAGCATTAAACATGAATGGTTGTGACACAGTAGCAGTTAAAGACTATTTTACAAGGACACAATCAACATTTTATGTAGTAGAAAGACACTAATAGAATAGATGCTGGTTTGTTCAAGTCATTTCACTATTACTGTTTTTATAGTAAAACATGAAAATACGGTACAAGATGTACATATTTGCTACAATGAGTTTATTAGTTCAACAAGTACTTTCCCAGGTCATTTTTATATACAATGGACATTTAAAAATATTTTTTCGGCTTGCCTTAAGGAAATTTACTTTCTTTTTTTTTTAAAAAAAAAAGCAAAACAGAACAAAAAACCCAAACAAATCTTGGACTGTACAAGTTGTACAAGACGAACAAAAATAATTTCCACACTGTAAACTTAACCATACAGGTATTTAAAGATAGTCACCCTTACAGGGATAATTTCAGCTACATAAATGTCACTCAAATTCATTTAAAAATGGGAGTATCTTAATTAAATTTATGCAAACATCAAAGTATTTTTCTATTGAGCAAATATTTTGTTTTTGTAGGAAAACATATAGTTCATCTGTGCCATAATAAATAACATTTTATGGTCAGAGTAACCATCAGTTCAAGAAAGGTTCAAAATAATGCCATATTCAGGTCTACAAGTTAGAAGAATTTAAAAAAATATATGTTTATTTTAAAAGTTTTTTCAATAAAACTATTTTACAGTATAGTAGTATTTTATAGTATAGAAGTATTTTTATACTTTAAAGTACTTTTAAAAAGTATTTTACTTTAATAAATGAAATAGTAGCCATAAAATTAATACTAAAATATTGAAAAGCACTAGTCAAGGCAACAAGATCTTACCCTTATGTTATTAAGCTCAAGAAGGCATTTCAGTGCTCTGAATTCATAACTTCCTTTTACTATTGAGGTATGTAGGGAGTTGTGGTAAAATAAATTTGCTGTTATGTTTAGTCCTTAAATTTTCCTGAGTCTTTTTCAATGGAAATTATGGAAGTGAAACTGGTCTCAGTAGTTTATTACCCTTCTATGATGAATAAAATGTTAGACAACTATGATGATTTCACATCTGTCAGAGACTTCCATAAATTTTTAATAAAATAGCATCAATATGATGAGTCTTCCACAGTTAGACGGTATTTCTCCATTCTTTTCTCCAATAAGATCTTGGAGGATAACAATGATCACTTGCTCAGAAGCAATGATATCTCCTGAAGTTTGGGAGCTGTAGAGATTGCATCACCTTTCTGTTTATTTCCTGTATGAGGCCGTTATTTTTCTAATGCCCCTGTGTGTTGGCTAAATTTGGGTGGGCCTTCTTAAGAGTTGAACTGGGATGGATTCTGAACTGAATGATAAACCAGTGAACTGTGATGAAAACATAGAGGAAAGTTGTTTTGGCCATTTTTTTCAAAAGGACCATCCTCCTTTTGAACACATCAAATGTAGTGTTAGATTTTGGTATGAGCCTTTTGGCATCTGTGGACATCTATCTCTTTTATCAGTTTTGAAATTGCTTGAAAAATTTGCTTATGTTGAAGGCTTTTTACCAAAGCCTGCTAATACAAACATGACAAAGCAGACATGATAATACAACTCAGTGTCATGGCTGTGTCTACCAATAGCCAGGGAACCAGTGTGAAGCAAAGCTGCTCCAAGAAAGATTTCAAATACAAGTAATGAACTTCAGCTATTCCAAATCTGAGAGAAGTTATAAAAGCACCTTGCCTGGCTGCAATCCCTGAGTCAAATGTGCAAAGCACACAGTGGAGAGACGAGATCAAGCAAATCTCGCAAAACAATAGTATTCTCATGGTAGACCAGCAAAACTCCCTTTGGTTAGAAGGCTTCACTTCAGACCTCCAGGGTTCTCGATGGCTGATGCACTCTTCCACTTATTCCCCAGTCTCAAATACATAGATTGCATCTAATTACTAATTTTCCAATACAAAAAATCCTGTCAGATCCTTCCAAAGTTTGCTTTGATGAACATCACTTTCTGCATCCTACAATACAAGAGATACTGGCAAAGAAGGAAAGGATTACCTCTTTTTTTGCCTATTACTACAGAACACAGCTGATCATGATCTGAAGCACTGACCAGCTAGATTTTCATGATTTCCCACTGACATAGACAAAAGAGGTCACTGGAACATATTCCCATCCCTGTACACATTTGGAAGGAAATGGGAAAGGAATGAGAAAAGAGGGAAGGACAGTGTGGGCAGAGCTGTGGTAGTACTGGCACATTATTTCCTGCCTGAGTGTCCCTCTCTTACACATCATCCATTTAAAGGAGAGGAGAGGTTATCAAAGACTTACTAAGGACAAACAGCAATTACTGTTTTGACAAAACCCAAACACTTCTGATAATTCCACTCAAAGGGCTATGCTGAGTCCTGTTCACGTTTTTTTCCTAATAAAAAACTACCACAATCAAACAACACAGAAGTATCCCATGAAAAGAAGGATCTACAGGGGGACCAATCCTCTCCTAAACAACTGATTCAAGAAAACATAGCAAATCTCAAAATTATGTGTACATTTACACATTTACAGTAGACAGAAAGAATTTGGAATTTGCCCAGCCATCCAAAGAACAGTGCTGCTTCCCTTTGTTTAGCAAAGATTTGTATACTTAAGTTGAACCTAGTGGAATGACCTTTCCTAGATAACCGACAACATGAGAATAGTAAGAGGTGAATAGAGTGGAAAACAAACTTTCCTATCAGTCCCAAGTCATAAAAACCATAAGTATCTCTGTTACGGTGCTGCATGCAGGCAGGAAAGTCTCCCATGGTCCACTCTCCAAGCGCAGAGCAAGGAGAAGGTCACATTTATTCATGTACCCTGGCATTAAAGAGGAACAAAAGAAAGGCAGGAGGCACCTGTGAAAGCATAAGGAGTTGGCAGGAGGGCAGCAGCAAATCATCACGTATGTCTGCAAGGCTGAAGGGCAGGGAATATATCCCCCCTGTTTGTGGGGCTGCGCACCCATCACGGACAGCTGGGGACAGGTGGGACTGGGACAGCAGCGGCGGAGGGTGGGACACCCTCAGGTGGTCAGAAACACTGTGAGACACTGTGAAAGAGAAATGCACGGGGGACATAAGGAAAAAGGGGAGAGAATGTGCAACCTAAGAAATGGAAAAGAAGGAGGCAGAGAGTTCTTCTAAAAATGACAGTTCTGGTATGTAAACAGGTTTAGCGCTGCCTGTACGGTTTGTACAACCCCCAGCTATAGACGACTAAATGACAGCACCAGGTACTCGCCAGTATTTTCTCCAGATTGGATTTCAGTGCAGAGCTACCACTACAATGCTTTTAGCCCATCAGACTCAGAAAATGGATGAACAGTTCATATTTAAAACAGAATCAGATACTAATGTCATTCTATGTCCAGGGAACTTCACAACGCAATATTTGTTTATCTCAGACATGAGGTAGGAAATTCTCTGACTGAGTTTCAGAGACTTTAACTCATGTACCTAAGGTGCTACAGGAAGTCTTTGGTAATGCCGGAAAGCAAGATACAAGATATGTCACGCTCCTAGGCTAGTGTCCTAACTACACACCAAGCATTCAGGACAGACATGGTGTAAACTCAGTCAAGCACTCTCTAATCTATTTGTGGCTTTTCCTCCATGCTGTGGAGACATGTATTTTACTTTCTTCATTTAGATCATAATGTAATGCAAAGCACACAAATCTTAAATGGAAATTTGTCAAGTATAATTTGAAGGAAGAAAAGGAAAAAAAAAAAGTTATACTCTCATGGAATTGGCTTGCACTTAAGTTGACCTTATTGTTTATATGTCAGAAAAAAATCAGTGAGTAGGAATTTTCTGACAAGACATTTTATAATGAAGCCCTTGGTGGAAAACACTTGTCCTATCAAATGCCTGGTAATAAGTTCTGCAGCCAGAAACAAGCACAAATTTGTCACTAATCAAAGGTATCAGAGATGCTGTTTGAACTGCCAGTAGATTTTATCAGAAGAGGAATATTAAAAAAAAAAAAACCAAAAACAAAAACAAACAAACCCAACATTACAAACTAATTGTAAAATTCAGTGAGGATGGTCTCCAGAATTCATTCTCATGTTCTCTTGTCACAGACATGGGCAGATAAGACCTGGACCAGAAAAGTTTACGCATCTTTCTCCAGCTGCAAGGTCGTATGCAACACAGTGCTACGTACGTATGCAGCTCATGGAACTGCTGTGAGGAAAGGTGGACTGGGGATACAAGGCGACATCAGCAGGCAGAATAAAATGACAGAAGGAAAAGGACCTTACTGTCACATTGAATCAGGATTAAACTGTGGCATATGGAGTTGTACCCTCTTGGCATGGACCCTGGATACAGAAGTGGAAAGGGAGAGTCTGTGTTTAGTTATTGCGCCTTGCTCTGTATCAGGGAAAGAGAACTGGGTTGGAAAAAAATAACTAGCAGAAGATTGAAGTATTTTTAAATCACTTGTCAGAAAAACCTGAAGAACTTGAAAAAAATCCCTCTCTATTTCCTTTTTATTTCAACTGAGGAAAATTTTACTATTGGACTCTCCCAGCCATCCCACCTCATTAGAGTTTGAAAAGGGAAAGAAAAAAAAAAAAGTCATTTTTTGCTCTGCTTTCCCCAGGGGAGTGTCCGTACGAACAGCTTTTGCAGGCAGGGTATCGCTGCACCTGAGACTCCTGAAATTAGGCACAGCTGGGTGACTGAAGCCAGCTTTCAGGAAGTGGCTGGCAGAGTGCGTCTCTCTAGGCTAAGGAGGGAAGGAGCAAGTGAGATGAGAGTGAACTAAACCAAAGTTGCGCTGGAAAGCCTGACTTCTCCATCTGTCTTTTGCTTAGCTACAGCTACACTTTCATGTTCACTTCAGTAGTTATGGACACAAATAATCATTCCGTTTAGAAATAACTCCAGTCTCTTTAGCGGTACTAAGTTTCTAGCAAGCTTATCTTATTTCCAGTGGCCTGTGTGTTATTCCTTTTTGGCACGTGTTTAATATAGGATGTTCAAGATTCACATTAACAAAGTAATTAAAAAAAGTTCAAAAACAAAAAATAAAACAAACCTGGAAAATGGATCAAAACCATCTTAGTAATATCAAATATCTGAAGATAAAAGAAATAACAAATTTAGGTAGTAAGAACGCAATTAGTACTATGTGACGTGGTGAGATTTCTGGTTTTGATTGTTAGTATTCCTACGGCTTTGTCAGCTCAGGAATAACGAGCATAATGGGGTGTTTTTCTCTGACTGCAGTCACAAGGTATGGAAATTAAAGAATTCTCTAGAAAGTCTGAAATCTGAAACTACAAATAACCATGGAAGTCCTTCTGGACCCTGGAATTAACTAATGACGCATGCACTTTTTCTGAGAGGAAAACAAGCTTGCTAAGTGTCTTGCTACTGGTGTGTAAAACACTCTCCAGCTCCCATTCTCACTCTTACTATGGAACGAGCAAAAGGTTTTACATGGCAAGTCTATCTAGTTCATATTTTCTGCCTCACGATTTTTTTTTCCTGTTTTCCTGTATAGGTCATTTGAACTAAGGGTCTCAGCTCTACAGGAAGATGGACACAAAAGCATGGACCCAAAAGGTAATTCTGAACATGGTGTAAATGTGAGAAGAGGGCGCTACTGAAACCTCTCCTTAATTCTCTGAGGTGTGATGACTCATTAAGGAATCATTTCAAGATTAGGTTGAGAGCAGGGAAGAGGCACCTGTGGCTCATTGTCAGGAAGAACGGAGAGATTCTAATAAGACCTTGGGTTGGAGACTGTGAAGATAACAACCTTTCTGATGCACAATGTAATTTTTCTATTTCTTTTCTGGGAATTTAAACAGCTGTCTTCCCAGAACTGTTATACACCATATATTTTAAAACACCTTTTCATTTCTGAATTGAATTATTTGCTATAAAAGACTCTTTAATGACATTTTTGGATGCCTCTGTAAGAAATAAGGCAAACATATTATTGCATTCATGACATATAAAATGTAATTCTCACTGGACTTTTGGAGTTTCTTCATCTGCCTATTATCTTTTCCTATGAACGATAGCAGGAATTTAACATTTTCTCACCAAGATTCTTATGCAAACCATTTTTAAACGTGTCTTTTCAGACAAAAATAAAAGAAAATAAGGGGATTCTAAAACAATTACATAAACAGCTTCCCTTTTCTACTTTTTCCTTAACAAAGAGGTAGAATCAAAAAGTACCCTTCAGCCAACAGTAAGATTCTAAAGGTGTTTTTAGTGGAGAGATTTTTGGGAAAACCCTTACTTGCAGAGATAGAAAGGATGGAAAACAGGCACCTCACTGAATGCACTTTTTGCTCTTTTACTTTCTAATGTCTAGGGAATGCTTATAAATCAAATGAACATCATACTTGGTCATCTAACATTATTCCTTATCATTTGAATTTTGAATATTGCCTCCATTCACATATATTTCACAAGACCCAGCTCGCTCTAACAAGGCTAAGCAGTCATCCGAAAAACTCGTAAACAGTAATTGGAAGTAATTTTTTAAAGAGTAAAATTAGCTTAAATACACAATTCCCAATGAGTATTTGAGAAAATAACCCATTGGGCTCGTAACTTTTGCACAGCTTTGATTTTGGACAGCAGCACAAAGAATTCCCCCATTACACTCAGGAGTCTCAGACTTTTTGTGGAAGTGTCCTCTGTAAATATAATATATATATGCTCAGAAAAAAAACCCTAGTGCAACAGGACAGAATATGAGGTAAAAACTGTAACTGGAAGCAGTAAACCATGTGGCGGCTTGCCCACTGGGAACCCTGGGGAAACCATTCACCTGATTCCACGCGTGGCTAATGCATCTCTGCAAAGGTTCCCCAAACTAATTGGTGTGTGGGCATTTTGATTGCAAGTATAGTTTTTAGCAAACCTGCACTTTTACAGAGTTTCTGTTTAAATAGCTCTTAAAACAGGACATCTAATTTGTCCATTTTTTGTAACCTTGTTTAAAAAAGTTTGTGTCAGTAGTGGAGGGAGTGCAAAAAGCCAGTGAAATAATAAGATAATATAGAAAAAACCTTGTAAGGATTACAAGACAGGAATACCTCTGAAATACCTCTAATGAATGACTATCGCTCTAAAGGACAAGTTATGTTTTGGACCAGTGCACCATTTCAATTCACAGCTGCAAAACAAAAAATAAAGTAGGAGCAAATACTTAGGTGTACATTTATGTGTAACTGATTCACAACAGATACATAACTATATGTACACATAACTATATAGATACATAACTATGAGCTCAATTCTGACATCCAGTCACCTTGACCTCTTTTTCTCTGATTTTACTCTCATCACAAATCATCTTATATTAGTAGAATCAGACATATTAAGCGTATACCTCAAACTAAATTGAATGCATTTCATCTTAGGTGTACATTGCTTTAGTTTATGTTTGTATACGTACATCCTCAAAAGAATTAAACGTCGCAATATTAAGATTTTTAAAAACTACTGGAAATAATGTGATTCCAATTAAAAAATCAGAGAATGACAGAGTTGTAATTGGGCATGTGCACAAGGTGTAGATGAAATGGAACAGTTTTCATTATTATTTTATTTTTTCATTTGCACTTATTTATTCTATCCCCTATCTTCACTTTTCAAATTGTGGAGTGTTTGGACAGTAATCATTGATTTCAGAAGTCTGGACAATAGTGTTACATTTAGGCTGCATCTTCTAACTTTATTGACTAAAAATAATCAGGATATTCTGAAAATACATACTTAATCTAAAATATATTTTTATATGGCTGTTGAAAATTCATGAAAAAGTATAAATTATTAGGAAGCACTGTTTGATACTGAAGAACAGACAATGGAAAGCAAGTTGGATAATTATTACAACGCTAATGGAAGGAAGGTTTTCCACTTAATTTCTGGTTTGATAAGGAATGGAAATAAAGATGGCGCCTTTGAATATACTACAGATGAAGCAAATTTAACAGATACTAAAAAATTTTGAAGTTTTGTCGTAGTTTGACCTTTCTCTTGACTGCCTTCATGGTATTATCTTTGTGAATCAAATAATTCACACAAGTTCAGGAAGAGGATTACTTTTGTGTAACAAGGATTTAATCATGTAATTTCACTGAATTGGAACTAAGTTGGTTAAAAAATATATATAGCATAGAGAAACAGAAAGAAGGCAGAATTAAAGAGAAAATTAATCTTTTCTGTGGAGGTGATGTACAATATTATCATAAATGCAAAAAATACTGTTTTGCTGCAATAATAATTCCTATTAATCACCTGATAAGCATTTAGAAAGTTCAGAATATTTCTATATACCATCTAAGTTATCCTCTACTGATACAAAACATGAAAATGTTATTTGGCATGTTGTTTTCTCAAGAGTTAACATTTGCAACCATTTTGAACCATTTAGAATAACATACCTTGTCTGAGGCATCCAACGATACCTTCACTGAGCCTAGTACTTTCAAAGTTGAGTGTAAAAGTGGCCAAGAAAGGATACAACAAAGGATACACAATAGATGTGTAATTATTATTAAAATTTGAATGACACAAGTAAAGACATAGTAGGTAGACAGTGTAACGACACCTAGTGGATTGAGTTAAAAGAAAAACCTTGTCACCCAGAGGAGATACCTAATTCAATAACATTCAAAGTAGTCCCATGACTCTATTACGTAGATACACCGTTTGGAAAGCTGGTTGATAAGGTTGCTATATCTACCACAGCAATTTAAACCTGAAATCCATAACAAAGTCCTTGGACTCATTCTGGAGATAGTTTGTCTTAAATGGACAAAATCCATAACTACAAAGCAACTAACAACTGCTTAACAGACAAGACAAAAATCTTTTGACAGGAGAGCTGGGTGGCTCTGCCATAAATTCTTTGCTGCGTGTCCTAAAAGTGCATTGGTGCCATTTAAACTTTAAAAAGAAGTTTAAAAATTATATAAAATATCATTACCTTTAATTCAGTTCAACTGTTCAGCCCATGTATGGGTTGTTGGGTTTTATTTAATATATTTCAGTATTTCAGTTACTTGATTTTATCATGTTTGTAGTTTTGATTTTGTTTTATTTTTTATTTTGTTGACAGTTTTTAGCATGACAAAGCATGCCCCTGCTGTGTGTGGGTTTTCCTACAGTGCGGAAGGGACTGAAGTGTGTTTCAGAAAGTGGTGGAACTAGTATGATGTAGGTGGCTTCAGTGGTAGGGCAGTCTAAAAACGGCTGTGCGGAACTCACTATGGGCAGCAGAATTTTCCTTCTGAAATTAGTGCAGTGATATAAGGAGGTTTAACTGAGCTGGGAACAATTTGTCTTTGCCTGAGCATACAAAGGGAAATTCCTGAAGGTACATGGCTTTGTCTTCAGATGCCAAAACACGTTAACAATTCAATTCTAGCAGACTATTGCAGGACATCTGACAGAAAGCTTACAGCAGACAATGGCATTGTGCCCCAACCCTTCATACAATTGTCTTGTTTGTCCATCTGCTGGAAATTCTTCTTGAAGTTACGGGTTTCTATGGGTTAAGAAGGCTTTGTACATTTTATCAAAACTATTGCATAAGGTAACACTTAGTGATCTAGACGTGTGTGTCTTCACAGCCATATAAATATAGTTGTCTATGAGCAAATATAGAATATTCCTCATATTCAGACTCTTGATTGACTACATGAATCAGTGCTAAAAATACAGTTAATCACTTTCTACTCTTCTGCAACTGACAGACCAAATGTGGCAAAGATTACCCCATCATAATGTGTTAAACATGCTCTAAAGTTCCCACTGAAATGTATGATTCAGCTGCTTTGATATGCACATTTTGCTGAAACAGCACAATTAGTTATCTTCAGAAAAGTGTACAATTGAAAGAGCAAAGTCTGCTTTTGATCACCACTTTGAAAGCTTCATTAGCACATTTTTATTCAGAGCTGCAGCTGCTTCTTTTTGGTGGTGGAAACTAATCAATCAAACTGCAAACTTATACTTCTGAAAGACTACAAAGCAGCATCCAAGTATCAGTATATTTTTGGTGTGGCTTTAAAGCACACTAATAAGGATCAGAATATGTAATTCTCTTTATACTAAATACACTATTCACAGCAATGACAGTTAATTAGCAAGTAAAACACAAAAGTAAATATTTGGCAAGATTACAACTTTTAAGAAAAGGAGTATAAATGAACTGCTGGGGCAAGTAACAGATGTTTCCATATTGTGTACCTGACAGGAGGGCTTTTTAAATGAGGTCAGTGACAAATCCTTTAAATTATGGGTTTTGTTTTCAGTAAGGTCAGAAAGGATTACTAACTTGTCCCCTGTGATAGTCTGTAATTTATTAACTGGAAGCTGCTCTATGGTTGTTGGTTTTTATCTCTTGACTGCCTCAGGCTATAGGCATAATTGAGACTGCCAAAACCCAGAATTAACAGGAAGGAAGTTTTGAAGAAATTTGTCTGGGTTTTCGTCAGTGCATGTCTATGTACTAGCATGATCAAAAATTCTAGTGTGATCTTTGGCTGGACAAAGTTGACTTCCATCACTTATAAGGAAGATGATAACCCTTTATACAACATTGATGAGGATTTACAAATATATAGCAAGCAGCAAATTCTATTTTGGATACTTCTTTGCATGAAAATGTTATATAATCCCAATTAGTTCAATGGAACAGTGCAGATGTCAACTCTAGCTATGTATTAACTGGTTATGATTTAGATATGGGACAGGTACAGGTTTCTCTATATGGCCAGGTGGTGCACAGTGGAAACATAGTCCTTGCTAGACAGAATAGGGCTGGAAGTAGAGACACATTTTGCAGGACACAGCATCCTCAGAAAAGGGAATTATAAATTATTCAGGAGGGGAAAGTATTGTAATTTTGAAATAATTAAGAGGGGCAGAACTAGCTTGATCAATCAGGCTTCAGCTAACTCTTCTGCAGCACTCAGTAAACACTATTTCACCAGTAGAAAGGCAAACACAGCCACAAAGGGAATTCAGTTTGATACAGATCCCAGCCTGCACCTGGCTGTGAATAGAACAAGCTTGGCTGGGCCTGCTGGCTGTCCTGCGATGCAGGGCGTACCATCGCCCAGGGCCCTGCAGCAAAAAAGGCCCATGGAGTCTAGGTTGATTCCATGATGACTTCCTTGGGATGCCACTGCAACACACCTAGCCATTTCACCTGGGCGTCTCAGCCCTCTGACTTTATACAGCCAGATTCGAAGTAATGAAAAACAGCAATAGGAAGGAAACTTCACAATGCTAATCAAGTATCAAACACTGTAGATAATCAGTGCAAAACCATGGTTGCATAGAAATTTTGGATAATGTAGATGTCTCCTTGTTTTCATTATGAGCGTTTAAAATAGTTACGGTAAGACTGAAGACAGCTGAGACTGCAGACGTTATATTCCTTGCTCTAAAGCATATTTAAAGATGCGAAAGAAGCAGGTATATAAATTCATAATTTTTAGGCTGGTCACTGAGAAGTTGCAGTGATTTTAGCAAAATTTTTAACATTCTGCAGTCACTGAGCAAGTTGATAGCATGCACTATGAAATCATGTGACACGGCAATAAATTCTTTTGCAGCTCTGCAGGTCAAAATCCTTGTGTATCCTCGCCTCTATTCTCTGAAAACAAACAGTCCACTGATGAGATTTCCTTTATGGTAATCTGCTTTACCGTACCAAACCCACAAACTGGTAGTGATTTGTGGTATTCTTTTCTCAACTTCAGCAAAGAAGAAATAATACATCACCTGAAACTAAAAACTGTGGCCTGCACATATCAGGAAGTTACAAGGCACTGAAAAAAGCCTTTCAAAATGAAAACAGGCAACATGAAATCCAATAATACTTTCTTGAAAGAACATATGCAAGTGAATAACCCTTGTTCTGATATGTAGTTCAGCTAGCCCCTGGGATAAGTAAATGCTATGTGAATGAAGAAAAATTTGTAGCATCTGAAATAGTGGTTTTTATTAATATAATAGGCATATGAATAATGAGATAAAGCCCTCCCTTCTATTTCCCTCTTCAGGACTGTTTTCAAACAGTGATTTGGTTCTGTCATAGGCAATCTAATAAAAGAAGATATATTTTTCTTTAGATAATATTAAAGTAGCCTGTATAATTTTTTTAAAGCAATTTGCATCAGACATTTTATTGTTCCAGAATTTTCATAGATGCCAGCTACTATAAAATAATGGTCATGTTACTCACAAATACAGGCTGCAGACAAACAGTTTTTCCAGAAATCCTGATCTCATTCTGTCATTCAGAAAGAACTCCCATTTTTCTAATATGTAGAAATCTTCACATTTAGCACAACGTGTACACCTATGATCAGAAGATGTGTTAATTTAAATGAACAGCAAGAGGTCCAGCAGACTTTGACCCTTTTCACTGATATTCCTTTGAGGATAACATAAGTAATGAACGGGGGGAGATTTAATTAAAAAAATGAACTCTTCCTGGTTATGCATGATTAAGTTCAGAGACCAATAAAGATTAACACTTAACATTTGCTTGTTTTAACAATGCTCCACGGGTCTGTAGAACCGTGTGAGGACAGCATTTTCTCCTGTAAGAGCTAACAGTATTACAGTGGTGAATCCAGGCTGATTCTGAAAATGGCTGGTAGAAGACTTTTAAGGTGAAAAGTTATCACGGGCATTCAAAATCATTCTAAGATTTTAGAAAATTTATTTTCAGTTTTGAAATAAGGAAAAAAAGAACTACAACAAAAAAACAAACAAGCAAACAAAACCAGTCAGGCTTTTGATGTCATCCTTCCCATAACACATCTCACCACCAAAGTTACAGCAGATAGAACTGTGTCAATGGGGCAGGGTTCCTTAATCTTTCCTATTTATGTGCAATTTCATATATATGCTATCAAGTCTGTATTTACAAATGAAAACCCCATTTTTTTGGTGTATATTCATTGTATGTGATCCAGATATAATTTCCAGCAATAGAGACAATCCAAATTAGATTTGGATTTTTTTTTTAAACATATATAAGGCTAGGTAATGCTGTCGTCAACACATGCAAATAAGAAAAACATTCTTTCCATATGAAATTAAATAGTGTTTACAACCTCATGAAATGCTACATTGACACAGAACTCTAAAGCTGTAGCAAAAAACCCTAAAATTAATGCATTTTTTGTGCCCTTCAGCTTCAGGGATATAAAAGGTAACCAACTAAATTAATGTAATCAGAAGGTTTTCTACTGGAGTTCCTAGCATCTTAACATCCTAACAACCTACTACAGGTGTAGCAGTTAGATATTATTAAGGCCTTGTAGAGATGCCTGTCTGCGTCTTGTGAATATCGCAGGACTTATACACCAGATGTGTTCAACTCCCATCACAAAAACATAGTCCTTAAGACTCCTCAAACATATTAGACTATTAGACTTTCAAACATATTAGACTATTAGACTTTCAAACATATTTTACTACATATCAGACTATAATACACTAATAAATAAAATTTGCGTAGCTTACAGATTCTATGGAAAGCCTGAGTTACTGTTCCCAATCTAAAGATCGTTTCTGAGTATGAAACCATTGTTGAAAAACAATTAAAACTGCTAAATTATGCTGTCTCTAAAGAGGCTCAGAAAGTTTGTCCCATCATAAGGAAACCTGAAGAGATTAGCAAACATCTGAAAAAGTCACAGTTGTGACTCAGCAGCTTCCGCAGGAAATTTCAAAGTACATAAAGTACAGCAATAATTCAGGAATACACTGCAATATTTGACCATCTTGAAAAGTCTCTGCTGCCTCAGGTGATGGAGAAGCTCAGGAAGGAAACTTGCATGTAGCCCATATAGCTCCAGACCAACCAGATCTTTCACAGTAAACAGGCTTTTCTGGGAGTTGGTGAGTGCACTGCATTCAGCTTCAGAAAGTATTTTGCTTTCCGGTGAACTGAAGCTAGACCTACAAACAAATTATATGCTTACTGGAGGATTTTCCATACTGGACTTTAAAATTGTACCATCCATTTCACGCACTTTAAATGAAGAACAAAATGTACACTAAGTACTTGTGAGGAGTTCAGTTCTAGCTGAAGCCTTATCAGGATTACAGAGCTCCTTGCAGCACTAATGACAGAAATATTTGTGTAGGAAGGGGCTTCTCCCCAGTAAGCTGCTCTCAGGATTCATTTCCATCGTATTCTGCCAATGATAATTTTACCAATGCAACCTTCCTTGGTAACATGATCTATTGCCAAAGTGTTCTTATTGTTATGAAGACATTCTTAATATTATATCTAACATTTGATCTGCAGCTCAACCATATTACTTCTTCAATGTATTCATTGGAAAATTAGAATGACTGATCACTCGCCCATTTTTTAAGAATCTTTTAGGCATATCATCCCTGAAGGGAATTAGTTCCTTTAACCATCCCCAAAAGTGGTTTTTTTTTTTCCTTTATTCAGATGTTATACCATTTTGCTGCTAAACTCCCTTTTTTTTACACGCCTGAAATGTGGCAATCAGAATTGGATATAGTGATATAGTGGATGTTTGATATAAAAAATAGAGAAGTACACAACACAGAAAGCTATTTAGATGTTGAGTTTTAGAATTAAACATATTTTTCTGAGTATGTTGATCCTGAGGAAAAAAAAACAACAAAATACTAATGAATCTAAAATTCAGTGCAACTTACGGAAAATCTGTGTGAAAATGATACTACAATTAGACTAAAATGTAGAATTTTTCAAATGCTGTCATATAACTTCTTTTTAAACCAGACAAAAGAAACCAATATATCAAGAAAAAGGAATGATTTCATAGAATCATAGAATCATAGAATCGCTTAGGTTGGAAAAGACTTTCAAGGTCATCAACTCCAACCATAAACCTAACACTGCCAAAACCACCACTAAACCATGTCCCTCAGCACCACATCTACACGGCTTTTAAATACCTCCAGGGATGGCGCCTCAACCACTTCCCTGGGCAGCCTCTTCCAATGCTTGACAGCCCTTTCATTCAATAATTTTTTCCTAATACCCAATCTAAACCTCCCCTGGCGCAACTTGAGGCCATTTCCTCTCATCATATCACTTGTTACCTGGGAAAAGACACCGACACCTGCAACAACATTTCACAAAATTTTCATATCCCTGTCTTTGAACTACATCAGCATGGCAGAGATTTCATTTTTATAGACTGAACATCTCTATCCGCACAACTTCAGTGGAATAATGCTAGGTTAACTGGGATAGACCAATTTACACATACTGAGTATCTTGCTACATTCATGCTGATCAGGCATGAATTTTGAACTCTAAATCTTCCTAACCTAATACAAAAAGAGGTCTATAACTGTTTTTATCTAACAATCACAAAAGGTACCACACGGTCATCAATTGCTTGTTTGCTTGCCTATCTGGTGAAACGAAGTGTGATCCTAAAGTTATATATCAGAAATCCATAATACCTCTGAGCTGCTGTGGCCACTTCTGTTAGCTTCTGGTATTTTTGTTAGCTTCTTGCCTAACTGGATTACAGTTAGGCACATTATGCACTTGCTTGACAGTGAAAGTATTTTCAACGGTAATCTCAATAGAGGTTGGTAATCAATGGAGACATCTCCACATATTTAAATAAGCAGCACAACCCTGACTGTGTAATGCTGTTAGCATGGACAGTCCTCTGTCTCCTTTCTTCACTGCTTGATGTTATAGTGATTCAAAGGTGTATGTTGTTAAAGTCAGACAAGGAAGGCAAGGGACAACCACAACCAAGGTTGACCCTCTGTTCTTCTGCAGATTTTTTTATGTTTAATATACTGGTCCACCTTTGAGTTTGAATTTTAAAAAAGCTGCCAAATTTGATATGCCACTAAGTGAAAGTTCTGAAGTACTGCAAATTCCTACTAACAATAGAAGACGTAGCTACAGAACCCTAGTGGGAAACCCAAATGAAGGCAAGTTATCCCAGTGTCAGAGACCCAGAAGCCTGCAGGATGGAGATGGGTTCCTCTGGACAGGGAGAACTCAGAGGAACCCAAACAGGAGCCTAAGCCTCACTTGCTGAGCTTTGTCCTGACACATCAGCTGAGCTGAGCTGCTAGCAATGTCTGGGGGAAGCAGATCATAAGAAGCTGGGCTACAAATGGTTTTTCAAGAAATCAGCAAATCAAGTATCTTACCTAGGTTCTGATGAGCTAGGAAGAAATCAAGTACTCTAGGAAAGCTCAAAGAAGACTCAAATACTTAAGATTAGTTTAAAATAATATTTAACAAGAATTAGCATCCAAATTTTTACAGATTATGCTATTTAGAGAGTCATCTATGTATCATCTATATACCATGCATACAAACAAAGATTGTTGTATACCTAAGTTCACCACACTCTCTTTCATTGATTCACGTGCTCATTGATAAAGTGTGTGTGGGGGGGAAATGGCTAAAGACTAATCTAAGTTTTGATAGAGACATAAGAATTATATTTAAAGATTTCATCAGAGTTCCTGCTTCCTCACAAGAAGAGATCCCACAGCAACAGCAGTCTAAAGTTTTGCTGACTTGGCAGAAAATTCAGGAAAACGTTTTGCTGCAATACAATTAATAGTTGTGACAGCAAAGTTGACAAGCCCAGTTACACTTACAGCCTCCCTCTACTTTGTGTGTTGAGAGAATGAAAGGAACTATTACTTTCCAAATAAACTAATAAATATTAAAGTTACAACATTAAAACAGAACTTTCACTTCTCTAACTTAGACCCATTTACAGAAAGAAAAAAGTATAAATTGGTACAAAGTTGCTTATAAAGGTTAAAAAGTGTACAAGAGGACCAACACTAAACACAGTGATGGGACTATTTTCTTTTCCCTCTGATTTGGGATGCTATAATTTTGGGATGCTATAATGGCTGCTATAATTTTAATTTGCTCCAGATTTATTATTTATGGTGCCAAAAGATGATTCAGAAGCCCTTTTAATCTCTTGCTACAGTGCCTTTACAAATAAAGTTAAAACTCTGCAGATTTAAAATTGACCGAAACTTAAAACAATAGATATTAACCATTCACTTATTTTTTTAATATAATTTTTTTTAGGATTTTTTTCGGGGGATCAGACCATTGTTACCAAAATGTCTTGTTCAAAAGAATATGCCACTTTTTTGATTAAGCCCAAACAAATTACTGAAAGCACAGAGTATTCATTACATATCTGAAATAAATTTTAAAAAAGCAAAACTCTTCCCAATAAAATAACTAAAACAGCCAACTGATGTATATCTCCAGAGGATGTCTTTCCATGAATTAATTTGACAACTGCTCTTATGATGAGGGAATACATTCTGTTCATGTAGGTACAGATTTTACGTACTCAACAAGACAATTTTCACTTTTTGCTTGCTCTTCCACTGGGAATATTGAAGCTGATGGGGAAAAAATGTGGTGAAAAAAAAATAAAATCCCTGTAGGAAAAATGAAAGAAGTTTCACTGCCTGCAATATTTAACAACTGCAGAGGGCACAACACTAAAAACTACAACCAAAATAACTCTCTCTATAGATGATTTTGATCTTGCATTCCTTTAAATAAGTGTCTACTGACTGAGGAAAAAAAAACTTGCTATCTCAAGCCAATATTCAGCAAGATGATTACACAAACAAGCGAACACATTTTTACACTATACAGATCCCATAGAGATTTGTATCTACTTACCATCTTATACAAAATTGTACCTTTATCTTCCTCTCAGATTCTAAGATGACTCTAGGAAATTAACTACCAGAAGAACATTTGTTCAAACCTAGACAAGCTGTGATAGTATTGGTGTTTATGGAAAGATTAGGAAACATCTTCTAAGACAATGGCAATGGCCTAACTTTCAAAGATGGTTATGGCTACACCTGCCCTGTGACATCTTCAGGATAAGTTGAAAGTTTTGCGTCTCAGTTCTGCACTGCTAAAGGCTACTCAGGCATCAAAGACAGCAAAGCAACAGCCCAGGCCTGGACAAGACTTCACCCCTTCTCGTATCAAAGTCCTGAGCAGACCACGTATTTTGTGCCACAAGGCTTGATTACTGCAGCTCAGCACACCCAGGTACAAAAGCACCCATCTAGAAGAAAAGCCATAATTAGCACAAATGCAAAAGGCCATCTGCTATAGCAACCATGAGAACACATTATCCCTCCTTCTGTACACTTTCTCCCAGATGAATTGAGAGATCAACTCAAACTATCCGTTCCGATATCTAAAGCCATCTGTAGTAGTTGCCTCCCCATGGCAGCTATCAGCTCTCCCCTTGTAACCTGCTGCATTCTCCCATAATAATCAAGCTGTTGACCCACACAAAAGCCCCGTGAGCGCAAGGGGCAACCTTTGTATTTCAGATGGAGCGGCGTATGACATTTCTGTTGCTAAGATGCAAAGAGGACGCAAAGTTGCACAACTCCCAGAACCAAAAATTCAATATTTCCAAAATTCAACTGTCCTTTCAAAATCTTTACATAGAAAAAAAACCAAACAAGCCTCATCGTGCCTGACATAAAAGATCAAACAGTGAACTAATAAAGCTAATTTTATAGGCTAGAGAAATTTCTATTATAAATCCAGGCAGCAGAACTTTGTATAATATAATCTGACCTCTCGCACAATACAGGCCAGGAGACTTCATTGTATTTCCTTCCACTTGAAATAAAAATTATCTTCTGCACATATTAAAAAATCAAATCCTCATTTAAATGGTATTAAAAAAAAATTAAAAAGCTCTAATCACTATTCTTTCCAGTCAAAAATTCATACATATTACAGGAATTCAATACTCTGATAGATTCACTTTATTCTCCATCGCACTGCTCTTACGTAAAATATTATCTGCCAATTAAGAGAAGTATTAAAAAATGACTACTTTGTAAAATCAATTTTGTATATGCTAGACTTCTAATCTACACCCCTCCTGAACTGGAGGTTCAGAAAGCACGTGGAAACAATATTAAGCTAGTTGCAAAATAAGTTTACTTATTTACCAGACAAAGAACATAATTGTTAATTAGATGTGTCTGTTCAAATGGAATGATGCAGCAAATCTGAAAACATTTTAACTTAAAAACAGGAAGGTGAGGACTATGTCTGTCCTAACCAAAACTTCTAAATAATAAATAAATAGATTATAGTAAATGACTGGACCCAAATACATTAAGATCTCAAAAAAACAGACACCTGCCCCCGCTCCGGTCCTCCATCCAACGCCCCTTGTTTTTCAACTCAGAAGTGCTTTGCTTTATTAGATTAAAGCTAGAAGGTTTAGTTATTTTCAAATAGAAACTTAAAGTCATTAGAGAAGACAGAGATGCAGCAAGCGGTTTTCGTCCTTCTGTGCCTTTCTGCATGCTAGAAAGCCCCGATTTCCCTGTCTTAGTCAAAGGAAACTTCTCTTGACACCTGGGGATGGATGTCCTGCTCTCCGTAGCCCTGGGCTGTGCTGGTGGCTGCCCTGGGCATGGTTTGGCCGCTTCCTCTGCCGTCTGCAGCAGGGACCACAGCAAACCCACCAGAAGCTCCCCAGACTTTTCAGACAGAAGTGAAAATACACACCCATCCACCGTCATTTTAATGATAAATAAAAGTCTGATCTTATATTCCACACCAGTCTTTTAGCTTGTCATTTTTGAAATACCGTGCTACTCAGAATTAAAGCCAATCTTTCATCTTATTTATTTTTCTGCGGATTTTTTTCAGAACACAAATATACAGTGTAGCTCAATCTAAGTATATTAGGATAAACATAAATAGACGACAAAATAAAACTGTTTCTAGATTTTCACTGTAAGGATCTAAAAGTATGGAAACATTTACTCAAGTGAAGAAGTCTTACAACCTTAGTATCTGTATTGGTACTGATTTCTTGTCCTACGAAGACATTAACCATGAATAAAAATGGGCCATGCTATTAATGATTTACTGAAGCTGTTTTTTATTATATTATTCCTGTTTTCATTTTGAGGAGCTTCATGACTCATTAAATCAGCCAACAGTGCGAACACAATAGAATGTCAAGAGGAAATTATTTAAAAGAGATACAGATTTGTTAATAACAACAACAACAGAAAACTCACTATAAATGTTAACTTCTCATTAAAAATTGCTTTTGTCTTTATGATGACTGTTAAATCTTTTTCTATGCACTGCATAGTCACTTCTCCATGTCAACATAGGATGCTGTACATCTGATTGTTGGACCATTTGCAATACACACTGTACTAAAATGTAATCACATTTTAACTTGTAAGGAAACAATTTTAAAGCAAATGCAGAAATATTGTGCCAACCTGAGAATATTTTTATTTAATTCTTTAGACAATTAATCTGCATGATATAAGTATCAGCATTTTGATGTAATAAAGATTATAAATAAAAACTGCTTAGGTTAATGCAAAGCCTGGATGGTGGCAGTGCAATTATCTTTTGCAATGAACTGTCATTCTTGTTTCATTCAAGATAAGTAGTAGAACTTCTAATACTTTTGATTTCCATACAGAATTTTAGAAGAAAAAAGGCAAGAGCAAAGTCAACAAAATGCACAAATAAATCTGTTGTATTAATAGTAGTGATTATTTCTTTTCTCAAAAATTTTACCAACATTTGTCATTGCAGATACTGATGTTAATATATGAATACCAGAACTCAGTAGTTTGTTTATTTAATTGTATATACATTTTAAATAAAAATGGGGGAAAAAATGTTATTAGGTATTCAGAGGGATACATTCCTAAAACAGTTTTAGTGTTAAATATCCAACTCTCCATTGAGTATTATATACAATTATTTGAGAGTCCTTTCAACATTTCCTGGAGGTTACATTAAAAACTCCTTGTGCTTTTATAATTCACTCTTCATTTAATTCATATAATTCATTCTCTCCTACAGAAATAAGAATTTGGCATGCATACTAAGATGTAGAAATATAAGACAGATCGCTCCTAGTAGGAATTTATGCAGAGCAATAAGTGTAATATGGGCTTGGGGAAAACTTTGCAGGGTAATAGATAAAACCACAGAGATATTCACCAAAGACTAAAATCATTGTTATATGTAAAGATGCGTTTATTGTCATTAATGCAGCCTCAAAAAAGTGGGTATTAAATAGAAGCACGCTCGTGTAAATTAGCTTAGGAAAAACATTCTGTATGCAGGGGATGACTTGGAAGAAAGCGTTTCGTATTTCCAGACTGATGCTGTGCCTAGAATTCAGAAAAGGGGATAAATGATACTGTGAGACATAAACTAAGTGCTTTTTTCCAATTGTTTCCAATTAAAATATCTTTAAAAAAAGATAAAATGAAGTGTTAGATATGACTATTATGTGTGGCAGACAACTGAAGTTAGAGTGGATTTGTTTATAATAGATTAATTTCTGTTTAAATGGTAAATGGAGGCGTTTGTGTAGATCATAGCCTTGTTTAATCCCTCTTTTTTTTTTTTCCTAATGTAAAAATCTGGATTTATCTGGATGTAAATTCTCAATTTGGTAGTAAATATCTGAGATATAACCAAATACTCCATAATAATTTTCAGTCTGCGTAGTTTGGTCTAACTTTTTAGACTTTTCAGGTCTTAACTTTAACTTGATTAATAACATGAATCAAGATCTTAGAGACTACAGATATTTTCCCCAATATATTTACATTATCATGTAAAAAATCAATGTGTAATTTATGTATGTTGATCAAAATTAACAGAAGCAGTCATTACATCCATACTACAACAAATTTTACAAACAGATGAGAGAAGAGCTGTCAAATAAAACAGCTGGTGCTGAAGACCTGACTTGAGCACACACACCCGCATTTCAGGGTTCTGTTTTGTGTGTGTGGATGACTGCCTTTTTTAAAAAACAAACAAACCCCCTCAGATTAGCCGTATTCTGATCCCATAGATTGAATTACCATTAATAGCTTTAACAGCTGCAGTGCATTAACATGTGCGATGCAATGCGAGAATTAATGTTCATTGGTTGAAAGAAGACTTAAAGTTCCTCAGGTATTTTTTGTAATCTTTTTCTCATGGGTGTAGCATTTAAACTAGGTAGATAATGTCAGAATTCTTTTTTGGCTTGTTTGGACTAAGATGTTTTGGACATTTTTGTCATAAATCTGTATGATGTCCCAGACTTCAAGGTTACTGCTTGATCAGTCACTGTTTAACAACTGTTTAACAACCCCAGCATAAAAACAGTCATGGCAATATGTATTGTGAAACATGGTGAGCACAGTGTCACTGCTTCTTCAGAGTTATACAGATGATAAAGAGTTATTAACAATTTTTAGGGTACTGTAGTCTAAATATGGAAATCTGCTATGGCATTTGTAGTTACATGACACTTTTAGTCCAGTGCATATTTAGTGAATTATCAACATGTGAATTTCTACTTTTGATATTTTTACATTTCACAAGAATAAAAGAGATAATTTTAGTTTACTATGATTATTGCATAATAGTACTGCAGTAATGTAGGTTTGAATCCAAAGAAATTACCAAACTTAAGAGTTAATTTAAAATTAAAAAGTGAAGAATACTCTAAACAAATTGTTACAGAACAAAGTAACAGAATAAATAAAAAAAAACCCAGTTTTTTATAAATAACTAACAACTATTTAAATGTAAGCTGCAGACAATAGTTAAAAAATGTATAAGAAATACCACTCTATAACATGTGAAACATACTTATGGAGAAAATTACCCCTAAACCCACTGTTTTAATTGTAATATATTTGAACTGTAGTGAGTATTAATTAGTTTCCACTAAATGTAAAACTAACATTTTTTTAAATAAAGAAATAAATGGAAACATTATTTTGCACTATATCTATGTAACTATTCTATGTCTATATTCTATATTTTTTGTGCATATTGGATAATATAGGCACACAGCCAAATAACAAGTAATACTGATCTAAAAGCCAGAACACAATACTTTAAACCACTTTCCCTCCCTTCTTTCCAAAGAGACTATTTTAATGTAGTGTCTAAATCTTCCCTCCATCTCATCTAAAGCCCTTAGGTTAATCCAGCAGACAGTTATGTTGAAGCTGATAGTATGTTCTGCTCTGGATTTATGGGGCGCTAGCAGTCTGTTTTGTTGAAAAGGAAGAAAAAGAGAGATTTATCAAATGTGATATTTTGAAATGGCACTGATTGCTTACCTAGTGAGAGCTGCACTAGAAGCATAAATGTTATAACACATACATAACATCAGTTCCACGAAACCAAATAGTTTTCTGAATACATAAATAAAACTACTGGACTGATGTAGACAAGTTTAAGAAAAGCCACATATGAGGAAAAAAGGTCAAAAACTCTGACTTATGAGAGAAAACATCTGAAAGATCATCGAATACAATATTCTGCTGACAAACAGAATTTCCCCCCTTCCCTCCAATCCACTTCCCCAGCAGCCACATCTCTGGCTTTCATCACATTTGTACTCAGAGTGGCAGTGACTGCCCACTGCTCCTGTGAGATCTCTATCGCACCATCAGAAGAAAAGATTTTGCTCAGTGATTTTCGCATTCTAAATTATTTTGCTCTAAATTCATTGTAATACTTGTGCTGGACAATGAATGGACAGCGTCCATGCATTCTGGCACTTGATTTAAAATCTTAATAGAAATGAACACAATAAATAGGAATAAAATATTTTAAAGCACTATTTCAAAACAGTGAAACTTCTCCAAAAGCTACTGAAAGAAGATATTTGAGATGCAGTTTCCTCTTACAATTTTTTTTTAATATTCAAGTTTTAAAATTTAATTATTTACATTGACTATATCACTGAATATCCCTGTTATGACTAGATGTGACTACTATTGTCACTAAATATCACTGAAATATCATTATTTCAGATAACTTAATTAGAATAAATTAAATCATATTAGTTTGTCATTTGGGGAATAGTGTGGACTGGATTTTATTTTCTAATCCTGACTACATATAATAAATAATTTATGCCAAAATGAAAATGTGACTCGATCTTATCTCATTACAAGCTGTATTGTCACAGAAGTGACTGCTTACAACCTCTTCCAAATTGGATCTATTCAGAAAGTGATCAAATCTGACATCTCAAGAATCACAATATGTTAGCAGCACAGTCCAAAATTATTCTTGCTGCAATTTCTGAAGGTTATTGCAACCAGCTACAACTTTTAGTACTGCACATCAGTACCTAGGAAAATGACAAAAGCAATGATAATCATACTTTACAAACCCAAAAATATTTTTGAAAATTATTAAATGTTTATACTTAATGTTAACTTCATCTATTTCACTATAAATGTGCTCGTCATTAGTTAAGAAAAACTATATACTTAGTTTTGCAAAAATTGAATGAAAATTCAAGTGTACATTTTAAGACTTGAAGTATAGCAGAAACTATCCTTCAAACTTTATGAACCTGGATGAGCTTTTTTGCAGTTTCCTGACTGAATCAAATAAAGCACTTAGCCAAGAGCAGATGTGTAATGCTGCCATGGCAGTGGGGGCAGGAGAGCTGAGAAGTAACATTATTTAGTTGGTTTTCTCGTTCATAGTCTAAAGAATAAAGTCTTTCATTGACTGCAGTACTCATGACTCCTTCAGAATTTCCAAGGCTAATTATTTAACAAATAAGTTATAATAAGTTATTCAGACATTAGGCTGTACAATAGATGCAAACCCCAAGGGTGGAAGAAACTAAGTATTCTATAAGACAGAAAAATTTCTAAGTAATAACATCACAGTTTCAGTGTGACTCCATGAAGATGTGTTTTTTATTTGTACATTTAGGAAACTGTGTCCAGAGAAATACAACAGTCCTCATTAAAAAAAATCACACAAAATCTGCATATATTGCAAATTTTATTCTCGAGATAGTAGCTTACCAAAGCATTGCACAGAAATTGTTCTAGAAAAAAAAACCATCAGCATCCTCGCCTTAAGTATGAGCATTTGAAATTTAACTTTAAGGGTAACAGAGCCTCCATTCAGGGTTACAATAATTCATCCACCAGCAGGTGTTATCTATTTGACAGGATGCTTATACTCCAAACACAACTGCTAGAAAGAGTGAGAGAATACACAGTGCTTTAGTGCATCTGAAAACTGGAAACCAAATGAAATTCATATGGGTTCATGCCCTATTTAGGAGATGCATTTTTAAAGGCTACTTGGAAATAACTAACAGAATCTTGGAAGACAAAAAACATCCACTGTATGGCACCACTGAATAATGAATTATCCGATAACATGATACTCTAAAAGACCGCAACTTATATAGCCTGGATGAAGCTTGAGCTGCAGGGCGTTTTGGACTGCCCTGTGTGGGTGTGTGTCCAGGAGGGAAGTGGGGAGATCCCAGCAAAGGCTCACATTGAAACCCTATGCCACAGTGTGTCAAATTCTAATAGGCTTTCCAGGAAGAATTCATCTTTCCATTTCTACTTTTCTGGTGAAAGCAAGAAAGGGAGAGAATTACAAACAACCTTGGAAAACAAAATAAGTGGGTTTGGGTTTGGGTTTGGTTTTCTTGGTTTTCTTTTCTCCAACAAACAACTGTGGATAAAACACGGAAGACATTAAATCCCACTGTGCCTGGCACACCTTACATGACTCAATCTGGGTCTGCCAGAGCACAAGTTCGTGCTGTTCCCCACACAGCTCATTGATGGATTTTTGAGGGATTTTTTTAATGAGAGTTTTTGGGGGTTTTTTTGGTCAAAGTTTTTAAGAACTATTCATATTAGTAAGTTTGCTGGGCAAGAAAAAGAGAGACCTATAATTTGCTGGCTAAGATACCTCACTAAAGAAGATACTATATCAAGTAACTACCCTACTTTTTAAATATATATATATTACCATTTAAGAAGGAATGAGAGACATCCATTCCAGAACAGCAAATCTCTTGTGCTTAGTGTAGGAAGTTTAAGTTCAGCTCTTTGATATGAATTTCTAACGTGTCTTTTAGTCAAACAATTTTTTTCAGGAAACTTTGTCCTGCTCCTGGGTTCCACTAGCACAGTTACTTTCCAGGTTGTACTAAACAGAAATAAAATATTTTCAGCCTCTCCAGGTTTAATTTTCTAATCCTTTCATGATATGTTTCTAACTTTCCCATCTGTCTTGAAGCATAGACCGGCTCCTGGACTTAGTCTGTTCTTTTTTCTTCCCTGTCTACTTTTAAAAGAACGCAAAGGCAGCAGACAGTAATACTTTCATTACCTGTCCATATTCTTGTGCTCCTGAGAAAGCTTTTCTGGCTCCCATTAACCTTTCCTTTCCCAGTGTGGGGATTAAGCACTCAATCTCTTTCACTCTAACACATATTGCTTCTGCTCTGACAAAGGAAAATGTTGCAACCTTATTATTTTTTTTTAACATTTGCTAACAGCAGAATCGATAAAAAATGGCCACAGAAAAGGTTCTAAAATAGCTGGGTTTAAACAAATTTGTACATACCATCTTTATCTTTTGGAGGTGTAAAGCCTATAATAAACATAACTGCAGCCTTGGTAAAATGCTGAGATTACAAACTGTTTATGATGATGACTTATTATACAAAATGCATTTTGCCATCACTCCTTGTAAACAGTACCATGCTGATTCATTGGTCTTTTTGTCTAACTTTCATATCAGGAAAAAAACATTTCGGTAATTGTATGTTCTCTGAGGTGCTTTCCAGAATAAATGTACTCTGTTGAAACAAGAATATGCTAGAAGATCAGTGAACTACAGTGGAGGAACAGGAAATAAAGCAAGTTTGACTAAACGTGGCTGCTTAGTCAGAGTCTCGTGTCTTCTAGAAAGGTGACTGGAAAATAAGGGAAATGTACACTGTAATCTCAACACATCTGTAATGTGAAGAGAGTTACATGTTTTGTACACTTAAACGTACCTCCAATAAATTATTCAAATACGTTCTTTCCACTTAAAACTTTTCAAAAATATGTCTATGCAGAAACTTAGTGGTTTAGACTAGGTGGCACTAAAGCCAGACCAAGCCAGCCAGAATTTCTGGGCCCATCAAGTGTATCAAATTACATTTCAGAAAGATGATGGTCAGCAGTAAGCTACTAATGCTAATTCTTCCAATTTTGATTATAGATTAGATAAAAATATTTCTTAGGTGAATCATTATTGTTATATTTTTCAATTATTTTTTTTAATATGAAGACAGAAGGCAGTTGAGACAAGCTGCATATATATACTGCATATATGTTTACATCAACTGTCATTATGACTGCCACTCATGTCAATCAGAATCTCTCCTATTTTTCTGCTAGTTCCATCCGGCAAACTTGTTTCTTGCCTGTTTCCACTTTTCATTGTAATCTCCAATTCACCTTTACTGCATGTTTCTTTGTCCTCAGAATGTGTTTCAGTTAGCCTACCTGCCTCAAGAACCTTAATGAAACTGGATCTTAACCTTTAATCTTTCTATAGCTTCTATAGCCTCAGTCTTGAAAAAAATCTCTACTGCCACAACCTTTCCATGGCAAGATATACTTTCCCAAGTGTCAGCTTTGTCTCTCCTTTCTCCTGCTCTCACATCATACTCTCTTTAAAGAGCATGACTCCTTTACATGCCATTTGCATATATTGTGGCCCAATAAAGTGGCAGCTATGTTTATGCAGTAATTTAGCAAGCAATGGTTAGCTTCTGTCTTGTCATGATCATTCTCACTTTGTGCTGAGTTGACAATTTGTTTGCAGACCCTCCTCACTTCAGCAGCTGCCATTTCCCCAAGTATGGGTCAGAGGCCTTTCCCGACATCAAAGTAGATTTAAATTTCCTATTGCCACTTATGCCAAATCTAAATTCCTCCCCTCCTCTCCTTTAATTTTCACTCTCCTTAATTGCGTCTTACTCTAAGAGTATAAGAGATGTCCAACTGTGTCAGAACAATGTTGCATCTAGCTCAGCAGCCTGGTTGCTTCTAGCTCGGCAGCAGCAACAGGAGATGTTTTTCAGAGCCTTGCCACTTTCTACAAACCATTCTCCCACAGAGATTATCCCTTTGTCCCCTTTCACATCACAGCACAAACATGCTCAAGTCCCCTCCACTTTCTAAAGAAAAAGGCATTCAACTTTCCTCTCCGGCAACTTTTTTTGTGTACTTTCTTTTCAATTTTTACAGCCACAGAATATTACAATGTCTACCCCTAACTGAGTTTCCACATGTTCTCCAGAAACTATTAAAACAAAGTCCTTATGATTGTCTGTATATTCTAATATTGACAATTGGTGCATTTTCCTTCTTTCATTTACTGGCTTCCTTAAGCCAACATTATTCTCCTGGTTTTGTGTTTCTTTTGATTTTCTATCCTTTTTGAATTTTCTTTTTACCTCACCTGAATCACTATTTCAGTCTATCCTAAACACAAAAATATGAGCTCAAATCCTGTGGCAATTTTCTCCATGGTTACCAGAGTCCTCTTGGCCTTGTACATTTTCTCTTTACATTATTTCTTTCATGAAATCTCTCCAGAGTAAACAAATTTACCTTCTATTGTTACATGGCAACACATCCCAGCGCTGTATTCTTGCTGAAAATTTATGACGCGTAATTTCAGGTATCTGCAGTTTACATATCTTATACTTGTATTAGTAAACCACATCTCTCCTTACAGTTATTTCAGAAAAACCACATTTTTAGGCACTGATCTGTTTTAATTGACTGTTTTGGAAGGAATGGTTTCCTAGTTTTTTCTTATTACTCTCAGCTATAAAAGAGTTTGGGTGGTTAGCTCAGATATTAATGTCAGATAGCCCCACTCAGATTATCAAAGCTAAGAACTCTGTTTGACTTTTTGATACTTGTTTTGCTGGATGCCTGGCTGTAAGCTTAAGTTCAGTTGCCTAAAACAAACTTTCCCACTGTTCCTCCTTGCTACCTTGTTCTCATCACCAAAAATCTCTCCTCATCTCCATCAATCCAGGCTTTTAACTTGGATATCATCTTCAAATCATATTCCTTACCTGATTCATCACATTGAGTCTATCTATGTCTTGACAAGTTTTATTTTTACAACCAAGACAATTTTGAATTTTTATCATTGTAATCTTTCTTAGCATAAAGCTGTCTTTTCCTTCTCAAATGCAAAGATATTCAAGATGCTTGTGCCAAATTCATAATTCACTCTTATAACTTTGACAATATGAATTCCCTTTTTTATTTCTCTGTAGAATTCCCCTCTCTATCATATCATAAATGAAAGTGGAGAAAAAAGGATTCACAGTATATTGACAGTCTTATCATTTCTCCTTCACTATCAAGGATTCACCTTGCACTTCCCACTTATTTACAAGGTACTTCCTGCTCTGTCTCCCCAAGGGCAGTTAACCATTTATAGTTAACAATATCTTATTGTTTCCTTCTGACCTATTATGTATTAAACATAATACTATTATGGATGTTTTTTCACCCTTATGTGGCAGGATACTTAGGGAAAGAAGAGCTTTTCTTCATTATACAAACACCTGTTAAGTAGACCTGGACAAAACCTTCTTCTAATGTGAGAAGTACAAAATTATATAATTATATAATTAAAATATATCCCATTTTGATGCCTAATTTTTGGGTGCATACTTTGTATAACAGGAAAGATTCGTACCAAAAGGTCATTCCAAGACAAGGGGAGCCATTAGCTCTCTTCCAGCATGCCCAGAGGAGAGCTACCAGGCTGGTGAGGGGTCTGGAGACCAGGTCATATGAGGAGAGGCTGAGGGAGCTGGGCATGTTTAGCTTGGAGAAGAGGGGGCTGAGGGGAGACCTCATTGCCCTCTACAACTACCTGAAAGGAGGTTGCAGAGAGGTGGGTGTTGGCCTCTTCTCCCAGGTGAATAATGACAGGACCAGAGGAAATGGTCTGAAGTTGTGGCAGGGGACGTTTAGATCAGATATGAGGAAGAATTACTTTACTGAAAGAGTGGTCAGGCACAGGAGCAGCCTGCCCAGGGAGGTGGTTGAGTCACCATCCCTAGAGGTGTTTAAGAAACGTCTAGATGTGGCACTTCAGGGCATGCTCTAGTAGCAGAGATTATAGGGGTTTGGGGTTTTGTGTGTGTGTGTGGTTGGACTCGATGATCTCAAAGGTCCTTTCCAACCATGAAGATTCTATGATTCTATGATGCCTCAATGGATGTTCCATGGCCCATGGCTAAGTGGATTAGCTTCACTCAATTGATATTGCCCAGCCCTATATTTAAATTCTCAGTTGCTATTGGAAAATTACTTTAGTTTTAGTAACACTTACAAAATACAATGCACAGGTATTCTGTGAGTTTTTCTACTATATTATGGCAATTACTTCCATATAGATATTACATATTAATATAGTATTGAAAACGAATTAATAATCTTCTCACATGAATGCAGCATTTTAACTTTCTAGGGTTCTTCTCATTTGCAGGAAATGAAATCATTCCAGTATTCTGAGAGTGAAATGAAATACAAGTTCTTTTTGGTTTCTTTTTCCAATAATTGTGATGTAATTTTGAATACTAAAGTAAAGGGTAAAATAAGTGGAAAACACTTAATTGTTTGATTAATTTAATGAAATTAGAGAAAACAGTCCAGAAGGGAAAAAATGCTATCTCAGAGTGAAGAAACTTGTTATAATCTGTGTTTCTTTCCTATCATTGGAAGGGTACAGTAAAAGAGTGTGGGATCAATAGGCTGAAATCATGGGAAGGTTTGAAACTATTGCATAGGGAGATTATATGAAACATTTGTTTGGGGAATAACTCTACCTTGGCATGATGCAATACATGGATTTGCATGCAAAAACACAGAAAGGGCAAGTCACTGTACACTTAGATCACCTCTCGCCAAATTCACTCCCTTGACGGCTGACATCAAAGAGCTGTCATATGCAGGTCAATTATTGACATTCTGAGTGGAACTTTATTTCTGGTAACTACCTTTAAATTAAAAAATTCACAACTGGATTTAGTTTCAAGGCAGTTAATACAGCTTATGAAGAAATAACCACAAGATTGCCAGCCTGGCCATCACTATGATGGAGGAACAGTTCATATATGACTAGTGTCATATAGTTGCATGAGGCACTCAAGGAACATGTACGTGAAGCACAGCCACGTTTTGCGGCGACAGAGCGGGAAAATAAGTTTTAACTAAGAGCTCAGGAACCATTCTTGAATGGCAATCTTGATGGCTGGTTCTAATTTCTGAATCCTGGTTAAAAAAAAAATCTGCTAAGAGCTGAAGAAGGGGGCACCTATGCAAATCAGATCAATCTCTATACTTAACGTTCTGTGGGAGATATCAGTAATGAATCAATTGATATTTCCCCTTACAATTTCCTGAGTAGGTCGTATAATGTACAAAAGCTGGCTCTGGAGATAGGAGGTAGGGACAGGAGGTATATCAACTTTAATATACAAGTTTCTGAGTTTTCAGAAAAACTGAAAAATAAAACTGATGATTGATTACAGATATTTTCTTGCAACTTGCAGGTTGAAACATCTCAGTATATTAAAACTATGAGTACATTCCTTAAAACTTATGCCTGTTATCAACCTAAGGTTGAAATTAAGAAAATTATTACTTTCTTTAGAATGTTTTTCACATATACATATAAATTAACTTTTATCCCCATCACAGTTTGTTTTCACAGCTGGTCTCTTGACTTCTAATCCTCAATTTGGCTCCTGAACAGAATACACACATCAGGTTTTTTATTTAATATTCAATCCCCTTCTCTAGCCCCTGTCAGAAACCAACTTTTGAAAACTAGGATTGGATAGTATATAAAAGAGTATTTTAATTGTTCATTAAAAGCTTTCTGTGCAATTTTTTGAGTACTAAGAGACCAGCAAGAAAAACCTGTGCAGTCATACCCCCTTCCATGAACTTGTGGATTCTCACACAAAAGTAATTTTGCAATCTTTTCTACTAACTGTAATAGTCTATTCTTAAGACAACATATAAATGAAAGGTTTTCTTCTTAAGTACTTCATTTATATAAACTATGTCTTTCACAAGATGGATTAATGAGTAGACTATCGAGAGATGATGAAATACTCTCAACAATATTTATACAAAAAGTTCATTAAACAAAGAAAGATGCACAACAGATTTTGATATTTTTTTTTCTTTTTATCAGAGCCCAGCTATCAATATTTATAAACAATTAAACTCTAATAATAGCCATTCTGTAAAAGCCTGTTGTGGTATTGCAAGGCAAAGAACTTTAAAATTTCAGATTTCAAAATAAAAAATAGCTTTAATTATAAAAATTCTCTGTTAGTGGCAAAAAGACTCCTGAGAAATAAAATAAGAACAATGGTTGTGAGATTATTTGATTCACAGACTTATCAAATATCACTTTTAATTATACAGAATATACCAATAAATCCATACTTACAAGATAATGCATTATTACTTTAATGACTTATTGTAATAATCACTTTTGATAAGACACATGAACTTTATTTATGTTCTTTGTTTCAATTTGTTAGTTCTTCCTTTTCATCAGCAATTACCAAAGTAGAGCAATAATACAAATGCATCATGTTACTTTACCCTATATGAAATACATTACGTATGTAACTTGTCAACTTCTTTCAGATGATGAAGAGAGATCCAGAAGTTGTTAATATTTTCCTTAGTTATTTTAATGGATAATTTTTCTCTTCTACCAGCTAAAAAAAAAGTTTTAATTTTCATGATGCAGTTCTTAAATTGCTCTTTTTTTGAACCATAAACTAGGAATTGAAGAAAAATTGCCCATTCTTTGAGAGTCAACATCTGATCAACTTCAAAAATGATACCATGTAGAGAAAAAAATTATTTGGTTTTTAAGTATATATTCTTCCATCATTATTTTCCAGTTTTTTTGTTTAGTTTTTTTGTTTTGGTTTGTTTTTTTTCTTAAGTATAGCTATGCCTACAGCATTTCTGCTTTGCTCCTCCAAAGGCACTATGGGAGCTGAAACTCATTAATCATGAAGGGGCTGTGCTTTACATCGTGACATTGGACATGCTAGCCCCTAATCAACCAAAAGCACTGGGGGGGCATTTAACTCAGTTGGAGGTCTAGAAAGGAAAACCATACATTATTCAGAGATGTCTGGAACTCAAGGGTCAGGAAGATAGATTGCACGAAGAAATACAAAATTAAAATAGTCTTAGGTTTTGGACATGGATGCAGTAACTTCAGAGTAGATGAAAAGTGTGGAATAACAGTAATGGAAACTTTATCTATTGACCAAAACCACTGTAGTACAAGTTTCCTATCTTAGTGAGCTATCAGATAATAATGATCTTCAGATGCAATTGACCTGGGCAAATTTAAACTTGTGACCTGAAGGTGACAGACCATATATCCCACTATGAGTTCTTGAAGACAGCAATTTGACTTTGGGGATTACTTTTTTGAAATAGATAAAAGCATAATAAACTTTGTGTGGCATAAACAGGGATCACACAATAAATGCTAAAAGGTTGATTTTCAGCAACTGTTTTTGATAAAGATAAAAGATTAACAAATTGAGAAGCGGCAATTGTATAACAGAACTATTAGATGTTTGGTCATGTAAATTATGAGGACACAAGTTGAGAAGCATTCATAAAGCCATCAGATAAATTCCAATTATTTGTTTTATACAGCTACTTAGAAATACTTTAAAAATTCAAAGAAAAAAAAAGATCCATGGAAGAGGGTTATCTCCCTTTTTTTTTTTTTTTTTTAAATCTCTCTTTTTACCTTTTCGTTACCATTATTTCCTGGATTTTCCGGGCTGCAAGTCTGTGGAGGCACCTGGTCCACCCATGTTACAGCTATATCATTCTGTTTTTATTCTACTCAAAAAAATTGTACAGATTATAAGAAAATAAGCAAATTGGTATTTCTGTTTGAACGGAATTATAGGAGTGGCATTTGTTACCTTATTGGACAAATAAAGATATTTTTCCCAAATGTCTTTAATATGATGTAGAAAAAGTGGCAAATGGAGACAAAAAATCCCCAACAAAACCTCCAACTACCATCCATTCATTCTATCTACTTCTATAAAAATCTACATAGAAGTACTAATGAATATGTTATATAGCTATTTTAATAAGTAAAAGTAATTATATTAATAGAGTGATTCCAGCGCCTAGGCAGTGTCTTACAAAGGCTGTCAAGATATTCAGGTCACTGCTGCTCCCTTGTAAGGTATAGCAATACCTTGACCAGTGTTGCCAAAATCACAGAATCTTAGAATGATTTGGGTTGTAAGGGACCTTGAAGATCATCTTGTTCCAAGCTTCCTGCCGTGGTCAGTGTCACCTTCCACTAGATCCAGCTGCTCAAAGCCCCATCCAACCTTGAACACTTCCAGGCACAGGGCATCCACAACTGGGCAACATGTTCCAGTGCCTCACTGCCCTCACAGTAAATAATTTCTTCCTAATATCTAATCTATATTTACCCTCTTTCAGTTTAAAAACCATTACCCCTTCTCCTATCACTACACTGCCTGATAAAGAGTCCCTCCCCAGCTTTCCTGTAGGCCCCCTTTAGGTACTGGAAGGCTGCCATAAGGTCTCCACGGAGCCTTCTCTTCTCCAGGCTGAACAACTCCAACTCTCTCAGCCTGCTTTCATAGGGGATGGGCTCCAGCCCTCTGATCATCTTCATTACAGATCCTCTGGTTACATGTAGTTATGAGAATACTTTTTGTGGGACTGATTCGTGCCTGTTATCTGCCACACCACTAATGGGAGGCCCTGCAAAAACAGGGCACAGAACAGAGAGTTAGAGGGTGGTTGCTTGCCAGGATTCACATCTGAGGGGCCCCTGGGAGGGCAGGTGGCCAGGTGGGCACAGCCAACATGATGAAACACTCTGATGGGTCTTGCAGGGCCAAGCCATTGCCATGCCAGACACTCAATGCAGGTCACACCAGTGTAATATCCCTCTTGCAAGGCAGATTTCAAAATCAAGATTCATTTAAAGTATAACTCCATAATGGCATTAGGTAACTTGTCCAACTTGAAAGCACAAACAAGATCGATGCATTACAAAAGAGTTTTGGGTCCTCTACAGTTTTAGTGAGTAAAGAAAAACAACATAACCCATTTTATGTAATTTTGCCTGATGAGTGTTCTCTAGATTTGTGTTTAAAAAAGGCCACTAAAATATAACTACTAAGTTTATATATATAACCAAAAATCTAGGTCTTTCCTCATCTGTCTCATCACCCTTTTTCATTTACCAGGCCCCTTCTTATAACTATATCTCACTATGCTACACATCCAAATGAGCTTCACAGAAGCAGTTTTATAAAAGTAACTAACTCTATATTTCAGACTCCTTGGCTGTTGCATAGTACAGAAATTTCCACCAGTGCAAACAAGTATTTCAGAACGCCGTGTTGCTATCTTCCTTCGAAGATTAAAGCTGATAATTTTCTCTTCTTGTACAAAGCTCTTTCTTTACCAAATTTCAGTGCTTGACCTCTCGTGTTATGGCTGACAAGCTTGCCAAAACTTTTTTAATGTGTTTTATTGAAGGGTACCTGAGGTGATCATTATCTTGGTCTGATTATATTGAATTAGTCTACTTCAGCATGAACAACCATTCTGCTATTCCAGTTATTCTATTCCTATATGCAATTTCTTTAATTGGCAAAAATGGACAGAAATTGACCTTTTCAGCCTCCAGAGAACATTCAGCACTCCAAATGACTTAGTCTGCTTTCTTACTGAAAAATTGATGGTACCAGCTGACCAGTCATCTCTGATCAGGTAGCCCATATTTAAACAAACAAACAAACAAACAAACAAACAATCTCTCTTCAGGAAGATTTGCATGTACAACAAATAAGGATATGAGATAAATCTGAAATGAAAACATGCACATGGTAAACATTTAAGACATAAGAAGTTATATCTCTCAATTTGTCTTTAGAAAAATTTTACTAATTCCTTTGCATATGTTAGAAAATGACTACTTAGCCTCCCCAGATTTTCTCAGCTAGTCTGCTTGTTCTCATTTATTTATTTGTGTCTGTATTACTATTGTTCATTGATAAACAAGTAAAACATCCTTTTCTACACGTTTCAAGGTCACCAGCAGCACTTAAAAAGCATGGATACCAAACTGTTCTTCTATCCTTCAAGTATACAGGTTGTCCTACTACAGATTTTTAATAGAAACTTCAGTTGAAAAAACTCAGGTCTTTATTTTAATCTCATTTCACTTCTAGTTGCTTGGTTTCTTGTTTCAGTTTATTTGACAGACAATGACTGATTTTGTTGACTGTTAAAAACCCTGATCAAATCTTATCCAAGAGAGCTGGACCTCTTTCTCTTCCTGTGACGCAGAATTATGCATAAGACGACAAATCTTGATGCCTTCCAGAATTTTCCTGTAACCCATTCTTTTCATTTGCTCTCATAAATGGTGTTGGTAATGAATTGTCACTCTTCCAATTTACAAAACAGTAAAATAGCAAGTGTTTTTTTTTGTTGGTCACTATAGGTGAAATCCCACCCTAGGATGATCCAAAGTTTTCATTGACTGCTTCTGATACAACTTAAATGAGAAAGAGATATTTGGGTAGGCCTTTCAGCAACCATTTAATTTGACCAACCAGTAAACTCTCTCCCACGAAATCATCATTCCCTATTCATATCCTCAAATGAAAATCAGTGGGCTTTTCAGCCAGCTTTCAAAGCACATTATCACTCAATATATACTGTGGCTTTACCAAAGCTCTGAAAGTCACCCAAGGTACCTCTAGGTATCCTCTGCTCTGCCTGTGCTTTACAAGCACCAAACACTCGTTCAGTGCACAGTAAAACCACTGTAAAAGACAAAAGTTAGAAACGGCCACACGGTTGGCACTTCTTTTTCTAGTCTGCGTTTCCAGTATTTGGAAAGTTTCACAAAAGTTTAATAACCCCACCATTAAACCAGGCCCTCTATAGTAGCACAATATTTCTCTGACAGAATTTCTTGCAGCTTGGAAGATGTCTCCAAAATTCCTGTAAGTGAATTTCCATTTAAATCACTGTTATTTACATCCTTAGGATATAGAGATGCAAATACTGAGAAAACCTCTTTCTTAAATAAAGTATCTTTACATGATAAATTGATGAACATTTACAGAGTTCAGACAAAGCTCAACAATATTAACATTTGTGAACTAAACTGCGCTAAAAATTAGTAACTGCTTCACCTTCCAAGTCTTGGGAGATTTTTCATGAAGCAAAGTCTCATATATGTATGGAATATATCCATGAATATATCCCTCATATATACAGAATATATCACTGAATTAATTCCGAAGTTAAAATCTTTCAGCAACTGCTCCCATAAATACAAAGATGTACTTAATGATTACTGTCACATTAATGCATTTACAAACTACCAACAAAGGAGCCGCACTGGCATACAGAGAGAGAAAACATGTTCCTTTAGTCATTACTAATGAAAGGTCAAATGAAGTGCATGTCCAAGTTCTTGTTTGTGCAGTACTGAAGAATATGGGATGTGTTTCTCCATTTGTTATAGTGGGTGCCCTATAATGCATTTGTTGATTTATTCCATCTTTGTTTAAAAAACAAGTGTTTCTTAAAAAAGACATTACATGATATTTTATTATTTAAAGGGTTCTAGTACAGAGAACATGAATGGTACTAAACTCGTCAGTGCCCTCCTATCATCTTTAAGCAGAAGGATTATAGCAAAGAAATATTTTTTTTCTGTGCCTTATCTGCAGTCTCACAGGGAGAGGACCATGGCAGACCTAATTATATTCACAATGAACTCAGAGGAAAGTGGTTCAGAGGTGAAATTTTCATTAAAACAATTACTCATATCTCCATATGCTAATTCACATACAGATGCTGAACTGTAGAACAAGGAGTTTCTAAAATATGTATCAACTGTATTTGAGTGTTAATGAGCTTTCTGAATACTTGTCATGAGAAGTCATGTACTAAGAAATTTGATAAATCCCAGTGACTGAGAGGAATAGACTCATTCAGACAGCGAACCTTCAAATTACATTCAAAGCATGACATTTTCCTCTATGACGTATCCAAATTACCCATTAACCAAGGTAAGTGGAAACAATCTGACACCAAATGTCACCAGGAACATGCATAAAGGTCATTAGCTTGTTAATGTTGTACTAAGCACCAGTGCAACATAGGATGCTATCGCTTGCATTATATGCCACAAGAAGGGTATGTTTTTTTAAAAAATGTTTTCTCTGAAGTGACAGAGAACAATAAAATATCAGGAGAAGGAGAGTTGCAAGTGAGTGTTCAATAGTAGAAAAGAGAATGATAATTGTACTTCACATTCAGAAGTTAAAATTGAAGACACAATTTTTTACATAAAAAACCTCCACAACTTCAAGTTAAGAGTTTGTTAGCATTTTCTTCATGGTTATCTTGAATGGTATTTAGTGATATCTAATATTGCATGGCAACATACATATTTTTTATCACATTTGAAACTCAGGTCTAATAGTTATTTCTCATTGACATGACTAGGACATTACAAAGTTTTGCATCTCTCTTCAAATGAAGTAATCCCTTCAGCCTAGTTGATATTGCAAAATCTGCTCCAGGCATTTTCTTTTTAGCACCATAAATGAGACAGTATTCAGCTCTCTTGCATACTTATGCTGCATATGAAAGTGAGGAATGCTTATAACATGCTGAAATAAAGTGATGCTAAAAAGTTTAAATTTAACCTTAGAAAAGTGAAAATCGATACATCTATTTCTAGATTTGCACTCAGACTAAAGATGCTTACAAAATACAGAGGATCTGCAAATGTCTGGGTGAGTTCAAAGAAGGATTAAGGAGTCCTGATGTCCTTAGCTGTATGTCTATGACCAAAATCATAAATGGGATTAGGTTACCAAGAGGCAGGGAAATAAGTTGTTCCTACATTTGTAAAGTTTTTTGTTATTGTCAAATGCATATAAAATAATTGAAAAATATGCCATTTCTTTAAAAAAAAAAATAACAACTTATAAGTTTTATTTCTTATATAATCATTTAGGGTCAGATCCTCAAATGCAATAGGCATCTAATATTAAACTCGGTTTAAGCAACTGACTCTCAGTAAATATAGACCGCAGTGGAAGTTAGGCATTTTGGTATCTTTGGGGATTTGAGTCATGGTAAACAATAACAAAGCAAATTAAATGAGGTTCACAACATCAATCAGAGACAGCTATTTCAGAGGAATTAAAAAAACCAAACACTGTGGATTGTGATAAATACTGTTATTTTTTCCACCAAAATCAGCATTCTTACTTTAGGGACTCTATTGTGAGCACTTAAGCACAAGCTTAAGCCAAAACATGCGGTTCCTGAGTGATTTATATCTTTGGGAGGAAGCACACAGACAAATTTCAGAACAGGCTCAATATACGTAATAAACTTTCTCTATACTCATCTGTGTTGGAAGTATATAGTTTTGGCCTTGTTTAAAAAGATAAATTACTTTTCCCCACCAACCTCCCCTACATTTACCCCTGCAAATCAGTGGTTGATATCTATGTCCTCTCTGCTATTTAGATTTAATTTTATCTTCTATTAAAAATGTACTTTGTCTAAAAGTGTTCTATATAGGTATAGAGGTATTGTAGTTTACTGCAGTATGGCTAAGGTTGTGTCCTCTAAATATCAGTTTCATCAGCACAGAATGAGAAGACTTTGAAGTGGCCAGTGAGATACACAGATGATGCAAAACATTACTTGCATTTTTCAACAACGCTGCTATAACTGTGACACAGCTAAGGAATACCACTCGTATCATTGAATATAACTAAAACATGCCATGCTTTCTGCTGCTGGAGAGCTGAGATATTGCCTATTCCACTGCCTGCTCTCTAATTCTCTTTGATATACTCGGCAAGGCAGTGAATCTGAAAATTATCAAACTATGTATCCTAAATAACTGATAAGATATATAACATTTTTTATTTACCAATAGCTTGTAATAAGAGTAGCCAATTATGTTAATAAATATACACACATGTACATCCAGAGGGAGAGGAGAGGGCAAAGGGAGGAAGGGAGGGAAGAATCATTTCGTTTTCTACTTCAGTAGAAAATACAGATTTCTCTGGAATGAAACGAAACAATTAACAACCGTTCGCAAAACTGTGTAAGACCGGAAGTAAATAACACACCAAATTAAAAGTGCAGGGGATAATTACACTCGGCAGACTGTAATTACCCCTACCGGAACCTGTCCAGAGCACAGGGTCCAACCCAGCAGCTCAGTTGGCCTGAAATCTGGCAGCAAAGAGGAAGTGCCCAGGGTGACTGTGCTCAACACCAACTTTCAGGCAGGCAGCTACTGACTCCTGAGCTCAGAGACAGCCCCATAAAGCCTGGCCAGTAAAGCCTGTGACCAGAACGGTGCAGCAAAAAGAGACCATCAGCTTCTATAAGGCAATGATAAAACCTCGTCTTTTTATTTTTTTCAGGCACACCCTTTCCGTGCAGCAGCTAACTAAATGATAACTGTCACAATTAAAAATTGCTTCAGTTAATAGACATCGCATCTGTTTGATAATTTCAGTCAAGTTACAAAAAGCTGCCACTGACATAACTTCCTCTTTTTCCAACTGGTATCACCAAATTCTGGAAGCTATTATATTTACAACCAAGTTTAACCTAATATTTTTTAAGTGCAGCTGTCAGACATTTATTTTTTGTTATAACATTTACATCTTATTTGCTCTGTGTATGGCTACCTAATGTCTGTAAAGAACTTACCAAGAGAAAAGGAACATAAAAAGTTCAGACATAACCTAAAGTCAGAACTTTTTGTGCTTTTCTACCTGCTTTTGTATTTGCTTGGCCCTGACCTCAGCAGCCTCTCATTAAATAAATGAAAAGGATGAGGCAAGAAGCAAGGCACAGGGCAATGCTCAACAAAGTCAGGATTTTTGGATTGAAACTTGTGATCCACATCTATTCATTTTGCCATTTTTGGCTCATTAATAGATTTTCAAAGATTCACAGACCAGATGAGCCCGGGAGGCACCTCTGGAGTTTGCCTGGTCCAAGCCTCTGCTCAGAGCAGGGACCATGACAGCAGGTTGCTTAAGGCCATGTCCAGTTGAGTTTTGAATACCTCCAAGGACAGAGACTCCACAGTATCTCTAGGCAACCTGTACCTGTGGGTGACCACCTGTGCAGTGAAGAAGCTTTTTATGTTTAAGTGGGATTTCCCGTGTTTCAGTTTGTGTCCACCACTGAGAAGAGTCTGGCTCTATTGTCTTTACCTCTCAAACAGGTATTTATGCCCACGGATAAATCCCCCTGAGCCCTCTCTTCTCCAGGCTGAGCAGTCCCAGCTCTCTTAGCCTCTCTTCATATGTCAGATGCTCCAGATGCTTAATCATTGTGGCCCTTCACTGGGCTTGCTCCAGTAAGTCCATGTCTCCCTTGTACTGGCGAGCCCAGCACTAGCTTTATTTTCTAAGGAAAGAAGTAAAGCTGCTCTGTCATAGCCATCTGAGAAGTAGCTACAACTTAATGTTATGGTCTGAAAACTGCAACAACACACCTAAAATACTCGTGCTGAAATTCCTTCATACTGTAAGTAAAAACACCATAATATTTTACTAAGGATTTTTCTAAATAAATGTATGAACATATTTTGTATGTAACTAAGTTTTTTAACAAAGTTTCTATTTTTGTTATCCACAGTTACTCATTTTATTGTGAATCTCTCTTAATTTTGTAACTTTCTTCTGGTTTGCTCCTTAATGGGACAGGTACTTTTGGTACTGCCGATTTTGTATATGCCACTACGTATGTAATAAGTTATTCAAACCTCCCTGATTAATTTTATTTTCATAGAAAAAAAACTTTACAAAAGAAAAGGCTTAAAGGGTATTCAGTCTCAAGGTATGTTAAACTGTGACAGCTTTATGAGTTTTCCTCCAGTTTATTGCTGAGGTAAAAGAGTATTTGTAATGAACAATGAATGGGTTTGGCACTGTAAAAATATATTGATTATATGATACCTGAAGGTTTATTAATATGTTTCAAGTTTGGATTTACTAAAAAAAATCATAGAAGTATCTACATAATTTTCTCATGTAAGCCCCGGTGTTTTGTTTGCCTTTTGCCTGGAAGTTTCAATGTTTCCAGAGAAAGAAAGTGATTTGAGGAGGAATAAGAAAGGTAAAGGGATAAAAATGCTTGTTATAAAGTAACCATATTGATGTATTCTAAAGTATGTAAGAACAATATAATTATAGCCATGTCTCTTTTTTATCATGTTTATTCAAAAAGCATTGCCAGAATTAATTACCATAAGACCTATAAGTGCTGGTAAGAAGTACCATAAGTGCCGATAAGAAATTAGGTCGTTAATTGAGTCAACTATGGGAAGCTTTTCTTTCCATTCCAGGACGGATCTAGCAGAGTATTTTGGAAAATGCAATAGGTATAAGGGTATGTACTGCCCTATGTGAACCCCTTTGACATACATATGGGAATATATTTATGAGAAGATGCAGTGTTGCAGAACTGGAGCAACAGTGTCCCTTTCATGCCCTTCTGAATGTCATCATTGGTGTGACAAAGCATAAGGAAAGACATTTCCACCGAAGGATTTCAGACACTTTCAGTCATCAGCCTCAGGGAGAGATGCTGCAGACTGGAATTCCTCCGTGAAAGGGAGTTAAGTGAGAAGGATGAAGGAAAAATGGGGTGGGGGGAAGGAAAAAAGCACACAAGGGAAAAATAAAGGAAGAGTTTGAAAACTAGTATTAGGAATTTTACTGCTAAACACATCTGTAACATTTATCGGAAATTTCATTGCTGCAGTTAAAATTATTTCATATGGCAAATTCAAGCAGGACTTTATGTAACGTTTCAGGATGGCATGGAAACATTTTAAAAATATGTTAGAGAGCTTGTAGATTTCACCCTACTGTGTTTTGTGACTAGCTGGGAGGTGTTGCTAGTATTTATGAAGTCATCATACCAACTACAGACCCCTACTGGAGACTATATGCCCTCTGTGAGAGCAGGAACAGAGCTACGTTGCTCTGTACAAACAAGAACCCATTTTCTGTGGGTGATTCTAGAGTATCACCAAAAACAGGTCACAACTTCCATCTAAAAATGCCAATAAAACTCATGTTCTTAAACACGTATTACAATGGATCCATACAAATAAAATGTTGTTACTACATAACCTATTGAATTCACTGTTACCTTCTCTGAAAATCACGTACAACTCCATTTGGTTTTGCTAATTTGATCATATTTTCAGTTGCCCGGTAATTCAACTTTCTCATAAAGGTTAACAAGGACATAAATTGTAATCCTAATGATAAATCAGCCGTTAGGAAAAATATTTGTACTATCTTCAAGATAGCACTAGTATAATGGAAATACCTTGTAATTCATGCACTTTTACTTAAAATTATTTCATAATTTCATTTGAGTAATTAATGAGAGTAGGGAAGTTGTAGATTAGGACTTTAACAATATGAAATATATTGTACTTTGAAAAAAATAATAGTATCTCTCCAATCCCATTTTCTTGTCTTTCTGTAAAGTTATTGGAGAAAGAGGACCATCTTGACAGCATTCAAACCCTTCACAGGCTCTTCATTCTGAAAATGTACTTGTTGCTCAGTACTTTGCAGTTCAGTCAGAAGATGCTCCTCCTACCCACTTAAACAGTAAAAAGCACTGGGAATGTATAGAATATATTTTCTATTTCCTTTAACATGCAGCTAAATCCTTAAGAAATCTTACTCATCTCACATCAGAAACTATACATGCAGAGATGACAGTTTGGAAATCTGGACGTTGGATTGCAAGCACCTCTAGACTGCTGCATGTTAATCGGCACAGTGAGTTTAAAAAGATGCTGCACAGAAATTTACCAGGGATCTTGTGTGGGAAGCAGAGGAGTCATGTGGAATTCTGCCATTGGTCTGTTATTGTATTGCAAGTTAGGAGCGCCTAAGCTAATTATTTCATCCCGTGGAGCCCAGTTGATAATATCCACTTTGTTTTCAAATATTACAATGGAGAAACCAAATAAGAGACCTCAAAACATTTTTTTTTCCTGACAATGTTTTGTACTTTGTTGGGAAAAATGAACCTGCGTTTACTATTTAACTGATTTCAACACATAAGAGTTCAAAAGAATTCATCAAATGACTAACAGTTGCTCTAAACCTGTAAGACAGTCTTTTTCTTATACGCATGACACTCTTAAACATTCATGCCAGCACCTGAACTCAGTTTTTGCAATTTGATTGATCCCACTAAGAGATATACACTGTTTAGTGTTCAGGAGATAGATATACAGGAGGCAACAGTTGAAAATATGACATAGGCATTCAGTGGTTAACCACAGAAACTAAACACAACTAGATAAAATTAAAACTTTTGTGCTCATACGATTGTCACCAGATGACTATTAAGGAGTAATGACTAAAATTCAGCTTGTTTGTGAACTGTCTTTATTGTACTGAATTTTATTCTACTAAAAAAAAAATAAAATCAAAGTTTTTGTATATCATGCAGTTATTATAAAAGACGATAAATTGCATTTGAATAAAAAATAGTGCATATTGGTAAACTCTATCTAAACACCTTTAAGAGTGACAAAGGTAAACAGCAGGGTTCACAATAAAGATACTTTGAAATCTTCATAGATACTTGATTTTCTACTCCTAGCAAATCTTCAAAGCCACTTCTCCATCAACTGCTTTATGAATGAAAAATTCCATCCCCTGCAAATAACCACAGCAAAGGAAAATGGTGAAGAGAGAGATGGATTTGAGCACTGTTGTTAACACCACCTTTGATTTTTGAAAGCTACTGCATTTCCAAGAAGTCTGCATGCTTCAGTATAGTTTACAATTTTGTATCTGGAAAACACTGAGAGGAATAGCGTTATAGTCTGAAAGGACGATCAGTGAGAGCTGGTAGGAAAATATACATTCTTTGGTCCCAACTGCATTTTTTATCCTTTATGCCATATGAATTAATCAGCCAAACTAATACGATAAATTTATTAGGAATGTCAAGAATTAAAATATGTCACAGTTGTAATCCTTGAAATTCTTATTATTGTCTCTGCTTTTATTTGGAACAGATTTAAGGTTTCCATTACAGAAATTCTCCAATATTAGTTGCACCAAGTAGCATCTTTTGTAGGCATCAGTATTTAATTTTCAGACATAAGCCTGAGCTCCATTCATTGAGTGTTTAATGAGGTTAAGATACATATTACCAGATGGGAGTATTTCTTATTAGTGTTCTCCTCATAATAACAGTGTCATACAACAGCAACACTGTAAATTGTTGATCAGTTTCAAATCCTGGGCTAATATATTCTCTTTGAGTAGTCATCTTACGGGACAAGATCTCAAAAAACCTTTAATTCCTATATCCCATGGCATCCCTACATGGGAAGTACACGGCCTACATCTCTCCAGGGTGCTACTACATTTATTTTATGCTGGTCTAGGTATATGAATGACAGTAAGAGTAGAGCAGGAAAAGGAGGAAACTGCTAAAATAGAAAAGCTTGTTCCAGTTTTACCATATGCTGGACCTCTTTTGTCTTGCTTAGTGACAGTTGTACATTGGTCACTTTTAATGAACAAAAAAAAGGTGCTTCATTTTTCTTCATTTGATGCTGACTCCTGTGAAATCCTTTCACAAAAACAGCATCGAAAACTCAGATTATTTTGTGGATTTGGACATTCAGATATCTGAATAATTCGCTGTGAGCAACTTGATATTTAGTTTCTGGGTTGGGAGCAACAAGGAAGAGGGTTAGATGAAATATTGATGATTTCTGAGGAAGGTGATGTATCTTCAATCCATCGTGTCTGATAGGGAAGACTCTCACTTAGTACTTATGTTGCAGAACTTGCAAGAAACCTCAAACACAATAAAAAAGTAGAGAGATATACTGTCTGACAAGCAGGAGAATGAAACTACAATTGTGTCCTTTTTTCAAAGAGAAACAGAAGTATAAGAAAGGTAAATGTCAGAATGAAAAACAGTAGCAGAAAGCCGAGAGCACCTGGGTACTTCAGCCATGAGTATGCTCTTCATCTTATAAACAAGAATTGAGTTGCCATCAGTTCTAAATGACTGATGATTTCTGCTTACCCCGAATGGATATAATTGCACTAACTGCAGCCATGTAAAGTGTATACAGTCTCCCCTATCTGAGGTAAGAGAGAAATGGATGCCTCTAAGTGAGAATCAATCACAAGATATTCCCCATGATCCTTTGTTGCTCTCCACTGTCTATGGCAAGAAGCTAGATGACTGCCTCAGACTAAGTACCTAGTGTTTTTCTAGCCTAGTGGCTAGAAAAAGGTGAGACAAAACTACACGTTGACTACCAGCATACACATTATGTGTGTTTGTCTGTACTTTTGTGGAGTTTATTTCTCCTGAAAGTCTTCAAGATAGCTTCAGCCTTTGGGAGCATATCTAGGTGACTGACATATTACTGGTATTTTAAATTGATCACTATCTTATCTGTATGCTTTAACTTCTGTGGCTCTAAAAATAATGAAAATTTTAAGTAAACCTGGGCATAAATGCTGACAGATTGAAAAAATCCAAACCTGACAAACAAATACTGCCTTCACTTCCTTCTTGAGCACATTTAAAAACCCAGGGTACAGACTTCTTGAGAGATAGTTTATAACTCACAGAATTATAAAGTATTTTAATTGGTTTCAGCATGCTGTGCACTAACATTTAGTTGAAGACATTTGAAATCACACACTTTTAGATCTGAGAACCAGAATATTCTATAACGTCAGATGCATGTCTTTGAAGCCTCTGTTACAACTACAAAATCAACTTTGTTCTTGATTTTCAGCAATGTAAATTAGAATACAATCATTCGCTGTCGATAACTATTGACAAATTTCCTCAGAATGGCTTGTACTGATCATAAACATCAGTTTTACAACTAGCATGCCTTCAACAAGTGTCTTAAACTTTAAGAACTAAAACTGACCTGTCAAGATATTCAGCTAGACAGAATAGGCACTTAGGACCATGTATACATACTATATTATTATCTTATTCTATCCTAAAGATGATATTGGAATCTCTCATGATGAGAAGAAAAAAGTTTTAGGTTTTTCCACATGAATTATTTTCACCATCAAAAAATCCTCAGCTACACAAAACGTGAAAAAATATATTAAGAAACAGTTCAGAAATAACTTAAAGTATTAATTTGATCACTGAAAGATTACGGTAATATAGAAAATTAAAAAGAAAAAGAAGGCACAGGTAATGGAAGAAATGGCAAATCTCAAGTAACATGTTTGATCTTGTATAATACCTTCCTCAAATATTCATTTTCAAATTTTTATACCTGAATATTGTTTTACAAACATATATTCTTATATTCTAACATTCTCTTCAACATAAGAAGCAATGTTCATATGAGGAATGAGTAAATAATCTGAGATTTTTCACTCAGAGAAGAGATGGCTGAAGGCAGATATTAGAGAGGGCTACAATAAAATCACGAATGGCCAGAACAGCTCGGAAAGAACATTCACTAGGTTTTCTTATAGAAGAACTGAAGAGCATCAACCAAAACTAACAGAACAAAGTTTCAAAACAAACAAAAATATCATTTTTCACAAGATGCTTCATTAAAATAGTGGGATTCCTTCCTGCAAGATATTGTGGAGGCTTAAAGGGTACATAGGACTGGACAACTAAGTGAAACAGATTGGAAAGACTATTAGGTACAGTGAGCAGTGAAAGAATTCCCTGAACTTCAAGTAAGAGGAAACTGGAAGATATTCTCAGGGAATATCCTGGTCATACTTACTCTGTTCTTTCATTTCTCCTTATACAACTACTATACTCCACATGTGAAGATATGGGTTGATTCAGAGCAGAATTAATATCTTTAAGAAACGCTTCTGAAGAGTTCTGTAATTAAATCCCAGAATCCTCTAACAGAAAAACCTTTTCCCAAGACTAAAAAGGAGAAGAAAGCCTACTTCCATGAGCTACAGTACATGATAAAAGGAGTTTTAAATATTAAATGATATATGCAACCAAGCATAAACAAATTCTTTAGGAATACGTGCCCTATTTAAATTTCTCAGCATTTGCCTTCAATGCAGAATTCAGTAGCTACTTCATTTGTCTTAGACAAAGCTTAAACACACACTGTAACTGTTTTCTTATTACTTCAATGAAAAATTCATGCCTTAGACTACAAATCTATGTTTTGTTCACTAAGTTTGTTATCTATTGGGAACTTAGAATGTTGCAACTCTGCATATTGAATATATTTTGGTATTCAGGGAGAAGGTTAAGTGAGAACACGAAGGAAAGATGATTATTCATCTCATTTTACATACATTTAATCCAATACCACTCATACATACTATTTATCTATAGCTCTATGGGCAGTATCTCTGGTCAATACTGCCAGTTTTAATATGAAATCACATATTATTTAGTTACCACTGAAATACAAGATATCCTTTTTTTTTTTTTTGTAATCAAAATGTTCAGAGTTATTCAAAGATTCTTAACCATGCTAAAAATACAGCAATCAGGACTTCTGTCTAATTAGAAAGTGAAAGAGGTGCACATGAAAATTTAAAAAATCAGTTACATCCCTTGAAACACTATTATGTTAGAGCGATAAATAAACCAGGAAGACTTTATAAAAATAAAACCAAAACTTGAATAAATAAGTTTCTGGCATTGCTATGAATTAGTATCTTAGCATTAAATATATGTTTGCTTTTGTATTAGAATATATTGTCTCTCTAAGTCATGTCATACCTGCTGGTCCAGAAGCTACTAATTTAATACAGATGGTCAGTATTAAAATATATCAATTTGTTCCCTATAAATTATTTATTTAAAAGTAAAAGGCAGGCTAGCTTCCTTGTATTTCTCTTTTTCACTACTTTATACACTACTACCAATTCACAAGCAGAACACATCCATATTGTTATTACAATAAGTCTAAATTTACACTTTGGTTCTGATTTAACTGAAAGAATAAAATGGATGGCAACAGGGAAAATAAGGAAAGTAAAAAAGATGAATATACAATGCATATAGTAAATACAAATATTATGCACCATTAAAAGTTATACTGCACATCTATTCAAACAAGTGGTTGCAGTTTTACAAAAGCTCACATAAAGATCGTTAATGCTTTTTCTTCCTTAACAAAGTTATCTAAGAGCCCTTTCATACTTTATGATCTGTACTAAAATTACTAATATATCTCTATGTGTTACACATCTTCTGGTTGAACTAAAAAACTAAAAATCAGTAACAGCTCAAATTCATGCCAGCTATTGGCAGCAGACTTTGTGATAAGAGGGGCTTCTACTCAGTTGGATCATAGATTTATCTCCCCAGTGAGGATCAAACCATGCTGGAAGTAACTGATAGATGCAAATATCAGTCAATTCCAGGGCCAACTAACAAATAAAACAGTATCACATCAATACAAACCTTTAAAGGTTCTTTTGCACAAAAATATTTTTTTTCTAATGGAAGTTTAACAGAGTACAGAGTTTCTGATGAACTTAAACACCTCATGAAGGATGCTGGTAATTGTAGCACAGATATCAGTATAAACAGGCAATTATGAGGTGTTTTTTTTCCCTTCTTATAGCTAAACCTTATAAAAAATCACAATTAGGGCCCAGCTAGAGATCTTACAGTTTGAAACATAATTATGATACATACAAGGTAGTAAGTTCAGTGCTTATAAGGAAGCAGCCACCAATCAGTTATGCCAGTGAGATTTGGCTTGTCAAACCATGGCCCTACTGTCTAAAATTGACTCCATAAATTCCTCCATAAAATATGCTGTTGATACTAACATATACTCATCTGAGGAGCAGTAACTTTTCAGAGAGGAAATGCCCTACTGACTTCCATCTCTCACTATGAGGAAAGAACTATCATTTCTCAGATACTGCGAAACAGTAACAGGGAGAAAGCTGTTGTCAAAGGGACCTTTAATGCCACCCTATTTTTGGCAGCATAAATTTCTCTTCTTTGAGAATACAGGTAAGATAATACACAAACTCATGCTCCTTTTTTCCCCCCTCTCTGTAGACCACTATCATTACTACTTTAACATCTATACCTCAAACAAAGCAATGAGAAAGAAACTGCTTGGAAAACTTACTGTATAGTCTCCTAACAAAAATAATAGTCCAAATTCAAAATGATTTATATATTAAAAAAAACACAAAACCCAAAACAAAAGAACAACAAATGAAAAAAGAATCACAAACCAACAAACTTCCTTGGAATTTCAGTTGTGATGGTTATTTTTAGAAATAACAATTTCAGCAGCAGTTTAGTATCTCTAGTTAGCTGCAGCCTATCATATTAGAAAAGTATTTTGCCAATCTGAGACTTGTTTTAAATACCAAATACAGAGGAAATAGCCCTTCTACTTTCAAGAAGTTCAAGGAGTTCTGCTTCATATTTTCAGTTAATTACATTTTACTACAATTTTTGTGTAGAGACCAGAAAGAAAAATGTACTTTCTTTAAGGAATAGAAGAAAATGGTGAAGAAAATATATTTAGCCTAACATCATGCCATTTTTCCCATTTCACTCTATTTTTGGATTTTTTTTTTGGTTGGTTGGTTGTTTGGTTTTTGTGAGGAACTGGAAAATATCGCAGACAGAAAAAAGATGCACTGTTTTGAAAAGATAGGACTGACATTCTACTTTGCTGCATCACCGCTTTCCAAGGTTTATTTTTTTAAATAACTTCCTTCTATGTTTATAAAGCTTATTTATTTAGTTATTTATTGTAAAGCAAATTTTAAAAGATCAATCCCTTTTTCAATGTAACGGATAATGCTACTCCCCTTTGATTATGTTCTGCTCTTTTATGTGAAGACAGTTCTAAACCAATTCCATGAAAATTTATTTAAACAAAATCATAAGAGAATACAGTGAAACAATTTTATTTTTTTTAAATTTTTATTTTGCTGGTAGGTTATTCTAAACAAACCAGCAGTGCCGTAGTGAAGGGAAGGACTAGAACCAACTGGGTATTTAGAGTTATTATATTAAATGTGAGAATGATTGACAATTTAAAAATGTTTGCTAAGAGCCCAAATTAACATGACTAGCACCAGAGATGACCAGGAAAGATGTAGTCTTTTCAGTTTGGGTCAAAACTAGGGGAAAAAATTGGGTTCATAGGAAGTACAGGTTCAAACAACTGTATTATTTATTCTTGCTGTCTTGTATACGAGTGCGTGTCTTTGAATGCATACATGGATCTATGAATCTTGTGCCTGTTTTTCACTTTATAAGGTATCTAGTTCGTTGATAAGCAAGAGTCAGAGAGGAAAGTATTACCTGAAGAAAAGTCAGAGTTTACAGACATCTTGTTCCTGATCCAAGGGTCATCTTTTGCTTGCCCCAAAGCAGCACTAGTGGCAGAGAGAGAGGTATTTTTTTTAATGCTAAGCCTTGACCTCCTGGGGAAGCACAATGACAGTTGCATTTGGCCAGCCTTTTCATTGCTGTGTGAGAGGAAGGGAATGTAGTTCTAGAAATGGTCTGAGGGTCAGCGAGGGGCTAAGGGTTTTCCATGAAGGATGATGAACCAGAAAGGAACTGTAGCATCCAGGCAATGCCTACTGAGTAAATAAATTTGTAACTAACTGTCCTGTGGCTCTTCATATTTCTTATCTCTCCTCTTCTATGCCCGCAGTTCTGAAACTAAGAGTAGTATTAATTAAAGATCCTTTATTTTTTTAACTAGTTGGTTCAACTTTTAAAAATAAAAGGTCTTTCTATAAATCATTCAGGGTGAATGCTACATTACTTTGATGCCCACATCCTGTTTGGAACATAATAAAGTTATGAACCTAGCTGGACTTACAGAATCTGAAGTAAGTATCTGGAGAATTTTCTTTCCCTCAGAATCCGATCAGAAGAATTTGTGACTGGAAAGACAAGCACACAAAGAAGCATTGCATGTCTCTATTTGTAATAAAGCAATTGAAAGATGCTTCAGAGAAAATTTTCTGCATTTTACTGAGTACAAAGCTAGTGGTCAGTCCATCCAACCTGTCGCATCCAACCTGTGTCCATGAAAGCCTGCAGCTGGCTAGAAAAATCTAGATTAGCTAGAAATGAGTGTCTCTTTCCTGACAACACCACTCCTTGAGGTTTACCTGTTGCATCAACTGCAAAAGGTTTGACAGCTGCAGGCAACTGTGTATTGTACAGTTTGACATGTTGCTTGTCTAGAAGCACTGGCATCTTTAGACAGAGAAACAATTACCAAGTAGGTGCTGCCGGGAAGCAATTTGCAGAGCTCGCCTCAGAGGAGCGGGGCTGTGGGCAGCCTGAGATCCAGCAGGGAGAGAGACTGCAGCGGCACGGGAATATTTCAGCTGACCTTTCTGGAAAATTTCGATGCCTGTCTCAGATCTCACAGCAAAGTTCAGTGTTTCGTCTTGCAGTAGTGTTGATGAGATAGGAGCAGTAGAAGTGTAATGCAGCCGTGAACTTTAAGGCAAAGACTTTAAATTTGGGCAGAACACTGACAGCAGAGTACAAATGTTCTACCTTCCCTTCACATTTTGGGATAGGCAGGACTGGCTATCAATAACAGTTATTCTGTTAGTTGGTGGGGTTTTCTTGGCTTCTTTGTTTGTTTTGAAGTAATGTTGCCTTTCTGAATGCTAATACTGAGTTTCACCCTATAAATTGCTATTTGAAAACAATTATCTAAAAACTGTGTAAAAGGACTAACAATTAAACCCGTTTAACACCATGAAAAATATATATATACCCACACTGATCTCATAACTGTCTCCAACTTAATTTTAAACCTGCAAAATTATTTTGTGAAACAACACCTCACAGAGCCTCCAGAGTATACCAAGTGAACTTCAGAATTCTGATTACAGCAATGATGAGTTTCAAATGCAAATAGCAAAGACCAATCAGCTCTTCAGGTCATTGTCAAGAGTCAGTGCACAAACTAATTCCTACGGTCAGCTGCTGAACTATGTGGCTGCAAAGTACAGCTGGGCTGAAGGATCTCCTAGTGACATAAGGGAATACCACAACTATTTTCTTCCTTTCTCTGTGAAAAAAGATAATTTGAACCTAGGCAACACTTTAATAAACATCTCGATTTGACATTTGAGAGTTATTTTTTCAATTTCTGTAACAGCCACAGGCAAACTATTGAAAAAGTTTAGAAACAGGACACAGCCCATTTAATTGTAAATGAAGTTATTCGTCCTAAGTAGTGAATGATCACGATATTGCCAACCAAATTATTTTATTTATCTACAAACCAGAGCATAAGAGAAGGTTTCTCCATTCCTCCATGGCTAATGTACATTTGGGAGTCTGCCTCATAGAGAGGCTGGTAGCATAGCCCCCAAATCTATTCAAGTTTCATTTTCTCTGCTGAGATTACCAATGAGGGTGCCAATTATTGCTGACTGTAATGGTGTTTTCTGTGATGTAGACATTAGTCATACAAGAATCACAATGAGTCAAGCCTGTTTATTTATAAACAGAAATGTAGCATCCTTTGCTCTCTCTCCTTATGCATCTGCTACAGATGACTGAGACATTAAGAGAGATTTTGAGTTTTGAGTCTGGATTCATCAGCAGTGAACTTAAAAGAAAATTTTTTGAAAGATCTCCAAACCTGGAACTGTCTAGACACATCCAGAAAGCTCCTGCCTATTACTGCTCTTGTAATGCAGTATTATACCAGCTGCTTAGAACATGTTATTTATTTGTTTCGTTGGTAAAAAACCACTGTTTTTCAACAATAATTGCCAGACAGGGGTCACACTTCACCGACTTTAGCAGTGTCACAAAAGTCATCATTTGATGGAACCACTGTACAAGTAACAGAATTCTGTCACTCAGAACAAAGACTTTGTGAACAGTGTGATCTTTCAAGCAGCACATCCTAATAATTAATCACCAGTAGTATTACTAAAATTTTTTGAGCCTCATTTGCTGCAGTATCTGCCTTCTCTAACATATGACCTCCTCCCAAATTTCCTCACTTCCACACAGTTTAAGATCTTGATTATAATTTTTTCCATTTACTTCTGCATTCATGTTTCATTGACCATTAAGACTTGACTCATGATTCTGAAAAAAATGACATTAAATAATTTTACCTAATTTTTCCTGCTGTGTTAGGCAGGAATAAATCTCCTAGAAAGAAAACAAGGTATTAGCAAGGGATGTTTAAAAGCCTGATTTATAATGTAAGCATTCACTTTCTTACAGATGAAACATGAAAAAAAGATTAGAAGAATTCTAAGTGCTTGTCTAGTCGTCGAGCTGCTTCGGACTCACATTTACAATTTTTGCATCTTGCAATCTAACCCCTATAACGATGCCTGAGTGGAGTACCAGACATGTGGACTGAAATTCCAAAGGCCAGGCAAGGTTATTTTAAAACAATGTGATATGTGGACGCAAAAATACCACCTTACTTTTATCAGACAAAGTAAAAAATATTTCTCATTTTGCCTAGCTAAAGTGTTGGGCTCTTTTTTCAGTGTAGCAGGGGGAGGATGGAGGATGGCTTACAGGCTGTGACAGGCTATTTGTATAATAAAGCCACATTAAACATTAATTTCATCTTTTAAAAACCTGCTCTGATATTCTTTATGCATTTACATTTCTATTTTATTCAACATTTGTGTGTAAGATGCACTGGTATTTCTCAAATGTCTGTATAGGTAGCCAACAAAACCTTAGGGAGGGAGAAAAATAGGTTCATATATTTGACAGTGGTGTATGTTTTGCCATAATGCCATTTCCAGATTAAAAGCAACTAAGCAAGTAAATCAAAATCATGCAGTACGTTACATAGTAACAGTTTCAAAGGCCATTTGGAGCTTCTCACTTCTTATGTTACTTTGATTGAGGACAACAATTATAAAGCTTTTCAAACAGGAAAATGCTGCATAATGCAGTTGAAATATTTCATGATGACAGGTAAAGGCAAAGCTGACAGGTAAAGGCAAAACTCCAATGGATTTCACATAAATTCTAAAATGATTGTGAAAACTACCCTTTGGGAGGGAAAAATCATTATTTATTAAATAAGTAAATGATCCTAGCCCTGCTTTTAGCTGATGCTTTCACTGGATCAATCTATACAAACCTTGGGCAGTAAAATTACATGGAAGCATCATTTCAGTGAGATTCAGGTAGAGTACATTCTTCACCAGCTGAATGCAGAAATACATAACAAAGAAACTTAACTAAATATCCATCCCCTTTGAACTGCTCCCAGAATCTGAATAGTCATAATTCAACTGATAAAATCTTGTAAAATACTTGTCATAGAGCCTGTTGGTACTAAAACAAGAAATTAAAAGCCTAACATAACCTTTTTTTTTTTTTTTTAAACAGAAATTGGAATCAAAACTCAGTGTGATATCTCTGATAATCACAACAGTATCTCAATATACAACCTTCAAAACCAAAATCCATTTAATAGTTTAAAGAATGCCAAATAGTCTTCACTGTAGCTGTAGCAGTAATTTACTCTTCCCAAGTATTCATATCTTTAATTACTTTTCACAGCAGTTTGCCCTCTTGTTTTTCTCTCTGCTCTTTCTTTTATAAATCAGTTGTACAGAGTTAAAAGAAATCTAAGCATATTCATTCCACTTGTATTGTTTTCTTTAATGGAATGTGGACAACTATTGTACTTCTGGAGAGTTCCATTGTACCATGGACTGTTGAAAACTACAATGGGTTTTAGAAGCTGTGATTACAGCAGCCATTCACGATGGCAGATACAACTGTATTCACTTAAATGTATTCCCAACTTCTGGCTAGTTCACCACGGTCTTCGGTGTCAATACTGTCTTGTGAAAAATGGTAAAGATTTCCACAGTAGGGAAAATCATAAACACATTTACAGTAGGCCTCCTTCGGAAAAAAAGTCTTCTCTATGTGTATTTTTCTCATCCCTACCAGTGGAAGCTTCTTACTCCTTCCATCTTTGCATATTCATTTTCTCCCATAACCACTAAACTTTTCATGATGTATTGTTAAACTCTCCCGAGCTCCTTTTCCATGGTAGAAGGAAAGATATGTTTGTCTCAAACAAATACTCTGTTTATCCATTCTTGTATTACTGTCTTGCTTTGAATTCACAGCAACAATTTCCCCTGCCAACAGCAAAACTGTCGTCTTATTCAGGAAAAGGAGTTTGTGCATCACTGTAGGCATGAAAATATGGTTCTTATCTCATAGAAGAGCTTTCTAATAATATATTTTAAGCAAGATTTTTAAATGATCTTTCTCCTGTTAAAAGTGTCTTTTCCTTCCAGGACAGAAAGTCCCATATATTTCTTCAAAGACATTTTACTCAAAATTTGGTAAAGGTTAAATACAGCTAAATACTGTCAAAAATATAAACAAACACACACAAGCAACTTATTGTCCTCTCCTCTCCTCTCCTCTCCTCTCCTCTCCTCTCCTCTCCTCTCCTCTCCTCTCCTCTTCTCCCAGGTAAAAAAAGTTTACAAAGATTTTGGAGAAAGAAAAGAGGACTTGTTTGAACCGGGAATGTTTTCTGTTGACTGGTAATCAATAAACTCTATCCAGATTGAGTCAATGGGTATGTGCATGTGTTTAATTCTGAACACTTAAATATTTTTAATTAAAATTACAACTGGTAAAACTAATTCTGAAAGTCATGTGATTTTGAAAGTCATGTGACTATGCTTTATATTTGAATAAGTAAAAAACCATCAAATGTCTCTTAGTTGTAGAAGAATGCACTTTTCAACCTCTTTCAAACCTTTTAACACAACAGCCCCCCCCTGCAGTGCGAATGACTTTATTTTTTATTTGAAAATCCTACAAGATTTTGAAATAGACTACAAGACTACAGAATACAATAAAGCAAGAAAATGCATATAGTGTCAATGCTCACCCACCTTAGTATTTTTATTCTATGACAGACCTATTCCAGCACTGGCCTAGCTTCTCTTTTAATGCCTGAAATTGCAGAAAACAACTTTTTTCTATCCTAACATGCTGATAATGCTAAAAGGCCTCTAACAAAATAAATACCCTTTTGCTATGCATGGTGAAGAAACAATCCAAAAATTTAACAGTATTTCAGTTAATTTAACTTGATGCTATCAACTGACATAAACAAGAACTAAGACCTCCTCCAATGCACTTCTTGAGTCAGAATTGCAGTTTGCACTCTACTCATTTCATTTGCTCTTCCATAATGTACATGAATAGGAACTATAAGGACTTTCTACACAGGTAGCTATTCATTCTGTAACAATTTACTTATTAAAAAAGTCTCCTTTCTGCTCACAAAATCCTTTTAAAAATCCCAACAGTAGATTCATCATTTTCCTATTGACTCAGTATAGTATTTTTAATCAAGTTAATGCAAGTTTTCTGTCCTTTGATACTACGAAGCACTCAGTTTAATAAGGAAACTAGGTCAGCTGGCATGTTTTTTTAGAAGAGTTACTTTGCCATACATTCAAAAACGGAAATAAAATTTTCAAGTCATGAAAGTCTTCTAATTTGGCCTGGAAGACCTAAGAGCATCATTTATATTGTCTGGGTTTATATTATCATTGCTGAATTAAGTAACATTTTTCAGAATTGTTGTTTTAAAAAGATATGTCATAAAAAAAACAAGTAACACTGATGACTAAAAGAAATTATCAAGTTTCTTATGGAATTATTAAGTAATAACAGGACCCTGAACTTGTATTTAAAGATAATATTTTCTTCCAACTTAGATAAACTACAGCATAAAGTGAGATATTTTCAGTGCTTTATGTTTTCAGTCCACCTCATAGCAGGCATATATACCTGTTTAGCTTCCTGAGTGGAGTTTATAAATCGCTGTACCCTCAGCTTTATGTGCATATCAAATCTATTATGACAGATCATGAGGATGTTCATGAACCACATAGACAAGAAGACACGTAGAGCAGAACAGTACAGAAATTACCTTTTGAAAATACGAGATGTAATCTGTCAACTAGCATTTATAATACATTAAAATAAGGCATTACAGAGGACATGCAAAAATATTTTGAAATGTCCTTGACTTTTCAGAAGCCAGAATAGCTCTTTCAAATATTTTTCTTCTTCAATCTTTAGAGCCTGCCTTTGTCAGAACAATAGCTGTATAAGATTACTTCTTATTAAGTGTACAGCTTATTTGTGCACAAGAGTAGAGAAAAATAAATGCTTTTCCTGTTATGATCACATAATTTCCAGTAAATGTCACATTATCCATATTTTTCAAGTGTCTTTTCTTCCTTAATCTCTGTTCCTGTCCTCTCATTCATCCTAAGAAACTGTCATTCCTCAAACGTGACCAAAAAGTCTAGATAGCGCTAGCTGTACAAAAATGACAAACGGTTCACCTAGCCTTATTTTCCTTTTTTCCTGAAGGTGTCGGAGTAGCTCCTCAGAAAACTGAATTTGCTCATAAAAATCTAGGTTTTTTTTTTAAAGCACATGCAACCCACACAAAGGAATGAACCTATTTCTATTTAAATTAGCTTATCACAATGCATTTTTTGCCCTTTGCCAAGTTATTCATGAGTGACTTCTTGAATTCTGAATGCTAGTTCAAAAATTCAAAAAAACTAATGGAATTGTTTTGAAGGAACAAAACACCTGAAAAATCAAAATACGATTTCAGCAATGCTCTACCACTGCATGGAGGGGTGACTGCTCAGCCAGAGACTGTGGCTCCTCTGTTTCTCAGATAGAGGTGCGTGGGTGTTCACTTCAGCCCGGCAGAAGCAGTGGTCCCTGAGGTCTCCATCTGAAGTGGATTATTTTTGCACTGCCTTCCTACTAACCCTTGGCTTGTCCACTGTCGCTGTTTGAGTTTCACACAGGGGCAGATTCCCAGAGGAGTGGTTTGCAGGAGGGCAGAAACAACCATAGCAGTGTTTGTAGTGAGGCAAGGTGGCCCCTGCGGAGGTCCCCACTGGTGCTGCTACTGAAACACATCTCGGAAGCAACACCAAGACCCAAAGTGCTTTCAAAGGGCAGGCTTGGCAATGTGAGAGATGCCCATTTTGGTCATTGAAATCACAAACTGTGTCAGATTCAGAGGGGCTGTCATATTAGGACAAGTCCAGCACGGGATGCTATAAGGCAGCTGATGCTTGGGCTCTAGCGCCAGGCACAAAGCCGTGGAGGAAGTAGGAGGAAGTTCATGGCAAGTGATGCTTGCCTCCCATGCTGAGTGTGGAAGAGACAAGGTTTCCTGGCAGAGCTATATGACAGCAGAATGAAAATCACACCTCTCTCCAGGTTCTTCACACACCTAGGCATTAATGCCAATTGACAACGACATTAAAAATGCCCTGTTAGAAGACACACGTAAGTAGTGAACGGAAGTAGTAGTTTAAAATAAATTTACCATGTCTGCTCTGAAACATCGTAACCCACCTACTTACTAATAAAACACTTATTCTGTTCACTGCTGCTCTGAAATCAAAACCTTTGCTTTCAGAGAGGACTCAATTTTCTTTATGTTTGGTTTGAGTTGTATTCAGAATAGTGAAACATAAAAGGAAAGCTTTCAGTTGTTTTGTAACCACAATCATCACTTTCAAAGAAAGCACAGAATGGAGAAGGGTTGCATGTGAAGCACAGTTTATTCTAGCTGCCAAAAGGAATCAAAACAATAATATTCTAATAAAACCCCCTATACTTATTTTGCACAATGCAGCTAGCTTAAAGAAATACATGCTGTGATTCCATCCTAAGAAAACTTAAATACCATGAAAAACAATAATAGTAATGTTGTTGTAGACAGGATGGCTTAGACAAAACAAGGTAGAAGCAATATATTTTATTAGACCAGCTGGTGTATTAAGCCCATGAGATCTGAAGACAGCCCTGTGCACCCAAAAGCTTACTTATATTTTTCAGCTGTACATCTATGTCGAAAAAAAAAATAACATTTCTACTACAGATTTGTTCTTGTCTGCTTCAAAAAGCTGTCATTAATTTTTAGGCTTGTTTTATAACAACAAAAATATTATGTAGAGCCCGCTTACCATTTCCAAAGATTATAAACATACCAACTGTGAAACCTTAAAGTAGGATTTATGTAATTTAGATACCTATATTATAAATCCACCTTTGAGTTTCTCACCTAAAGTTCCTTTGAGAGTCAAGAGATGGAAGTGGGACTTTGTGTAACACAACTCACCTGGTATTTTGTGCATTGGCATTAGGAGGAGACAAGTCATTCCACGGAATTGCTACGAAGAGCAACTAGCTCTTGGTAGATGCAGATGGGTGGAAGTATTAAAGTTAGGTGAGAGGAATCTTACCTCTAGAGAAAAAACACACAACAGATCATACACTCACCATAAATAAACCTCCCACAGCTTGAGTAGAATTATGCTGTGGGACCGTTAACTCCATAAAGGTCTTATTAAGGACTGTGTCTGGAGAAATATGATTGTCTTGTTTAACATAGGAAGGATGCAGTGAGGAGAGACAGAATGATTTAAAAAAGGGAGAAAACTCAACAGGCATCTTTCTATTCTGGTTCCTCCCTCTCCAATTTACTTAAAGAATATGGAGGAAATCCACTGATTTATATCACTCCTCAATCTTGTTTCTATAAAGTTATATCTCATATTTTTAAATTAATGCAGTTCTGGATGTGAATATAATACTCCAAAGTGAAAGGAAAAACTGTATTAAAGAAATTAAAAATGTCATTGCTAGTTCCAATTTCTTTCTCATATCCAAACAATTACCGTGTGTTATCAACTTCCCACAGAAAAAAAAAAAAAGCTGGTGAAATTGTTTTCCTATATTAAGCTCTCACACAGATAAGTAAAACATCAGAAGTTAAATTATGATATAATTTTGATTTACTCATTCCTGTTCCTTTTCACATATCTTTCAGTTTTAAACTTTTTCAGATAAAGTACCCTAGAATGGAAAATTTGTTCTCTTGGCTGATTTATTTTATCCCTGTACTTTTTCCAGTAAGCCAGTAGGTATTTTATCCATACTGATTCCCGTAAGAATAGGATTAAACTATTCACCAAGTGAGTAAATTAAGAAGAACTATAGTTTCAGCCAGATCCAAAATTAAAACCTGTATTTCAGAGTCATGTAGAAATAGATGGGCAGGTTTCCCCCTTTTACTGTGGTAAAAAATATTTCATCTACTGTTCTTTCTGTTTTGGATGGTCACTATGCAGCTATTGTGCCTTTTTTCTTGTTAATAAAACATAATTAAGGTATTCTTAAATTTTGTTTTTAAAAGTAATTGATTAATTAACTAAAAGAAATTGCATAAGAGAATAACCAGTAAAACATCAAGGTGATTTGCAGAGTTGGATTTTTTTAAAATCTGATTTCACTTTTCTAAATGAGCTGGAGTTCTGATCTTTCTTAATAAAAAAGTCAAAAGATTAAATATTGGCTCTGTTAAGTCAGTGGGCAAATTACCACTGACCTCAAAGAAACCAAGATTTCACTCTTGATTCAACTTGTAAGTAAGACTTGCATTTGAGATGCACTGTTTTGCATCATTTATATACTGTGATGTTTTAGATGGTTAATCAATACTGAGGCAACAACATGAAAAAAAGCCTGAGCACTTATTTTTCTTGGGTGTGGTGAAGAGGAGAGGGCAATATTTCCAAGGTTATCTCAAGACATGAATACTATAAGTGTACTTTTGATACAGTGGGATACATCTCAGATACTTTCTACATGATTTTGAGGCTACTATTCTCTTAATGCTGTACCCAAGCAGGTAATGCTGCAGTAAAAGTGAGATGTCTTTCTTCTTCTTTAAACAAAGTTGTTCTGCCTGTAATAACAATTGCAATGGTTTCAGATACACGTATTATCTGGAATTTCTTGATGAACATATGTACTACCAATATTGTTTCACTTAGTAGCTCTGAGTTAAGAATTTGACTTACCTAATTAAAAGATACTGAAAGCAATGGAAAATTGCCCTCGAATTTAAAGCTAAATATTCAGCTAGTGTAATTGTGTACATATTGTTTTTAAGGATATGTACACATTTTTTTAAGGCTGGAGGCAACACAAGGCCTATATGCTATTGTACTTACACATTTTATACTCTAGTTTATTAAAATACCACCCTGGAAGATCCACTGTACACATAAATTATTTAAAGCTTTCAAAGAAAAGCTAGGGAAATGATAAATGCTTGGTTAGGACAATATTGTTGGATTTAACATACTCTAGGGGAACGTAAAAGTAAAATGAAGTCTTCTGATTCCATAGCAATAATACGAAACATTAACATTGAATGTCATTTAACTACATTTTAAAAGGTTGCTTAACAAGCACCTTGGGTGCCTTAAGAACAGATTTATTTAATTTTTGTAAGATCTTATTGAACTAAGGGTTTATAAGTCTTTTATGTCTTTAGTAGTCACTAAAACAGTTTTGTGATGAACATTTTTGCCTACAGTTTCTTTCTCCTTGCAGAATGGAGCTCATCTTAACTCCACCACACTGAACTGAAACATGGGAAGCAGCACCATGGTAACAACATCCACTCAAAATGTTTATATTTCAATATTCTGATATGACTCATGACGAAAGGGAAACTGACTCACACAAACAACCTCCCATCTCACCAGGAAATGGCATTTCCCTAATTTTTTCTCAACTGATGTAAAAATCACATTTGTTTGGAGGTGTTTGGGTTTTTAAGGAAGTTTTTAACCTTACACACATAGCCACAATTGAAAAAAAAGTATAACATAAATTTAAAAAGTCATCAGGTTTATAATAACAATGCTGCAAATAGAAATAAGCAAAAATGTCATAATTTAAACAACAGTATACACAGCAACACACTGAACTTGTTACATAATATCTAATTTAAGTGGAATTTTTCATTTTCGTCAGGGAATAAGAAGATTTCTTCTCCTGATTACCAGATGTTAAAACAACCCCTTAACTTTTACCGACACCATATTTCAAGAGGGAGTACAGGACTCCAAAAGAAGTCATGACTGCACCACCAATTACAGTGTTTTGTAGCATCTGCCCAAGTAACTATCACAAGTTAGACATGTTTTCTTCTATTTGTTAACATAATATGAGATAAGCAGAGGCATCAATGGGCATGACACACAGTGCAAAAGGATGATTAAAATAAGTTTTTAAATACTGAAATTTACTGTAACATACTAAACCTAAAACTTTCTAATATATCTTAGGATTTTATAACTAATATTCTATTTTTACATTATCCACATAAAAAGCCACAAGAGACTGATCACTTCTCCTCTTCTGAGCATACATTATCAAGTAGAGAGGAAGATCTAAATTATAGCAAAGGAAGTGCAAAATAAGGTGTACTTGTATAAAAAGCATTAGTAAAATAAGAAAAGTCAGCAATAGCGGCCATGTCCTAAGGGATTTTTTGATAAATAGCAGAAAAAGATAGCAAGTAAGAAGGAAAGAATGTTATAGAAGGTATACTGTGCATGAATTAGGACTTCGTCCAGACTGACAAGCATGTAAATGTATCACCCAAAAGGAACAAGTTATTCATCAGATCTAATTTTAAGCAGAGGAAACTCTACTCCTCCTAAAGCCCACAGAGACTGACTTCTAAAATAAGTTCTGACCACCCAACTCTGACTACATCTCTGAATTACTGTCTAGAGGAGCTTCTCTCTCTCCAGTGACCATGGATGGGAATGATCTCCAATTATTGAAGCTGGCCTTTGTGAGCACCCCGATTTAGCATATCACAAAGGTAGAAATGTCAGAAGCTCACCAGCAGCAAGGTTCAAAATAGAGCTGGGAGGCTTTCTCCCTTTAACTTTTGCATCCATTCTTTCGTTAAGTTGCTGAAGTTGGCTTTCTAATTCGTAACTTCAACCTATCACATAAAGTACATGACATGATTTGCACTAACTTTGAATTAAAACACATAAAGCTTTGCTCATTGCTGTCTTCACATAAGGCTGATTTTGAATAACCCACTAAACCCATTTACAATAAATATGTTAAATGACCATTTATAGAGAATGTTTTAATCAAATCTCTACATAACATTCTGATTATTATTACTCAAATGCACACGGGAGATTAATTTAGACCCTTGTTTTCAGCCACACAAAAATGATTGCACTGTAAAAGAAGATCACTCATTTCTAATTAAAAAAAAACCTTCCAACACACTCTTCAGCCATGAATTTGTTAAACCTACAGGATTTTATGTGTTATAAAAATGCTAGGTTGGTATTTTGAACATTCTGCTTTCATAATGAGTCTATTGTTTGCTTTATATTTTATTAGTCTTTGCACAGAATAATGGTAAATAGAATTTCGATCTGAATATGTTCTGGAGTTGAATTAAATTCATGATGAACAAAAGGAATGAGCATCAGCTCTGATAATTATTAGGATCAGCTGAAGCAAGGAGGGGCTGGGTGCATTCAAAATGGTTCATCCCTGTCATTAACTGCAGAAACCAAGCGGAATCTGTTCTCAACCTCTAAATGCTTGGAAAACAACTCCCTTTGTTCTTTAACACTTTTCTCGCTTAGCACCTGCTAAAAATAAAGAGGTACATGCTTATTGCAGCACCTTTCTGCATTCCAATGTACTGAGTGAGAAAGAGCAGCAGAACTGGAAAGATTTAAAGCCAACATTTTTGGGGAAAAAAAAAGGTGCACATTTTAATTAATACGGTCAGAATACAGACTACTTAAAGCCGGCTAAAACCTTCAAAGTTGTCCACCCCCCTTTTAATTTTCTTCAAAAAATATGGTGACCGGCCATGAATACAAGTTCCGAAAGTAGTGAGCTGTGAGGCTAGGTATATAATTTAATTATAATTATTTCTTCACACTATTTCTTTTCACAGTCGACTTTTCAGCATTAAAAATACATACGTACATATAGTCATTTAAGATTTCCTACTATGATAATGAAGATTAATTCCATCAGAAATCAAAAGAGACAAAGTTTATTCAACAAATCCCAACCTTTAAGCAACACTAACAGAGTCAACAACTGTATAACTGTGAAACAGACAAATTGCATTCCTTTTTTTGCCTAAAAATCTAAAGATGAAAAAAGTCGTGGGTAGCAGACAGGAAAGAATAAACTGTCACTTTCAAGATTATTGCATAAATAATTTAACCAAGTAGGCTAAATTGAAATAATAAAAAGACTTGTATCAATTTACATTAAATTTCATATTGCTGTGGCTTGATTTTGAACACGCTCAAATCTCTAAATCTAAACCCGTGCTAATTCCAACAGGAGTTGTTTTTAAGGAAACTAATCAATGAATAAAGACAATAAGGGGTATCTCTGAGGAAAGGCTTCAGGAGTAAGAACCTACTGAGTAGCTCTGATTCCATCTGCGAGGTACAAGGGCTTCTGACTTTTAACAGAATGGAATAAAGATTTTAATATTTAAAACTAAAAAACTCATGGAGGAATTGAATAAGCAATGCTCCGACTGCAAGACTGATGGATTCTGTTTGCTTTATGACGTTCATCATGGAAAACTATTTGGTATTGCAGTGGGGACACATATACTCTCTCTCAGAGCCAAGCTGGATGTCAATTGACCTGAATGACATTCTGCAAAAGTGGAAAGAGTTTGTGCTTGCAAATGTCTTGGTACTGTAAGTAACAAAAAGATTATTAAACCTAACATTTAATTAAAAGAAATCACTGCTGGAAAATATTTTTGACCCATGTTGTGCACTATGACTAAATTAATACTATGCTGTTAAAATATGATTCTTTCCCAAGTCTGAACATACACTTAATTAACTATGTCACGGAGAGCAGGTATGCCTTAATTAAAATCCTACATATAAAAAGACCCCTGCTAATCTGACCAATGTGAAGGCATAAATGTCTACAAATGCCTTTGTAAATTGCAGGACTTTTTATAACATATAATTACATAACCAGAAACAAACAACTATCAATTATGCTGTTTATGTGAATATTTTCATTAGTTACAAGCTAGAATAATCAGTGCATAGTTTGCATTTTGCAAAGCAGAAAAATTCTAAGTCAGATCTCAGAACAATAAGGAAATTTATTCAAATCACTTTGGTGATAAAATATTTTCAGTGTGAGATACAGATATTCCAAACAACATTAGAATCAAAGCAAAAAGAATTACCCTAATAAAAACCTGAAAGATACATCCATATTATAAGAAGAAATCATACTCTGGAAAAGAAGTACATACTTATTCTTGGTAAGGAATAGGTACATAACATTTGAAGATTTTGTGTATTATTTACAAATGTTAGTACAATGTTGCTGCCATTAACAAGACATTTTTCATAAAACCGAAAATGTGAGCAGTAAATATGGTTGTCACTTTAAAGGTGTACCTAAGGTGGCATTCAGTGCTTATAATTTAAACTAAGAAAGGGCAATTTGTTTTCTCATTCTTTAAAAGGAGGGAAAATGATCTTTTTCCATGGCTTAGGGATTTTCAACAGCTGTACTTACATGAGATGGATACCATCTATAAAGTGAGTTTGGCCTTTTTCAAAATGTGTGAATTTCCTTCTCTTTTTTCTTTTTTTTTTTCAAGTTTAATTCTAAATCAGAACATGAACCATTCAATATTTCACTATGAGGCGCATAGGTATGTAAGGTGTAAAGCACTGAGGTTATCATAACAAGCATACATAAGATCAATATTGAAAATAATGTGTGTATGTAATTATATCCATAGTTTAATGGTCTGCAATAGCAAAAATGGTTTCCCTATAAGAGGCAGCAGGGCTGCCAAAGTGCATTGTGTGGAAAAATAAAGGGGATCCTGAAGTTAGCAATCTTCCACAGTTGTCCGGAGAGAAGGAGAGGAGAAGCGAGGAAGGCAGGCTGCTGCCTCGTCCCACCAATGCCGTAGCTGGCTCACCCTGCCTGCCTGAAGTAACACAGGAGCTCCTACTTAATTTACAGTATTGCAGTTGCTTGTACATATGGCCCTGTTCTTCCAACAAACTCTTGCGAAGATGTTCTACCTTCTGCTCTAATTCCTATGCGTAATACTAGAGAGAGAGTTTTTTACGACTGTTTATAAGGTCAAGAAAAACATTTCTATCCTTTCTTATATTGTCTGAAGACATCCTATCTTTTCTTCTTCAGTAAGATTTATGTTATTCTTCCTTTTTTATTAAGGCAGCAAACCACTCGTGTCTTACCAATCACTAGGAACTTCAGGTTACTCTGAACATCAGTGTACTTTCAACATACTTACAAGATACTTTCCTCGTATGTAGTTATGTGTGCATAGCACCTCAGTATTAGGTCTGCCATTCTAATTTAGGTAGATCCATGGTGCCCATGACTTTAGAATTGGAGATTCAAACTTGTGCGTATTTGAAACAAAGAACAGGTGTATTATCTGCATAAAGTAGCACAAGTAGTCTGTGAGAGAAATTTTTAGCATCTCTCCTACCCCACAAATTCAGCAAAGGACCATTCTCAGGAGGTCTCAATAGCTTTTTATTTCATTTTTAGAACACCTAAATTATCACTTGCAAAAAAGACTGTTTACAACATCTTTGAGACATTTGTACAAATGACCACCTAGACCCAAACTTAGTTTCCAATTGGAAGGAAAGTCTTCAGTAAAAATTGTTCAGAAATAGGCTATCCACTGAAATAATGGTACTTTCCAAAATCATCATTTTTATGTTTATTCCAATCTGAGTTTTCCAGAGCCAAAGGAAGAGGAAGAGTATCCCTATAATTGTGTAACTCTGTGGATATTCTGCCTGTTTCTCCTTGCCTCTGCTAGGTAGAAGGAAGGATGAGAATGCTGCTTTAATCCAATTCTATGCTCTGCTTAACACACTGAACCCTGGTATGTCAACAACCAGATACTTATGATTTCTTAGCAAAATAATTAACCATTTCATTTCTTACTAGTCAACAGTAATTAATTTCTTGCAGCAGAGGTGGGTTTTTTTCTGTTCCTAGAGGAAAGGTAGTATATTCCAGGGGAGAAATGTAGAAAGTCCAAATTCCAATCTTAAACACAGACATAGCACACAGAAAATGGAAAAAAATAAGTGACTGTGTTTTCTAGTGATGGGTGTATGATGGTGGCACACCCACCATTACCATACAAGATCATACTAACAAATACAGAGAGCTATTTTTCACAAATTCCATTTTGATAAGCACATTACAAGTTGATAAAGACACTACAACTTTCCGTATGTTCTGAGAAGTCTGAGGCAAATTGGTAGTTCTTACTCATATTTTTTAATTTCTTTTATTCTAACTAAAAAGTACGTTTGGCAGAGAAATTTCAAATGTGTCAGAAATAATTTTTTCACTCCTTGTGGAGCTGGGATTTATTGATGGAATTTGTCCTTAGCAATGGTTCACACAAATGTCATCATTTATGGATACTGCCTGGAAACACGTTGGAGACTATGTCAGAAAGACACATAATTCTTTTGTTTCAATTAATTGTTTTCATTAATACAGTAAAGCAATCAAATATCAATTTAATTTTCTACTTTTAATTTTCCATTTGCAACATTTATTTTTCAGTTCCTGAATTAAAGTTTAATTCCTTTTTCAAAACAAAAAAAACCCAGACCCTTTCATCCCCTATTTATTCTATAAATTCTTGAATGTACGTCCAGGGCAGCTCAAACTCTTTTCCAGCTCACAAAGAAAGCATAAGACAGGTACCAAAAACGTGAATCTCTTCCTACAGGTCTTATCAAGACATCAATACAGATGTAGTATAAAATTAGTAGTACTATGAGTAATTCTGTTTGTTCTGCTTAGCCACATAATACTATAAAGATGATATGAAGACCTAGAGTACTACCCAAGCAGTTTACTAATATGGAGGTTGTCCTTACATCTGCTGGGTTTTGCAGAGGTGGAAAATGAATAATTCCCTCTGTATGTATTCATTCATTTTTAGCACATCAAAATCAGCCAAGTGTCTTTCTGTCTCCGTCTAGTTAAACATTAACCACTGAACTCCTACCTACACCACAAGTGATGAATTACATTTTTTGAACTATTACTGCAAATAGTAACATGCATTTGGTTCCAATGCCTTTTTCTTTCTCCTTTCTGTCAATCTGAGTCTGTTTGAAATACTGCTGCGCAGTGGAGCACCAAACATAGGGGCAGAAGGGATCACCTGAGGATTGAGGGAATATGCACTCTTCGAATTCATACATCATATATTGCAAAAGATATTTGACAACATCCTTCTGGTATAAATCAAATTTCTGAAGACTCTGTCTCTACTTTCTTCATATAAGAGTCAATCAAACAGAGTATATGGATGTTTACTGTGAGGTTAATCACTAGACAGTAATTGCCTGTCTGTAGAGACCAAATAGATCAATTCCCTACCAAAAAAAAATTATTAAGTGATCGTGGATATTGAGCTTAAACAAATATGATTGATTACTTGAATTGTCTCAAAACAACATAAACAATATGATTTCCAGACTAATCTACTGGAAGAAAATTACAAACCATAATTCACTGTAATTTCTGTTAATGTGGAGGGCAAATGGGGTACATCAAAATAGAAAGCAAACTTTTCACCATAAAGGAAACTGTTGCAATTCAGCCTAATGCACAACTTAAGTGCTGTTACTAATTGTCGATGTGCAATAGATTTATATATTGGATACTAAAAAGGAACATGAAAAGCCCACAAAACTCCTTCTCTAAGATTTGTTTCTTGGTTTATTAAGTATTTTGAAGGTGCGAGAACTTATACATGCAAGACTTTTTGCCAAACATATGGATCTAGTTCACCTCCAGCTTGCCAGGAAAATACTGTTTCTGTCTTCTTTCAGGGAATGTACTGTGGAACTACACTGCATTACATAGATCATAATTCTAGAGGCTAATTTTCTGCCTTAGGTATATATTCAGCTGTATGCTTTACATGCTTGTAAAACAGAGGTTCGAGGTCTGGTGAGGAATTGAAAATTTAATGCACCAGTCTTCATACTGTTCTGCCACTGCGGACATCACTATTACAGTATGCATTTTGTTTTCATCTATGATGGATTTTACATATTGACATGGCAGTTTTAAACGCAGATTACATTAAACGCATCTTCTTCAACTGCTGTTTGCTAAATTACAGACTTTATGTGACACAATTACTCTGTGGAATTTGATACTTCAAAAGGTTTTTGAAGGCAAGAATAAATGGATTAAAAAAATAATCAGACTAATGGAAAATATGTTAATTTGTAACCACGGCACATGACAATTGAGATCAGGAAGTTCTTGAACTATAAACTACAAAATGCTGGGAGAGAATAGCAGAGGAAGAATGCTACCATCCTACAGTCATGCGCTGCTCAAACACTAACCCTTGCATACTTGTCACCTACTTGTCTCACAGGGCGACAGCTACTGCTATTGGTTCTAGCTATAGCTATTCTCATGTCCAAAAGCAATTAGAGCTACTGCTATTGAGCTATAGCTGCAGCTATTTTTATGTCCCAAAGCATTTAGCCACATGAAGAAATATGATAGACTTAATGATCTTATTATCTGTTAGAGGTCGCGCTTGCTGAAGTTACCTGTTACTTGACCACATTTTCCATTCAAAAACAAGACCTACACACAGGCTTTTGCAATAGACCAAAACTCAGACTTGTTCGACATGTTACACATACTACTGTGAAGTATTCAGGACAGTTTTAATTTATCAGCCATTGACACCTAGGCACACAGAAAACTTCTGCACAAAAGTGGTTTATGTAAGTACGACTCAAATATGCACAACTCAAATCACAATATTCAAGGTTTTTTTCTAAATATAAGAGATAGCAAGAGCCTGTAATTACCTGTAACTGTTAATTCCGTAGTTCTTCTGACAACAAAGAATCCATATTTTAACTCACAAGTGTAATTTCCAATGTCATCCTCTCTAACTTCCCGAATGACAAGAGTGTCCTTTTTAAACACAATACTTGATCTCCACGTCTTTGACTTGCATTCCTGTTTAAAGATAATATAACACTTCAGTGATTGTGTTCTTGCACTTAAATTAGACCACTGTTGACAATGCTACTCAAAGCCAAAGCAGCTAGGCAAGAGCCCAGGCTAGTTACGAACTTTGCATACACTAAATATCTAAAAATCCAGTTCCCTTAAGCGCTGATTAAAAAGAAAAAAAGACTATAGAACTTTATCAGCTGGCTTAATACTTGCCCTCTGACAAGAAAAAGAAGAGGAGCTGATTCCTTTGATGGTTTTCTTTTGACATTAGTTTGCTAAGGGGCTCCTATTTATTTTAGTTATTTGCCATTACTCTTATGTCTGTGATCCATGACTGTTATATTACCAGAAGCTACAGGTTGCAGGGGAGATTTTTTTTAAATCTAATCTAATTTAAAAAAAAAATCATAATTAAAAATGTAGAGAAATGGAAAAATATGAGAATGAGGAGAAATGAGGATAAGTTATATATCTCTTTGTAAAAACATCTTAGAATAGAAGTTCTCTGAATTCTTAGTGAAAGGTATCTACAAAATAATATTTCAGTTATTACTACCAAAACATTACATTTTATGTTACAATAGAAAATATACATTTTTCCATGCATGTTTCTTAGGTCCCTAAAATGATTAACTTGTTTTTACTTATTAGTAAAATGGTTTTTTACTTACATGTTTTTACTTATTAGATAGCATGGTCTTGTGTACAATATTTAAAAGCATTTATGTTATCAGGTAAATTATCAGACTTTTAAAAAATAATTAGAATGCATACCAGCACATACTTAAACTAGGACTTCTATATACACAGACATCTACAGATTTTGTAGACAGAATACACATAATCTAAATTTTACATTTCCTGAACTGTTTGGGGACTTAAACTTGTGTGCATTACTGTACTGAAGTACTGAGTATTTCCTGCAGACAGTAAGAAACCCAGAACTCAAGCTGCTGTTCATGGGAGCTCTAGAGCACTGCCCACAGGCATCACCTTTTGCAAGAACTTGTCCCTTAAGTAATGATCTAGAAATCGCTACACAATATTGAAATAAAGTTACTGATAAAAACAATGAAATGATATTTGCAAGAAAAGCTCATATGTAAAGACCAAAGTTTTGGAAGTCTATGCTGAATTTTATGCTGCAAAATTAAGCCATTAATTTAGATAGTAGCACGCATAGCTATCCTATGCATAGGTATCTAATTATATTTTTCCAAATAGATTTTACGCCTGAGTTTTTAGAAATAGATTCTTTAGCCTGGTATAGCACAAGCAGTTGCTGCACAAGCAGCTCACATGGCTTTACCTTAGCATATCAAACTGGCCCAGACTACTAGCACTTTTCCTTTTTAGCCCTCTTGTTAGCAGAAAGCTGCCAATTTTTTGTGACATCCATAAATGGATATTAAGAAAATACCAGCACTGAAGTTTACCAGAGGAAGCATTTGCATTTCTCTCACACTTAGTTCATTCTTTGCTGTCTTTTATTCTGTTGCTTGTTCTTAACAAATTTTAAAACAACCTAAGCTTCATACCATATTTAGATCATGAAAATCATAAGAACATTGCATAATATCTAGTTGAAGGTGAAAATCTTTTGCATTCCTTACCTTATACCACAGAATTTCAGGCTCCCTAAATGGAAATAAAAAATCCTCAATTTCAGGGCATGAGATTTCCTTGCTTTTGCTAAGTTCAGCTTTTTCAAAATATTTCATCTTTGAATTGTAGCAGAGTCCAGTGTCATTTTCACCCACCGTCAGCGAAATGGACACTTTCATACAGTAAGTTGAGTTTCTGTAATGCAATAAAAATAGAAATAAAAGTCTAATATGAAAAAAAAATAAATGCCAATGTACATGACATTGTTTTTAAGTCATTATTTTCATTTCAGGCAAAAGATATAAAATCAGACATTGTATTTTGTGTATGTTTTATAGCTATTCATGACAATTTTTCTTCTTTCTCAGCCACTAATTACAATATTTAGAATGTGTTTGTTGGCCTTACTCTATGACTAAGGGCTCATCTCTCCCTTTTGTCAAACTCCTCCTAACACCACTGTATTTGAGAAAAATTTCACCAAAAGTAAATGCACAATAAAAGCTCCATGTATTCAACAGTGACACTAGACAACCAACTTGCTGACAGATACCACTGTGACAGCTCTCAGGGGGGAACAGATCACGTTGCAGTACCGCGGGCAAATGCCAAATTGGAACCATGTGAAGAGCCACCTATTCATCAGATCTGAGCATGCTTTAAAGTGGAAGTGGTAGATTTTTTGCAGCCTTTAACTAAAATGAGTCTTGCGACCCTTCCAATTATAGTATAAAGGATGTTTTATCCTAACGGACCGCTAACTCGTTTACCCTAGCCTTCAATCCCCATACTCCTAGGCCAAAACATTGCTTCTGCATTACCTACAGCCTTTATTAGTTTCGGCTCTCTCCTGAAACTTGTTACTTCCTCTGCTGCTGGATGCTGATGTGCCAGGCAGCCAGAGACTAGGGAACAGTCTTCCTTCCCACATTTCACTATGCAGTTTAATTAGGCTCAAAGACAAAATTACTTGAAATGATTATTTTTTTTTTTTCATTTGAGTTTCCAGGTGGGCAGCAAATGAATGTGTAAAGTTGAGTACTCCCCAGGAACACACTGTGACAATGCAAGATTTCTCTCCTACTGTTTTGTAAATGCATTTGACCCCTGATCTGCTGAAAGAGGATCCTGCAGAGAGCACTGAGGAAACATTCATTTTCTTATCTCCTTTCTCAGACTCTATGAGCTGATTGCTGATTTGCAACAGTCTTATGTGTATCGGACATGGCAGATTCTGAAAGATGGCTACATTTTCTCATTGTCTTTAGATTTCTTCATATCTGTTTCATTTTCCTATTCAAGAAGAGGGGACAGAAATGCTTAAGGACAAAGAAGAGGAGCTTCATTCAAAGAACTCTATTGTCCAATTTTCTAGAGAAAATGTAAACCTGAAAAGGAAGCTACATAAGTACCCATCAAATTAGAGAATATTCTTAGAAATGTAAATTCTGGAACAAAATGACCCTTAGCTATCCAGCGATTTCATGGATTTAAAACAAACACAAAATTACTCCCTTATAAGGAAACTGTAAGTATAATTTATTACCCCATTCAAGAATCTGGCTGTATAAAGCAAATAAAGTTGTTTGAACTTTATGCAAAGCAAAGAGTGCATCTACTGAATATGGGTCACTCTTGCTGCTTTTAAGCTGTTTAAGAGCCAATCACCATTCTTACCTGTACATGCAATTTAAAATCATTCATTTTTTTATAGAACATATTTTCATTACTATACATTATTCCTCAGTTAAGGAGCTACTTGGAATACTTATTTATTATGTGGCTTTAAAACATCATAAAAAGTCATCTAAGAGAGTTTTTCCAAATCTGTAAAATTCTCTTTTTCTGTTCTTGAAAGACCTATACCTTGGAAATAGGGAGAAAGTGTAACAATTCATCTAGCTCTGAGGGTCAAGGGTACACTAACCAGTGTAACTAATTCTGTTATTGAATGACAGGGAGCAATAAATAGGGAGGTAGTGGCTATTAATTTGCACATTTAGATATTCTCTTTTATTCCTTTCCAAGTGTTTGAGCATTATGTTGGGTTCACATTACAGAATCTCACAATTTAAAAACTTGTAGAAAGAGTTGGGAGGGGAAAAAACCACATAAAAACCCACTTAACTGTCATTTCTGTCTCTGAAGAAGCAAGCTAAGTAAAATTGTTATATATGTTTTTTTGTCCTTCTTCAGTATTCAGAAAAAAATGGACAAAAATTCTGATTTCTGTTTTGGTCTGCCAAGAGCTCTGTTCTGCAACAGTGGCAATGTGAATTGCCAGAGCTAGAATTCCTTCTGAGGCACATCCAAGTTTCCATCGCAATAGCAGATCCTTTACCAGATGCAGCTTAGGCTTCCTGCTCCATAAGAAGAGAGGTATTGTGGAAATATCTCAGAATGTTTAAACCCATTGTTTGAAGAGGATATTGGCATTTAATGACTCAAAGTTGTGTGTGTCTGATTTGAGTCATATGGATATAAGCCTCCTGCAGACAGAAACACAAATTGAGTGGGCTTTAAGGCAATTATGTTCCAAACTGTCAGATACAAGGTACTGAAACATTTTGGGTGGATACTTTGTCAGCTGCGTTCCCTAACAGAATTTTCTCTCAACAACCCAAAGTATCATCTAAAGAACCTAAAGCTCCAGATGCCCCCCAGTGACACAGACTTCCTTATTGCGACTCTAAACACTAACTGCACTGTCAATCTGACTCATCTCATACTCTGTCAGAAACTAAGGCTGTTGAGATGAAAGAAAACGCAAAAAGAATGATATAAAAAGGCAGAGCAACACACAGTATGAACAAAGGAAAACATGCTAATAAGCTCACAGAACAGAAAAACAGAAAGAAAATTAAACAGTCCCCAAGTACAAATGAAGAAGAAGAAAGGGGAGATGAGTTTGCTGGTTACAGCTGGAGCGTGATGGATACAGTAGATGTGGAGCCCCTCACGTAGCAGAAAAAGTAGCAGGCAGCAGAGCCCTCCAGCAAGCATGCATATACTGCAGAGGGTAAAAAATGCTCATGTGTTAGAACTAAGAAAATTCCTAACACTGATGAACAAAAATTATTTCACATGGTATGACAGAGGCGCCCCAGTATTTGACATGGACCCATGTGGTCATCTTCCCCCTAACATGTCATCTATAAACTACTGGTCTATAAGCATTAAAGTAAAAACAATATAGCAATCATATCTACTAAATACATTGATTCCATCATTGGGCTTTTACTTTTGTAGTCATCCTTAAAATTTTAGGTCTCCATAGCAATGGATGTGTGATTGGATCCTGTGATAATGATAGGACAGAAAAGTGTATATATAAATGGCTTAAATTCTCAATGACTTCTATATCCCAGGAGCAGTCACTCTAATGCCCAGCTTCCCACAGTTCCCTTGAATCAATGGTTCACCTTTTCTTATCGGATATTGGTTGTACAGTTGAAAAGGTCTTCATAGAGAATGAAAAGAACGTGGTTAAGTTTTACAGAAGACCATGAAGTATGGAAAAGTCTTGTAAAGAAAACAAAAGTACAGTTGAGTAAAGAGAAGATCGTGACGAAAAGCAGGAAAATGTAGGTTAAACAGCCACAAATACTGCCACATTACAAAATCTCTTCCTTCTCCAGACAGTGACCCAGAAGTCATAGCAACACCCTGAAGACTCTGCTTAATTCGTGACCCAAGTTAGTAATTTCTAAAATAAGTTCAATGTTTATTTACATTCTTCTGAAATTCTCATTAGAATATACAGTTATATCTGCCTTGAATTAAATGGAGTTATAGCAATTTGTAATAGACGGGCATCTGCAGTGCTTTACTCTTGCAGCCAAATTCATTAGGTAGACGGCTTTTCAAAAACCTTAAGATTACAGTTAACTATTTCTACAAAACAAACTTAAAACTTGAAATGACTATTAGCCTCTGAAACCGTTTTACAGCTATCACACATTCATCAGCTCAAGGAATTGCAGTACTTCTTGCTATTTAAAAACTTCATCATATTACGCAATTAGAAATCAAAGTGAGCCAGTGGAGTAAAGCTTCTCATCTACCTACATAAGCCATGTTTCATATCAGTATAATTACCAACAATAACATTATTGAGAACCTCCTGACATTTTGAAGAAATTTATTCTTTTCCTTCCTCTGTTCCTTTTCTCTGCTTAAGTTGACATCCACTTCAGGATGCTGTTTCTTTGAGATGTAGGCTGGAAAATACACACATGCATTTCATGTTTTTTTCTTAATTGTAGAGAAGATGGTCAAAGTATAAAAAAAGAAAGGAATGCATCTTGTCTTTTAGGAACCTAGTCTAGAACCATGGCCAACGTTATTGATGTGGATTTCTACACAAAGTAAAAAACACCTAAAGGAAAGATTGTGTGGAAAAGTGTGGGACTCTTCTGCTAAAGTATCTGTCTCCATTGCTATTCATGTCTAGCAAAACAAAGACTCTTTATAGAGTTTATAGAAGCTTTTAGAAGTTTATAACAAAATACCTATGAAATCAACAGTGTCCCAAGATCTAGAGACTACCAGAATGCACACGTAAAATTCTCTAAATATTTTTGAAGTCTTAGCTTTTGAACATTTTTTCATATCTGGAAAGGGAAAGATGTACACATTTCACACGTACGTATTTTTCTTTTGAAATAGCATTGTGATTATGAGAACATCGCAGAGGATACATTTGATCACTATTAGTCAGTCAAGTAGCAGAAGAGACATTGTTGACAAGAATCATGGATGGTGAATGGACCTGCAAATACAAACTTCCACTGATTAATATAAGGCTGAGATCTTGTCTATTCAAATATTAGTGAAGTGGTTCCTTGTTGAGCACAAATGATAAAAGCGTACAAATGATAAAAGCATACATGTGAAAATCTTATTTACAATGGATTTTTTTTGTTTTTTTTTTTAAAGCAAAAAGGCAGAAGTCTGTACTGTAATCCAAAATATCCATGAATGGACATAGATCAACTTGTCAAACTCCAGACAAAAGTCTATACAAAGAATAGCTTTGAGAAGCTTAACGAAGGTAGAACTTCAGGAATAGAAAGCTTGAGAATGAGTTTGCTTTAGTAAGATTAGATTATCTTTGATGGTTGTTTTAATTTCTTTGGGGTTTTCCAAAAGCTTTGCATTTACAAAGACATGAAAAAAACGTCTTTCTACTTGATAAAATCAGATTATCTATCTTTTTCCTCTAATACTAAACAACGTAACACATAACATTAATTCACTCTTAAAAGCAAGAATTGAAAAATAACTTGATGAATAAATAAGACAGGACATTGGAAAACTCTTCAGAACAGCCTGTGAGGGCAAAGTTCACACACAGCTGAAAATTACCTTTGCCTCCTTCTTCCCCATGGGAAAGAATACAAGGAATATGGATTAACCATGTTTTTCTAGAAAAACAGGAAACTTGTCTTCATATTTACAGCATTAATATATACCTCACTTCTCTTTTTAAAGGTAAGTATATAAAAATCTCTTATAGCTTATATACACTCTTTTTATCCTTTTTGTAGTTCTCAGGAGGCTTCGTGTATCTTTTCCCCTGCATTTTTCACTCCATCCTGTATTTCACCTGTACACAAGAACTGATCACATGGAAAGCATCTCCTGTAAACTTGGTGAAACAGCAAGCAGAAGAGAGAACAAAAAGGGACGGATTTATCACTCCGCAGAGAAAAAAAAAGTATCTCTGAAAAACAGCATTTGACCGAGCAAATTGTCATTTAATTGTAGTAGGGAGGAAAAAACACACACAAACCCCCACAAATTAACTTGTGAGCCATCAAAAAACATTATCAACTATTTTTTTTAATAAAAAATCAATAGGCAGATAGCCAACAAAACAGTAGAAACAAATCTCTTACAAATTACGTATTAAGTCACTGTATTAAATTCTTTGTCATGTAGGCAATAAACAATATTAACATAATACTTCCAGGATAAAAAAAAAAAATAAATTAAAAAGAGAGTGGTATATAAAAGTTAGGTATGTTTTTTTCATTTGGCTTTGCCTTGTCTTTTTACATTGCTTGTGAGTCCACTGAACTCTATGTAATCAGGAACATTCTGCATGTCACCTTCATACTTTATTTTTTGCCAGGCTGCTGAGTTTTACATGGCACTGGAAGATACAGAATCCCACAACACTGGATGTGGAATGTACAAATGTATTTTTTGCCCTCTTATGGAAACCATCTGGGGCCAGCAACTTATGCATCATCACAAGAAAAACCTGGGCATGAAATTATTCCAGTATTTCTAAATTCTACCATGTCAAATATCTCCAAGACCTTTTTGACCTTCATATAAGATGTTGCAATTACATTTTCATACACTTACATATCTTGAAAATAAACACTGGTCAGCACTGACGGTTGCAGTAGTGCCAACACCATTTTGAAGTTAATACCTTCATAGGCCTGCCACCATGCAAAAAACTGTTTCTACTTTCCCTGTCATTATCGTAAGCAAAATTAAAAGCAAATAAAAAATGCTCATAGGCACAGATGAGAAATTCATAGGCAGTAACATCAAAAACCTTGGTGGCTTTGATACAACATGTTACTTCGGACTTTTCTTTTAATACTATTGTACATAGGCCAATGTGGTATCAGTTAATCCAATATAAAAGTGTCAATACATCTGTACAACATGAAAATACAATGAATGAAGGAACATTAGGAAAGAAAAAAACCCCACATTTTTAATTTCCTACAAAATTCAATTTTGTGTATAATAGTGTTATAATATGTAGCGTATAAAAAATTAAAAGCCATTGTAAAGTCTATATAAAAACAAACTAACGAAAAGGGGAGGTGACAAAATTATTACAAGTCTCATGGTCAGCATAATGTTCAATGTTTAACAGTTGCTAATGCACTAAAGACTCAACCAAGTTGCTAACTTCTGTGTCTAGGAACAGAAGAAAGAACTATCAATCTGAATTAAATTTATTTCATTTTTGATACAGATAGATAATGAAGACAATCATCACAGCACACTAGTAAATGCTAATAATCTATTACTAATAATTTTTTCCATCAATTACTACTGCCTAGTGATACCTGTACCATGTTACCAAATGCAGTTATGTTTAAAGCAGTAATAGATCCATTTCATCTGAATTCAGTTACATTCAAATGCTACAATATTATTAATAAGTTTTCCATACATACACAAATGTATCCTAACTCATCGACTGATCGGCGATCATTTGGGTTGTAATACGATTATTTGGGTTGTAATAGTAAAGAGCCTGTGGGGCAGGGAAAGTCAGAAACTAAGAAACTTAATATTTAATTTTTTTTTCCCCCACAATGTCTAATCTTGGATTTTGTCTGTTCCCAATCAGTCTATCTGCCATGATGTGGTTGCCGTGGAAAAAGGGCACTGGGTAACCTGTATTGGCTAAACTAACTGTGCTTTAACTCACTTACCACAGGATACTTTTAGGAGGTTTCTTTTGTTTGTTTGCTTGCCTTTTTTTTTTTTTTCCTGAACAGTGTAATAAAAAGACTTGACAAGCTAGTCAGTTAATTGTTTCCTAATCTGTCCAGTCACAAATGTTCAGAAGTGTAAAATTACCTAGAACTTTTTCTTCCATATAAGTGAAGCTTTTCATTTACCTATTTTATTCAATAGATTTTCCAGCACTAAAAAAAATGAGATCTAAATCATACAAAATACAAAAACAGGATGCAAGAAGCTGCTTGGGGATTTTTATTTAAGACAACAAATCCATTTAAATCAAATCTATCTGCAAAAGAAATTAAATCAGCAGGTAATTTGTCAGAGAGAAAAGAACAGGAGGAGGAGGAAGAGGAAACAAGGGGAAACCAGACAAGAGAACACACAAAGAGCAAGAACACTTTCTCTAAACTGTAGCACTTACAATATTGACAGCTGCATTTAAAGGAATTGCTTAGAGAAATAGGCACTTAAAGCATAATTTCTTTATAAAATAGATCTAAAACGGGCCAGATGGGTTACTCTTATGAAACTGCTTTTTTCCTGCATTAAATAAGATCTTGTAATAGTCAATCTCCTCTTCAGCCTCACCAGAGAGAACATGTTGGTGGTTTTATACAGCTCAGTACTCCTCAGCCAGCATCCCTCATCATCCCTATTCATGAGAGAAGGCGGGAAACTGGGACTTGTCCACTCCCGTGCTTTGCCATGCGGATAAGTCGGGGGGGATAGCGTACAGCTTATACTGAAGACACACTGTCTTTGGGACTAGAAAGAAGTGCTCTTTGAAAAGTCCTCACCACTCTCCTGAAGAGGGAATTTTAACACAACCCCTGTTTTGTTTTGTTTTGTTTTGTTTTGTTTTGTTTTGTTTTGTTTTGTTTTGTTGTAGAGTGCAGCCAGCTTGCTTCTTTCTGTGTAAAGAAGCAGTTCCTCTCATCAAAGGTGTTCAGGATAAGACTACCCTCATCAAGTACACAACGGCAGCATTTGAAGGAGGGATGAACAGGGCAAATAGACCTCTGTTGGTCCTGGCATTGATCATCAGGCACAGCAACATCTTTATGAAGTTCCAAATAAAGTGTAATGCAACAACAGTACAATAACGATACCTGCAAATGTAGCTGAACCCTCTAACAATGGTTTTCATTTAAGACAGCAGTCTTAAGTCTTTGCACTCCTCTGTATACCCTTTATTTCTCCTTCATTTTAAACGGATGTAATACTTGTAGTACACGGCCTATCATGATTTTTGCAGGGTGTAGTAAACATGATGACTAATCAAGAAGTTAACTGGCAGCAGAGCAGACATGTTCTTTCAGAGTACATCAGGACAGCAAATTCATTTTTTACCTTTTAGGTATCGCTGGAAAAATTGCAAGTTTTGCATTAATAGAGGTCAGTTGTTTGTACTGAGTTATGCTATAGTATGCTTATATACCAGGTTAAATGAAGTGGAGAGCAAACAGGAAGCAAAAAAATCTCTTTTGTATTTCCCCTCATCATACAGTATGAGTGGGAAAATAACTTTATTTCCAACTCCTCCTGAACTGGACACTAAAAAAGAAATTCTGAGAAACGTCTTTTCTTCACAGTATTTTAAATTTTAATACTTGGTCACTGATGTCAATATCCACTTTCTAAAAATGGTCCACCCCATTTCAGGGTAAAATTTTTGTTGACTTCATTAATTTGATTTTTCATGTTTTTGCAGACACAATTCGGTCCTTTTTCAGTCCAAATAACTTCTGTTAGAGTTATTCGGATGCCTGAAAGCTGGAGAGAAAAGGATTCATTCAAGAGAAAAACAAAAACATGTTATTGATAAGCTACTTGTGCTCTTGGCCAGTGGCTCCAAAGGCTCTTTGTGAGCTTTAAAACTTTCGCACAAAAATTTTTAAAGCCTTTAGGTAGCAGTGGGGTTGTTCGAGGACATGCCTGAAGCTTTGGACCACAGGACGAGGGAGGAAGGCCAGTGTACCCTACTGCAGACAGAATTGCTGCTGTGCACTGAGGTCCCCTTGGTGGCAGGGTCTGATGCCCTCAGCAGTCTATGGCTTCTGGACAACTTTTTCAGGAAAGCAGTTTTCAAACTTCTTTATGAAAGGTTTCCTTTTGTTGTTTTGTTGGTTTTTAGACCCCCACACCCTAAACTCTGGAATGGATGGCTCCCACACTCCCTGCCTCTGCAAGCTGAAGTCACAGATTACCTTTTCGACAAAGCTTCCAGAGCTAACAGAGCTGCAAGTGCTGGGGAGTGCTTCAGGAATCGGGGAAGAGTGAAGAAAAGTGGAGGGAGACAGACAGAAGCCAGGTGGAATTTTCCTCTGTGCTTTAGAAATTATCTCCTTCTTCCTTACCCTGGGGGGCTAACCCAATTTGAAAACTGCTTTTGACCTCAATTGAATTACATAAGCGCTGATTTCTTCCCTCAAGGGTCACCTAATTATGTGCATGATACTATGAAATAACCCACTGCACATGAGCCTCCAGGACTATTTGAATATCAATGCTTTGCAAGATACTGGTATTACTATGTTAGAATTAGTCGCAACAAAAAATATTGTTTGGTTTTAGTGCCCGCTCCCATCCTTTTTATCTTCTGACACAAGTGTTATATGCTGACATCCCAAGTTTTCCCTTCTCTTCCGAACCATGCCAAAAGAGAATGTCAAAGTACAAAGTCTAACTGCGTTAGAATAAGGCTTTCCTTGTGTTAGAGAGAGCTACTGACTGATGTGAAAGGCCTTTTATTGATGTTCTGGACAATAAAAATGAAATACAAATTAGCCTTTAGAAAGGGAATTGAATTTTCTCATCCGTATAATACCTTAAAGCTTCTTTTGTGAGTAAGCTAGAAAAAATATATATGTGTACACTTTTATGTTATTGACTTTTCTGTATAGTCTCTGCCTTTTTTAAAGTACAAGTAAAACCCATCCCTTTGTGAGAGCTGGAATCAATCCGAAATTGATTTCAATGTTTTAATAAAACCTCACTTTCTTAGTACGAAATGCTTGAACACAATTATGACAATAATCTTAATTAAGAACTTGTACTGACAATTAAATGGAGGGCAAAATTGCATAAAATTAACTAATTTCCCCCTAAAACATTTTCCTTAAAATTAAAGCTTCCTTTCAGATAAATTTAAAAAAACCCAAAATTCCATACTCTTACAGAACAGGAATATCTAAATGTTCCTACAGTGTAACTCTACTCCTACAGTATAGGAATATATATCTAAATACATTTTATTTGAAGTTAAAGCTTTCTTTCAGGTAAGTTTAAAAGAAAACTCTCATATTCTTAAAACATATACTCCTATAGTCTATGTCTATATACATATATATGTATAAATCAGTCATATGGGTATATTAGGGACTCCAGAAATTATAAAACTAACTCAGAGAGAGTATGCGATTTAAGAAAGTTATCATATAAAGGTTTGTAAAGCATATTAATACTATACCTGTATGTTATTTATTGTGAGTAAAGCCCAATTTTTAAAACAGCTTTCTATTAAAATGTTTGGTACGTGAACTCCTTCAGAGAATAGCGCTTACATATGGATTGCAGGCAAAAATGTTACAGGTGGTTAAAAAGGATGGAAATAATCAAAAAAACATTGTACTTCACAAAGTATATAGGGTGGGTACTATATGAATTACCACTAGTCTGAATTTAATAGTACATTAAATATTTTAATTGTGGTTAAAAATTTATTTCTAAATTAGCTACCCCTTTCAGTGAGGCTTCTGAGGTTTGTTAGTGAAGAAATTTTGGGCCAGTGAGTCATAAAGGGCTAAAATGGAGATGTGTCAGAATGATACTGAATGTTTTCTCTGCAGCAGATCAATGTATATTCCCAAAAGAGAGAGAATTACGAGGAGCTGTGCGAGCGTACCTTATAGATGAAAATCCCTTTAGTTTTCTACAAACTGCAGTAGGAAGACAACACCTTAGCATGAAACGCCTCTAGGTAGACTGTCTCCTCATAATTCAGGAGATGATAGCACTTGCTTTTTCTTGAGAACCAATGATCATCAAGAGTAAATTTTATACCTTACCATACGCCAGGATAGCAGAAATGCAGTACTATGGCTTCTTTGGAAAACAACAAGTTAACAGATTTATTATTCCTCCCATTTCTTTCATTTATAGAATCACAGAATCACAAAACGGTTGAGGTTGGAAGGGACCTCTGGAGGTCATCCGATCCAAACCCCCAGCTCAAGCAAGGCCACCTAGAGCTGCTTGCCCAGGAACATGTCCAGATGGCTTTTAAATATCACTAAAGAGGAAGACTCCACAATATGTGCCAGGGCTCGGTAACCCTCACAGGAAAAAGTGTTTCCTGATGTTCAGAAGGAACCTTCTGTATTTGTGCCCATTGCCTCTGGTCCTGTCACCAGCACAACACTGAAAAGAGCCTGGCTCCATCTTCTTTGCACCCTCCCTTCAGATATGTGTATACATTGATGAGATCCCTCCTGAGCCTTCTCTTCTCTAGGCTAAACAGTCCCAGCTCTCTCAGCCTATGCTCATAGAAGAGATGCTCCAGTTCCTTAATCATCTTCATGTGTCTTCATTGTACTGTCTCCAGTGTGTCCATATCTCTCTTGTATTGAGGACCCCAGAACAAGACACTGTACTCCAGGTGTGGCCTCAACCAGCATTGAGTAGAGGGGAAGGATCACCTCCCTTCATCTGCTGGCAATGCTTGTCTCATGCAGCTCAGGCTGTCGTTAGCCTTCTTTGCTGCAAGGGCACATTGCTTGCTCATGTTCAGCTTGGTTTCCACCAGGACCCCCAGGTCCTCTTTTGCAAAGCTGCATAGATTGCTATTCATGGAACATGTGTTTTCTAGGTTTTTTTTTACTGGCAGGGAGTGGAGGGGAACTGTTAAACGAAAATACTTTTTCCAAATATTTATATAAAAGGAACAGAAAAAAATAACGGTATGAGAATGAATGGAAAAAAATGCTTACTTATTGAAGAGAGAGGCCCTTCAAATGATGTCTACCATTTGGTGCAACAGTGCATGCCCAAGCAGCTGTGCCTACACGGGGTTCTGCTTTCAGGAACAACTGAGTATTACTACATCCTGATGACTCAGAAGGTCATAAAATATTGGAACATCTTCACCACAAAATCATCACTTTTGCAAATGCAATCCGCCTTCTTTTATAGTACTAAAACTGAAAGCATTTTTGGAAACAAAGATGCTGAATGGCTTCTCCCTTGTTCCCTCTCTTTGCTTGATGAATTAGCTCAAGTGCAACCTATGTTCTCACCTCAAGCTAGAGGAGGACAGATCCTATCATTCAGTCTCAAATGCTAAGTTAGATTCTTCTGTTCAGCTGTAAAGCAGCTGCATAAAGAATATCCCTTCAAGGTTTCTGTCTTGTTTCTGAACAATTAGATATTTATCTCTTGATAACTCTGCATGTGTTCTTTTCTGAATAGAGATTTCTCATGTTCCATTATCAGCGTTACTCATTAAAGGTAGATATGGGCAGAGATATCTAACAATTGTAATATTTATTATATATACTAGAAGAAGGACATTTGCACATCAATAAGATTGCTTTGAAATTCTCTCCATAACTGTTTCCGATATCTACCCAGTAAAAATGGGAATAAGTATGACATGCTTTGAAAGCAGACACTAAACAAGAGAAAAAAATCATCACATTTATTAGGTTACTGCTTCAAGGCTGACTATTTCCTAGTATACTCATGTCACCTCTCCAGACTCCTGGAAATTCTCAAATGAAATTGTATTGCAACTCTCAATACAAAAAGTAAATAATTACAATACTCATGACTGCTACATTTGTTAAGAAACAATTTTAGTTATTCTTGTTTTACACTTACTTTCCTGTGAAGAAACAACAATTCAGAAAACAGTCAATCTTGTCTACCAGAAGCAGAATTAGAGAGAAAAAAGTCTCTTAAGTAGTATGACATCCCACAGATGAATGTAAGAGCATTGTTCTGTGCAGATGGAACTAGAACTCAAAAGAAAGTACCGCGTTTCTGCAGAAAAGTCAGTTTTTGGCAACACTTAATTCTTCTACCAATGAAAGGTGCAAGAACTTGATGAAATTTATACAACTGAATGCCTCAGAGGAAGTCCTGAATTCTCAAATGAGAAATTTACATGCTGAAAAGAGAGCAGGATTTGAAGAAACAGGTTAATAAAAAAGGGAATATAATACAATTTATATGTGTCTGTTATCCAAGGACCATAAAGTACACAGGAAATGTATCTATTAACTATTTTTGGCTGTATTCATATGAACAGCTTTACCACAAAATAGTTTCCAAAATTGCCTCAGTGTGACCTGTATCAACATAATAAATATTTTTAGTTCACTCCAATTTTCAGCCTTAAAATGTGATCCTGATCCACTTCAGGCTATTGCTGAAGATCAGAGTCATGGAAGCTCACGAAACAGAAACCCAAACTCAAATTGCATTCATACTATGTTCATATCAACAGCATCCCTGAAGCCAAACATAGGCAAGCAAGCACTTCCACCCACCCCAGCTACCTACCCCTTCCGATGTTGAAAGTATTAGTTCTCACTCCAGCCTCCAGTGTTTCTTTCCAGTCTGCCTGTCTGCCCTTAAATGTACTAAAAGCTATCTTTATGCCCACAAGTTCAAAAGACAGTGCAGAAATGCAAGCTTTAGCAAGCACTCTCTCCATAGTCAAAGCCATAAAATCTCTTTTGCCAAAGAGACAGAGCGTCATTATTTCTTCTCACACCAAGAGGAACTGTTGCCCTATGGAGCACCTCCTAAAAATGTGATACGTATACCTGCACATTGTCCATGGTCTCCAAGACTGTAAGCAGAAAAATATACAACACCACAGAGAAGAAAACAGAGCTCAGTGAGCCATTGTAGGTAAACATTATTCAGGGATCGCTTGGAACTAATTTCTTGAAGTGGCTAGGACAGCCAGAGGGGCACACTTTTTGTTGCAAGGCTCTCAAAGCACAAGTGACTTAAGACTCCGTGTTAAAGAATGAGCAATTCCCTTCCTTTGTGGCATCCCCAAATAAATTTGTTCTTGTTTTCCTGATCTTCTTGACAAAATGTAAAAAACCAACAGCTGTGCACCTTCACCCCTCTCAGTGCCTGGTTTCCATCTCCAGTGGCCAGCCCCAAGGAGAGTGTGACGCTTTTGACAATTTAGCAGAGCCTCAAGTTTCAAATATATGAAACCATGCTATTCTCTGTCTCATATTATTATCAGCCACCAAGGCACATAACTCTGAGGTGAAAAATGAGAACGTTACAGAGGTTTCAGCTGCCCCAACAAACACAGAGATATGGGGATAAGGTAAAGACAGGTGCCAGACACAATAACTATATATTTTCATTTCTTGTTTTAGTTTTCAAGCTTGCTGCTAGCTCTCATCCTCAGAAGCATGAATCATCCAGACATGAAAATCCAAACTCATGTGAACAGTGGCAATATGAATGTATGAAAGCATTTCTGCACAGACAGCTTTGAATGATTTTACCAAATTCAAGCGTGCCTGTGTAAGCTATTTTAGTTTGACGAAAATTAGTTTTGCTTTAAACATTTTAATTCACATCTCAAATTTAAAAGGTAAACTGAACAAGCCTAAATACATTTCAGAAAACTGAAAGTCACTGTCTCTTCTTTGTCGCTTGGACCCTGATCCAACCTTTTTGTGTCAGTATCTTTGTACAGTGCCTTTCAGCACAGATATGTGAGGGACAGTAGCAAAGACCTCTCACATATTGTTTCTTGGTGGTGGTCTCATAGAAAAGTCCACTTCATTTGTCAGAAATGCAGAATCTCTATTTTGGCTTGTCTGGCCGCTTCCTCCTGTAGCAGGACACAGCTTCCAGCTGGGCTGGTGCTGCCAACTTAATCATCTGCTGTCTCTTGTAACCTAGCTTCACCCCCAAATTCTCCACTATCTAAATATAGGAATAGCTGTATAACACAATTTAGTTCAGTTTATAAATACACTACGGCTCAAAACCCTGCCATCAATTTGTATAATCGGTAGAGAATTGTCTGAATATATAAACTCCTCCTGAATAGAAAATTTAACCCATATTGTCATTTATGTACCATATTTTCTGTTCCACATTTTTGTTTCTGTAATCTATTTCAGTCACAATTTCTTTCTTCAGGATGGGAAAGAACAAAGAGACACTGTAAATTCCTGTACTGATTAAATATTTTGTCACATTTTTCATGGATGAATTCGTATCTATTTGCAAGTATTTTAATATCCAGAACAATTTGGTTTAGACAGCTATTTTCTTGCCCTTTGCTCTAAAGCATGACTTCTGCATGCACTCTTGATGTCTTTCTTAGAGGTAGCTCAACCCAGTAACCAGGTAGATGAGAAGATGCTGCAGCTCCGCGCACCAGTGTACACACACAAACACACACACAGCTGGTCACACAGACACCTCCACAGATGCCCAGTGCTCGTAGAAACATGAGTTGCAGAGCTGGCCCAACCCAGTTGCTCCCCTCCACTTGGTCAACTTGAAGTCAGCTAGTGGAATACGTACATATACATGCACAAAACAACATGGGTGCCTCCAGCAGCTGGCCTTGGGCACGCAGCCCACGAGCAGGCCCCAGGTCCGCCACTCTCCCCAATTGCTGGCACTGGCACATGAGGCTTGCAGCCCCCACCAGCTGCTGGAGCTCAGACATCTTACCCTGCTCACCAGCCAGGCCAGCCTGAAGTTCAGTAGCATGCACCAACACCTGCTTAGCATAGGCAACACAGCCACGTGGAAAATAGAAATGCCCTGTAATAAGATGGAACAGGCTACAGGGCTCACACGAGAGTACTCACCGTCAGCCTATTTACACTGCACAGCCTTATATTTCCTTTTCCCCCTATCCCTTTGCCTTTTATCCTCTATTCCATCTATTTCCGACACTTGTTCTCAATATACCTTAGTCTCTTTCCTACCTATGGTCCTTCCCCTAAACATCCCAAAATAAGTTCCATGTGTCCCCAGAATCCCTTCAAAACATCATTCAGCAATATTTTTTACATAAACAGAAAACGCTTTTCCTCCCTGCATCCTATAGTAAGTCCCATGTGCCTTTCAGCCTGAAGATCTTTCCAGGAAGGAGCCTCTCCAAGTGATTTCTCTGGGTGGTTTCCACTCACAGGTCACAGCGGTTTCTTACCCATCACTGCTCCTCTGTTCCTATTTGAGCCTTTGTGTTTTCTGCAATCATCTTCAGGCACTAAACAGTCTGACTAACTTGATGCTACATGTATGATAGCAGACAAGATATCAGTAGACTTATGTTAAAACTGAAGGCCACCAACCAGTTCTCAGAGACGAGACAGGGTGACATTCTTGACAGGCTGTAGGTATCTTCCAGGTCTCCTTTGTTTTCCCAGCTGGGTTTATCCCTGCCTCTCTTTCTAACTGGTCTCTTCTGCTCACTTGGTCACTCTCCTGGACAAAACTTCCCTCAGGTTTCTCTCTCAGACTATTTTTTCTATAAATTTTTCACTGTCCCTTCTGTGCCATTCAATCTAAAGACTTTCAAATCATGGTATCTTGTGATTAAAGTAGTCACAATGTGTGCGTGTGATCATAACTACTTTTGAATGCATCAAATTCTGGTAATCCTGTTGTCTAATGATTTTCTGAAACTTTCCAAAATCTAAAGTAGAAGCCTAATCAGTTTTTGCTCTTCCTAGAAAACGCGAAATACAACTTCTGTTCTCTTAATGTTCAGTTTCACAGTAGTATTTCTTCTACCTGATTCTTCTCTGAAAGTTATGATTTTCTTTTTACCTACCATTTTTACCCCCACTCTAATCTAATTAAAAATAGATTTGTTTATGTCTCTCATTATAAATATATAGATAATGTATCATTATAACTTCCTGAAGTCCTAAATATTCTCAAAACATTTATTTCTTAGTGGCCAAGAAAATAACAGAAATATTTATCTTCTAAGATAATCAGTTTTGAAATTTCATTTCAGTTTTGGAGCTACTACAAAAAACAAATACAAAATAGAAGCAAAAACGCCAGATAACATTTCAGGATAGCATAATTAAAAATGTCACCAAAAAAAATTGTACTGTGAGGAGAGAGAGAGAACATATTAAAAAAAAATCAGAAAAATCTGTTTCTTTCTGAGCAATTTAGGGGTTGTTTGTTTTTTAACAGAGCTTTTTATGGGAAATCTTCCATTGCAATTATGGATCAGCAACTGGTACTCCATAATAGTGAAGTTTTCTGTATAATTTCCCTTTTCTCTTTCCCTTTTTTTAGAGGAGAAAAATAACTCATAAATATTTCAGTTTCCAATTACTGAAAGATAAAGAGCAACACTGAAATGCTGAGATCTTGAATAACAGCACAAATTGTAGTACACCAAACAAAATACGCAAGGAAAGGGTTTTGTGGAACTGTGCAAGGCACTGATGCAACACAAATGTTTTAAGGAACATGATTTTGAAGCCCTCACATTATACCCTGCTTCCTTCTTCTGCTGGTTGAAATTTCTGAGAGACTCTTGCTGCTATTGAGATCAATAGTAGAAGTCCTACAGTCTTCAGTCTACAGAAGGAGATTTTTCCTTTTTACGTGTATGCATTGGTGTTAGTGACAAGAATATCGTATATTATTCTAAAATGTGTTGACAACAGAATATTTGGCCCTTAAGAATTTATTTGTAGCTTCTTCAAGGAGCCACATAAAATTACAGACTTTTTCTGTTATTATATGAAATCATTTTTGAAATAGCTAATTTTTGAATCTTAGTCATTACAAAATACCAATGACTGTAGTACAGCTATTAATCAAATGCATAAATATATGTATATTGAAATATAGATTATCTCAGAAATGAAGGATTTGTTATCAAAAGTGGAACACTAATTGGAAGTTTTCTACATTTTATGTATGTTTGAGCCAAGGAATGAATAAGCTCATTCCTCATAACACAGTTAGAACATCTGAAACATGGCAGCTTTATGTAAGAAGGCCAGAACTCAAAAATATGTTCAAATATATTGCAGCATAAAAAGAAGCATCAATTTTAACATATGGTAGCTCTGATAAACATCGTTGTTACCCCAAGAGCCCTTTAGCATGACAGCAACCCAGTCTCGTATTATGAAAGGAAAATACTTATAAAACCAAAGTTGTTTTCACACAACAAAAAGCACTCATAGGAAAAATGTATGAGAATAGCTTTTGTGGTTTCATATGTGTTTTTTAGTTTCTACAGCTATTTTTTAATGAGTGTTAATGGTATTACTCTTTCACAATAAACACGGGAAACTGCAAAAAACTTAATAAACTGAAAAAAACCTGTACCTATAAGTACTATTAGCACTCGAGTATTATTTGTTACAGCAAGATGGAGGTTCAGTAGAAATAGAATATTTGATTAATCCGTACTCCTGCAGCTTCTCATTGCAGACTACCCAGCTAAACCAAACTACTAGGATGACTTAATTCCACAAATTGTGATTTTCGGAAGGTGTTCCTACAGAGCATCATTATACACAATTATTCAAACAAGATGTATGTTCGAAGGAAAAGCCATATCCCGTGGTTATACTTTGGTTAGAAATAGTTGAGGCTGTCTCAGCTGTCAGTATTTATAACCTAGTCCCAGAAAGCTCTTGAATTTCAGGCAACTGTCCCTCATCCTTAAATTAAGTGTAAGCTATCATTTCCGGAGAAGCAAGACTGAGCAGAAAAAAGTAAGTCTTTTTTGGGTAGATTTTCCTTATTTGAGCAGATCTTCTCCATTTTGGTGAAAGCTAATACAGCTTCATATCAGGAGTTATGAATTTCCCTGCAGAGAACAGAATTGAATATTTTTTTTCATGGGAAAAGCTGTGTAACAGAGTTCTGTTTCCCGTATCAGTTCAGTGACAGCTCATCATTACTTTGTGACTGAAGGCCGCACTGAGCACACTGCAGAACTGGGCTTACTCTGTTGACAAAGCAGAATTTTGCTGCAATCTGCTGAAATGCCTAACCAGAGGAGGGGTAGGCCACCTCTTCCCACACACAGGTTCCTCTAAGACAGCTTCCTGCTGTAGTTTCCCTGGACAGTTAGACTTGTGGCTTAAATAAAAATATCATCGGTGGTGATTTCAAACAGCAACATGGTATGTGATATTCAGAAGCAGAGGAAAGTCCCTACAGTGTCATGCAGCATAGGCACATTTATATATACAGATATTTAATGTTTTAAAGGTAGGAGAATTTTTACAACATGATTTGTAAAAGCATTGCCTTCATTATGATGTCATCAATGCAAAAAATAGGAAAGCCCTGACTTAAATGAATACTATATAGGAAGAAATTCTTTCCTGTGAGGGTGGTGAGACACTGGAACAGGTTGCCCAGGGAGGCTGTGGATGCCTCATCCCTGGAAGTGTTCAAGGCCAGGCTGGATGGGGCTTTGAGCAGCCTGGTCTAGTGGGAGGTGTCCCTGCCCATGGCAGGGGGTTGGAACTAGATGATCTTTAAGGTCCCTTCCAACCCGAACCATTCTGTGATTCTATGATTCTATATGCTTTTAGCTCTTCCTTTCTGCATACTTACAGTATGAATCAGTTATTAGTTATACGATTATACATTATTTTTCACTGTGAACTTAGCTCATTTACATGCCCAGTGTAGACTAACATTTCCTAACTTTCTAATGCTTAACATTTCCAACTATGAAACATTCCTTTCAATACTTTCTCTAAAAACATAATTCTCAATTATTAAATCACATTGGGCATGTTGGAATTCAGAGATGTGGCTATCAGACATGCCATGGTGAAGCTCAGGAGCCCCTACATATAGCTTAGTTTATTCTGCGGGGGAAAAGAAAAAGGAAAAGGGTAAAGCGAAAACGGAAAAGCGAAAGGGAAAAGGGAACAGGAAGCTACTTCAGAGCAGAGAAAAAGTCACATTATTCTCCAGAAGGTCCCCTGGGCTACTGAGGCCCTCAAGTTAAAATACAGACATGGAGAGACCCTATATATCAAGTGTAGCTCAAAAGAGAAGAGAGTGGTTATATAAACCTTACATCCTCTTTCCCCACCAAAAAATCCAAGAATAAGATTGTTTTTGTGGAGAGAGTGACAGATCTGACTGCAGCACCACTAAAATATCATTCTTTTATCACTTGCCCTCATTTCAGTTTTAATAAGCTCTCTTGGCTCTCTTATCTTTTTATGTTCACTCCACAGCAATTAAACAGAAATGCAAATGTCATACCCATTTTTATAACTGTGCCTCTTATAAAACTGCAATAAAGTCAAGTAAATGAAATATTTGTTAAATGATCTGTTGTCTTTTTGTCAACAAGATCCAGCTAATATAAAGATAATGCCTGTGTATGTACCATATGTGTGTTTGCATGTTGTATAAACATGGGAAGATTATTAGTTACAATTCCAGCACAACTTCGGAGGAAGCATTAGACTTTGAAAGCACAAATCAGTTAAATAAGGCAGGAAGAGAGTTTATGAATATTCAGTTTGGATTTCAAAACAGATGTTCTATTTGACCATTAAAAAAATTACCCCCTTTTTATTTACTATATGCAAACATCCAGTAAAGTGAGATTGCTTTCACACAAATATCTGGTAGCTACTTTAATTCAGATGTGTTTTCCTACAACCCTCTTCCCCCTTTAAAGGGAAGCCTCATCATAGAGCAAACAAGTGAATTCATATTTATTTTTCTCTGTTTTTCTATGAAACGAATTTAGAATTCCAATCGAGAGAGTATAGCACACAAAATAATTCATTGATCATCTATCTTGAATAATGAACTACATGCTGTCACAGGGATGACAGTTGATCACTACCAGCAGTAGAAAAGACCTCACCCAAAGTATGAGGAGTGTGCTTTGCCGATCCACCCACCTCCAGCTCAGGTATTTGCCTGTGACCTCAACTAAAGGCAGCCAAGTGTTTCACACTGAAATACATTTGCCTCATCATCCGTGAAGTTTAAAAGTGTTATTTTGCAGAGGAGGAACTGACATGGAAAGACTACATCCCCACTCATCCCAAACAGTAATATGACTAAGTATCACAAAAATAATTTAAATCCAATTCTGAACACTTACTCTCTGTAATCAACTCCCTTTCTGAATTAGCATGTTACAGGATGAAGGGGCAGGAGCCAGAAAGAACATATAAAAGAAAAAGCTACATTCCTATTTTATTTGTAGCATATAAATACAACCCTTCCTTGTGACTCCGTCATTTTTTCCTCCACTTGTTCAGCCTTTACACAAACTATTCACAGGCATGCATAACAGCAGGGTGGTAACATCAGGAAAATGGCAGAGGTGAAATCAAGATGCAAGTGGCCTAAATAGCAGTGACTGAGCCTGTGTCAAACAGCAACACATCAGGGTAGATTAGAAGAACCAGGCAAAACGTAGGACCGTATTGGGTTTACATGACAAGGTGTTGGCAGCGGAGGGCTGCGGAGGTGACCTGTGTAAGAAGAAGCCAGGGGCTGCACCATGCCAGACAGACACTGTTCCAGCTGGCTCCAATAGACCTACCTCAGGACATAGCTGAGCCCAGCAGCCAAGCTGGCCATGCACCTGGGAAAGCATATTTAGGAACGCATTTAAGAAAATCACTGTGCAGCAGCTATGAGAAAGAGGACTGACAAAAAAAAAATCTGTGAGAAAGAGCCCTGCAGACACTAAGCTTGGTGAAGAAGGAGGGGGAAAAGGTGCTCCAGGTGTTGGAGCAGAGATTCCCCTGCATGGAGAAAACCATGGTGATGCAGGTTGGCTCCCTGTAGACCATCGATTATCATGCTGGAGCAGATATCCGCACTGCAGCCTGTGGAGGACCCCATGCCGCAGAAGGTGGCCATGCCACAAAGGAAGTTGCAGCCTGTGGAGATTCTGCACAGGAGCAGCAGGTTTTCTGGAAGGGGCTGCATCTCATGCTATAGCAGTCTGTTTCTGAAGGACAATACCCTGTGGAAAGGACCCATGCTGGAGCAAATCTTGAAGAACTGCAGCCCATGGGAAGGAGCGAAATTGGAGTAGCTCGTGAAGGACTGTATCCCTTGGGAGGGACCCCACACTGGAGAAGGACAAAAGTGCGAGGAGGAAGGAACGTCAGAGATGAACTTTTACGAATTGACTGCAACCCTCATTCCCCGTTCCCCTGTGTCACACCAGGTTGGGGGGGAGGAGGTAGAGTTGAGAATGGAGGAATGAAGTTGAGCCTGGGATGAAGGAGGAGACTGGGGGAAGTTGTTCTTAGTTTTGCCTTTGTTTCTTACAATCCCACTCTTTTTTTTTTTTTTTAATTGACAATAAATTAAATTAATTTTGCCCAAGCCAAGTATGTTTTGCCCATGAAGGTAATTGGTAAGTGATCTCCCTGTCTTTATCTTGACCCCCAAGCTTTTTAATCTTATTTTTTTCCCCCATCCTCTTGAGAAGGGGGAGAGAGAAGCTGGGTATCTGACAGCCAGCCAAGGTTAACCTTCCACAGAGGCAAATCATTAAGTCCCTACTGGCACTCAAAGTAGTCTTGATTCCCAAAGGTATGAGAAAAAAAAATTGGTTTTAATTTTTACTGCCACTTATTCTCTAATGATATTTTATTAATCTCACTATCCGCCTCAGCAATATCCTCATACACTAAAAAATGGCTTTGTTTTAGATAGGCTATTATATACTGTAATCTTCAAAAAGTATATTCATTAGACATGAGTTGTATGATTTTCTGCAGACTTATAGAAAAAGAAGACGGAACCAACACAAAGATGACATGGTAGGCAGGAGTAACACTTGTTTAAGCATCACTTTCGGAGACTAGACAAGAACATCACTTTGATGTACCATACCAAGTATTATGTTATAATTTTGAATACTAAAAGGCAGAAAAAGACCATAAAATGTAGCATGACTGAAAAGCTGTCTTTAAAAAGATCAGAATAACACTGCATTGCAAAAGAAATAGTTTGAATAAAATGTGGGGGCAACTATGAACTGAGAAAGGACTATAAAATACATTACCTACGGACAAACCAAACCAGAGTTCGTCTTTTCTAAATTCAAAGTAATTTATTTTGTCTATTAAGTTTTAAATGTGTTTGCTACTTTCTCTTCATCTTGACTCTGATGTGACATTTTGTCTTCACAAAAAGCTAGTCTTCTCTGCTTTGCTCTCACTTTTTTCTTTTCCTTTTTTAAAATTTACACGTCATCAACAGCAAAAACATTTTGAATGTAATCCTAATCTGTCATATAATGCAATGAACAGAAAAATAAATGCAGAATCCCACAAGTTTTCAGTAGTACTTCTCAAATGCTTTCAAAAGCAGTGGTAGCACAACCTCAAAGACTCTGTGCCTTGAGGTAGTGGAGCAGCTGGAGGTACAAAGCCATGTCTCCAGTATGCAACCAACTATAATAGCTCATTAACAGATGTAGTGAAAAAACCTGGGGTTTTGACAGAATATTTGGTGTTTCTCATAATAGATTTCAACCTTCACTTCTGTAATTAGTACATAATATAATAATAACAATAAACAACTAAAAGGCATGAAAATAATTCTAATCAACGCCTCGTCCAAAATAAACCACTTCCAAAAAATGGAGCAATCCTCCTTAGCCATACTTCAATGTTATCGTTCAAACACATTGCATCTGTCCGTGAAACTTCTATTTCTTCTTATATTCTGAGTAACACACAAGAATAACTGAAAAGGAAGCCAAGCGGGATTACTCTACAGCAGAACTAGCACAGAATGGTTACTGCTTTAGGTCCCGAGAGGTAGCAGTGTTAGACTGCATGCAAACAATCCCGAGAGAAGACGACTGAATGGAACGTATCGTTCAGTATTTCTGAAAGGTTGAACCAAGGGTTTGGATGCTTTCATTGTCTCGCCAATTGAAGCAACTTGAATGCAGCTGCTATTTACTAAGCAGGCTGGCCTTTATGATCTCTTTAATAGGTCACAGTTAGATACTTAATGGTAGAGGCATATAAATGTTTACAACGGAACATAGATTTTACAAATCTATACCTTTCTGTACACATCAATTTTAAACCCACACTTACAAATGCCTTTATACTGAAAATAAACTTAAATCCCATGTTTTTCCTGTAGTTCAAGTCTTAGAATTGTAACATATTATTTGTATTCTAGTAGTGTCAAAATGTTCTGGTCAAAATGAATGCCTCCCTGTTTTAGGTGTTGTGTATAAACACTCAAGAAGAAAGCCCATGACTGAAAATTTTACATTAGAAAACAACTGACCTTTCAAAAAGAGGAGGAAGAGTGTTTAAGATACAAAGTTACATGGTTTTTTACTTCTTGTTTCTGAAACTTTACTTCTTTTTTCCTAAAACTGAAAAATAAATAAGGACGACTGTGCAGATTATAACTGCTGACAGGTAGATCACTGAGAAAAAAAATGAACTTTTAAAGTGTTTGAAACTGTTTGTATTTTGAGGAGAAGCAGAATGTAGGCAGGCCAGGCAGAAAGGCTGGCAGGAAGGGAGGCCTGAAGGAAGCCCGGCACGGAGATGAGTGATCTCTTAAGCAACACAGGAAAGGATTAAGGTCACTTTGTTCCTGATCTAAAGTCGGTTTGCAGTGAACAGGAACTTTTCCACTTAGTTCAACAGACTTGGAGCAGCGCTGGTTTTCGGTAAGTTTCTTTCCTGTCTGAGGAGGAAGAAAAGGTGGAATAAATTCTTTAAGAAGTCAGTCAGCTCACAACCATGTGCCTTCACAAGGGCTTAATTAGGCTTCAGGTGTCCTCAGCTCACTCTGCAAGAGCCGACATCCAAAACAGGAGTATAAAGTCTCCCAATTCATCTCTGTGCATCTCGTCCTGCAGATGCCATAACGTCGGTGCACTGGGGCTGCTCTGAGACCAGGCTCCCACTGGCACGCACCGTGCAGAGGAGACGGCACTGCCTCATGTAAACAAGACCTAGGCGTCTTTGAGGCTGTTTCTCAGGTTGCCTTTCTGAGGCTTTCAATATCCCAAAGTGAAATAAGTCTTGTTACAACCGGTACAGTGGTAGGGAATCGGATTCTTAAGAAAAATATTTCTCTAACCCAAGGAGTCAGGAGAAGCTGGTGCATAATATCCTCATTTCCAACAGCATTTTTGCTGGAAGAGCTGAGGACAGAAAAAATGAAAACCCTTAAAATAATATTAAATTGGTTTATAAAATAACTCCATGAAAAGTTGTTACAGAACGTGAAGACCAATATACCACTTACATATTTTAAGTAGATAGGAACATGATCAGCTGCAACATGGAGCAGACAATGTGTTCCAGAAACAAGGAGGAAAATATGTGTTTGTCTGGTGTGTAAGTTATAATTAAGTCAGCATCTCATGAGACACAAGTTAAAGAGAGATTTACACTTCCAGATAGGATACTTATAATATGGGAAAGAGAATACAAAGATGGCAAAGATATCCTAAAATAGCTTGTTATGTGGAATAAAATTTTAAATACCTTTCTGTATCATGTTAGTAAAAATGCTGTGACTATACAATTTCTTGTTCTCAGAGAAATGAAACAAACAGCTTTGAAAGCAGAGTGAAAAAACTCACTTTGAGAATTATTGCCTGTGTCAGCAGCTGTTATTCACATTTCTTACATATGGTGCCAAGAAAAAATATGCTTCTTCAGACATATTATAATACTTTGCATCATTGTGTAATTTTGACAGTCTGAGAGATATTTGTTTCTTGAATTCTGTTTAGAAGAGCACATATACCAAAGCTGAGCAGAATTTAAAGTGAACAGAGTAAAGACCCTTATGCCAATATACAACCCCGCCCCCCAAAATAGCAGTTGTGTACACAGACACAAAATCATACAGGACATACTAGGAAAAACATGTCTTGAATGACTGCAGGCAGACACTCTTCCACGGAAAAATCAAGGATTAAAAAGAATACTATTTTTTCATAAGAAAAAAATTATCTGCAATTACTCTGATGAAAACTATTTCCAAGAATATAAAAAAAAACAACCCAGACTGCTTTGCCAGTAGTCCATTCGAGTATGCTTTAGAGTTATCTGTGTGAAGACCATTCCCATGATTTGCAGCAGAAGGTACTCTCTAAGGGAAGGTGAATAATTTCAGTAACCTGGGATGAAAGCATTAACGAGGATTGTGAAGCTTAGCTATGGAACTACTCAGAAATCAATACAGACTATGGAACAAAAATTCAAAGTACAACCAAGCAGACAAATGGTGAAGGAAGCACGATAGCTCTAGGTGATAAGGTACAGGCTCACGAGACCTGGGAGTTTTATACATTTTTTCCTCCACTACTTCTGCTGGTCTGTTCTATGATAATCTGCTTTTCAATTTTCTTATGAATATATGATTAATATTAATGCTTACATATTTAAGATAATAAAAAGAACTATGCAATAGTTGTGACTGTTCAGTCTTAATCTTCTTCAGTTTATACTGAAAGAAAAACAACTTACAACCTTGCCAAATGCAGAAGGAAAAGGAAACTTCTTAGCTTTAGTAATTATTTGATCAGCTAAGAATATAATGATAGTTAAAAAAAATGCACCAAAGCATTTTCTTTGGTGACAAAACTTGTTTTGCAAAACTTAACTTAAGTATTTCTGGTTTTAAAATGAAATAGGATCCCTAGGCTTTGCTGAGTCTTGAGTACAGTAGTCATAAATGATGAAAACTACGAAGAAAAAAGATCACTAGTTATTAGAAGTCTATTTGCTTTGACAGACCTATGGTGTTAAAAATCTAGGGTACTGGGAATGTGATATTAATCATCAGATAGAAATGCATTACTAGTATTCAAATACATACAATCTAAATACTTTGTGAATCTGTGACTAATGTTTCTTAAAGCCACATAATAGGTGGTTTTCAAAGATACCAAGTTATAGTCTCATACGTTCTCATAGACCTCTTTGGTAATTATAGCAATTAAATATAGTTCTAGAATATGTTAGAGACAGAAATGTAAAAAATTGAGTATTTATAGTCAATTTCCATAGATTAAATTATAATACATGCCTTGAGTTTATTGAAAAATTTAATTTAAGATTTTAACTATGTTGTATATTTTTCAGACTGTAAACTCAGAGTATTGCTACTGATACGAAATACTAATTGTAAATAACATTTTATTTATTTTTCTTTCAAATAAATGCTTGAAAGGAAATTATTAGATTCTTTCTTTTTTTTGGCTGTAATGTATAAAACAGAAAATACTGGTTTGCCAATGCGTCTTATTCCTTTCATAACCAGACTTCATAATCTCCAAAATTTTCCACGGAGAAGCAGTGTGTATTTCTTTAAAACACATTTCCACGAGTAGAAACACTGAAAAACACACTCCACTACAATGATATGAGCACGGCCACTGCTGCTGAGCCATAGCTGGGGAAAGACATCTCATCTGCCAGTACATATTTCCTTGTTTTGTATTGTTATGTTTTCTCATTGCCCCAAATGCCCTTCACTTTGAAGTGGAAAGGACTCGTTACAATTATTGTCACTTAATCTGAGAGTACTAGGAGTCTTGCACCATCATTTATTAGCAATGTCCGTCGCACCTTGCACAGTTTAATAATAAGTGTGAAGTTTAATACCTTTCAGTGTAATAGCAACTTTGTTCATTCTCAAAGTGACTAGCACACCAATTTTTTCAACAGATGTCTAATAGTACAGTGGAATAGCATCATGATGCATGTATGACATAGGACTAATCTGATGTAATGAACCATAATGGACAAGACAATACAACATAGACTTTAAAAAGGGGTATGGACATATAATTTACATGATGCATAGCATCATTGTAGTTTATGGAATAGATGATAAAACATTTTCAATTGTTTACGTGCTTTTTTCTAAAAAAAAAAATCAGTAATTGTTCTGAAGAACACTACCCTTTCTAAACCATAACCGTGCACCTCAGATTGACAAGTCCTTGAATAAACAGGAGGCTGCCATTTGTATAAGCATCTACCTGAACAATAAAGGAGATCAAATTATCTTGTTATTAAATAATACCCACACGTATGACTAAAGAACTATACTTCTGGAATTCTTTTAAATACTACCTAAGTGTAAGAGAATTGTATTAACATCTAAATACCCACCATCCCACCCCCATCGTAGAAATCAATATGTTTTAGTGACATTTTGAATCTTGATAAACATTTCAGAAATTGTTAAATTGCAGGTGGTAAATGACACTCAGAGTATTTCAATACTTAAGGATCATCATGCCCTTGGGGATGTAGCACTTGAAGATTGTATCACTGATTCTGAAATCATGCTTCCTTCAAGCCAGGTTAAGCTAAAAACAAATAATATTTCTTTATAAGATATAAAAATAGAAATATATTCAGAAAATACTATCAAAAGGGAGTTTTAAAGGACTGAAAAGACACTTAGACATAGATCTAGCTTGTACTTATATAAGTTCCAAACAATCCTTTCACTTTTTACCTGTTCAGCTGACAATCTAGGAAGAAATGCTTCATAGTGCCTTGTCTGAGAAGACTGTTGTTCAACAGTCCACGACCTTCGTGTTACTCTCATTAATAATGTCCATTTTTCGGATAAATACAGCTTTCCAAAGCCTAAATTAATCTTTAAGGTTCCTCAGATACTAGATCTGTAGTTTTCTACATCAAGTTTCTGGCTCTTTAACTTTATAACCAGAAATTTCTACCTGTAGATAGAATGTTATCTGCTCATTCTAGCTTTAGAAGTCATCATGCTTTTATATGACAATGTGCAATTATTAACTGGTCAGAGAATAGCAAGGATAAATGCCACAGCTTGGAGACTATTAAAAAATCATTAAAGAGGTAAGACTGACATTCTTGTCAAGGCAATATCAAAAACTCACTCTGAAGCCTTTCAAAATTTAATTTGATTTTTTGCATAGAGAAGGAAACTGACATTTTATAAGCAAAAAAATGAAATTAACGTCCATAGTTAATATATATAGAATATGTTAAACTCAGGAGAATAAGCGAGCATTTGAGAGGTGAGGCACTTGGATAAGTTGAGCAAAGCTGAGTTAACAATAAGGCTTGTTTGGCCTTTCCTGAACATTTCTGTGCATATGCGTTTTAGAACGTCAAAACTACAACAGCTGAACTATGAATTAAATACCCTTTTGAACTATGAGATCCTTATTCCCTTCCCAGAAAGAAACCAAAGCAAAAGAGTGCCTACAAAGCAAAATACTCAGTCTTTTAAAGTCTGTATTGCGGAACTGAAACTCCCTTTAGTAGCTTTTTGAGTGTTGTTATTATTAGATGGAGAAATTTCAGACACAGCTTCTTATTGCAAATTTTTTTTTTTTTTCCATTTCAGAGGAAATTTCTGAAAAAATATTCCTCCATTTTCCTCCGGAACAAAAATATTAAAATATTGTCAGTTTGTTCAAAATAGAAATCACAGCTTTGGAATTTGTCAAGTTTGGATTTTAGTATTGCTTGATTCAAATTACTTGGTCTTATGGTTGAAGAGTTTAAGAAAAGCTATCTGAATAAAGTAACTCAGTTTTTCAGAAGGAATGGTATACTGGGAATCCTCAAAGGCAGTTGAAACACAGTATTTTCCTCACTATGAATATTCCCTATTTCCCCATTGGCATCTGAATCCCTTCCAGGGGAAATTGGATATATGGATAATGTTACACAATACTTCACTAGCATAGTCTGAATTTTACATTTTGTTTGGAGCTCCCTGCCATCCTCAGACCAGGGATTCAACTGCCTAATCCATAGCCAAATGTGTGCATTGCAGCGTTGAGCCTTTGGCTTAGTTCTACTGAGAGAATTGTTTTAAGATGTGACAGTATATGTAATCTAAAGCCATACAAGATTGGAAAAATAACTATAATTGTTGAGAAAATAATAGCCTACATTCTGCTTCTCATCAAAATTCCAGAGGAAACAAACTACCATGAAAGTTGTGATATTTTGAAAAAAAAAAAACAAAACCAAAAATACCCCAACCAACCAACCAACCAACCAACCAACAACCCAGTAACAGAGCAACTCAGCATGCCTGAAGATCAGCCCACCTCAAGGAGCAACAGAGGCCAACTTTTCCCTAACCCATGGCTGTCTCACCATCAGTATCTCACATGTGTCAGGGGTCTCATTCACGGTGTAGCTACATTAAAGGTTAGCATATTACTGCCAGTTGTCTACTGTATGCCTTGGTCAATAAATAACTGCTGAACTTCTCTGCACTCTTAACTTGTGCATACACCGTATGCAGAGTCTGCATGTAACAGAAGATGTCTTACTAAACATGACCCACTCACACGTAATTTCTCTCTCCTCAGTGAAATCTTCTTTGGAAAACTGAGGCCTATTTGTGCAAAATACAATTAACCGGATTATTAGATACGTAAAGGTCTCTTGAAGATCTGGATTTTAGTAGGAAAAATTACATCTCTGTATGTTTCACAGTCTTGTCTTAAAAGTTAAGCTTTTCAGCAATATTTTTTGAGAGGGAGGAAAACTACACAGTTAATCAAGGTGCTGGTCTAGGGATTTAGTAGAGGCAGTTTCAACTTCCTCTGCCACCATAAATTTTCTGTGCAATTTTGAGCTAGTTCAGTTAGATACTTTTAAATGTTTAAACACTTGAGGTTCATACAAAGCAACAGAATTTAGGACCCTAAGTATCTAATTGCAAACTGCCCTCTCTGTGGTTCAGGTCCCTCTTCACTCTCTCTGCCTCAAATGCTTGTTGCAAACGTGAAAGATCAAAAGCTGTTCAGATAATGTACAAGAGCACACACTACATTAAAAGTACTTAAAATCAACAGTCTTGTGTCAGGATGTATTTTGAATGGTATTTCAGAAAATAAGGTTTTTCAAACCACTAGGGGAAAAAAATAAATATCTAAATACTGTGTTGCAGAAAAAAGTTGCCAAAGGAACTCAGATACATTGTTTCTAATGTTTACAAGCATAACGAATACAGTCAGTCAAAATACAGTAAAGTGATTGAGACTCTTAAGATCATCAAGTTCAACCATTAACCTAACACTGACAAAACCACCAATAAACCATGTCCCTCAGCACCACATCTACACGGCTTTTAAATACCTCCAGGGATGGTGCCTCAACCACTTCCCTGGGCAGCCTGTTACAATGCTTGATAACCCTTTCGGTGAAGAAATTTTTCCTAATACCCATTCTAAACCTCCTCTGGCACAACTTGAGGCCATTTCCTCTTGTCCTCTCGCCTGTTACTTGGGAAAAGAGACCGACCTCCACCTTGCTACAACCTCCTTTCAGGCAGTTGTAGAGAGCGATAAGGTCTCCCCTCAGCCTCCTTTTCTCCAGGCTCAACAACCCCAGCTCCCTCAGCCACTCCTCATAAGATGTGTCCTCTAGATCCCTCACCAGCTTCGTTGCCCTTCTCTGGATCCGCTCCAGCACCTCAATATCTTTCTTGTAGTGAGGAGCCCAAAACAGAACACAGTATTCGAGGTGCGGCTTCACCAGTGCTGAGTGCAAAGCGGACAATCACACGTAGTTGAAGAAACTCTTTAAATTTATAGATAAAAACTGTAAACGGACTTAAAAAGACAGGAAGACCTGATCAGAGAGAAGCCACCAAGTTCATCAGGCTGGATATCAGATTCAGTGAACTTTCATAAAGTGAAGCTCATTCACAAAACATAGACCTCAATGGAGAATATAGTGAATGAGAGTACTATTTCTTTGCAATTTAAAGGATACACGAATGTTGCAGTCATCAGAACAAATAATTTAAATATTTTAAAAAATGGAATAATAGATCTCACTATTTTCTTTCTTTTTTATTTTTCAATATTATTACTTGCAATTTCCATCTTTTGCAAACACAAATACTTAATTTTAAAAAATTATTGGAGAGTACAATTCTAATAAACTATGTTCATGAGAATCTATAATGTTGACAGGAAAAATATCTCAATTGTGTTTGCTTGTCTGTTTGGTTTTAAGCTATCAGGAAGAATCATAAAAAGCTCAGAAAAAGACTTATATGTTAATGAATTTCCGCTAATTCTTCAGCTCAAATCACATCAGACTACTTTGTACATTATATTTTGATGCTTCATGATATTTAAAAATTGAGATTTAGCATCTGGTCTCACTTTTCAGTATATTTTCTCTAGGAAAATAAGGAGACATTATCATATGCCTCTGTTTAACGCAGCTTATCTACTTCATGGACAAGTGAAGTTTGTCAGTGAAAGGCTTGCAGATCCTTATCTGCAAGGTACCGTATAATACAAATTACTATTACTGACAATAATTTTTGCTGACAGTGTTTATTCACTGCACTAACAAACAAAATTCTTGAGAAAGTTTGGCTATCGTGTTTAAACCATTAGCAATTTAGGATTCTTCAACTGCTAAATACAAAATGTGGGCAGTTCTGAGCACTCTCTTCACTTTGATTTTTTGAACTAAAAGCCTTCAAAGATGGCTTAGATGGAGAGAATATGTTCTTTTTAAAAAACAAACAAACAAACAAGCAAACTTTGGTAATATATTGTCTCAGACTGCCTAGAAAACTAAGCAACAAAATCACTAGCATATGAATAATTTTTGTCCAGTACATACTTCTGTCTGTTTCTTTCTTTTTGTTTCTTTTTCTTATATAATAATTACGAAAACTTGAGAACTCCATGCTGGTCCTTTCCATTAGGACAGGAGAAAGTAACAGTTAGAATCAACTAAAACCCTGAAAGATACCCTGCAAAGCAACAGAATGTCAGCAGCAGCAGAAAAAGCTTTGCTGACTGGGCTGCTGTCTACTTCTGCAGAAGCCTATGCTCACTATATATATCAAACTGTGTGCTGGTGTATTTTGCTCCATGAAAACTGTTTCTTCTGTCATTATTCTTCCCTGAGCATACACTTATGACTGCAGCTCCTATTGATTTTCCCAGTTAGGGACAGGAATCAGGCTGTACACAGAAGTACTGCATTATCTCCCCTCATTCCTCAAATAGGGAAAGGGAAAGCAACTCAGGGAAATCAAATTATTGTTGGAGGTAAAATGCGGAAAAAGCAAGAAGGATGAGGGTGAAAAGTGAAGTGTTAGGTATGCCCAAGGATCTGACATAAGAAAAGAGCCGAAGTGAGACTGTGGGATCTCCCCACTCCTGCTCCCTGCCCCAACCCTCAAGCTTCTTCCCTTTTGTCCTATTGAGACCCAACTTTTTAAGGCAAGGAGGAAATACAAGAGATGATGGGCTTTCAAAGGGAAATTAAAAACTAAAAAAAAAGGGAGGAGGAAAGCACAGCCAGCAACTCAACAAGAGGTCCTAGAGAAAACAGTAAGGAAATACAAAGCAGGATACTCAATACCTGTGTGCAGTGATTAGTAAATACAGTGGAACAGAATATAGTATTGAATAATTGAATTGCACACAGACAGGTGTATGCTGTAGCTTTGATTTTCGTAAACAGAAATTTTATTTAACTTTTAGAACATAAAAAGGTATGTGATCTCTCTGCTGCTATATAGGTAAGCAGATCATTGATAGTAAACAATGATAAAATTGTTTTTCACACAGGCAGTTCCACAGTATAAAGCTGGTTCCATGCTGAAAGAAACATTGGATTTCCCTCATGTAATTGCTTTTACAAAATATATTGAGTGGTAATAATTGACTGATAACCTCAGAAGCTCAGTGCACTATGGTGAAAAGACAAAGTACACATTTTTGACTGTATGAAATAAAATTTTCTTTAGGTTATCAAGTGACTTACAAAAGCATCCGTTTCACAAGGGGCCTGGTCATAATTCAAAGACAATATGTAGATTGAGAAACAGCCACGTATGGTATTAAATTTGTATTGCCTATACAGCTGCTACTGTACTGATTGGCAGTTGAGCGCGTGTATTGCATATGGATAAAAAATAACGAGTGCATTCATTATAATGAGTGATTCACAATAAAAGATAATTAGGAGGTAAAAATCATGATGCAATACCTAAGGAAGAGTATGCAAATAATAGAAAAAAGGAGGATTCCAGGTTTGAATCCCGGCTGTTGGATAGTTTAGACTTCACTGATCACTACTAATTTCATCCTGAGAAAAGAAGATAGTATGTACGTTTGCTACTAGCCATTGTGTCTGAATAAGGTGCCCTGTGTGACAAGTCCAGATTTAAACCTGTCTTTAAGGTTTACCAAGTAAGCTTAGGATATTTTTTTAGTGTCAGAACAGAATACTGGAGCGATCGGTATTGACAGTAATTATTTTCCAAGTAGCTGATCCTGAAAGATCCCAGAGTAGTGCAGGATCTTCAGTATGCTGAGAGAAGTACCAGCCAAAATCCTAAATTACAATCCTATAAAAGGACTGCATGAGAAAGATAAGCCTGAATACATATTAAAAAAAAGAAAAATATTTCAGAATTTAAAATTCATTATGATGAAAAAAATTTCATTAAGATGTTAGTTTAGGTCCTGTCAATACATCATTACTGCTTGTGCCAGGAGAGACAACACCCAGGCCATCTGTGACTTCAGAAGTGTGGGCTCCACCATTACTAGAAAAACGGCACACTCATACCCCAGCTACAGCTTTTTATTTTAGGTTTCATGGCACAGCTCAAGAGAAGAACATCTCACCTTGCCTAAAAAAATACTTCAAGGAGCAGATATTGCAAACTGGAAAAGAAGCATGTTCAAATCATGGGAAAAAGCAATAACTGTCATGGAATATTTCTCAAGATTAAGCCATTCATTTTTCAAAATCTCATAAAACTTTTTTTAATCTTCATGTTTTCTAGGTTGCCCTCAAGATCAATCAATTTCTTAAGGTTGTATGATGAATTAAAGATGAAATTGCTGCTATCTGATCCAAAATTATAAAAACACACCCCCCGTGCAAGTAAATATACATGTAAATGGTTATGACAAAATTTGAAAAATGTAAGAAGAATTTATCATAGTCACTTTATAGACTTGCTCTAAATGCCTCCACTGACTGTACAGGCAATGTCATTGCAAAACTATGGAGACATCATTATTTGCATGCTTTTTAGAACCATTTTCATGTAGCATTATGACTGAAAAACAATTAAAATTCAGGTCTTCAGAGACCCAATGGCAATGCCGTCACAATGCAATTTTAGAAAATTCAATTTAGATGCAGCAGCTGCTTTTCAATGAGATTTTGATGTTTACCCAATTTTGCTGCTGGGTTAATTGAGTCATATTGAGGTCAAGTGGCTTGTCTGCAATCACCTAGATGTAGGCTCAGTGAGAATTACAGCTCAGGACTACCACAGCTATAAACTTCTGTTTCCTCTAATAGGGCAAAAATACAAACTGAAATAAAATAATCAATGAAACTCTGTCAGTAGAAAACTATGTCAGCTGCCACAGCAGAAGATTACTTGGGTTACTTGTATTACTAAGGAATAACTATTAAGTAAAATGGAAGAAAATACATTAACATGAAAATAAGAATAAAAAAAGAGCTAAATACTTTAGAATTTATCTCATCTTAACAAACTGACGTATTTTAAAACATGCCAACAAGTTAAACTTGAGTAATAACCCAACCAGCAGAGCTTAAATAAAATCTCTTCCTTTTGCCACAGGACAAAACAATTTCTTACTGAACTCATTACATAAATTGACTGCTCCTCTGTCTGAAAGCAGCATCAAACATTGTAGGCAATGTGAAAAAACACATGCTCAAAGAAAAACTTGAGCTTCTCAAATTCATTGCTGAATTCAGTTCAGCTGAAACTATTCTGTGAAAAGGTGTCAAGGAAAATGGTCCTATGTGCAGCTGCAATCTCAGCTGCAGCAATAAATAATTAAAAATTGTAAGTTTTACAGTGGCACACATAAATAATTAAAAATAGCATATTTTCACTCTGAGTATCATATTGCTCTCACAAAACCATATTTTAAACTGTCAAGTAATCCTAGTCTGGAATTTATCTATCTATCTATCATTAAGCTGGAAGTTACAGTATGCATTTCTAGCGACAAGAATTTTGATAGGGTTTTGGAGTGAGGGGGGGAAATTTCGAATGAGTGTGTTCCCATGCACAAGTACAGGTAAGCAGATACTCCAGGACAGAACTGATGGGTCAATTAATAGCAAACGTGATGGAAAGAACATGGCTAAAAAGTCCAAGGTCCGAGAAGGAGAAGTGGTATATTTTTTAGAGGAAGAAAAGGTAAGTAGGTTGGTAGTGTCATCAAGACAATAAACTAGCAGTAGTGGTATTTCAAAATGCCTTAAGATAGGTGACACAGTTAACATCAAAATGAGGAAAAGGAGTCACAGAGATGAGGGAAGGGGAAGAGCTGCACACCTACATTACCATATTAATTTGGATCAAGAGTGCACTTTCAAAGATAATTTCTTGATCATGTCAATTGCTGTCTCAGGGTGTACAAACCAGGCTTTTTCAGAAAAAAAAAAAACAACCCAAAACTGAAAGATTGGTCCAAGATCACCCTTAATGTTCTCTGACCACCACCACCAGAAGTTCAATTCAAGGTGCTGGACTGCATCTAGGTTAAAATAAAACACCAGAAATACATGTAATGTAAATGTCAGATCCACAGCACGAGTTGCTTTGTTCTACATCAGACCCTACAGCCCTGAATTGTTTGCAGTCAGCCACAATCCTTTAAGAGCACTTAGGAATAGGTAGAACCTGAAATAGTTTCATTTTGAGAAAACTAGAGAAAAGCAAGGCAAAATTCTTTGCAACTTGGGATGACCCTCATCTTTTTAAAAAATAGAAAAGGAACGATATTAACCATACTTAATGTAATCATAACTTAGGATGACCTTCAGAGGCCATCAAATCCAAACCACTATTTACAGTGAAATTTAATAACAGACAAATTTGCAAGAATTTGACCATCTCATTTATTTCTGAGTGCAACAGAAGCCTATTAGCCCATCGTAGCCTACTCTGGCAGTCGAATTTTTCACGAGTAACGTTCATGTTATATGTGTATTACCAGTCTACCATACACCTATATGTACATTCCTCAACACTTATTGAAAGCTATGGGTTTTATTTCTTTCTTAAGAAAAATAAAAATCCAACTTTGTTTGAACAATTATTTAATCACCCCAAAGACACTTCAACCTGCATGCTTCTGTAATTAATGACTAAAAATTATACAAGAAAGGTTTATTTCAAAAATCTATTAAGAGCCTTCCATAATAAAGCAAATATACATCAACATTCTTTTGGAATACTTTTATTGCAGCAATTCTTGGAAATAGTGCTGAATCATTAAGTAATGCTATTCCTTAGAGACCTACCTGTAACACTGAAACATTAAAAAGTTACCATAGCAATTATATTTTGACATAATAACACTTACTTTTTACTTGTTGCAAATCAATAGTTAATACACTGATGAATACAAAGCTATGCACAAGAGGCAAGGATATAACTAATAAAGAAGCAGAAATCAAAATCTGCCACTACCTAGTTTATGTTTTCACACACACTTATGTATACACATATTAGAATACATATATAAAAACACACATGCACATATATATACATGCGTTCTGGTCTCATTGAAGTCAATGAGGGAATATAAAGCTTAAAATTCATTAATCAGACAAAAAAAAAAAGTCATTAATTAAATAACTGTGGTTTCTGTTTCATTTCCTGGTATAGAATGTTTCATCAGTTGAAATATTCTTAATCACAGATTTTAACATTTACTTGTAAGCATGAATAATAAAGACAAACAAATGAGAAATCATTGTATTTTCCTGTCTTTGCTACTTTATTTTAGAAGATACTTTAAGAGTTATTATAATAATTTTTGGGGGGTGAAATTGGTGCACTTGAGAACTGGCAACTGACAGAAAGAAGTTCAACTATTTCCAAATCCTCAAAAACGCCCTCGTGTGCAAAGAATCATTAACAATCTGTTGTTGAAATATGCTTTTAACTAATTTACACTATTAAAGTTTCTAGAATTTTAGAAATCTGAACTACTAAAACTCTAAAATGCTTCTATCACAGAAACAGATGCTGTAATATCATACAATGAGTAAATATCACCTAGACTGATAGTAACATGACTGTATATACTGGGGAGAAAAACTTTCAAACCCCCTTTCTCCTCCCCACTTGCACTCACTTTGGTTAGTGTTAGTAGTTTAGTGATTAGTTTTCTTGAATCACTCAAGTATTGTCTAAACTAATCCTGAAATTTCTTGGTGTTCCTCTGAACAAAAAATTTCTCTTTTTCAGGTTTTCTATTTTTGAAACACCTTCCAAAAAGCTTTATGGTAAGGTAATGAAAGTCCTTATTGGGAAATGATGACCAAAGATTAGAGAGGCAAGCAGATCAGAGAAGCTATTACAGACTTGAGATCAGAGACTGATGATGCACAAGCAGAATTATTAGTGCATGATCATTATTTCACCGTAACTTTACGATAGCAAAACAGATAATCAAGCTTTTAAAAATGATATGGCCATTTCATTTTTCAAAATCCTCTATGTTTCTTTAGTGATTTTAGTTACTGACAGAGGAGAGTTTGAAACTTTGCTGTTAGAGAAATGTAGGAAAAAAATAAAAGTACTTGCACAAGAAGACCTTGTCGGTTGATAGGGTGCTGTTTACTTCATTCTTTGGCACAGAGTTAAGCTTTCATGACAGCGGGAAAGAAGAGGAATAGAAAGAATGAAGCCACTTTGTTTAGCAACTGAGTGAAGCAGAGTCCCTTAAGAAAATATTGGGAAACTGCAGGCTAAAATAGCAGACAGGTTCAGAGAAGGATGATAAGCTATCAGTTATTTTGTTTAACAAATGGGCAATCTGCAGGAATACCTTCAGTCAATTACAAATCAAAGAAAGACCCTTTTCTTCTAGTTAAAACTTGTACTGCTTTGAGTGGAGATTCTATCATTCCTTCCATGCACCCTGTGACACCTCTTCCCTTTCTAAGGTGGGAACCATATCCTTAACTATGGTATTGCTCTAGAATATGACAGCAAAAAGTAGTTTCCATTTTAACTCTTCATTTGGTAGAAGAGGGAAGAGAGGCAACCACAAAACTGTTTTATTTCAAGAACACTTAGCCACAGTAATTTAACAACTTTTTCTTTAAAAAAAAACAACAACACCACAGCAAAAAAAACCCCAAACCAAAACAAAAAGACCAACAACAAACAAAAACTTATTAAAAATAATAACCTTATTCATATCAGGTCTATATTATTTAGTCCAACAAGGAGAAATGAAAAGTCCTGCAGCTGAGGAGGAACAAGCCTGGGCACCAAGATGTCGTGGTAGAATGACCTTGGCTGGATGTCCTCCTCAGCATGACAGGGTGGGAAGAAAATAAGATGAAAAAAAACCTCATGGGTCAAGATAAAGACAGTTTAACAAAGTGAAAGCAAAGTCTGTGCACAGAAGCAAAGGAAAACAAAAGATTTATTCTCTACTTCCCATCAGCAGCCGATGGCCAGCCACTTCCCAGGACGCAGGGCTTCAGTACACGTAGCTGTTCTCCAGAAGGCAAACATTGTAAATAATGAATGCCCCTGCTTCCTTATCCTTTCTCTTAGCTTTTATTGCTAAACAGACATTATATGATACAGAACATTCCTTTGGTCAGTTTGGGTCAGCTGTCCTGGCTATGTCCCCTCCCAAGAACTCTTGGGAATGTTGGAGATACAGCCTTGATGCTGTGCGAGCACTGCTCAGCAGTAGCTGAAACACTGGTGTGTTATCAACACCTTTCTAGCTACCAATACAAAGCACAGCACTATGAGGCCTGCTATGGAGAAAATTAACTTCACCTCAGCCAGACCCAATACAGATGTGCTGAGGGACACCCAGCTGGAAATTAGCGTAGTAGAAAAGGACCTGAGGGTCGCTGGGAACACCAAGTTGAACACGAACCAGCAATGTGCCCTTGCAGCAAAATAGGCCAATGGTATCCTCAACTGCATTAGATGAAATATTGCCAGCAGATCAAGGGAGGTGATCCTTCCCTTTCTACTCAGCACTGGTGAGGCCACAGCTGGAGTATGGTGTCCAGTTCTGGGTTCTCCAGTAGAAGACAGTCATGAACACACTGGAGAGAGTCCAGTGAAGGTCCACTAAGACGACTAAGGGACTGGAGCACCTCACATGTGAGGAAAGGCTGACAGAGCTGGAACTGTTTAGCTTAGAGAAGAGAAGGCTCAGTGGGATCTCCATGATGTATATAAATACCTGAAGGGAGGGTGCAAAGAGGATAGAGCCAGGCTCGTTTCAGTGATGCCCAGTCACAGAAGAAGAGATGGTGGACACAAACTGAAGCACAGGAAGTTCTGTCTGAACATCAGGAAACTCTTTGACCGTGAGGGTTACTGAGTCCTGGCACAGGCTGTCCAGGGAGGTTGTGGAGTCTCCATCCTTGGAGATATTCATAAGCTGGACATGGTCCTGGGCAACCAGCCCTAGGCTACTCTGCTTGAGCAGGGGGTTTGGACCAGATGACTCCAGAGGTTCCTCCAACCTCAGCCATTCTGTGATTCTGTTATTCTGTGATCTAATCTAAACTGATATCTAATCACACGTAGGAAAAACATTCTCGCTCACATTAAAGCCTGCATTGCTAGACATGCTCTTAGGAGTCTCCAGAACATCTATCCTGGCTTAATAGAACAAGAACGCTCTCTTTTCTTTTCTGATGCAATTACAGCATTATATGTAGGATATCAAGCTGCATCAGGATTCAGGAAACATGGCTTCTATTAAGCCTCCTCCACCTGCTCTCTGATCACAGGGAAATCAGTGTACTTTTCCTCTTAATGCTAACCTTTATCTATCTCAGTTTTTATGTCCCATGCTCTTGAAATCAAGGCTGTCATTATGAGTCAGGTCCCCATTTGGCATAACATGTCAGCTGCCACAGGGTTTAGTTATAGCAGATTAGGATCTTTTGCTTGCAAACAGCTTCATGTCAGTAGTTTATAAGTGTAACTGCAAGAGAAATAAAGCCTAACATTAATTGCTTGTTCTTAGCACATCACACACACTAATTTTCGTGATACATGCTTTATATCTTTTTTGGGGTAGTTTGATACATTGAAGAAGCTCGGTTATTCTGGATGAGAGAGCATAAGCTGCTATTTTATTTAATGTTTGCCCTTCTAACTCGTGTTGCTGATGCCTCAAGACTTGGATGGGTGCCTCTTCTTTTGTCATTGAAATTAATTCATAAATTTCTGTGTCAGAAGAACCAGTTTCAACCAGAAGATGCAATTGATCACAATTTTTAAAAATGTAATAGGAAACGGGGTGGAAAGCTTATCATTCTGACCTTGTAAGTGAATCATAAAAATAATGTTCAAAGGGATCCTCAAGTCCAGTGCTACATAGTGCATACCATGATTTTTTAAAGTTGTATTATTAATATTTGAATTTAACTTTTCAGCTGCAAACTTTGATCTCTGCTAATGAGAAATATGGTAACAGTAGTAGAACTGTTCTGATGGAGAGTAATTTTCTTTATTAATGCATCATGACAGCACAATCTTATCTTGACTTTTATGTACGGGCAAATGTATGTATACACAGACAGAACATATATACTCAAGCACTTGATTTTTTTAGCTTGCTAAGTCCAGAAACTTTAGCATTTGTTTTCTCTGTACTAGTAAGATTAAAGGATAATAATCATGTTGCTTCGGTATGCTAGGCAATAAATTGTTCTGGCAGTTGATTAAATATTAGACCAAAGCCAAGACATTTAATCAATGCATAAAGCCCTTTGTTGCCTGTACATTCCATCGTCATGAATTTTACTGCTACTCTGACAAAAATAAAATACTTACGGATAACATGGTTTTATAAGCTCCCTCTCTTTACAAGCTCCCTTTGTTATTTTCAAAGCTTTAAATGTGATGTGATAGTGACACAATTCGTAATCCACAAGGTACTCCACAATCCAATCTCAAAAGATGAATCTATCCGCATACGTAAGATTTTTTCATTGATTTCACATTATTTTTGTCCCTCGCATATACTCTCACATGTGTAAGAAAAAAAGAAAGTATATTTTCAGGTAAAATCACAATGAATCAATCTACTTTATTTGTTTAATTTCAAAAATCCATAGTCTATCTTGGCTGCCCGTCCATTAATTTAAGTAAAGCATCTTGTTAAAATCACCTATGCAGTTTTGTCTTTTCATCTGTAATATGAATTATGTGCAGATCACAAATAACACACAACATGAGACAAATGCATATAAATTCAGGATCTGTCAAATATTTGCAAGGATCTGCCTTAGAACTCCTGAATTTCTTCAAATGATGTAGGAAATATGTTCTATGTCCTGGAATTCTTTGGATCCTTTTCTTTTTCCTGTTTATAATTTCTTTTTTCATCTTGTATGACTGGACATTTACATGTTATGATACATACATCTGTCTATCAAGGTTCTCAACCTTATCCCCATACTTTCCCCAACATAAATCAGTTTATTAATTACCTCTGCTGGCCATTATATAACTGGTGCACTTCAACACATACTTGATTTCAACTGAACTCCTAATATTTCCTCATTAAATAAAAAATATATAATAATAATTAAGTAACTACATATGTACAGTCTTGACTACACACTTAAAATTTTTGGAAAACAAAATTTTCAAGTTAATTCCAAGATCCTTGTCTGCTACTTTTTCAAGTTTGTAATAGTGGCAGCTGTAGTAGTGTTTGCACAATAAAGGAAAGCCAAAAAACATGGACCACAGTATGGTTATGTAAAATAACTATTTTCATATTATATTACTTTGAACTTAACATATCACACTCTTGATTTCACTTGGACTCAAAACAGCAGTGTATAAATGACCAGACTGTTTTCCACAATATATTACTAGATGTTTAGCCAGATATTTTTGTTTTGTTTTCTTTACTGAAATTAAAATTGTTTTGAGACATGATTAAGATACACTTATAATATGTTTTTAGGGTCCCTAAAGCTCATTCAAAAGCATTAAAATTAAATAAGACCATCGTCTCTAAACTGCCTAAATCACCGCTTAAATCATCTTCTATGAGAGTACTACATACTAGAATAACTAACGGGCTGTGCACTAGAAGAGAATACCTGCAACTGTCCCTATTTCAGTGTGTGTTAACAACATAGACATTCTAGAGAGTTCTAAACATGTATATTCTCCTCTCCCTCCTTACCCATACATAGCCCAGAGAACTGGAAACTTTTTGAGTTACTATTTGCAGCTAGATAACCTGTCATATTTACAGAAGATAATCAGGACTGTGCATATTGCCTGATCTCTGAATCGTGAAAGATTAAAAAAGGAGGAATCATTTTCATTGTCTCTGAGGAGAAATTTTATCTCTTCTAGGCTATAGGAAGAAAATTCCACAGAGATCATAGAATATCTCAAATTGAAATGTATCCATAAGGATTGTGTCCAACTCCCTGCTCCTCACAGGACTACCTAAAACTAAATCATATAGAGATACAGTGGTAAACATAGGAATTCTCAATAAATATAAATAACATTAATTAGGATATCCTTATTTTTTGTGATCTTTGGAGCTTTGGCTCATTTTGAACAAGACGTAGATTATTTTTTGCATAATTTCCACTTCCATCACTTATCTAAATGCATTAATTCATATAAAGTTCATGACCTAGCCAGGATCACAAATACCGTAAATATGGAAAGACTTTTTTGAAATACTCTGCATGTCAAACCCCTCAAATTTCTTTTAACTGAAGTGATAATTTCCTAATTAATGAAGCCGAAATGACTGGAAAAATAGATCCCCTTAAGCATTTAAACTGAGAATAGAAAAATGAACTGCAACAATTCTAACTGTAGTACAGGATGAGTAAATCACCCCCATTTGCTTGTGATTGCTAACTATATTGCAACATGAAAATCACTCTAAACAAATGAAAATTACTTCCTTACCAGTTTCTATCAATTGTTGCATAACAGTTATTGAGTACCAGATAATGGTCCCCTTACAGTAAATATTTTATCCTTTATTTGGTGACAGAAAATCAAAATCATCATCCTACTCACAGTGATTATTTATACTTTTAAAAGAAATAGCACCCATGATGCAATTCAAATTTACACAAATACAAAGATATATTGTTTCTATATTGTAACTTGAAAAATTTGCAAATTTGATATACAGTGCTTCAACCAACATAAATTTGGCTCTCACATCTCTTCCAGACAGAGCTATTGAAGAATCAGAAAGGTTTAGATGTTAGTGCATATAAAATGCTCAAGAATTTATCACTCGTATAGCTGTCCACTCAAAAACATTACTCCCTCTTTAGCAGTCTTCACACTGTTTAGAGAAGAGAGTCTATAATAGTAATTCTGTCACTCAAATTAAATTTCTTTGATGCATTGTCTAAACACGAAAGAGTAAAACATGGTGGTCAAAGTAAGTACTGCACATCGATGATCTTAGTGTCAGCGAAGAACTGAAACACAAGCAGATGGCTTAGTTAAAGTCACTGTTTAAATGAGACTTCGAGAAGAGAGACCAACACCAGCATTTGCTGTAGTTTCCCAAAGTTAAGGTTTTCATGCAGTCTTTGCTGTTCTGTTTCATGCAAGAATGTTACACTCTAGTGTGCTATAGAGACTCATCCACAGTTTTATTCACCCCTCCCAGCATTTTAGAGGGAAGACATACATGCTTGGACACCCTCCGTACCCCACATAAAACAACACTTGCTATCCCATGTAAATCACTTTATGTGAAGTCTTATATGTGAGATGCAGCAGGCACAGCTTAACTCATCCAGCAACCAGCCATACCCGCTCTGCCCTGGTGGGACTGGGAGATTCTGATTTTCAGTGCTTGAAGAATGCCTCAGAAAAATCAAGATCATAACATATTTTTCTCATATTATTTTGTCCATGCAATTGCATCTTACTTTTTTCACTCACAGAATTTAACAGTCTTGAAAGCAGGTGCAAGTTACATTTTCAGACCCTACCAAATCCACAGAAACAGCATATACTGATTAATCTCATTGGTCTTACTATTTTGAATATAACTGCATATTAGAAAAAGGGAGAAAAAAAATCATCCAAACTCTTCTGGTTTAGCTGATTTCATTTCATTTAGCCTTTGCCAATTTTCCTCATGCACTGAACACCCACAAGATTTGAAGACATGTGGGAGGATTTTTTGCATAAATAGGAAAGTACAGTTTAAAAGTACCACTCTAAAGAAATTGTAGATTATTACATACACTGCTGGTTTATTGCTCTAATTACCAACTAGGTATTTTCTCTCTTGTGAACAATATGAGAGGTTAACAGAGTCCCTGTTTTCATTCATTCCCTGTTGGAGACTCCCTGTGACCAAGAAGTCTAATGTTGGGACCTGTACAGTTTTAGGATGATTTCCAAAATAAACTTTCCTGCAAAAAATAAACAAACAAAAATCTGCTCTGATAAGGAAAACTATCCATAGTGGAAAAACTGACCAGTTTTTCAAAAGCAAGGGGCAACATTTCAGGCCAGACAACTGTTCTAATATAACACCCCTTGAATAATGAACGGACTTGAAGTTGAGTGTTCCTGGGGCCCATAAAGGAATCTGCACGCTGTTTTGGCTTCAGTGCTTGAGACCCAAATGGAAATTTGTATAAGTATGAATGGATTATTTACTGTCAGTGTATTGTAACAGTCCCATCTATCTTGCATTTATCTGAGGCCATTCTTCTCATTTCAACTGATGAATGGATCAATACGGCACTGCTCTCAGCAGGAAAAGCGATGCTACTGTGAAGGAAATCTTGTGGGGAGAGGGTATTTTGGCATGTAGCAGCCAGCGCTCTGCAGTGGGGAGATCGGACGCACCCTCAGTGCCACCACTGGCATCACATGTGCCTGCCTGGGAACACTTGCCCTGCTCATTCCTATGCGGAGGCCTAAGAGAACAACACAGCCTAGAAATGGGAAAGCTGCGTGTGTTGCTATTAAATCTCATCACCATCTTAGAGAAGTTTTTTAAGAAGGACAAGGACTCATTATGATTTTGTATAACATTAATTCTATACAATTTTTTAATAAATTTTCTACCTTTAGTGCTGTAGAGACTGCAGTAAAAATTCATAGGACAGAAGAATCGGAGATGACATATTAATTTTAACAAGGTATACACACCCCATTAAAATTAAAACCATACAATTTTACTGCCATGCAATCTGTAGATTTAAAATGCACGAACAAAAAATGTGAAGTAAAAAAGTTAGATGTAAAGGAATGCAGTAATTAAAGTTTCCTTAATCCTGCTGCCCTGTGTGCCTGTATTACAATGTTATCTTTAAATAGCATGAGCACATTTCTTTTTCCCGTCTTTCCTCCACTCAGCCACTTCCTCTTCATATTTGGTACTCTGGAAGTACAATGGATGTACAATCCCCAGTAAATGTGCTCTGATCTCATCTTTCTTTCTATCTTGCCACTCAGTATGCAGGTCCCGATTTTACTTACTGCATATCCTGAACTGAATACAAAGGATTTAATTTCCTTATAAACTTGTATATAGTTTTATCACTGTACTATCAAAGTTTTTCATTAACCTTTCAACTTTCAAACTAGAATATTTGACTGCAAACTCGCAAGGAAGTAATTTTTCTTTTTTCTGCCCCATCCTGAAAATGAGAGCCAAAAAACTCATATAAAGCTACTTGTTTTCACTGGAGAGTTAACTGAAATTTTCTATTCTTAGATTAAATTCTCTCAAATAAACCTTGACTGAGTGAAAGTGAGCATTAAATGACATGTACTTGGAATGACTGCATGAGCAGCTTAAAAATCTTAGCTTATTCCATGTGTAACTTATGTAGACTCAGTTCCTGAGTTCCAGCTGCTTAAATGAGTACCCTTACATTCAAGTTAAGACCCTACGTGGTTAACAAGGACATTACCAGCAACACTTGAATTACACTTCAAATGAGAAGGAATGTGTTTGTATTTTATTAACAGCTCTGCAGGTTTTAATACAAGCTGATAACTGAAAATCCAGGTTCCACTGGAGTTATCAGCCAATTTCCAGTGACTAAGAAGTCAGAATCTTAGGCAAAACTCACACACTTTGGGAGGGAACATTTTTCTATTGAGGAGTACTCATATATTCTGCACTTTGGCAATAGCATAACCCCTTGCTTATTGGGGAAAGAATTGTTCCTAAAGTAAATGAGATTCAGGTGCCTTGAAGCCAGAACAGTGGCTACAGTTAAAGCCTTTATTTTGCTGCCACATTAGTTTAAGTGCACATTCTCAAGATACTCTTTTCCAGCTCAGCTGGGAGTAGTGGCAAAAACTAATGCCTGTTAGTCCTGGAATATTGCCTATCCAGTGCTCCTGTAGTGAACAGAGTGAAGATGTTTGTTTAGAAGCCTCCTCTTTTGATTTTTACACTTATTATTAGTGTTAGGGCAGTAACATACTGCAGGACGCTGCATACCATGTTTCTTGTCTGTGTTCTTATAGAAAGACCTGGGGTTTGATGAGACTGAGGATGTGCTCTGTTCAGGAGGATCTGCTGAACAGATATAAAGCCAGGAGGTCTAGGCCTCCTTATCTTTCCCCCTTCACTGAGTGAAAAGGGATTCTGGAACCACATTTCCACTAAAAGGCGAGGTTTTTGGTTTTATTTTTCATTTGCCTGAAGTTTAAATATTATGCTGAAATAAATTTATTTTTTGCCAAAATTTCTCTTTTGCCAAAAATCCACAAGCAGAAAAACAATATAAGAAAACTGTAGCCAAAAGCAAAGATGTTACTAGCAAAGCTATTTTTAGTATGTAACACTAATCACGAACACAACTTCGAAGGCATTTGATTCAGTCTTTGGCAGTAAAATACCATATTAATAGTCATACTTTAAACAATACCGAAGATACAATGAGCCACAGTTATTTTAGTAGATATAATGTTACATCTAGAGAAACTGCCTGTGACTGCCATTTACCTATTACCTGTAAAGAAAAAACTGTGCAGGTGTATTTGACTATGTGCTCTCCATTTAATAACACACCACAGCTGGAGGTCACATACTCCTACTGGTAAGAATAATGTTCATGAAATCTAGATTGAGAGTAGCTGTGAACCTGAGCCTCAAAGTCATTAATCTTATTATTGCCTGCATATACATATGCATGCATGTGTATCATACATAAATGTATTTATCTTCAAATAATATACATATATGCATATTCAAATCAATGCATGAAGGAGAAGAGTTCCAGTTATTAAGGAAGCAAAAATGCAGACGCATTGTGGGGGAAGAGAAATAGTTCTTGCTGGATCAAGAAAAGCAACATTAACTGAAGCCCACTTTCTCAATGGGAGAGCACAATGTTAAATACAAGAATGCAGAACAACAGATGAAGTAAGAAGAACTCAAAATGGGGTCAATGGCAGCTGCTACGCACAGGTGAAAACCTGTAGTTTCTTGAATTTTGCCCCTTGTCATTGAAAAGATTTCTCTTGAAGTGCCAAAGAAATCTTCACTCTCCTTTTCTTTACAACCATTGATACCAATGAAACACTTTCCCTCCCTGAATCATCCCTCTGTCTTCTTCTCCAGGTCCTGGATAAGGCTGACCTGCCTATAGAAGAAAAATCACTTGTATCTTTCCTAATATCTTATAACTGCCAACACTTTTCCCTGCTGCTCTCTGCAAGCTTTTATTGAAATATTGTCCCATCAGTTATTCAGGACATGTTTTGGTGCTACAACACACAGCAAGACAAAGAGATACAGTGCTGATGTCTTGCATGTTGGACTTCCTCCTCCTCCCCTCCCCCTATGGGGTTGTTATAGTCATATTATTTGGGCCTTGAATGCATAATCCAAACGCTGACTAGTACCATGCAAAAATCCCCAGCCTGCCTGGCCTTGGCGCCACACATTAGAAAGAAGAATTCCTTTCAATTGTCATAAAACTTCATAAAAACACAGTAGATATTGAGGCAGAACTACACCTGGGACCAAACACTAAACCGAGCTGTTTATGTGGAATGGGGTTAATTGTAATGTCCAGAAAAGGTGGACAGACATTTCAGGGAAAAAAAAAACCACAGGAAAACATAACAGAAACATGTCATGAAGATGTCACTGAGAAGACATTAGTACTTGTGCTTGTTTGAGCAATTTCTCTGTCACTTTAGTAACCCACAGTTGAAGGTGATGAACTTTAATCTGTATGCTCTGCCCTTAGAATACAGCCAACTTGGTCTTAAAAAAAAAAAATCAAGAACATCACAGAAAGGAAGCTGATTGTGCAGTTGATCATTCCTTGCTGCTAAACCTATCCAATTCACCTTGTGCTTGAAAGTGGAAAGATTTGTTTGAAAGGCAGGAAAAAAAAATCATAACTGTCCATTATTTGTTCTTTTCACCACATATTGTAAATAACTGAAAAGAGTTTATATAAAAATCAATTTCTGTTCTTCAAGGCTATCATAAAGAAACTTAACATATCAGACAAAAAGCAACCTTTTTAACTTTCCTTTTTAGACTACTTTTTAAAAAGTTTATTTATTTTTACACACAACCATCCAATTAAATTTCATTACCTAATTGCATTAAATATAAAACTTTGGGATCTTTTTCACTGTCAAACAGGGATATGCATGAAAAAGAATCCAGATGAAACAGCTAAACCAGAAAAGCCACCTTATCTCCTTACACGTTGCCATGTATTTTAAACAGTTTCTGTCAAGATTTAGCATGCAAGGCTGAAAAAATAAATGCCAAAATCATGGAAAGGTCATAGTATAAAGATTTCCTGCTGATTGATAAGTTTAATCTGCATAGTTGTTACTATTATATCAAAGAAATTGTTGAAATAATGCCTTACAGGGGTGCAGCCTGAAAAAGAGTGGCCAGAATCCACAGCGCAACCTCAAAAAGAGAAAGGCCAAACTTGTTCCAATGACTTGGCCATATTCACATAAGAAGCCTGTGACAGATAGAAATTAAATCCAGCTTTCAAGCATGCCCTCATCAACTGTATTCAGACCATCCCCTCTTGTCTTTAATTCTTTCTTGTTTCACTATGCACATATATACGTATGCATATGCTGGCATGCAACTATGGATATGTGCGTATATTAGTCCTCCTCACTGTCCAATCTTGATTAATTTTCTAAATGAAGTCCAAGCTTAGCACTCAAAGGCTATATCATAATGCTTCCTGCATTAAAAGGCTGCATTAAGATTATAGAGACAATCTTGACCTTTGATCATCTTCTCAGCCTCTGCAATTAAATACCTCAAGATTTGTTGGGTCCGTCTTGGCACCTTTGAAATTAGCAGCACCAGGCTAAGTTACTTTGACAGACGGTAGCACTAAGGAAGGACTAAATATGCAAGTGTCATTAGTTTTCCTCTATAGTGGGAATATATGCACAATATTATTTTCAGTTACAAGTAATTTTTACTTGCTAAGTCTGCTTGTAAGCTTTATGTCTGGAAGACATTAAGAAAATAAATTGCAGAGTCACTGATTTCAGACTACCATCAAGTCTGAACATATTTACTAGAAAAGAGTTACACTGTAGTGATTTTACATCACCACTGGAACTGATGAAAAAATTCATTATGAAATATATTCATTGCAAACATGGATCTTTATTTGTCTTATGCTTACATGTGAACTCTGACTTTATCGTAATAGAACAAGAAAGAGAAACATTATTCGAATCCAAACAATTTCGGTATTACAACATCTCATTTTATTACTTCTAGCACATCAAACCTGAAGTCACTTTGAGGTCTCGCATGACTTGTCCAAGTACACTACCCTCTTCATGCTAGACTATTGATTCATGTGCATCAGCACTTCTACGGAAAACCTGCCACTTGACATTGCCAGACTTAGTAACTCACTTCTCATGCCCTACATTTCCAAGGCAATATTTCATTAACATACAGGCTGCGTAAATGAGTATCTGCTTTTTTTCCTCTAGTTACCAGCTATCTCATAATGAGATCGTGAACCATTTGGGTCAAACATTTTATCCATATGTACTTTAATGGAAATGAGCATTTGCAAATGGATGCTACTAAAACAAGCTATTATTAACCAAAATATTTTTAAAATATATTTAATTCAAATCCCCCTCTTTCTCAGTCCTAGGAAATACACAAATGTAATAATACCCATTAACTGTTTTTCAAGATGTTTGTTATTTTGAGCGACTGGATCTTCATTTTTCTTCAGCAAGAGTATTAATAAATAACTATACCATCTCCGTGAGATGTGCAGCATCCTTTTTTTTTCAATAAGAAAAAAATTACACTTAAGTGTTAAATGTTATTTTTAGCAGACCAATGATGTATAGTGTTTCCAGTAGCAGCAGTTTATAATTATATATAATATATTATCATCATGATATATATTTATATATATTGTTACTTAAAAATGTGTATATAACACAGACTTGCTTTAACACCTATTCTCAAGTTTCTATTAGTAGACTTTCAGATAAGTAAATTTTGATGAACCCATCTGTGACTATTGGAAGATAGCCTTAAATACGGGATAATGAATCTTAATAGCCATCACTGTTTAAAACAATTCTATGTAAAACCCCTTGCCACAGTGAAAATAGATAAAATTCACAGGCTTCATCAATATAATCTATTCGAAAATTGTTTAGAGACATGATTAGAGAAACAGAGGGATTTCTTTATCTCTTTGAGACTTTAGAGACTGAAAAGACAAGCAAAACAAAATTAAGTCAGAACAAGGCTTTCCAATAAGAGAATATTGATAGCTTGCCTTCAAATTCTATAGGCTAACACATTTATTCTTCAGTTTCTTCATCACTTGTTTATCCCCCTCCCCTCCCTGCAGCTCATGTTGTTCCATCTTTTTGATGAGAGATACTATTTTTCTTCCGAAAGGATAGGCACAACATTTTTGGATGTTCAAAACCAGTGAGATAAGTCCTCAAAATAATCAAAACAGTTTTTCAAGGTCCCAATTACTCCGTTTATTATTATTTATTTGGTCTTCTTATATTAAAAACTTTGCATTTTGGTCATGTAGCATAGCTGATCAATTTTCACATTAACTTTTTTACAATGTCTTCTCATTAGCAATGAGTAGCAGGTACTTTTCTCCCCAAAAAAAAACCCAAAACAAAACCACACAGAGAAATCTGGAGCCATGTGTATGAGCTGAGAGATATCTTATAAGCTTTCTACAGTTCTTACATTTTTATTTTTTTTATGATTCACTGCTTTCAAGATTTTCTCTGGAACCATATTATTACCATTAAAAGTTGTTTTTAAACAAATCAATAAATTAAGAACAAAAAAAAGAAACCCACACCTCAAAGTCTCTTACTAGTGCTTTTGCCTAGGAGCCAGAATTTCAGTAAAATTATTTACTGGACTACCAAAACAAAAAAAAAAGTCTGTTAGATGTACAGGAAAACTTAGATAAAAATTATATTATTTCACTACAGTCTACTTATTTTTGCTTGATACTTTTACCGCTGTTTTCCCCCTCAATGACTTTGTTTTGACTATAACAAGTTTCTAAATGTCCACCTGATTTGAATCCAAATTTTCTTGAAATATTTCTCAAAGGTAATAAAAAACCCCGAACATTTTTCTCTTTTTTTAATTTTTTTCACTATGCCATCCTCTTACATTTACTGAGTATTCCACAGCATGAATGAACACCTCCTTGAGGTGTTCATAAATAAAACCTCAGCCTAATGACTTGCAACAAGGATGTTTCTCCTTTCTTCCTATATCAGATAAAGAGAAAGTCATAGGATTTTTTGTGATTTGATCAAAAGAGGGGAGAACCTTGAAGAGAACAGAAAGAGGGGCAAAGGCCTCTACCTTTCCAATCTTCTCTGCACTAAGGACCACACAACCTTTTCTTCATTTTTTGGTAATATTGGGTGCCTTTCTCTGATTTATGAAGAAAGAGAAGATGAGAGAGAAAGAAGAATCAGAACAAGGACTTATGACAGAACTTCTGAACACTGATATGATTGCTTTAGATCAGTCTTGGTTTGGGGGAAATAGTGTAATTGCTGTGGAAAGCAAGAGTTGACGGAATCGCTCCATAAACATCCTGAAAACATAGCACCTTCTTCCCATCTTTACTCATTCCTACCATAGCAGCAGCAGAAAGTAGCCAGTATGCAGGTTCTCTTCAGTCTCATGACTGTATTTGTAACCTTTCTGGGTAATGGCACACACATTCTTTTCAGATTCGAGCCTTCTGAAAATATCATGCAAGATTTCACCACAGATCATCCAATATTTGATGCTTCTTGGAGTCTGACTAAAGAATCGCAGCTGCTGCTTTTCTTTCCCTTTTCTAAAGGAGCATTTGTAATATTTATTTGTGCAGAAACCTTGGAAATGTTAATCTAATTACTAAGAAAAAGTCTTGTTTGTTGAACTGATGGTTTTTAAGTCAGTTCGATGAATTTTGGGAGCCTCAACCACTATTTTAGATTTGCATTTCAGAAGAGTTTAGATTATAAATTAAATCAATGACATTACATTCTTACATTATAGACTCTTCAAATAAGTTTAATATTCTAAAATGTCAGTTTCGTGACATAGCAATGAGTACAGAGATATATCCCTTAACTTTCACATCAGCCAGTGCATTTCAATGTATGTGATATGAATACACAAACAAAGCTAATTTAGTTTGGGATTCATTTTAAGACATTTCAGTTCTGTTATACCCTTACATTAATATACCTGTATATAATAAAGTCCTACTGTAGCTGTCAGTCTGGCTGATGGAGCCTAGCAAATGGTTTAGCTGAAAATCCAAAAAAGCTCATTTTATTTGCCTAAAAGTGGGTGTGTAGTGGCATGTGTCTTGCCCAAATGTATCCCACATTCACTCTCTTCCAGATCCAGTGCCATATATGTCATTTCCTTGCAAATGTCTTGGAAATGCCCTTAGTGCCTCTAAAATAGTATTAGAGACCTATCTCTTTGTAACGTAATCAAGTCTTGGCTATATTTTAACACCAGCTAAATTGCTCTCTGGCCTTAGAAGAATGGGAATTAAAGAAGGAAAAAAAAAAATCACATGCATCTGTGAAGCCTTACCTAAAACAATTCTCCAGACTAACACTTTTAATTCTAAAATTTGCTTACATCAGTCTACCGAGGCTCTTCCCTTAGAATCATAACTCTACCCACTGTAAAGATCATATGGCTCCTTTATCTACTTACCACCATGCTTTGCTTGTTTTTCAGTGTCAAGTTCTCACTGAGCCAAGCAAATACACATTGGAATTTAGCACTATGCACAGCTTATATCACCTTAACAACGAGAAGAGTTACCCTGCACTCACCTCTTTATTTCTTCAGTATTCATTTTGTCCTAACTGACAGGAAAGGTATTTATCACGTACAATAAAGATGCTAATGTCAGACAGCTGACCTCCTGCAGGGTCAGAAGGGGGGTGTGGGGATGGGGGGAATGGAGAATGAATAGATTTCAATCACCTGACTTCCAACCAGCATTAACTTCAAGAAAATTCCAGATGTCATTTATTGCTAGGAATTAGCAACTGCTTTTTCGCATCTGTACAGGACACTTAATGTAAGCTCCAGCAACCCAACCTGTGTAATTTCCTAATGTTAGAATGAAGGCTTTTTCTACTCACCAAGGCATCCCTAAGTTACAGTGAAAAATTTCATGGATGTCTTTTTCCATATGAAAAGGAGATGGATCAAACCTTGATTACCGTAAGAGACATTCCTTGTCATGGTTACAAAACATTTTCACAGAAGAAAAAGACCTTGGAAAAAGCTCAGACAAGCTTACAAATGGAGTGTAGGAATACTGAAGGCACAGCCAATTGCCTCCCCTACTGCCTACAAACCAAATCAACAAAAAGGAGGGGGCCAAGGAAAGTCCATCTCCTCTGGGCGATAGATGTTCTCCTCTACTTGCACACCACTTCAAGAGGCTATCAGAGTTGTTGACTTCTGTACAAAGACCTGTGATGGTGGATCAAACATTTAAATAACTCAAATGGTGCAGACATCTCCATCCTTATTTTTTTTCTGTTTTCCTTTTCCATCCCCTCAGCCATATGGTTATGAATGCCTATTTGCTAAAAGCTTACATAACTACTTTCTTTGTGTGGGCCAATGCTCTAAACCAGGACCTCTGGGCTTCACTCACAAGCGTCCCAATAAATGCAAATCATGAAAACTTGCAAATCTGCATTCCAAACTACTTTGGAGCAATTTTAAATCTGTTTCTAGTGCTCTTTTTCTGTTAATTACCTCTGTGATGATACTTACTTAAAGAAATTAATAGAATAGCAGGCTCTTCTGGGAGTTATTTCTGTGTATCGCTAGCACATTTGGTCTTCCTTTAAGAATGTTTATTTCTCTCATCCATTGTTGGATTTCTTTTTCACTAACACAATTAAATGTAACCAGGGATCCCATGCAGATCTAGGGAACACCATGTTTTTGAACTTATGAGATAAACTGCTGAAAGGCTTAATTTTCAGATATTTTCTCTTTTTCATTGTTTTTGATTTTCATTCATATTTAACTTCTAGTTGGTATCTGAACACTTACTCTTTTCTTAAGATAATAATTGGTAAAAACTGTATAAAGAAATGAAAATATTTATAAGCATATATGTCCAGGGTAAAAGCCTTTCCTACAGTAAGACAGACTTTAAAAATGCTTGGTACAATGAAATGGTAATTCTCATTTGTAAACATGCTTTATATTATTCAAGATGACAAAGAAATTGTGCTTGCACAAGGTTTATGAAAAATTAATTTGCCTTCTTCTTTGCTCGTCATTTCCTTCTGTAAAGCAAAGATTTCCTTACATATTCTGTATTCAGGATTTCTGATAATGCATTAAACAATTCTGTGCATACAATGCAATGTATGTTTTTTAGGAAACAACAAAAATATATAGAAATGGATATTCTTCTTAAAATGAATAGGAAAAGACTTCATAATATCTGGAAAAAACCCACTGGTAATTCAACAACTTAATGTAGAGGATGGTTAGGCTCTATAGCCTTTTAAAAAAAAAAAAAAACAAACAAAAGACTAAGGGAATTTTCTCTAAAAATAAGTTGCATACATTATTATTTTAAACTTCATGTTTATTACCATGTTTATTTCACAAAATAACTATGTGCTGATAATAGTGCATTGTTCATATAACTGCAATTATTTTATCTAGCCATACATAAACAAACAGTTAAACAGCTACATTTGTTAAGCTATAATTGACACAATCTGTCAAAACTAGGTCTGTTAAACTACAGAAAAACAATATTTTTTAATTTGAAGATGATCAGCACAGGAACACATCCTACCTAACAGAAGAAATTTATGTTATCTTAAATTACAATTAATTTTCATATGATGAAGATAAAGGACTATTTTTCATAAATTCACAGCTATCTCTGGATTCCAATCATTCCTAGGAAAAAAAAAAAGTATTATATATTGCCCTACACTGTGATGCTTTTCAAAGATAATTTGAAGCAATTAGTTAAAAATTTTATAGAGAAAATTAAAGTTCTTTTATCTATATGTGTATATTTATATGTAACTTTAAAAAAAAGACCAAACCTGCTGCAAAGTTGAGTATAGATATTTAAAATACAGCTAAATCGCAAAGATTAAAGCTCACCTTAAAAAATTAGTGAGAAACACTGTTATATCTGAAGCCTCAACCTTCAGATGCACAAGGCCATAGCAAGGATAATAAAGGTAAATACAAGACTAGAAAATAATATGACTTCCTTCCTTCTCTCACTCTCTTTCTCTTTCTTTCTTTACTGCTTTCTCTCTCTCTCCCTTTCTTTCTCTCTCTCTTTCTTTCTCTCTTTCTCTATTTCTTTCATTCTTCATGCACTAAACGCAGAAAACTCTTAAATGCTTCACTGTATTTCAGTCTTTACGCTGTCTAAAATGCTAGATTGTGTGTGACTAATAGAAATAGTGGTAGACTCTCAAGCAGATGCTCAGGTTTGTTACTGACTGAGGCTGCAAATAGATTTGGACCATCTCTATAGTTGCTGTTATTCCCTGTTTGATTCTGGCAATCATCTGAATTTGAAATTTTAAAGCTGAATATCGTTGAATGAACGATATTTTTTTGGCTGATAAGTACATAATTAATTTATTTAAATGTGTTAAAGCTGGAGAAGGTTTTCATCTGTAATATAATTTATAATCATAGAATCAAAAAATCATGGAACGGCTTGGGTTGGAAGGGACCTCAAAGACCATCTAGTTCTGACCCCCCCTGCCATGGGCAGGGACACCTCCCACTAGACCAGGCTGCTCAAAGCCCCATCCAGCCTGGCCTTGAACACTTCCAGGGATGGGGCATCCACCGCTTCTCTGGGCAACCTGTTGCAGTGCCTCACCACCCTCGCAGTAAAGAACTTCTTCCTCATATCTAGTCTAAATCTGCCCTTTTTCAGTTTAAAATCATTACCCCTCATCCTATCACTACACTGCCTGATAAAGAGTCCCTCCCCATCCTTCCTGTAGGCCCCCTTTAGGTACTGGAAGGCTGCTCTAAGGTCTCCCTGGAGCCTTCTCTTCTCCAGGCTGAACAACCCCAATGCTCTCAGCCTTTCTTCCTAGGAGAGGTGCTGCAGCCCTCTGATCATCATTGTGGCCCACCTTTGGACTCTCTCCAACAGGTCCATGTCCTTCTAGTGTTGGGGGCCCCAGAGCTGGACGCAGTACTCCAGGTGGAGTTTCAGCAGAGCAGAGTAGAGGGGTAGAATCACCTCCCTCGACCTGCTGGCCACGCTTCTTTTCATGCAGCCCAGGATGCAGTTGGCCTTCTGGACTGCAAGCACACATTGCCTGCTCACGTTGAGCTTCTCATCAACCAACACTCTCAAGTCCTTCTCCTCAGGGCTGCTCTCATTCAGTTCTCCTCCCAGCCTGTATTTGTGCTTGGGATTGCCCTGACCCAGGTGCAGGACCTTGCACTTGGCATTATTTAAACTTCTATTTTTACTTATTTTTGTCTCGATCTTATGCTTACTTTATAGCCACTCTCATGTTTCTGAACAAGACTTCATTGCTTGTATGCATTTTTCTCCACTAAATATTACAGCTTACCAAAGCAATTAATGTTTGTAAACATCCAAACACATTAAGTCTGCACAAAGGCTCAACTACAGAAAAGTAAACGGGCCACTACTACTACCATTATGAAGAATAAATGGAGGACAAAGGAAGATGTTACATGTTTTAAGTCCAAACTGGTTTCTACAAGGGAAAATACATCATCTCTAGCTCTAACGTGAGAACAAAGTCATTAGTTGGTAAGAACATACTCAGATTCAGAAAGATGCTGTAATTGCCACATACATTGTATGTGGTGGTAAAGATGATTTCTAAACACTAACTGACATACCAATGCAAAACTCTAGATGAATCTACCATAAAAACCTATTTTCTCTTTTGCAATAGAACACATTCTATTATTTAGCATAAACCCCAGTCCAGCCTTCTTCTCGGGCCCTAATGACCTCAGCTGATTTTAGGTTGGGCCATTATTGGAGATACTGTAATAGAAGTTTCCGGGCAGGGAAGGAAAAATGAAAACACAATGGAAATATCTATTTGACAGGAACAATATTTCATCTTTTTTGTAACGTTAAAGCAGGCAGAAAATTTGACAGAAACTACTTAGAACATACATAGTTATAAAGATGTATGTAGATACATAATTTCTGGGAGCTTGAGTTGAATATATACATTAACTCTTTGTGCAGCTTATCTAGTTATATTTACTGACCATATATGATAAACAACAAGCAACCATGTGATGTGATGTCCACTGAAAGATTTAATATATCTTTTACTTCCTTAACATTGCAGCACACAGACGTTGCAGCAGAATGATAGAGCGCTGTACCTGAAACAAACTACATTATTTTCGTCCTTGAAAGCAGAGTATAAGCCCATATATTTTGTACCAATCATCTCATTGACTGTAGTAAGCTGAAAGCTATTTCTAGCTGTCTATCTCCTCTTCTTCAGCTATGGGTGTGCTGCAGTGCCTTGATAATAAGGCTGAGTCTTGATTTTCTCAATTCGTTTATGGCAGCCAGCTTCCCAAAGGAAGAAAAGCAGGGATGAGAAATTAAAGGTGAGAGTATTGCGAACACTAGTGAATGAGGTTGTCTCTTTGCTTCTGAATGAAAAAGAGCCAATCTTCACTACTATCCGTTAATTTCACTGAAATGTAAACATTTCTGCTCAATGAAACCCCTGCTCAATGAAACACCATGTTTCTACTGTGATGTAGTCACTGTAGAAATTAATTTGGTCCACTAACTACCCTTTTAATATTGTTCATTTGAGTCCAGACAGACTGTTCCAGCATGTTGTTCCCTACACGTCCTGCGCAATGGATACATTTCTCTTCTTTACTGTTGGCACAGGTAGCAAAGGCATAGAACTGTGAAGAAGGGAGCTTCTGAGCAAAGAAAATAGCAAGCACTGGACTGTTCCACCCCTTCAAATAAGTTTGAAATAAAAAACTAGGCAGAACCATTTATTCAAAGTGCAGTTCTGCTTTTGCCCATTTGCCCTTTACTGCCTTTCTTCATTACCTCGGAGGTACATCTCTTCTCCCTGCTCTCCTACTCAAGTTATTGCAAGCATCACACTGCACATAAGTTTGCTACTGGATAATTTTAAGCCTCTCAACTGAACTTCAAAACTACAATAGCTTATAACATCATTCTGAAGGCGTTTAAAGCCCTTGTCATTAAAATAAACAAAAAACTTCAAATCTGTTCCTAAATCCCATCCCTGCAATTTTCACTTTGTTCCTTGAAAGAAATTACAGCTCTTGTTCATGAATCCTTCTCCAGATTCTTTGGTATATTCTACCAGTATCCAAGCATAAAGTGACAGCGGGGCTGAGTATTCTCATTTCAGTGATGAGACTAAAGAACAGGAAAGAGCAGTAGGCAACTATTTGATGTGAGAGGGTTTTTTAGGTATTTCTGTAGCAATAACTTTGGAAGTACAGATAGAGTACATAATTTTGCCAGATGGCATCAGTTCAGCCTCGCTTTTTTTTTTTTGTCAGGTAATCACTTTATAGTGTAAGAATCTGAAGGACTGAGGGAAAAAAGGGAACCATTATGTTGTTGAGTAATTAATTTTATTTACTTCAGATTAAAATATCAAATACATATTTATCTCTGGAAAACAACGGATTGTTTTAAATTTGATTCTAAATGGGCATTCAAAATTATTTGAATGTAACCTTTGACTGTATGTACAAAACATGCATAAAAATATATTTCTTTGATACTGAACTGAGGATTGTGTCTGGTACCAGTAACCTTCTTGATCATATGTTTGAAAGGTTCCATCCAACAAATCTAAATCTGAAACACTGATATAACAAGCACGGACTTCTTAGTCCCTTCTTAGATCCTTTAACCAATACTTTCTTATTCTAGTGGGTCTCCTCAAGGTGAAAGGCTTTGTAACTGTTCATCTTCAGGATCACAAGGTAATTAGGAATGTATTTTTTAAAATCTATTGTCAATCTGCAATGTATAAGCACTGACAGGTGGAAATTAAGCATGTGCTAAGAAACCAGGATGTAGTTTAAAGGAGATTAGAACATGCCCTTACCTAACTCCAGAGTAAAAAATCCATTTAGAAAAAGCATGAATACAGGTTGACATGATAAACACATTTTAAATTATGACTAATTATCTAAATTCAGCATTTATCTATAATTGCTAGAAAGTGCTATATTTATTTTTTTCTTTTATTTATTTATCTAAACAGAGGGGATTAATTATTGTATTTTAAATAACACTGGAGTAATTAAAAAAAGTTGCCATTTTCATGGCTACTGTTATACACTTACCTGAAAAAATATTAATCTAAACATAATTAAATATTCTCAAGTAGCATAACGTGCAGGTTTTTGTCTTTTAAAGAAAACCATCATCAGAAGAAGAACCATGTTGAAAGTGCTATTGAACAAATGATGTGATACAAAATGTCTCACAGGTTATGCAAAGAGCTCAAAGAACAAATGTTTTTAAAAACACATCATCTAGTAAAAATCTCTTTCGCCGTACACAACCCAAGCAGCATTCCCCCTGACCCCGCAAAAAAAAAAAAAAAGAAAAAAAAGAAAAAAAAAGAAAGAAAAGAAAAAAGAAAAGAAAAGAAAAGAAAAGAAAAGAAAAGAAAAGAAAAGAAAAGAAAAGAAAAGAAAAGAAAAGAAAAGAAAAGAAAAGAAAAGAAAAGAAAAGAAAAGAAAAGAAAAGAAAAAAGAAAAAAAAGCAGCAGACATTAAACACCTCCAGGTGCTGGTAAAATAATTTTCTTATTTTCCTTGCAACATCAAAATAGCTTCATTGTGTGTTCCTTGTCTAGCCACTCAGTTGCCTTACTCTTTCTTTTTGACTTTCTCTACTGTGTATGAGTAGCAACATCATTTTTATAGATATGCAGACGGAGAGAAACACTGCTTCATCTGTTCAGCTGCAATAATCAATTGTTTTAACAATTTGAATAATTAGTAGCAACTCTTCTCTGTACTTTTTATATCCAAATTCTAACTTGCATAATTTCATATCTAGTGAAAATCTAGTCTAAGGCTTTGAGACAATATGATGATCTTTTTTAACTGCAAAGGGCTGGAAAAAATATCTCAGTGCAAACCATTTTAAAGATGCAGAAAGAATCTGAACACCTCTTTTAGGAAACCGGAGGAAGAATCTAGTCCATGTTATGGTGATGGAGCTTGACGCATCAGAAGGTTAAATACCTTTGGAAAATATCTGGCACCCAGCTTCTATTATCAGGTTAAGCCAGATGTGACTATAGAGGATATATGTCTGCAAAAATGCTGAAATTTCACCTTCCATTTTCCTTGATGCATTTACTTTACATCAAATAACAATTTTTTACAGAAAAAAAAGTGAATTAAATGAAACCATTACATAAAATCCACATAAAATTAAATCTGAATGTGAAAAAGAAACTTTTTACTCTAGGATAGTGATTGTAAGTGTTAAATTAGAATCAGAAGCAGGAACACATGACATATATATCCACTTCCACCTATGTCATAAATTTTGGATTTTGCTATAAATGACCTAAATTTTTACCAAAAAAAATTTGAAAATGTTCAAGAAATTAAACTGTAATTTCTACTTAGGCATGGAACACTTCTGGGAAGGGAATACCAGGAGGAGAAGAAAAAGGAACACACTCAGAAAACACGTTTCTTTGACACTATTATGAGCCGTGTTTCATATCTGGTTAATTAAAATATAGTATATTGAAATACAGTACCTTATAACACATGCATAGAGCCCGCTGTCTTGTACCACTGTTGGTCGGAACCAAATGGAGTCTTCTTCTTTGCTCATTCTCGTTCCGTCAAAAGCTATAGGTTCCTCAAAATCTCCAGGTCCAGAGCTTTTGTACCACATCAAACTAAGTCCAGCACTTTGGGCTAGGGAGTAATTAGCCCTAATATATCCGTAAAAGAGCGCACATTTTATACGAACGGGTTCTCCCACTAGAACTTGATATTTCTTGTAATCCACAGACCAGTCAGTGCATCCATCAGCTAAAAGAAAAGAGAAAATGACAAGAGATCATCAAAGGCTTCAAAGACACCTATTCAAACAGCAACCTTTATTGTGGGAAAGCACTGCCTTTGAGAAAAGTTCTGCTTAGCGAGCAGTACACTTTTGATCTCTGAAAAATTACCTGCATTTTCACACCGTTAACGTAATGTACTTGTCTATGCAGAACAGAGTTATTACGAGATTTTTGTGTTAAATGCTCATAATTTCTGAAATAACTGAGTAACTGCCCTTTTTTCTTTTGTGGAACTCCAGCGTGACCAGTTAAAAAATACTGGAGTGAAATTAGTGCAACACAGGTGCCATGTGGTATGCAAAGTGTCACAATCTGTGAATTGCATTAAACAAATACCTTCAGGGTAACCATATAAATGAAAGAAGATTTTAGTCTCAGAAAACATTAGGACAAAGAGCTCTGGCCTGAACCAGAAAGTGTGAAAGTTCAAGTTAGATTTGAAGGAGGAAAAGAGACCGTCTTAACAATAAGAGCAATAAGAGCAAACGTGCAAAAAGACAGTGCCAGGAAAATTATTTTCAGTGTTTTTAATGGATTATTCAAGACCAAGTTCAGATGATCTTACTTGGAATTCCTGACTTTCTAGAAGTACATTACAAATTACTTTAAATTAATAATGTTTTTGTTTATTCCCGTCCTGATTAGCAATAATTCTAGAATAATTTTCATATTCTCCACTTTTGAATAACATCAGCCAGTACCAATACCATCCCACAATAACTGTTCATTAGAAGGCAATATTAGATTTGTTTGACTTTCAAAAAAAACCAAACCCCAACCAAAAAAAATTATCCATTATTTTTAGTTGTAGCCCCATTATTTTTAGTTAAGAACACCAAAACAACAAAAGGTATAGAGATACAATGGTTTCCTTAAAAAAAGCTTATGTTTTTTTACTAAGGAATTTCAACCATGGAAATACACTGTTAAATTAATTCACTTAAAAACTTGATGCCCAACCTCAGCTAGGTAATGAGGCCCCCATTCCAGTCAGTAGAAAGCAATCAGTAACGCCAAAGAACAACTTATTTCATCTTAAAATGCATGTCTATGACTCATATAAATATTTGGTCTTTGAATTTGCCACTTCTCTTTGTTAACTTCAAAAGAGCTTGGGCAGCTAGCTAGTTTAGAAAACCAACTTTCACACAGCTAAAGTCAAATGCCTCTCACCCTGGAGTTGGTTGAATACTGACTTTAATGGAGAATTCAAGCTACTGTGCATGATAAAGCACTATTACCACTTTAAAGATAGAGAATGTTTTAATCTCTTAATTGGGAGAATAGCATGCCAGTTAGTGACATTTGGATAATACCACAGCACTTATTATATGTAGTAAAATAAGAAAGACACAAACATCTGCACACATCCTGAAAGATGGAGGAAGTAAAACACCAAAACTTTAGAATCAATTTGCATTGTGAACAGAATTCACACAAAGAAATATTTGATATGTCTTTGGATTGTCTCCTCCTGTGTTTACTTTAAGACCAGGAAGGGACAGCAATATGTCCCTGTTCCAATTTTCCTACCCAATAGTCCCTAAAAATCAGTAATCATTACAAGGCCCTAATAAGACATAGATGTACTCTTGCAGAAATTGAAGTGAACCAAGACAAGGCTATGCTATTAGCATCCCCATAGGACTTAAAAAACTAACTTCCATTTATTTCAGAATTCATTTACATCTTTGATCATTTCATTTTTTACCTTTCTGAAAGAGCATTCTCTCTCTGATCTGATTCTATTTCTCTCTGGTTCTAAATCCCCATGCCAAAAATGAATTAACATGCACCTCAAAGCAGCATTAATTCCATTATATAAGTTACTAGGTAATAGCTTCTTCATCATACTTTATTATCAAATTGTAGTCTTGCCTTTCACTGCCTAATTAAGTCAGTACACTTTAGTTTATAATATTAGTCTGCTAGTCATGTTTTCATTCTCAGGATATTCAGTTCTAATGGTTCCCAGCTCCTTGAGCTTGGTGAATCCATGAGAACATATTGCAGAAGAACACCAACTCTGTTTCGAGCCTTTGTATTGAATGAAGGATTAACTATTTCAGCATGCTATTCCTCATTAAAACGTGCTACAGATCACCTGCAGTCCAGTTTAATAAGCTTAAGCAAACATGCTAGCAGGTATTCTACAATCACTTGCAAAACCAGGGAGAACATTACCCAGCTTTTGAAAATTAACATTATCAGAGTTCAGTTCCTGAGTTTTAAGGAGAATGTTAACAATAGTTTGAATATGTAGGTATTGTATTTACATTAATGCTCTGTGAAATAATTTCTATCATTTCTATGATTTCTATGGAAAGAGCATAGAAATCAAAACCTCTTCAATGCATAGAATTGTCTAAAGTTTCACATTAAGACTTCATATCACAAAGTACAACCAACATTACTTTTTAAGGTAACTATCTGCCGAACTATTTGGTCATTTGTTAGCACTAACTACATCAGTATTTCTCACAACATAGCTTAAGAGAACATATTGCCAGCAGACAGATGGAGGTGATCCTTTCCCTCTACTCAGCACTGCTGAGACCACACCAGGAGTACAGTGTCCAGTTCTGAGCTCCTCAATACAAGAGAGACATGGACACTGGAGATAGTCCAACAAAGGGCCATGAAGATTGTTAAGAGACTGGAGCGTTTCTCCTATGAATACAGGCTAAAAGCTGGAACTGTTCAGTCTGGAGAAGTGAAGGCTCAGGGAGGATCTTACCAACATATATAAATACATCAAAAAAGGGTGCAAAGAGGACAGAGCCAGGTTATTTTCAGTGGTGCGTGGAAACAGGACAAGAGGCAATGGGCACAAACTGAAACATGGGAAGTTCTGTCTGAACACCAGGAAACACTTTTCACTGTAAGGGTGACGAAGCCCTGGCACAGGTTGCTCAGGGAGATTGTGGAGTCTCCATCCTTGGACATAATCAAAAGCCAGCTAGATATGTTCCTGCACAAGCAGCTCTAGGTGGCATTGCTTGAGCAGAGGTTTGGACCAGATGACCTCCAGAGGTCCCTTCCAACCTCAACAGTTTTGTGATTCTGTGATTTATTTCAGCTACATTCAGTGACAGTCTTAAGAAAACATTGTCCTGTTCTCAATGTGGTCTTTCATAACAGTGAACATAACAGCGTTTCTCTTCCTACTTATAGAAATATACCAGTTAAACTCTGCCAACACTGACATTCAAGTCTACTTAGATCTGTATTAACCTTATTAGAGCTGGAAGCTTTAATACCTTCAAAATCTTCCAGGAAATAACTCACATGACTCCTCAGCTAATGTGCCTTCATCTATGAGAAGGTGCTAATGCAATTTTGACAGATATAATACACATTCATCATTCTCATCATAAGACACAGACACCCTTCTGTGATATTTTGTGGTAACAGTGATATTCCAGGAGATAACTGTCTATCTGTGCTTGAAATGCTCTTATTCCACTGTAACTGAGGAGTATAAACAGAGGCTTAAAACCAAATGATTGGAAGAAAAATAGACCATCATGTCCTTAAAAATGAGATTACTGTGAACACACACAGATGATAGCATGCATGCACTGTAACTGACGCTTCCTACATACAGTCTGCATGTGGTGTATAGAGTACATGTGCATTTTTCATTCTAGGAATGTTTGGATGTACCAGAAACCCAATTAAAATCCTGATTTCCAACTTCCCTGAAGATACATTTTCAAAGAACCAAAGACTAATTGTACTCATGATGCCTTTTGCATTCATAGAAAGCTTTAGATTTTTCTATTGACATTTGCACCTTAAAAATGTTACATATTTGCATGTTGAACACCTGTGTTACTGCATTCATAAATGGATTTTTTAAATCAAAGGATTCATGTTCATCACGATTTGTTAATATTAAATAGATTGAGGGATTTATATGCAGTTTTGTATTCTAACAGTGGTCCATTTCTATTTTGACTAGATTTTCTTTCTTTTCTTTGTGTATAAGTAGGGTATTAACTAAAGAAAATATCTGGTGTCTCCTTTCCTAGTTATGGCTGCCACAGACACATAATTAACACCTAAATTTATGCCATCACAAAAACAACTGTGGAAAAAAAAAATCACTCAAGATTTATCAATATTTTTTTTTTTATTTCTATCATCACATCATCAAGCAGTCAATCACCTTTTATTTTATTTTATAAACTGGAAGATACTTGAATAATTCAACAGCTTTGAAATTTCAGAACTGCCTTCAAATGAATGGTTGTAGTCCCTGATCTCTATTTTAATATGCTACCGGTTATTGCTACACATAATAGCACAATACAGGGTCCAGAATGTCATTTACTCAGTTATTTTCTTGAGTGATTTCAGGGTATGAGCTAAACCACACTACATCACTGTCCTAATAATGAGATTGTTCTGCTGGATAAACGAGCTTCTTGCGGGCTGTACCTGCTGATACGACCCATCACACTAAAATTTTAACATCACTGAGAAAGTCTTCCCCTTAATGTTTCAGGATCATATGTATCGTTTTCAAGGATGAAAATGAGAAAAAAATAAAGCTAATGACTCCTGGGTCCACCGCTACAGCCTGGATTCATACAAAAGCTTAATTTCAATTGATAGGTTTCAGAATTAGTAGAGGTCTTCAAGTTTCCAATGTATTGGTAGAAATCTGAATTCTGGAAATCTAAATGATCTAGGTCTGACAGTTGAAAACAATTCTCCTAAAATATTTAAAACAGTAACAGTAAATTCTCCTAAATTTATTGCATTTAATGCTATTTAAAAAAATAAAAATTAACACATCCATTTTTTCCTGCTTATCTGTGTTTGTAATTCTGTTCTTAATGTAATTTCTTTTGGAGAGGTTTATGCAAAGTCACTGTGATTTCTATTTATTTGTCAGCCACTTCAGGATTTTTGAAGACATTAGCAATTGGCAATGAAATCTGACAAAAAAGTGATCTCATAAATTTTGAGAAATGGATACCTAAGGGAGAAAGCACTAGTTCTTGTTCCTAGAGCCAAGAACTTGTGAAGGGCATTAGCAGATGCAGAAATAAGATAGTAATACGTAGGGACAGTAAATATAATAGGTAGAGAAAGTGAACAAAGGATATTGTAGCAGTGTGGCTAAGATTTTGGGGTAGGGCGGAGAAATATGGGGCATAATCTGTAAAGAAAACAGCCTCTCCTTTACTGGCTGTTCATAAAAAATAAAACTTTTCAAAAGTTTATCAAGTGATTCATAAGATTAAGGATAATTTCCTTAAAACAATTTTCACAGTATTTTACTATCAAAAACACAAACTTAAAACTATCAGTCTGCCCTGGATTATCTCTTTTTACCTTGGCTGTTTCTTTTTGCTTTTTGCTTAGACTAGCTAGCATTAAACCAAAAAAAAAAAAAAAAATTAAGATTTTATACTTCATACGACAGTCATTACAGTGTCTGAGCCAATTAGCTCTATGCAGCATAGCACATGGTATTTTAGTGTGTGCTCTCATTATGAAGAAATGCAAAGGTTGTCTATTTTTGGTTTGTGTACCTTTTTATTTGCTATAAAAATGAACTCCAACAGGAATGAAGAAGCAGAGGTAAGAAACGCAACACACTATGCAGATGAGAAAGAGAATGCAGTCAGTTCCATTCTTAGACCACTTAGATTTTGTACTTTCAAAAAATGTACTTCAAAAAACAGTATAAAATTGGAAACATGAAAAAATATGGATTTATCATTAGTACTAATGTTTTCAAATGACCACATCAAGTATATTTTATACATGATTAAATTTCCTTTTGCACTATGACGGCTATTATAGCTTTGCACATTACTATGCTACACTTCCGTTTGAGATAGCACTTTCATTTTGAAAACCCATTTTTCGTTATCTCAAAAACTCTTGCAAAAATTATGTTGTAGGCTAAAAACTTACACATTTCCTTCTCAGTCTAGAAGTGTGTAGTGGCTGGTATGGAGGGCTGACAGTAAGCGAAAAAGAAGATGTTTACAGACATCTGAGGGAGACAGAAAAATTATTTTGGATACCATTGTCTGTTAAAGAAGTTAGCTCCTAAAAATTGAAATTGTCTCAGCCCCACCTGAGACAAGTTTTAAAAGTGTTAGATTTAGTAGTTGAGGAACCTTGTCAAATGAACTATCCCACAGGAAGAGTAGTAATGAAAAAATAAAGCTATGATTTGCCATAAATTAAGTAAAAATGCTGTATGTCATGGTTTCAGAATACTGCACCAACATCAAACAGATTACATATGTCCAGGTATTGGACTACTTAGAGGAAGAATAAGGGTGAGAATACCTTTATGTCTGCCTGGTGGGAAGTTTTTATGTCATTCTCTCTTTTACCTAAAAATAAATAGTATTTTTTGTCTGAATTAATACTAATTCTTTAATTATCGCTATCATGTTGTAGAAAAAGTTAAACCATGAAAGTTATTTTTAAGAAAAAAGTAGCATAAACATACTATGCAAGACAGAAGCAAAGGAAAAGCAAATGCCTGTGGAACTTCCTAAGTTCCTACTGTAAACCAAGAATTTTTCCTTGATGCCTATTCAGTCCCTCTTTCTTCTTTCAGTCCCTTCTTTTCTGGTTCACTATATTAGGTAGAGTCTTAGTAAACACATAAAGGTAGCCTAGCCCATACTGACCTACCAGGTTATGACGGGTTGACTCCAGCCAGCAGCCAAGCACCCATACAGCTTCTCAATCACTAAGCCCCACGTGCAACAGGACAGGGAAGAGAACAGGAACAGCAAAAGCGAGAAAACTCATTGGTCAAGATAAAGATGGTTTAAGAAGTGAAGGAAAGAGAAAAAACCAAACCAAGTGATGCAAAGACACTCACCACCTACACAAAGACTAATGCCAGCTAGTCTCTGAGCAAGGGCTACCTTGAAAGCCCGAACCTCCTTGTATTTATTGCTGATCATGACATTATTTGGTGTGGAATATCCCTTTGGCCAATTCAGGTTAGCTGTCCCAGCTGTGTCCCCTCACAATCTCTTGCCGACAACCTCCAACCCTACTTCTTTTGGGGAGCAGAATGGGAAAAGGAGAACCCTTGATGTGGTGCAAGCACTGCATCAGCAATAGTCAAAACACAGGTGTGTTATCAACACTGTTCTAGTCACAAATCCAAAACGTGGCACCATACAGGCTGATATGAATAAAAATAACTCCATCCCAGCTAGACCCAGTACACAGGTCCCTAATCTCTTGTGTGCTTCTATGTGCTACCTTCTTTCAGTTATTCATTTTCAGCTCAGAGACCATCTGTACATTCACAGTTACAGCATAGAGATGGCAGCATAATGTCATCAACAGCCAAAAACCACAAGAGTTTGTTTACTAGATTAATTTCCAAAGCCTGATATTAAACTGCATTAATGATCAGTGCCCCTCTGAAATGAATTGTTTTGTCCCTTGTTTCTTGTTTGTTATATCTGCTATACATCCTTATTTGAGGACAGTTCTACATCCTCTGTTTCTTATGTGGCTATGCTAGAGTGTCTGCAGTTCTTTTTGGGCCTTAAGAATACAAGTCTCTCTCCTCCCTGCTCCCCAAACATGCTATGATTTATTTTGAAAGGTAACTTTTGCTCAGTGCCACTGTCATAACATTTCTAATGTTCGCTATGTGATTTAGATATGGAATCTCAACATTACTATGTGAAGAAATTAAGTCTGGTACATATTGGTCTTTTATTTCCCTCTGGAACTGCCAATGACTAAAACAAAATACTAACCCAACCTGAAGACAAGCTACCATGTGAAGTGGTTACACTAATTCCTAACAATTGAACATGCACACATAAGGATGGCTTTTAGAAAGAAGATTTCCAAGAAAAGAGAATCTCTGGACCATACTGGTGTATCACGTTTCATAGCAGATGGCAAATTGTTTAATCTCTTCCATAATCTCTTATTATTTAAACTGCTTCTGAAAATACATTTGTTCTCCAGTAGCTTCATTCTGTAGATTAAGAGGAAGATCAAGGATTTCTTCATATTGGAATTTCAGCAGCATTTGAACAGCAACTGCTGAATATCACAAACAAGTTGCTGAATATCAGCTGAACTGTGATAGCTAAATATGTGTAGACTATCCACTTGGAGTAAATATGAGAAAATTCAGCAGATTAGTTCCTAATACAAGAGGATTAAAATTAATCAAATTACGACATGTGCATCGGAGAGTGCAAACACCTTGTTGCTGTAACTTAGCTGCTAGACATTTCTTAAACTGCATTATCGTGACTACATGACTAGGACCATGCAGAAAGGAAAAGAATTGCAGTGAGCGCTTCAGAAGAGCTGAGACCCAAAGAAACACTATTTCTTTCAAACAGACTTTGAATCAAAGGATCATTTTTTACTTTGAGGTTTCAAAGATTGAAAGATCTAACCATATAATTATTAAGTATATAGAGGCCATGAGGTTGCCAGCAATAGTACATATTAAATTTTTTTTTTACATATTTCTGTTTATTAATCTGTTCCACATTACTTTCACTCTTAAAATACTGGGAGAGAGTTAACATATTGAAACTGTGATCTTGGATTGACAATATCAATATTCTTTGTCAAAGCATATGTTAACTGCATACAACTCCTAGTGATTTTGATGACTCAAACTGTAGACACAGATTTATTTAAAGCCATAAATGTGTCAGACAGACATTTGTATCTATACCTGCAATTAAATAGAAGTTAAAATACAGTATAACATTTAAGAGCATAATGCATATCTAGGAAGGGTTTTCTTTTTCTTTACTCAATATGACAAAGTTATTTATTTCTCCCAAGGTTGACAAGGATTTTTAAATAATCTTCAGAGCGCATCACTGCTTCAATTCAATTAGCTGTGTGTGCATTTGCGCACAAAAGACCTGACCGAGTAATTATGGTGTTCTTGGACAGGGACATGATGTCAATATTTACATCAATAAGTTAATACAAAAACATAGTGCCATCAGAAATCCATTAAGCAAGGCTTTGGCAGCCAACAGTGGTTTTGAGACACTCCAGAAACATTTTAAACACTGGAGGAAAAAATAACTTCCCCCCTAGACGTTCTTGGGCCAGTAAGTGGAGCAGAGTTAGACCCAAAGTCTGAGCCTGGGAGGCGGGAGGGAGGTACGGGGGCACAGAACTCTGGAAGGGCAGCTGCTTTATGGCCTGGTTACGGCTGCCATGGCACCAACGTGTGGCCTGGCAATAAGCACTGTTGCATTGGGACACAAAAGGGTTTTTCCACAGGATAGGTCAGACCAGGATCTGTGCTGCCCTACCTTCAGACAGGAGGAAATAAAGATTAAAGACAGAAAAAAAACAAACAAAACCAAACTGCACCCTCCACATAGCTGTCTCTTCAGCAGATGACACATTTGCTTTAAAACATAGCTGTCCTTTTCAACAGAAATAGGTCTATTCTATGTTGTGTAATTACATATCTTAACAAGTTGTAAAAAAAATACACTGCTAACAGATATTGCTAAATTTTTGGCGGACTACTTTGTGTATATGTGTATATGTATACAAGCATCCAAGGTTCAGAAAGGGACATATTTCCTTTCTCTTTTGCATTTCTTTTTAATCCCGAGAGCCCTTTAAAATTTTCTGTGTGAATGGCTCAGTGGAAAAATAAATTCTTGATACTGCTCTGAAAGTTACTACTAGGACACAATACAGCACCCAGTACCACAACAATTAGAAAACACATACTAGCCAAAATAAGAAACTTCTCCATTACCACTTTGGAATTTGTTAATTTAAATAGATTCCCTTTTATATTAAAACACTGTTATTTAATGACTACCAAAAGTGGAATACAACTGAAAGGGGAGAGAAAAAAAAAAGTATGCTTGTTCCACAAAACTAGAAGAAAATCTTCCATATATGTGCAACACTGGGGAAATTTATCATCAAACTGCTAAAGAAAGAACACATTTACTTGTGAAATAGAAATTAATTTTTAATTGTAGAAGTTTTATGACATATGCTCTTTTCCTGCAGATGCTACCAAGTACAAAACATGGTACTAATAGGAACCTCATGAAAGACTTAGCAAGGAACAACAATATTAACTGAACTTTAAAGAGAAAATATTAACTACAGTAAATCTGCACTCCATGGATTACAAAAAGTCATTATAAATCTGTTTGTACACTTTTTTTTTCCGTTTTAGAAGAACCCATATTATTATAGCATCTGGCATTTTCCTTCTTTTTTTTTTTTTTGTCCATATTAAGTCTAGAAGCTGAAGCTTATGAAAGATATTAAATTTTGTAAATCTTTGCTCCCCAGTTTGACATTTCCTCTGTTCCCATATGCCATGTTTGCCACACTTGAGACAGCTTACCAAAGAGAAAGAGGTCACTAGAGTAATACAGTAGTTCAGTGCTTTAATCTCATTAGGCAAAGGAAATGAAAATCATTACTATTTGAGTTTAAGAAGAAAACTTTGCTGCTTTCACCAAAGCTTACTTTAAAGCTTAGCATGAATGTTTTGGTTGAAGCAAATCTAAAGAAATAGAATGGATTTAATTGAGTTAAGAATCCAAATCCCACAAGACTCAGATAAAAAGCTTCCTCAGGTACCTTTATATATGTGCCTAGCTGCATTGAATTTCAAAGGCAAAATCGAAACATCAAATCATTTCCCTTTCCCTTCTTATGCTATATCCCAGAACATATCCAAAACAAAAATAAGAGTTGCTAGATAAAGCAAACAAAATAAATTCTAGTATTCAAATACATTTTTGCATCCTGACTCAATGAATAGAGTAGAAATATTTTTGGAATGAAAAGTTTTTAGAATGAAATACTGAGAACATTTTCGATCAGGAAAATTTGTCATCTTCAATTGAAAGAGAAATTTTTGATACATTATAAAATAAATTTTTCATTCCCATTTAATTAATAGACATAGAATATTTATCTGATCATGGGACTGCTTTTTCCTACAGCTCCACTGGGACTCATGATCAGGTCAGATGGCTTAGATTTGCCCTAGCAGCCGTGCTTCTTAGTGGTTATCTCATGCAAAATCCTTGCAGCCACAAACCTCATGATGACTGATGAAAACTGAATTACACAACTAGACATAGAAAGACATAGCATGAAAGTTGCACAAGAGAAGGGATTTGGACTTTGGGCATCCAAATCAAAACTTCCAAGGTAAACAAATAATACAATTTTGTGCTGATTTACTTGAAGAATTGTTTCAATTCCACTGAACATAAAAGAAATCTATATTAAAGGAAAAAAAAAAAACCTTGCACTGTCTCCACAGTTATAAGTTTGCATGCCAGATAAGCAAGTGCATACCGAATGCTTATTGACATTTCTCAACGCAAGAAGTAAAGAATTCAGCCCAGTGGTGTTCTCCAACTTCAAACATTTTCCTGGGTGTTTAACCTCTGCAATCAAAATTTGTATGACATTTATGTGGTATTCGTTACATTCCTATATTTGTTGTTAATCATCAGGATTCCAAAGAGAAGGTTTTTCTTTCTTGGTGTAACAATTTGTCTGGGAGAAGGGACAGCATTTGCCAGGAAAGCAGTGGTAACTAGCCATAGACCAAAAGAACACAGGACAAGAAACACAGATACCTCTAGAGAGGGTAAAGTTCCCCAGATACAAATTCGTGTGCCAAAATTGAGATTAAATTCATAGATAAAATTGGCATCAAGATTTATATTTCAGACTAAGGCTGAAGATATTTCTTTACTACAGAGTAGGCACTATGCGTGACTGCACTGGATAAACTTCATAAGAAATTTCTCCCTCTCTGTTTTTAGTTAATTGTACAGCATATGCTCATACTTGAGTTACATGAAAAACTCAGCTACTTTTAATAAGTGAACAACTTTTCTGAATATGTTCAAAAACCTACTAGTGTAAAAGATTAAATAGAAATGTCTATGTTTTAAACTAGAGAAACTGGCCTAGAAACTCATATTACACCTTTCCAGTCACTGAAGGAATGAACATTTTTATAGAGGAATTCAATGAAATTAGAAATGGTTGTAAGAGCACCTTATAACCCAAATATTCCACTGAGAGTAACTTTTATTGAGTGATGCTTCACTCTGTTTGATCTCTGTGCAGCCTTTTTGCTACCTCAAATGCACCGAGGTAAAGAAAACGCTAGTATATTTTTCAAGATAAGGTCACAGAGCTGAAACAGATTTTGATCTGTGATTATTTAAAATTTCTTCAGGGATTGTTCAATTTAGTGACTAATTCACCTTCTATCTATCCTCACTGTCCTCCTCTGCACATATAAGCACACTTAAATGCACAATTTAATTATTAATGGTGAATTTTGCCGCACAGTATAAAGAATACCAATGAGACTGAAATCTGAGTGAGAACTGGAGCTGTGTAATTTGAGGGTCACTGGTGTCATAGCCTGATGCTAATACTGTAGGAAGGCAACATGTGGAATGTACAAACATAGGCTCAGATTTATGCCAGAAGAGAGGAGATTAAGTAGACAAATAGACATAGATCCCATGACCTGTACAGCCAAAGATTAATTTCTGTCTGTATGTCCAGACTGAGAAGAAAAAGGACTAGGGACTTTTTCTGTCAGAAAAAGGAAACTGATTCCCTCTTTTTCTCTCTAAAAGGAATACAACCAAGGGGAATTAAGTAGAAAAAAGGGTATATTAAAAGTATCAGAGAGAATCAAGACTGGATAATCCTGAAAGGCAGAGAAGATGACATTTGAAAAAACAACACAGTTAATAAAATTTCATGTTTGTTTATGAACACCAGTGCTTATACTGCTCCTTATTGTTTTGTTTTATTTTGTTTCTCCTCAGCATCCAAGTCTTTTTCATATACATTCACCAACAAGCAAGTGAAGTTCTCGGAATAGTTCATATTTCCTCCCCAAATTTCCTTTTCTGGGGTAAATAATATATATCAATTTAAAAATGTTCCAACACTAAGTTTATGCATGAACAGTTTGACCGCTTTATGATGTGTTAAACTTAAGGTGTCTCTCATTTTCTTTCTGGAGAGGACTGCAATTTCTGGTAGAAATATATTAGAAGATATAGAAGAGCCTAAAATTGCAACATTCACTTCTGAATTTATGGCAATTCAAATACAAGGAGGAAATTTCACCTGAATACAAGATCCTTCTTGATAATCCAGGTATTCATTTTGCTTGGACTTCCTGCGGTTCCTATGCCTTTGAATGAAAATAACTGTGACATTCTAGTTGCTTCAACGGGTGCCTACACAATAGTTTAACTGCCTGAAATGAGGATACAGCAATAGAGCGACAGACTACCAGGCCTCCCTAAGGAGCCAGGAAAAAACGCCCAGCTTATGTAAAGATAGAGATATAAGTGTTTTCTTTTTTTTAATTGCTGTTCCCCTCCCGCTCCCTGTATAAATATTCATACCTATTCCGAGTGAAAAAAACAGCATAGACATATTTATAAGGCAGGGTGAGGTTGGTTCACTTTAGCCTGGTCTGAGTTGACTGGACATGAAGCAGCCCCATATTAGCACAGAAGAGTGCACAAGCTGTTCAGTTTTGTACTACAGGTTGGGAGCAACTCTGTGCTAATGAGACTGCACAGCTTCCAGTCTGGAGAGCTGCAAAGCTCACAACTGTCAGTCTAAGCATCTCCAAGTAATGCATAATTTCTACTTCCCTTTCGAACACCAGCTCGGTCTCTGAAAGCAGTCAGAGAAGTAACATCAATCCCTCATTCATTTTTTCACACACCTCCCCCAGGGTTCTGTGACTGGTGTCACTCATTGTACCATTTTATAGTAATAAATTAGTGCCACTCCAGTAGCTCAGGATGGCTGTTCACATGGTATTTTTCGGCACATTAGCCAAACAGTAGGAGAAGTCATACGTGTCTCCCATTTGACACTTGAGTCTCATTTTACACTTGGGTTTGTAAACAGACTAAGAAATAATATTTATCAAGCTTCTCCTCAATAAAGTCTTCTTAATGTCAAGGGAAACTTGTCTTTGAGAGTAAAATTGTCTCCAGCTGAGCAATGTTTTCTACACTGCTGTGTTGCAGTCTGTAAGTAAACTTAGCTCTTACATGGGTCATCAGCAGTTTAATTACCACCTTTCTCTAAGGCTTGATCTTTAATAGCAATAAACATACCTAAGGAAAAGGTTTAATTCTATTCATGGCTTAGCCATAGCAAACAAAGTCTTCTACCAGCATAAATATAAAGATTACAATTTTATAGAAAAGGTCTGATTAATATGAATGACCCTGTTGTGGAAGATTTTGGTAAGAATCTCATTTTTTTTCAGCTAACTTCTGAAATTAATGCCACCGTTTTTCTAAAGGATTATTTTATTTAGAAAATTTCACATTAGGATACCCAGAGCTACAAACAGCAAGACAGAATAAAGAAAATCTAAGGTAAGATTATATGCCTCCTGAAATGGCAATGGCAAATCGGTTCTTTAATGTGTCACTAACCAAGAAGGGTAGTGAAGGAAACAAAACCAAAACTAAAACGTGTTTCCTGTGTAGCACGTGTGAAATTTGATGCAATTAAACCTCACTGTGTGGCATATCGTGTATTATTTCACACATATAATAGAGCAAATAAATAGGATGAGGCACATAAGTATTAATCCCAAGATTCTCACAGCCTCAGGAGTCTTGTTTTTTGTTTCCTCAGAAGAGATTTTGTAAATGGTTACAGAAGAAAGAAGGAAAGGCTATTTTTAATGGCAGGAATTGAATGATGAAAATTAAAAAATTATTAACTTGGAATACTTTACATCATTATATATGAACTCTAGATTATATTACTTTTTATTATTATAAAAATGTTATTACTAAGTCCATAGTTAAGGCCACATTGAGATTTGCGCTGAGAGCAGGATTTTAATCCTTCCATTTCACACTTCATTGATTGACGCTCTTTTCCAGACTTAACACAACATCTTCAGAGCAGAACTGATTTTTTTTTCCTGGAAAATACTCTGTCTCAGAGAAAATACTATAATACTAAACAGGTCAGTTCAGGATTTCTCTATCACCTTCTAGATGCCTGCCATTTTTCTTCTCAAAATTACAATAATAACGCAGTTCAAATTTACATCATATATGCATGTATATAGCCACATTTTAGACGGGTCACATTTCAAACCACATTTTATTCCATTTATGCATTATAACCCCCACATAAACGCAGAATTAGTGATTTAAGAGCTTGACTTCTCTATTCAGCATCTGACCCTATCTCTATGACCCTCTCTCTATGACACACTTGCATCTTCAGCTTTTTGAAGAAGAGATAATTGCAGGAGCTTCAGCAGAATTATCTGTTCATTTCACTGAAATCAGGGTGCCTGTGAAAGGGGGTCAATCTTAATAAAAATTCTTTTTTGAAAGAAAGTTGGGAAAAAACCCAAGCAGACAATATTAAACATTAAACTCAAAAATATTTTCACTTTTCCTTTGAAATAATTATATTTTGTATTTATAATACTGCACAACAGAATTTAATGTAAAATATCAGCGCTTGAAATAAAACATTTACTAGAAATGAAATTTTTTTCTTTTTTTGTGACAAAATGGTCAAACATTGTTATTCATAACAAATTCAGATTTTAAAATGAACCCTCCTTCACAAAATTGTATTACCAGCTTCTGGACTCACCTTATCCAGTAAAAATTCCTGCATTCCTTTCATTGGAAAGTTCTTTATCTATGAAGAAGTTCCCTGACTCGACCCTCAGTCAGGAGTCACACGACTACCTCCATATGGACTGCACAAGAAACCAGTCGGCCGCTGAAGAACTTTCTTTTTCCTTCCCTCTCAGCACCCTGCTTTTGACAGGACTGTCCTGTCTGTATTGGAGTGTGGTTTCTAATTAGTGGGAAAGAGGACATTCAGATTTTGCAACTATTACAGGCATACAGGTATGCCAGGCATACATCTCTCCTCTGTTGTCTTACATTTTGCCTATTCTGATGTTGCTGAAGGGGATCATCACAACAGATAAATTACAGCCCAGCTAGCTGGCAAATGTATTAAAAAATGTACTTGTCTAAAAAAAGAGAGGAGCCCACTGCAGCCAGGTATAGTAAAACTGTCAGAAAAGGGCAAATTAATAAGTGACAGACACGCTCATGAGAGACTGGGGTTTCACTTTGGCAAAAAGGTTTTAGAAATAGAATGTTTTTCTGTTGCTCTTTGTTTTCCAGGCATATTGGAAATTTTCAGCTTGACAAGAAAATTAATTGATGTATAATGTTTTCACTTCATCTTTCACTTCTCCACTTTCTTTTTAAGGGATTCCTATGCTTGTTTTTTTCTTTTCCACCAGATATCCAACATAGCACTAAAAAGTTACAAAATATTGCCTGCAATGAAAAAAATTCAGTAGAATATCAAATAATTCCTATTATGATACAAATAAATACCTTGACAAGGAAACAGAAAAAAGTTTTTAGAACTAACCAACAGTGTTATGTGCCAGATATTTTGTTTCCAGACTGAAATATCCTGAAGATCTATTGTGGAAACCATGTTTAAAAGACCCATTTGAATATCTAGTCCCATCAAGGCATTCAAACTGTAGAATTATTCAAATGTAGAATTATTAATTCCTTTGTGAATTAGGACCTATTGAAAAAGTCACTACATAATGTAGTAGTAGAAGTATTAACCACTGCAGACAAAAGACATTGAAATTAAACTCTAAAATGTTAGAATTAAAAAAGTTACATAGTAAACACATGGTGATGCAAAATCATCCAAAAATAAATAAGAAAATGAAGATTTCATAAATTAATATTTCAGCCTTTTCCTTGAGTTGCCAACAGCTGTTTAGCTTTTAATTTAATCTGCATAGAAACGCATTTTTCTGTCTTTTATTAGACAATTCTTGATATCATAAGATCCATTTCACCAAAATTAACATGTAGAGATACTGGAGGTTAATGAAAACAACTTTTCACATGAAAACATGCAATATCTACTTGAATACTAAATAAAATGAAGTATACACAAATAAAAATGAAATCCATCGAGATGTATCAGAGAGTAAAACTACTCCTAGACACTATTGTAAAGTGTGCCTACTAGGTACAGACTTTGAAAGAAATAATAAAAAAAAAAAACACTTTTTCTCTCCTTTAATAAAACAGCCTACTGTTCTTAATGACAGGTCTGGGCCAGGTCTTCTGGGTCAATGGTCCTAGTTGTCTATCATCTTAATTTATATAAATTCTTATCTCAAGACTATTTATATACATTTTCTTAAACTCCTACTTGAAATTGCTTCATAATGTCCTTCCTCTAGTGTTTAGAAACTATCTTGTAACTCATAGCCCAAACCGTATACCTTCCATTTTTCCGTAGTCAATTTAGATTTGCACTTTGTGCAAGTGTACCTCATTTATTTTCTCTGATTTGTGTCCAGCAATTTGGAAAATTCCTACAACCACCTTATGGTCATCTCTTATGCTTATCTGAAATGCAGAGGGGAGAAAAAATATTTTCATTCATCAACATCTATCTTGATTACTGTAGTACGAGGACACTCCCCTTTGAACAGGTGGGATATTACTAGTAGTACCAAGAAGCATATTTGTAGCATAAAATTCTATTAACAAAACAATGTTTTATCTTTTGAAGGCACATTAAAAATCTTGGAAAAGGTGTACTTTAAAGACAAAATTACAAAACAGCTGCACTGAAAATAATTTCTTCAGCTACTGATGCTACAAGTTGGCCTCTATCAGATGGGTCCAGATTTGACAGAACAAAACAACAACCTTACTAATTTTAATAAATCCTTAAAGAAATTCTTAACAATATCTTTATCAATCCTCAATATGGTCACATTAGACTATATTCAGTTATTTCCTTTAAGGGTTTCTCCATTTTGATTAAAACAATTTGAGTTTATACTACAGTCTGTAGAGTCCATAGAAAAATGTTGTCATGTCTCCTTTGCTTATTTTTTCCCTTGTGTCCCTAGCTAAACAGATTCACAAATACAGTTTCATAACTGAAAACATGATATGATGCCTGGAAGAATTTGAGATCCCTCCAAGAGAACAATTACACACAATTTTCATTCTCTGTTTGGTAATTATGATATATTATTGACATTTTAGATCTATTGCAAAAGTACACACAGAGAAGCAGTGGATTCCAATACAGAGAGAAAACAACACCATAAGCACTATATTTCCTTTATTTTACCAAGACGTAATTCTTAAGCCCGATCCAATTCAGATATTGCAAAACATATGGAAAATTATCACATTGGGGACTACTCAGACTGTCTACTTTAGGTATCTAAGTTGAGTGCCTAACAGAAACTTGGTTTCCTGTCTACTCAATAGAGAAAGAGCTGTGAGGGGGCAACCTGGAATGTGAAAATTAAGCACTTAAAATTAGGTGGTGACTACATTGCCTGTGTATGCAGATGGAGACCCTGAGCACTGAATCCTGTGAGGAGAGACCTCACGTTGGGGTGGCAATGGCAGCATCTGCCCCTGCTGTCCTGTGCACCTCTGCTGCAAGGACAGATTATCTGCCTGCATAGAAGCGAACGAACAAAGAAGAAATACAGCACAACAGATGAATTAAGACCAAGGTCGTTGCCAGTTTATCCAATGATACTAGATTATGAACTGTGATAAGTCCTGCAACGAGGATAGGAAACCACAGAAGATGGTTATGCTGCGTAGCCACAGATAATAACCACTGCAATTTCTAAGACAGAGGGTCAGCACTTGTAGAGCAGAGCAGGTACCCATGTTTGTGAACAGACTTTTCCTTCTTGCCAAAAGAACATCGTAACCCCCAGTTTCCCAGTGAAAGAAAATAATCTCTTATCTTTTTTGTTTTGTGGTCCATACATACTCACTAACGATATACTTCCTCATCCCTTTCCCCACACCCTTGCCAAGAGGAGGGTTGGAAGGGAAGAGAGAAAACCAAGGTGGCATTGCTTCTGAGAACCACTGGTTGAGCATGTTTCCTCTCCTTTCAGCAGAACACAAGATGACTCCCTGCTGTGAGCATGAGTCTCCCAAAATCGGCTCTCAGCAGCTGTCAAGCAAGAGTCAAGCTAGCTAGGCTGTGTGAAGAAATCAGGCAACTGAACCAACCCAGGGGTTGAAGTCATCCCTCAGTGCTCCACAGATATTCTGCTCAAAAACATTTCAAAATCCACACACAAACACATTACAGCAGATCGGTTTCACCCGGTGAGAAACAAATTAACATCTGTCTAGAAAATGATGCTCTGTTGTACACTTTGTCCTTCTCTGCAACTCCCCCTCCAGTTTTCATTCAATTTTAATTCCTGTGCAGTTCTGTTTTTCTGAAGAGTGAACAACTGAGGGATTGCAACTCTGAACTGCATGTTTTCTAGCTAGTGAAAAATATATGTGTTCTAGTAGGTGTTCTTGCCAAGACAAATACAATGTAAAAACATAGCGATTTTCATTAAGCCTGCTTTGTCAGATATGGGATTTTCAGAGTCCCTGAATTCAGTAATAATATTATCTGCTCTAAGAGATTAGGTAAGCAAGTGCTAATTAAACTGCTGGACCACAGCCAAGCTATCACTGCTAGACAAGAGTTACCTAAACAGATGCATCTCAAAAAAAAGACAAGAGATGCTGCTCTAAAATCGTGTCTGGTTTTTCAGTTCACCAAACCATGCAGATGATACAGTCATGAAGCCTGCAAAAATAATGGATTTTGTCTTTTTGTTTGGGAAAGAATTAATGAAAAAGTTGAACTAAAAAAACCCCTCACAAACCAAAACTCTTAATGGCATCAAAACTGCAACACAACAAACATGATTTCTGTAAACTCTGTAAGTTTCTGAAGATGGTCCCAGTACTTTGCCCCTTTCAGCTGCAGGAAAGGTTTATCTTTCACCCCCCTGTAGATCAGTGTAATACAATTAGTTAGAGACTCAGGATATTACCTACTAATTCTAGTATCCATAAATAATAACAACAATAAAAATAGTAATATAAATTAGAAGACAAACTATAGGATAGTGAAGGCAAAAAATCACACTTTCACAGACATACGAGCTACCTCACTGCATCTCACTGGCTATTTTAGAAGGGTCATTAGCTCACATGAATTCAAAGTCTAAAGATACCTGTGAGTAAAGTGTTACAGGCAGCTTCCTGTTACCCATTGTGAAAATCAAAAATGGGATTTCAGCACTAGGATCATTTCAAGCCTTCTAAAAGGCCTTTACAATATTCAACTGGACCTTCACTTTGATGGCTAGATCTGTTCAGCACTTTTTACGTGCTTTTTCTAAATGTGATGCAGCTCTGGTAATGATGAAAAGGAGTACTTCAAATGTGTGGTACTCGCTTTCTCAAAGAGTAAAGCTGCTACATACATTTTTTAAGATGGAAGTTTTATTTACCATTCCATCAATCTCATCTGTACCCAAAGTATAAAATGGTATTTAATGAAAATGAGTGAGAATTATTAATTAGGAGGGTTTGAAAACCTGTTCCAAAATATGCAAATACAGATAAATCAAAAAATTGTAAAAAAAATGCATTGTTGCACAAGGCTGGCAAAAACATCTCCAAACTTTTATAATAACCAACAGTACTTTTAAGTGCCAACTTTTATTCTGTATTGGCAATGCGAAGTTTTACTTTTTTAAAAAAAAAAATATATACTGTGATTAGTATTTTCCTTTTTATACTTGGAGAGAAGGATTAAGAATAATTTAAAAATTAAGTTTCTGTTGCTACTGAAGTATTTTCTTAACCTTCATCTATGCTTTTTGACCTTCATTGGAATAATATAATAACGGCAGAGTAAGAAGTAGCACATGGGTCTTGGTTCCTTAGTATCTTAAAATTTCTCTGTGAAAACTTAAAATTTTCAGGAAAGAAGTATTTTGATGATCTTAATTTTCTACTGAATATAAATCCATTCCATGACATTTCCAGCTATTAGGAATTCATAACAAGTCCTTTATAATGGGATTTAAAAGGAAAAATAAGATCATGCATGGATCTTAGTGTTCACAGGCTACAAATGGAATAAATTATTCTTACATCGCTGTTCATTGTAGAATAGAATGTCTTAAGGTAACAGAAGAGACAACCTCGATTTTCAGACAAGAAAGCTTTAAAAGGAAATATTTTTCTTAAAACAAAAACCCTCAAGTTAATGGTGTAGCTATGCAGCTCAGTAAATTACAAAGTCACAGATGAGCTGAGGCTGGGGGGCACCTCTGGAGATCATCTAGTCCAAGTCCCTGATCAGAGCAGGGTCAGAGAGAGCAGGCTGCCCAGAGTCCCGTGCAGTTGAGTTTTGAATATCTCCAAAGATGGAGACTCCACAACTTTGATGAGCAACACATTCCAGTGCATGACCACCCTCACAGTAAAGAAGTTTTTTCTTATGTTAAAGTTGAATTTCCCGTGTTTCAGTTCTGTCTGAACTCTGACTCTTGCTCTGTCACTGGGCACCACTAAGAAGAGTCTGGGTCTGGGAAGGAACAAAAAGAAATAACCATATCTGTACATATTTTAGTTTTGGTAGAAAATCAATTCTTCCTGTTGGTCACCTCCAGGTACCCAGTCCAGTGACAATAAAAGATATACTTAACCAGGAAAAAAAAGGTATAATAGATAGCCTTTACAAAACAACGTTGCTCCAATGTATGTGAATATTGCAATATTAATTAAAAATATCAATGATTACAAATGAATAACTGCCATATATTAAACATATTGCACACGAAGTATCACAAAGGAGCAGTAATACCAAAACATACTTTCTCTTCTTTGACAGAGAGGTTGAACTTCACGGGTATGGTATTTTAGGGTTACTAACTAAGGACTCAAAACCTCATAGCTTTTCCTTGCTATCTACACTTCATAATTCCATTTATCTTCTGAGGGTTCAGAAATCCCAAAACTGAACATTTCTAACCCTTCAGATTCCATATCTTATTACTTAAAGGTAAGCGACAACTTAAAAGTTGCGCTACTTACCTGTTTTTTAAACAACAAAAAAATTCACAATGCATGTAAACAAGCTTTTATCTGTATTCAGTTCCCCTTTTACACAGGAACGATTAGCTCAATTTTCATAATTTCAGATGACAAGCTGTCAAAAACATGCTTTTCCCCCTCCTGATTAATCTTGAAAAAGCACTACCTCTCTCCTATTAAATTCTACAAAATCACTAACCAGAATATTTAGTGCCTTTAAAAAAAAAAAAAAAAAAAGAAAAAAGAAAGCATGCAGTACTTCATGACAAAGCTGCTTATGATGTATAGGAGTTTACATAAAAGTGCCATTTTTCTTCTCCCAGGCATCTGATCAAGTACTGCACATATATGACAGAATTCTCAGAGGTTATTAAAAGAGTATTGATAGAGAACAGGTGAAGTAATGTTTAAAAACATTAAGTATTGATTTATAAATCCAGTAAAACAAATTAGTGAATCATCTATTTCTTGAAATAATTCTGATCTTGCTTCTTTCCCTAACTTCCTAAATAGACATTTTTGTTAACAGACGAGACACTGTGCAATGCTGATACTCATGTAGGGGAAAAAACAGTTTATTCCCACTTCAGCTGTACTATGCTTGTAATTCAGGAAGCTTACAAAATACTTGGTGTTCATTTCTATTTTGCTTTCCAAATTTCTTTCACTTCCCTAGAAAGTGTATTTCTGCTCATTGAGTTCTGTTCTTAGTTGTATGAAGTTTTATTAACACTTTTCGCCTGGCTTTGTCACTTTAAGGGCTTGCTGAAGCCTCTCCCAGTGAGATCAGAACCTGACAAGGAAGAGGAGGAAGAGACGGATGCATAGCTGTCAGCGAGTGCCACTTTGCCATAGACTTGGCAGGTCTTCTCTAGATACTGAAAATTTGTTCCTGAAATACTTACACAAAGGCTTATTTTTAAGAAATTCCATGGCTAAAGTTAATAAGACCTCCCACATGCTGAGGGTTATTCAGACGTCAAACATCTGCAAAACTGAGACCAAGCAGACTCTCCTCTGCTTCTTTTTCTTTCCGGCTTTTCCACCCTCCATTCTACCATTTCAAGCAGGTAAGAAGCTGGGAAGTAGATTTGATGTAGTAAAGCACGTGAACACAAACAGCGTGTTAGTGAATGATATCTACAATTTATATTTGACAGGCAGAATGTGGTCTTCCTCTCTTGTATCTTTGGCTTACTGAAACCCACACCGTAATTCAGTACGCCGTTGGTGAGGAGTCCCATTTTCTGAAGCTTTTGCCAGAATAGGCACGAATGAGCCAGCATCGTGCAGCACAGAGGCTCTCAAAACCTTTCAATGCCTGAAACATCAGTAATTATTTAGTCAGGAAGCACACAGAGGAATTAATCCCTACCTAAGAAGCATTTATTGTTGCGGCAATAAATCCCCTTATATCAGCATGAGTTGTCCATACTTTCATAATTGAGCTCTTTTTTTTCCCCTGTAAGCTTCATGTAATTACATATTCAGAAAAATTCAGTGTAGCAGACTTCAGGTTTACCTATCATATGTCTTACAGACCTCATTAGGAAAAAAAACGGGCTGTGTGAAGAAAATAATTCATTTTAAGGTTTCAAACACATTAAATTTGCAGGTGGATCTTAGAATTTTGTATCATTTTTCTCTGGCATATATATTCATTGTGTCTATATAAGTGTAAGTGTAAGTATGTGTATTACATAGCTTAAAGAGTGTTAAGAATGCTCCTAATCTGGTAACAATGAACATTAAAGCTAGCAGATTTTTTTCTATTTCCTTCTATTTGCTTCCTAATTTCAAAGAAGGCCCCCTCTCCCCTGTGTTCATAAAGGAACAAAGAAAACTCAGAAAAAAACCCAAACACACACATACACCAAAAAACCCAATCACCAGGTCTAAGATTCAGAAATTAACCCCCTTCCTAAGTCCATCAAATGGAAAACATCTACTCATATATAAGCTTTTCCTTTCTTGGTGCTGTTTTACACACATACATTGGGTTTATAACTTGGATTATGATTAGGTAAATACATAACACTTAACTACATTTTTTCCTTCCTTTATTTTTCCTCCTCCTATTATATTTAAACTGTGCCTCATTTTGTACTATTAGTTTTAATCACAGTTATAAAAAATCCACAAGATTCTCATAGTCTAAGCAAACATGGTCAAAAAAAAAAAAAAGCTCATTTGAAATGCTTCATTCATCCAACTCTTCCAGTAGCTTTTGTCAGATTTAGAGCAGAGGTATCAGTAGCAACACCACAGTTAATGCTGTATCGAGTTGCACACTTAAAGTAGGAATTAAATTTTCCCATTTCATCCTTCGGTGATTAAAATTAGACTCCAAATGATGTAGAAACTCTTCAAAAGATAAGTATGTACCAGGCAATTTACAGATGAACATTTGAAAATAATTCCCTATTAAACATTTTCCCCAAGAGCCTTAATACGCTGAGCTGGCATCACCTTAATATCACAAATGCAACGATTTTTCACAAATATACCCTAGTCTTAGAAACTTTCAGATTCAAAATGCTTTTTAGGTAGGCGTTTAAACATTATTATTGACTTTATGTCTCTTTTTTCACGTAAAAATCAAACAAGATCATGTGCTGAATCATTCATCTCTGCCTAGGCCACGTAAATACCTCTGTGCTTTATTTGTACTAAAGCCTGGTCACCTCCGTAGCCCTGACTGTAGCTATTACTATAGTCTTCCTCCAGATTGATTATGAAAAGAATAAAATTGTGTCAGTACTACTAAGTCCTTAGATGTTCCCAACTTGTTTTACTGGAAAACCCAGAAAATTCTTGCAGTTCCTTAAGCCAAGGAAAAAAGTATCATGACAGGCATCCTTCAATTAAAAATAATAATAGTTGTGTATTTTCCGTTGCCTTCCTCAAGTACCTCTTTCTCTCTCAGCTGAGGGGTGTTCTGAGGTAACTACATGGGCTGCAATAGCCCAGTGGGATCTGCAGGCAGCCAGAACAAACCAATTGCAATTCACCTCAGCCACAAGGTCATATATTTCCCGTGACCCAGATATCTTCAAAACCAGTTCTAACATATTTTAAAAGACATTCAGTATTTCATAATAATATTCATATCTTTTAACTAGTTACAGGGTTTTTCTGTTTCAGAGTGATGGTATCTTTTGTGTTGTGTTCAAGTAAAGAAGCAAAGAATACTGGATAAAAGCAAAGCTTTAAAATTACAATGTTAAAATTAATCAGAGGTATTGAACAGATTATTGTGAATAACTTCAGCAAATCCACTTTGTTGATAAAATAATTACAAATAAATCAAGGTATTTTTAAAAATCTTCTTGCGTCCCATAGCAGAAGGGCTTTTTCCTACAGAAAGACCTTACTAGTTTTACAAAACTACCGTGAAGCACATTTTAATGTGATTATATTTTCCGTCCACAGATACCAACATAATTCAAATGACACAGGTGTGCTATTGAATTTGTACTGTCCTTTAAGTTGAAGCCCCATGGTGTTTGCCAAAATGATTAAAAATTAATACCAAAGTAATATATTCCTGCAAAATTTATAGGACCTTGTCTAGCAGAGTTACCAGTGGTTCCTTGAGCATAAATCCTAAGTGGAGTTATGCTGTGCAAACTGTCATTTTAATCTCCTTTAGCTTCTTTTACAAACTCACCCTGCCTATATTATTTGTTGAAACCTCAACAAGTCTCTCTCTGGGCGTTGTTCAAGATCACATAATAGTGTCTTCACAGTACCATCTTACTGTTTAACAGATGGATTGTTAGCACAGAGTGCAATAATTTTTTTCCAATATACAATGTCTGGTACGCAAACATTAAAGCCATGAAAAAAAAAGTGACTTTGATACGGTTATTCTGTCATAAAATAAATTTTATTCAGTTTAGACACTCTTACAGTGTAAGCACCAGGGTGGAAATTACCAGTAGCGTGTATAAAAGCCCAACCTAAATATTTGCAAGACCAGAGGTATGCAGCATTTTAAAAAGAAAGATGGTGGTTCCTACTGAATGGTTTGAAAGAACCATTGCAGGTTGGGAATCTTAAGTGCTGTATAAGAACTCCAATTACTTAACAGTCAATATCTGACTTCACACTGAGGCAAACCCATCAACAAGATTGCAAAAGCTAACTGGTAAGCACCTGACTGTTGTCAGATCCAGCTTTGCGTTTTGCATGAACAGTCGCAAATTAAGCTTTGGGCTTCTCACAGTGCTCTCATACATGGCTTCCCCTAGACAAATGGTTCTGGTTCAAGACCATCTGAAAGAAAATTACATAAGCTGAAAGACATTTCATTTTATTGACTTTATTTAATTTGTAGCTTATTTGTGACCTGTAGAGGTAGTTGGATCATCTTTTTCTCTGAGATAAAGTTCCCTGAGTATAAATTAGTTGGAAATCCTGCCATGATGTTCTTTCCAAGGGTTTCCCTGCTCTAGGTCTTCTTAAGCTTTACAAGAGTTTTAAGCAACCTAACACAAAGACAAACAACAATGTACTTGACTCGACCAGTACCCCAGAGGACCCCAAAGTGTATTTGCTATAGCTGTTCCCCAACAGTGATGCCAGACAGCTCGCTGATGAGTATTTGTGAAACTTTCCAGTATCCCAGTCTGCCTCCCAGCCTATTCAAATGCCACTGATTTTGAGTACAGCAAAAAAACTAACATGAATTGGCCTTACACGATTAATAAAGTACTTAGCCATCACAAAAAAAGTTTTTTTGGTTTATTTTGCTGCACTCAGGCATTCATGCTGCCAAAAAACAAATGATTCCGCTGGAAATCATATAATGTTCCATAGAGATGGCAGGCTTTTTTAATTGTATTTAGGGAGAAGTAATTGCAGAGGCTGCTCTGCTTTCCAAAAATAGATATCTGCAAGACAAATTAATTTCACATTTGCATTTTATAGCCTCTTCACTGAAGTATTTTCCCTCAAAATATGTGAGTTCAAGAAAAGTAACACATTATTAGTCACTTTTTCAAAAACACCAAATATGCAATATATATTACCTAAAAGCCTCTGCTTTATTTTGTAGCATAAGTTTCTTCTTTGAAATGTTTTACATGAAATACATGACAGAATTGTCACCTTATTTTGGAGTTTATGATATAAACAAGGTCACTGTACAATTCAGAGCACAAAAGCTTGTTTTCTGATGGGGGAAAAAAATGAGTCTTAGTGTCACACTATAAAGTTAATTGGAACACTGGGAAAAGATATTTCAGGTAAGTAGCTACAGTAGATATTTCTTTGCCACCATGTATAGATATTTTTCTCTGAATCCATCAGTTTAGTTACATTTTTTCTAAGAGAGTAATTTAAATTATGCATAAAGCTTCTCTCTAACCTATTCTATATTGATATCAATAGAACATGCAGATCTTCATCAAGATGCTCTTGCTGGGAAACAAAGTTCACTGCAAAAGGCTAAGTTTACAAGGAGTTGTGAAGGCCAGTTTCTTGTTTTCTGGACCTGTTCTTCTCAGCACTAATTGCTCAAATCTTTGTTTTCAATTTGCTGGACAGGATAACTGTTATAACATGCTTACACAAAGTGCTTTGCACTCATTCTAAGCGGAAGCACAGCGGTTACAGCCAGATGAGTCAAGCTCAAAGCAATTGTTCCTCATTTATTACTTTCAGTAATAACAACGTTCCACAACTTCTGATTATTGGTCAAGTCTTTTGGTAAAGTTGAAAACAGAGGAAGAATTAACTCATGATAAGAAGACAGGTGACTGAACCCTTACCAGGTATGGTTTATCTATGGATGACTCTTGTGACTAGGATTAAAATTTACAGTAATGACATAATCAGATGACTCTGATGTTTCTTGTGATGAGTATTTAAAATCAGAAATGCTAGCTTAGGCTAGGGGCAATTAGCCAAGCTTTATAGTTCCTTTATCTCTACCTGTTGATCTGATTTTAGCCTTATCTGACTTGCTTAACTTGTCAGCCTCCAGATGCAAATAACTTCCTGAAGAATGAAGAGGAAACACAAGCTTTATGTTTTCAGCAGAGTAAAGCAGAAGATGGAAATAAGGATAAGAAGTTTTACACATCCTGTAAGAGAATAGGAAGGATAGATTACTCAAAAGGATTTTTTTCCAAAGCACTGACAAAGCTCTTAGAGCTTTTGCCAAAATACACCTCTGAGCAGCGTTAAAAATGTTCATACTATCCTTTCAGAAAGTATTAAACAATCTGTACAAATACAAGTACTTGTTATGTATTAGCATACATAAAAGAGCATTTCTGGTGCTAATTGTTTCAACTAGATTTTTCAATAATAATATTGGTATAACATTATGAGGTGCAATCTGGAATAAAAAGAATGACTGTAAGAGTGAATAGTAAGTTGCATGACAAACTACTTCCAGCTGGCAATGCTTTGCCTTAAGTGACTCCTTGAAAATGCAATGTAAATTAGAGGCCAGCTTCTGTAACAGAATTTGATATTAGTTCATTGATACACTTTTAATAGAAAAATTCCTGTCTATGAAAGGTCTTGGGTAAACATTTATTTTTAGGCAAACATGCATCTTCGCAGCCATACAAAATAAAGAGGAAAACAAAACATTGTAATAACGGATAAAAAATTAATTTACCTTCCATTTTCTACACACATATGAGAAAACCACAAATCATTTTATACAGGACAGTGCTTTTTATATATGTGTACATATAAGAACAGTCTCTTAACATCTTTGCAGTTGTTTTTCTCCTCTTCACTCAAAAGAACCCTTTCAATATTAAGACTGAAATATCAAGCAGTGAAGATCTAGCTCTATTGCTAGAATTGTCATGCATGAAACCCACAGATCAGCTGCAAACACCTTCTGGATAAATAGTATTTCTTATGTACCTTTGAAAGTCTCATCTGCATTATAATAATTAATATATGTGTGTGTCCCCCAAATTATTGTAACAATACCAATCTGTCTGCATCTTTTAGAAAGTATCCTATTACCAAACTATTTTGCTTTTTCTCTTCCAAATTTTGATTTTTTTCCTCCCACCGATTCACATTGTTGTGAGATCTAGGACAGGCATCACTCAGCCCTGAGCCTGAAAAAAAACAGAGGATCTCTTGATCCTGCTGAGTCAGAAAATGTTTCTTTATGCCACAGGAAGGGAGTAACTGGCAGCTTTCCAATAGGATTCACTACAGGATGTAAACACAAAGCAGAGGAGTTACTTCACACTAGGTACACTAGTTTGCTGCTTTCAATTATATAATGTTACTGGCACAAAAAGAAAGAAACTCAGACGTGAAACAAATCCTTTCCAGATTACTGGAGAATATATTTGTAGAATGAATTATCTGATTACTAAAACTACATTCACATAAGGAAGTTCACCATTAGTCCCTTGCTGTGAGGCAATATAAAATTAAATCATCTAACATCAAGCACCTCAAGGTTGAGACAAAAAATTTCAAATTTTATGTTTGACGGTAAGTAAAATGAATAGTAAAGGTACTTCTGGTCTTATTACCTTCAGAAGGATGTCACTGCTGGCATTCAGTAGAGTCTGACTACGGCAAGGTTACATTGCAACCTTCAGCAAATTCTGCCCTTCATCGTTCTTCATATTGAAAATCCGTCTCTCACAGCTTTGTTTCATTTTGTTCCATGTGACTTACAAGGTATTTGGGGCCGGGGCAGTGCCTTTATGAGTATGTGTACAGTGCTGATCACTGTCAGATTCTGAGCTGTACCAGACACTGCATGTGTACACGACACATGTACACTGTACATGACACAATGCTGTGATTATCACTTAGCATACTTCTTTCATCCATGAACAGTGTTACAAAATGACTTAAATTTATCATTGCTTTCGATACCCTATTTTTTTTTTATTATGACAAATATGGTAAGACACTTGTAACTTGGTAACAACTTCTTGAGACACAAAAAAAACCCCTGAAACCCCAAAAGACAAAATGAAATGGTGTTTTATGATAAGAACACAAGTAGAGAATTATGAGGAATAGAACACTCCTTTTAAATCCCCCTCTGTCAAACCCAAGAATTTTTTTTTATTTATTTTTTTTTTTGGGTATACAGATGAGAACTATTACTCCAATAAGGATAGAATGCCTATAAAATGGTATTTCTGTGAAAAGAAAGCTCAGGTAAAAAGAATGGTACTGAAAGAAATGTTGTGTAACATGGATTCTTTTTTTAAATAAATTTTATTGTCTCACTCCTTAATTTCCAGTAATGTACAAAATCAGTCTACAGCTTCAGCGCTCAGCAGCGTTCGTAAATTTGACCTAGAACTGGTTTCCAACTGAAAAACAATGTTGGATAAAAGCCGCCTTCTTGCTCTCTTCTTACCCACAGAGATGATCTATTTCTGCAAGTCAAGCTGTACATCACCTGTGCTGTGTCAGAAAGCGCGCTCATGCACTGACACTGTGTCACATAAGTAAACAAGAGTAGTTACACTACCAATAATGCAAGACACCTCCACTCACTAATATTTGAACTTCTCCCTTGATTTGCCTTGAAGGAAGGGGAAAAAAACCACATCAGTTATTGGCTCTTACTGTGATCATTTGACATAAGACACTCAGGTTCAGCAACATCTTACTTCACAAGTAGATTTTACTGTTATATATCCCTTATCAAGAGCATCAGTGTTGTAAAAAATTCAGCTTATCACAGTACATATTTCTATAATCTCCGACCTCTCTTGTGCTCTGAGCCCAGAATAGTCCCATATCCTTCAGCAGCAATTCTGTACTTTCTTTCACCAGGTATGATTGTAATATACCATCCTGTCAGCTCCTGGCAGGCTGCGCGGTTGCAATTTTCATTTGAACTATAAATCTTTTTTTAAGTAGGTATTTGTTTAGCTTATGTACTCAATAAGTTGGTTTTGGTTTATTTTTCTTTTTCCTTCCCCTCAGAAAAAGCGAAAGTCTGAAATAGATATTCTGGAACATTTCCTTCTTGTTTCTCTTTTTTTTTTTTTTTTAAGCAGTGAAGTCTGCAAACATTGTTGACATATGTAAGACTATCAATTTGCCTTCATTGTAATCTATCATACCAACCAGACTTGTTTAACTTTTTCTTGGCTCTCCTCCTATCGTTTTTTTTAAATAACATGCTGCTCTCATATTTTGGAATTTCAACCCTGTCACCGGGACCACCTCTCTGTGTATACATTCACCCCACAGCTATCTATAACTCTGAATGTACTAACACAATATAAATATCAAAGTGTAAGAGTAATGTTTAAACACCTCTTAACATGTTTGTCTCGCAATTTTGATCCTATTTGTCTATCCACATTCAGTAAAGCGGATGGTTTGTAAGCATTTAGATTATGAGCTTTACCACCAGCAGTTGTTCACAAGTATAATCAAAAGCACTGAAAAAATGTTCATAATTTATCATCAGCAACCTTCTAGGAAATTAATCATAGTTTCGTGAAAAAATGAATCTTCCTTCCTTCTCCTGTATTTCTTCAAGAGGTCTATCATCTTCAAGACAACACCCACAAAAGCTACTGAATCTTTCTTCTATAGTTTGAAAGAGACATTGACTTGAACTGAAATTTGACTCCATATTTTCAGAAAGGTTTGGAGGTGTCCCATCATTGCACTTGTAACTGGGTTGCTGATGCAAATCTGAGTACACAAATCTGATTTGAAAGGCAAAGCATTTTTCTGCCCAAAGTTAATTTTATCAGCGCAAAAATTAAGGTTAGAAGGAAACTTCCATCCCTCCTTAAGTCTCAGAATGTCAGAAAGCACAATGTTTATAGTGCATTCTCCACTTCAGCTGACTACAAAGTCTTCCGTTACAAATTCTGTATTTTTACCAGAATGCTAACCCTGCAAACCATAAAGTCACACAGCTCAGTAAATATCTGTACTACGATACAGTGATGTACTACAATTCCCCAGATTCCCAGTTCTTCTTGTTACCCAAGGCTAAGAGGTAATGTTACAATAAATTATCTATGTAACTTCTAAGAGGCCCACTGGACTCAATGATCATTTCTCTTTTTATGTAAGAATAATGTGTACTATGGAAAAAACTTGGCAGGTTTAGGATTTTAAAATGTTGACAAATTATAAATTATTACCTACTTGTGAAGGATCCTTCCCAAATAAATAAACTCCTTGGGTTTATTCAATTCATTTGTACTTTCTTAGTTAATTTACTTTGCAATTTATCTACTGAATTTATTCTTGCCTGTATACAATTCCTCCCTTCCCTAGGCTCCCTTCACAAGGCACTAACAATTTTGTAATATGACATACCATACCACATCTTATCTCAGCATTCTGCCTATAACTTTCAAAATTAACACCCAGGAGAAAAAGAGATTGGTGATGCAAAACATATATTTGCAGTAAGAGATATGCACATACAGAAGACCTGTATAATCCTATGCTGTATAGGCCTATCTATCGCTCCATCAAAATTCTATAAAAAATTCAGAGAGACAAAATTCTCACCTGTCATCCTCTTACATAAATCTTCATCCCCTGCTTATCTGTTTAAAGTTACCAAAATTGTGGACACAGGGTAAATCTAAATAACTGAATTTTCCATACTATATCCATAAACTAAATAACTAACCACACTTTTAAAATCAATACGGGTAGACTAAATTGTTAGTGATAAAAACAGGGCTTTGTTTTCCACAATAATGTGGAATCATAAGAGACGTGCCTAGAAATTATCCGATTATCCTGCGTAAAATGTTAGCTTTTAACCGTAGTGGAAGTGTGCTATAGCGAAGAAAACCCCCACATTTACATTCCTTATAATTCCGCTTCTTGTGGGCACACTTTAAACAAAAAGTTTTTACTCTCAAAGCTAGCCTGCAAATGGAAGGACAACTTGTTATCTTCAACAACTAATTATCTCACACACAGATCTAAAAAGCTGATAACCAGCTGTTGAGACTTCAGTTGTAGCAAGTGAGAGGTTTCTTCATTGTAAATAGCAGAAGATTGGGTATTATGTTCCATAAAGAAAGACTGGGACAATGAAATGCTCTTACCAGAAAAGTGAGAAAACATCTACTGCAGATTTAGGGTGCTCAATTTTTTGTTTTCCCCGAGGAAAGAAAAAAAAAGATCTAGGAAACGATGTGCCATTCTGCATGCATAGAGGTATCCAATGGGATGCTCATAAAAGAACTGTTAAAGAACAACTTGTCCTACGCAGCTAAATAAAAGAGCATAAATAGGCTCTCACGATGAATCACAGCCATCTGTGCAGGCCAACATATGTAGAATTAAAAGGTGGTTCTGGAACTATTATAATATCCCATCTTCAATCTATGGAAGAAAAGGAAGTGACCTACTTCAGTCTCTCCCTAGGTGGATTAGATTGTCTTTTCCTTGAAAAAATGGAAAAAAATAAAGACATTAAAATGAGTATTAGAGAAATGCTTTTCTGATTTTTAAGATCATGTACAAAAAAGCATAGCTGTCTCCCTCCACCCATATAAGCCTGGATACCTGCAAATTTGACCTAGTCGTTTTAATATACTTGCAGAAAACCTTCCAGCCTGCATGTTGCTGCATAACCTTAACCCAAGACTGCTTTGGCCAGAGGAGAGCACTAAGGCTTTGAAGAAAATGTTTTCGTATTCGTATTTACATTTATGTTTACATTTATTTAAATATGTCACGGACTGAAAATTAGCTTTCATTATTTTTCTTCAGCTATGTTAGGCTACAACAGAATTACATTCTTGCTCATTTGAGAAAAAAAACCTCACAGACCTTTTCTTTAAAGTTAAATACTTAAGTCCTGGTGGATTGTATGACTGATGAGAAGCTAAGGAAACTCAGAAATGAGTTATAATTTCTTAAATTCAAGCACCTGTTCACAGCTCAAGCTTTCCAGCACTAGTTTGAGGTCCAACTTTACTTTTCTTCTAATCAAGCTCTTCTAATTCAACATCTTCAATGCTCAGAAGTCTCCACATGATGGCACCATAAATATCTGAAACTGCTTTTCTTGACTGAAATAACGCGGAAAACCTGGTGCCAGTGCATCGAAGTGTTGAGATCATTGTTACACCATACCTGTACTCCACAACGTTATATCCGGCTACTGGTTAGTCCCTAATATTTTTAAGCAGTTTTGAATGTTTCTCTATAGTCAAGAAGCAGAGTATGATCTTCTTCATGCTTTTTTGTTCTTTGACCGAAATACTTGACAAGCAAACCTTTTTCCTCTTCAAAGACAAATAACTTCAGTAGTTAATGTGAAGATTTTTTTTTCAGTAACTGTTATTATCCACAAGGTTTTTGACAAAATGAAGCAGGTGGAATAGTTTAAAGGTAAAGTCATTGTTTGAATTACACAAGAGGATTGTTTAATATCTTTTAAGATAGAGAAGTTGCTAAAAAATTCAATTCACTCCAAGCCTCTGAAGTCGGCTTTGTAACTATTTCAAGCAATAAGGAAGAACTAGTTATCCTTCTGCGTGACAATCAGGTATTTTTTGTTTGCTTATTTGTTATGTTTCTTCTGATTTTGCATTACCTAAACTATATTTAGAAGTTCCATAAGTCAGACCTTATCTGAAGAAAATTCTTTTCTTGCAAAGTTTTAGAATTTCAATTTAGGGAAAACAAGAGACAAGTTTTTTTTAAAATAAAACATGGAAGATTCCTGTATTTACAGCAGGCTCCAGAAGGCTTCAGAGAACTTTCATCGAAACAATGGAAACGGGTAACTTTCACTGAAGTTACTCAGTCACTTTCACTTCCTTCATTCTCCCAAATACACTCCACCTTCCACACTTGGCTTAGAGAAGTAGAAGGTGATTAAGTAAAACTGTTTTTAAGGTGACACCAGAAAAATGTCATCAATGGCTTAAAGAATTTATATTATGCTACTGTAACAATGGCTGGATCTACCAGCAATAAAAAGCATGCGATTTACTTTAATGAAATTAGAAAGTGGTTTGAAAGAAATCCAACAGTCTGTTTTAACCCAATGACAGAGCATTAGATCTTCTGATGCCCTGTCATCTTAAGATCCAGAATGAACATTTGGTCTACTCTTTTCCTCCTGTCTTTTTTTTTTTTTTTTTTTTTTGTGGTACCTTCATTGGGTTGTGTGAAATTCCCTGTCGGGAAGACTAGATTTATTTAGCATCAGTAGATCTTTCAAGAAGGAAGTGACTTATGAAGAAGTGGAATAAAAATGTTGATCATACAGTTCCTCAAGCTTACCTGCTTGTGTGATCTTGAAAATCAAAATACTCTGCCCTCTCTGTCTAGGTTCAGAGCATAACTTTCCTACTGACCTTTACATTTCAAATCCTTTAGGCCTTTTTTTTTTTTTTAATTATATAGGTACTGTAGGAGCACCTCAAAGAACAAAGTTCATTATAGTATTTATCATCACTGAGGACCATGTCAACACTAAGAGAAGAGTCCTATGTATACCTAGCCTGTTTCTGAAAACTAACCTACAGTTGTTTCCATCAGAGGAGCAGAGCTGTTGGAGAATGTTCACATCATGAGATATAGCACCCTTTTCCCCCCTCATTTATGACATAACTCAGGACCTTTTAGCATAGCCTACAAACACAAACCACTAGAATTTCCACCCTGAAAATATTTATACAGACTTCTAATAGCCACAGCTAAACCAAGATCTGACATTTACAGTTTCATAGAACTGCAGTGAACTCCCTGGTCCCGACTGCAAGAAGCACTAGTTCTGTCTCTTTGCTCATGATGAGCTATAACATCTCCTCCTACTGAGAGACATGTGTGAAAGCAGGGAAGACTTTCATACTGTTCCAAGAAGTTATTCAATAGTTTTAATCGCCTCTAGTGTGTCTGCAGGGCAGTAAGTAATTTGTTTAAATGCCTGCAATGATTTGCAATATAAGAGGAAAAGCCAAAATGGAAACAGGATATTCATTAACTTGTTGAATATATTTACATTAACATAAATTTCAAGGAATGTAAAGTGTAGTTCTTTAACTCAATATACAAGGAATTATCAAATATATCAGTACAGAAAGCATAGTGACAAAAAGTTAATGTCAGTAAAACCCAGTACAACTTATTATAAACTCACAGGCAATTTGGAACATGAGTTTAAAATAGACTCTTTCAAATACAGTTGCTCTTGAGTGACTTATTTTATTTTTGCTAATGGAACAAGGTTAAAATGACATGATGATAAGGGGTCTCAACTTTTTAATTATGTATCTCCTCTCATTTTAAGCCTCCGTTCTAATATAATTTCACTGACATACAGGCTCTGGCTACGCTGATGAAAGCAGACTCCATCTGCCGGTATTCATCAGCTGCACATTCACCGCCTGGGCCTGGGCACGGGAAGGCTGGTGCCATGGGAATTAGAGTGTGTGGCTCAGTTCTGGAAATACAGCCTTGTTCCAGTCATGCCAGGTCTTCTCTAGGGACATCATGGTCCTCTTCCTCACTGGACCTGAAACAAGTAACTAATGTACTCCCTTAGGTGGAAACCTCACACAGTCCTCCTTGCTGGAGGGTATATATGAGATCATCAGCCATTAAAACTAGAAAGGGTTAAAAATCAGTGCTATTTTTATGTCAAATGCAAGCATTTAATCATTACATATAGTGCCAGGACAATCCTGACTTCATACTTGGGTAAATTAGCATATTTCCTAACGATTTTTATTAAAGAAATATTGAATTTTTATGATTTATGCATAGACTTCCTCATTAATTATCAATTCTCAATGAAATACTTCTCTTACCAAGTGGCAAAAAGGTATATTTTAGTTGAAAAAAGGTTAATTCACACACATTTCTGTCCCTCCCCTCAGGAAGTTGAAGGCGGGAGGGAGAACAAGGGTGTCTTTTCATTCCACATTTTCCCTCTCACATTTTGGGTCCCTTGGTCCCCCCTGCAGTGACAAAACACTTTTTTAAGTCATCCTTAGGGAAGCTCCTAAGTGTGAGAATGTAGAAATTCAGGTAAGAGGTATTGGGAATCAAGGGCTGTACTTTGCAGAGGCTGGGATTACAGATCACAAGAGTAGTTAATTCTAACACAGGACACGGAACAGCTCTGAGCAGCCCAGTGAACCCAGTGGTAATCCTTGGCTTCCCCCACTTCATACCTTACAGGGACTGTGCTGATTTTGACAGGCCATGCCATGGGGCACCTTGACAAGCCAGTCTGCCAAAGTGTCTCCTAGGACACTGTTCTAACTTACATAAATGGGAACAATCTGTGACCTAGAAACAGCAAAAATGACTGCCGTCATCCCACCCAAGACAAATGCGAGCTTGCAATATGCTATTGACATATTAGCTGTTAGAACATGTGTTCCAATATTGTATTCCTTGAAGTAATACTTGCTGACTCATTTTTCAGTCCTGTGCAGCAAATGCATTCAGCATGGCTTCTCTAGAAATTGATTCATATCTGAGAAAGTCAGAGTTGCTAAACACAATGCTGCTTTCATGACTGGAAGCCCTATCTGTTTTCTTTAAAACATGATTAAATTAGTCATTAGTGCTTGTCAAAGGATGGTTCCACATCTTCCATCTACTCCACAGAAAATGTCTTCCTTTCTGTGAATAAATGGAAAAGCTGAAACATTGGGTTTGTGATGTTATTTCTATGGCTTGTGGGAGTTGCAGTTCAGAAAGCAGCCACACAGCTGTGAATGGCTGTTTCCCAGATGGACAAACATCTCTTGATTTACAATGAGTTACGGGAGAGACACCGGATTCCAACGCTAGAATAAAACTGAGATAGTTGTGTAAGGTAACATGAAGACGGGCATGAATACATACATTACCTTTTCTTACATATATATAAACATTGTTCTCCCCAGTCAGCAAAATTTGCATTTGATTTTATGAAACTTGGAGGATTTGTTCTGATGATTCTGGTTTCCTTTTTGTTTATGCTCATATTTTCCTTTAAAAAAAAAACCAACAAATCTCTGAATCTAATTCTTTGTCAAATATTACTGCAACATTAAGAAAATAAAATATCAGCTCTACTTCAAACATTTCATATTTTGCTAAGACTTTTTATGTTTCCATGCACTTCTAAATATCATAATGATTTAATTGTTTAATTATTATGCATATGAGAATTAAGTGACTGGTGTAAAAAACTCCAACATATCATATCACTTTTGGTTTGTAAAAAATAAATTCCATTTATTCCTGCTTCAATCAATATATTTACAGCTTTTAGGAAAAGTTATTGTATTTTAAAAGTTTTCTCCTATGAAACAGTAATCTTAATCTTGACAGAGAAAGAGAAACCCCTAACAATAGAAGTAATGGCAGTTCCATTGATGTCAACAATCAGTTTTCATTATTGGCTGGATATATAATTTCAGTTATTTAAATCCAGATGTTCTTGACCTAGTTTCCTTTTATTTTTATCCTGAAAAACTCAAATATCTAGGAAAAGGCTGAAATGTTTCTGTAGGGATTGACAACATCAAGTATATGATGATATGAATATTACATGCATATATTTACTTATATGCTGCCACCCTGTTTGAATACAGAAAGCTGAATCAAATGAGGAAGGTAAGAAAAAGGCAAAGCAATGTCAAAGATTACATTCTCCACACTGTTTCATGAGGGACACGAAATAAACCTCAGCCTGATACCTCCTCTGGTGCTAAATTTTACTCAAATGCAAAGAAACATTCCAGCCATAAAGACGCTGGTCTGAAAAGCAACGGAAGAAAAGAGAGGTGCACCAGGGCTGAGTTGCAACCAACCCATTGCAAGAGAAAGTCAGTCTATCCAAGGAAGAGATGGGGTTAATTGCGCTAAAATGAACTGACAAAACCAGGCAAGGATCTCATTTTAGGTAAAACTTGTAAGTATTCTGTGCTTTTTGGGTTTAATTTCTTTGTTCTGTAGGTTATGTAACTTGGGATGAATGAATAAACCACACTTTATGTGGGAAAATCTTGTGGTTGGTTGGCTGTTGAAAAGCTGTTTCATCACACATTTATTTTTGGAAGGCACACGGGGCAAAATTGATTTGACCTCAGGCTAACGGGTTTTAAAACCAGCAAGATTTCAGCCTAATGATGCATTCAAAAGCAGCTAGGTGGTATGTCTTCTACTTAGAATGAGGAGAAGAAAACAAGATTTGTCATTAGAAGGTGCACTCAAGAGTAATTAAAAAGAATTTGAAGCATAGCCCTCTCTGGTACTGTAACATCTGTTTTGTATTACCATGTATTTGGAATAACAGTTGGTCTTTGCTCTTCACGGCTTTCATAATGAAGTGAACCTTAAGAGCTAATTCCTAAACATCACTGGTTTGGATTCCTAAGCATGCTCAATTATAAGCCTTCCCATACACAAAAAGGATTACTATTTTCTTGTTATGGATAAAACATAAATATGGAGGGTACTACCACTTTTGCCAAGAAAGAATGCTTTAAAAGAAAGATTCTTATGTAATTTGGACTGCATGCTACAGCTGCAACTGCAAAGCAGCAATAAACACTTACATCTTAAACCCCTTCTCTTTTGCTAACATGAGGTGGGAATAAGCTGTCATTTAATCACATGAGTTAGAGTGGGGTATATTCTGGTAAAGCTTAATATTATGAAATAATGCTAGCTGCCAGATGGGTTTTAATTGGTATACATTTTTAAGCCAGTTCCAAGCAGCATCTTTTAGTATCTTTTGTCTAATTTGAAAATGACCAATGGGTTTTCTTAAACTATGAAAACCTGCTGAATGCATGGCTCTTTGTAGAAAGCTTCATGTTTTTTAGAGTATCCATATAACTTAAATTCAATGTTTCACACATCATTTTTAAAAACTAATGAAATACAAAGATGATCTCTTGAAATACAGGGGGACAGTATGATGCTTCTGCTTAAGGAGTCACAGTTCACTTTTCAAAACACAAAATCTTTAAAGAAGAGAAAGGCAGAAAAAGGAAAATGAAGTCATCATTTTAAACTGATTTAGTTAGAACTTTATTTTATATTCATTGAACTTCACAGCAAACTCCCACTGGCATCAGTTTTGCTGGATTAGATATTAAGTGACACTTCTACACCCTGCAGTTAGACTGCCAAAGCCAGTGTGGTTTCCTACACAACTTTTAATCTTTATTTCATTATTTCTGACCATTTCTTATTGATATTCCTTAACCACCAATAATAGTTCCCCAGTTTTTAAATTGCTGAGGTCCCAGGGGCTTAGTTTCAAATAGTATTACTCTGCATCAGTTACCAGCTCATCAGTTCCTCTTTTTCTATTACATTCAGTACACACAGTGCCTGCCATCATCACATATTTTAAGGAGTTTCAGACAAACCTTTACTTCTTGCAATGCTTCTATTTTTTTAATTTAGATTTAAAACTTGAGTTTTGATGTAATTTCAGAATGATAAACGGAACTAAAGCTTTCTTGGTTTTGTTTTTCTTCCTCTGAAATGAAGAATTATATCCAGATTGGAAAAGAGTGTTCCCTTCACAGACTGCCGTCATGACACTTGTCTTAAAAAATGAAAAACACAAAATAAGCTACTTAAGAAAATCTGAGCGTCCTGAGGGAACTGGCAGATGAAGTTGCTAAGCCACTATCCATCATATTTGAAAAGTTGTGGCAGAGTGGTAAAGTTCCCACTGACTGGAAAAGGGGAAATATAACCCCCATTTTTAAAAAGAGATATAAGGAAGACCCATGGAGCTACAGGCTGGACAGTCTCACCTCTGTGCCTGGCAAGATCATGGAGCAAAAACTATAGTGAGGCACATGGAAAATAAGCCAACGTGGCTTCACTAGGGGAAATCGTGCCTGACAAATCTGATGTCCTTCTATGACGGGTTTACAGCATTGCTGCATAAGGGAGGAGCAAAAGGACTTGTGTAAAGCATTTGATTTTGTCCCACATAACATCCTTGTCTCTAAACTGGAGAGAAATGGATTTGATGGGTGGACCACTCGGTGGACAAGGAATTGGCTGGATGGTCATAGTCACAGAGTTGTGGTCAACAGCTCAATATCCAGATGAAGACCAGTGACAAGTGGTGTCCCTCAGGTGTCCATACTGGGATCAGTATTATTTGTTAATAATAATAATAACATCTTTGTTAGTGACGTGGACACTGGGATTGAGTGCACTCTCAGTAAGTTTGCAGATGACATCAAGCTGAGTGGTGTGGTTGATACTTTAGAGGGAAGGGAAGCCATCCAGAGGGACCTTGACAGGCTAGAGATGTGGGCCCATGTGAATCTTATCAAGTTCAACAAGGCCAAGTGGAAGATCCTGCATCTGCATTAAGACAATCCCAAATATGTATACAGGCTGGGTGATGAGTGGATTGAGAGCAGCGCTGCAGAGAAGGACTTGGAAGTATTGGTGGATAAAAAACTGAGTATGAGCCAGCAATGTGCACTCACAGCCCAGAAAGCCAACCGCATGCTGGCCTTCATCAAAAGAAGCATGGACAGCAGGTTGAGGGAGGTGATTCTACCCCTCTACTCTGCTCTTGTGAGACCCCACCAGGAGTACTGTGTTCAGCTCTGGGGCCCCCAACATAAGAAAGACATGGAACTCTTGGAACAGGTCCAGAGGGGGCTGGAGCACCTCCTCTATGAGGAAAGGCTGAGACAGTTGGGGTTGTTCAGCCTGGAGAAGAGAAGGCTCCAGGGAGACCTTATAGTGGCCTTTCAGTACCTGAAGGGGGCCTACAGGAAAGATGGGGAGGGACTTTTTATCAGGGAGTGTAGTGATAGAATGAAGGGTAATGATTTTAAACTGAAAGAAGGGAGATTTAGATTAGATATTAGGAAGAAATTCTTTCCTGCGAGGGTGGTGAGGCACTGCAACAGGTTGCCCAGGGAAGTTGTGGATGCCCCATCCCTGGAAGTGTTCAAGGCCAGGCTGGATGGGGCTTTGAGCAGCCTGGTCTAGTGGGAGGTGTCCCTGCCCATGGCAGTGGGTTTGGAACTAGATGATCCTTAAGGTCCCTTCCAACACAAACCATTCTATAATTCTATGATTTTATGATTCTCCTTTCTTCTGCTCCCTAGAAGTGGCTAATAGAAAAAGAGAACACAAGACGATTTAAGTTACATCTGAAACCAGTTTAGAAATTACTCCAGAATCTCACCTGGACCTAGATGCTGTCACCTTTTTAGACAGATAAAACTGGCTAAAAATCTAATTTCTCCAGCATATATAACATGAAGGGGATGCATATGAACACTGATTCAAAGGACCATAATGATTTCATTAATAAATACATAGGGTTAGGTAAGTGACCAAATTCTTCCCTGAGTTACACTTAATATGTGGGATACAGAAAGCACACACAATTTCTTCAGTGAAGCCAGGTAGTATTAAGACCTGATCATAAATCACTAAGGCTACATATACATAATTACATACTGGTATTACAATACCTTCTCTGGAAACATAACACCTGTTTTTGAATTAGACTTGTTAAAATGAGACATCTAATAGATGTAGGAAGTAGACTGTAGAAAATACTATAATAATTATTTTTTAAAATAAACCCATTAATTCACATCGCTCAGTCTAGTATAGAACTCCCAAACTGGACACATCACAAGGTATTCCAGTGATCTCTTAGCATTTCACTTAGTAGGTGATCTATGATTTACTACACTGATCATTGTCATAAAAATCCAAAATTCTTAAAAGTCTTGCAAGTCAAGCCTCCTTGCATGGTTAAATCTCAAGATATTTTTTATTAGTTTTCATTGCTATACTTCAATCATTCATTGCATTTCATTGCACATAGTCTAACACAAAATGCTTCCCCCACAATGCATTCACCAGCTCAGAAAGTGCGTTTATGCCAAAATGATAAACCAAACTCTTTCTGCTGTCAAATAACTGGTGCTTCAAAATGTTATCTGCATGATATCTACAGTGCAAAGAAATCAAAATCCTAACCTTTTGTGAAAAAAATTAAAAAATAGCTCTTCAAGAGCTAGAAAGTTTGTAGTATGTACTATGTGTACATAGATGCTTCAATTAAAGTTGGTACATTGCTTTTAGGAGAATTTTTTAAATGGGCAAGGAATATTAATAGCACCCTTCTACTAATGTAGACAGCCAGAAATTATCTAATGGAGTTGCACGTGGTTCTCTGTTCTCTGTTCTAACTCAGCAGAAAAAAATACTCTGAAATCAGAAGTACTCAGTTTCCTCAGCAGAAGCACTCCTTTCCTGGCTCTCTCTCATCTTCCTCTAACACATGACAAACTTAGGGAGCTTAATTGCTTATATGTTTTTTATCCACGATATATTTATTTCTACGACAACTGCACTGGCACTCAAAATCCCATTCTTTTCCCTCTAATTTAGTTTGTACACTTTCCTTATCGTATTCCTTTATAGAAGCTCATTCCAGTCTAAGCCTCTGCAGCTAGAAAGATTTCCTCCACCATATTTTCTTCTTGTGAAAATATCTTTTCCTAATTGTAATTTTTTTTCACCCCAAGTTTCTTTGCAACCCAAGGTTTTATTTGAAAAGCATTAAAGCATGCTCATACAGAGTTGAAAAGAAACAGACAGGCAAAGAAAAAACATCCCACAGAATGACATGATGCCCAGGACACTTGCATCAATGTACCAACTTTGTGACCTCCATCAAATATGTTAAGTTTGACAAAGTCCTACACAACTTGTCTTTAAATCTCCAATGTTATAGCACACATACAGGCATCTTTCCCTGACTTGAATACATAAATTTCAATTTCTAAAATACTGTGTATTTACTCATGACTCTATATCTCTGCTCACTTGCAGTATCCCCAGTAGGGAGATTTTTGTAGAACATGTTAAAAACAAAAGGAAAAAAAGCCTCTCAGAACTTAAAGCAATATATTTGGCAATTAATTGAAGCATACATGAATTAATTGAAACATACAGAATCTTCAGCTTCTGTCTGTTCTCCTGAATTCTGTGGATGGGTTTTAAAATGAGAAACTTCTCTCATGCATGTCATTGTAAGAAGTAACAGTCATAACACCCACCCTAATTCAGCAACTGTTTATAGGTGCAGGTCTGTCCCGCACTTGCTTAGAGCTCCCTTGACTCAGAAGTGCTCAGCATGGATACCACATCTTATACATGCTCTGTTAACTACAAGTCCAGAGCCTTTGCCAGAACAATTCTTCAAAGATGTCAAGATACAAGAATCCTTGCCTTTTTAAATATACTGGCAGAAATCCCACCAATTTTGCTTGAAACAGCATTTCACCCAAAATGTGGCAGTTAGTAGGTTAAAGAGCATCATTCTGTGTTTGTAACATGCTAGTCCAAGAGAGTTGCATGAGCTGAAGTTAAATGCTTTTACTTTCTGATACTAAAATATAGTGTTAGCACAAGGTCCTTTGAAGTCTCAACCTTTCTTCTAATGTTCTGAGATCACTCTTGTTTGAAAAGTATAGGAGAGAAAAGAAATCAAATAGGCATACTAAAATTACTGTGCCACAGTATTTTAAATGCTGGTGTTGAAAAATGAATGCAATTCCTTTTTCTGAAAAAACGAGTTTCAAACTTGACACGATCCTTTAGTCTTTCCTGTGGTCATTAATGACAGCATAAGAGTTCTTAGGATGAAGTTATTTTAATTACACTTTTGTCTTTTCCTGGGAGAAAAGGTAATATTGGGGTTTGTGGTGTCAGGAATGATCATAGTGTTGGTGTTCAGCATAGAAAGAAAAGCATTTATTAAAATGCAAAATGAAAAACCATAAATGATCAAACACCAAGTTTGAAGAAAAAGGGCATTGAGAATATGACAATGACAAAAACAGGTTAGGAAAGGTTTAAAAATGTCTTTTGTGAAAGAAGAATTCTTGATTCCTGTTTTGATTCCTCATTTCTCAACCACAGACTTTTTAACATTCCTAAGCGTTCAGTTTTTATTAGAAAAATCATAGTGAGATCAAATTTGGCTTTTAAAGAAGTGGATTTTTTTAACCCCAATTTGATTTAAATTTCAGAAATGGGAGAATACTTATGTTATGGTTTTAAGGTTTCAATTATTTTGCTTTGATTTTGTTTTGAACACAGAACAAGTGGCACATGTTCTAGTTTTAAAAAGGATTATGCAACAATTCCACAGAGCAAAACAAGCAATCTGGAAACCCTGTTGTTACATGAAAAGGAACAGAAATGAAAGCGTCAGTAAAGGTCTTCCTGCTTTAATTGTTTCACTTAAAGGTATAGGCAAAGAAGAAAATTTATTATACACCACAAGTGGATACAAATAACTTCTCTGATTGCTGTACATATAAAAGTTCCTTTCAGGATAATTCTGGAACAGAAATTGAGGAAAAGGACACAAAACTTCAGTGATGGATATTCAACATATCTGTGTCTAACTCGTATTTAAAACTGTAGAATAAATGAGCAACTTAGGCAATGTTACAAAAATGACAGCCAACGACGTGCAAGCTCTTAAATACAGTTGATGCTTGTGCTATAGTGAACGATGATAGGATTTTCCCTTACAATGCAGAACATCTGCATACAGTCCAGTGACAGCTACTATTTTGCGAAAAGTACAAATACTGCTCTTCAAACAAAGCAGATCATTATTTCTGAGGACATGAAAAATAGCTTATCAACATTTTGTAGTCAAAAAACATTATGGATCCAAAAATCCCCATAGGAAAACACACCAGCAGCATTGCTGCTCCAGAAACTTTATGTTGAATAGCTTTGTGTTTAAGACCTTGCAGAAGATTGCTATTTAAAAAACTCTTGCCAAATTTTAGTAAACACCAAAAACATTTTTCTTCTACATTATGAGCTGAATTTCCTTCTACATTTTCTCCAGGATGAGTGTAGATTGATTACGCAGTCAAAACCAAACACTAACGAAATAATAGTGGAGATAAGCCTCATATTAAAGAAAGTCCATTTCATTTTTCTTAAATTATAATGGAGTGAAGAAATCCTGAAAAGGATTTCTTAAAGAAGGGTTTCATAAATAGGTGTGAATCTTCTTAACAGGCAGAAATGAAGTGTTTTTCATTAAAAGAAGCCACCTCACCGAACACATTTTTTGTTAGCAGCTTTTTGCAGGTTTTACTGGAAAAATGTGGTTAAAATCTAAATATAACTTTACTTTTTTTTTTTTCTTCATACCAAAACACCCTACAAAATAGATATCTCATTGCCTGTTCCCGAGGTGAGTAGACCAGAGAACTTGGCGAGCCCTGCAGACATGCAGCACGATGGAGCCAGTCAGTTTTGGGGTCAGCCAGCAGAAAAGACATCCTTCCAGGGAACGTCTGCTCAACAACCCAGGTGCCTGAGTCGCTTTGAAGCTTGATGAGATTGCAGCTGTGTGCACCTGGGGACACCTTCTGTGATGCTGGGAACAGAGGAAGGCTTCCTGGGTGCGACTCAGTATTTTTTGTCAAAATAAGTTGTAGGGAGGCGCTTGGCTTGGGGGGTGTGTTTTCCTGCCCAAGAGCAAGTGGATAAGACTGGAATCAGACTTCATGGTTGCTACAGAAATCCTGGATGGAGATGACGTGGGGCAGGAGGACTTCCTGACTGTAGTGACTGTTTTCTGTGTGAGTGATCGTTTCTTTCTCCAGTTATTCTGATTACTTCTTTGTAGAGTAAATGCCTAGTACAGACACCACTGGCTCTGTACTGGTTTTTAACATTCCAAGATCTTCTCTAGGTATGACTGTATAGCCCCCATTAAGCAACACATGAGTACCTCATGATATACACTTAGGTTATACAAAAAAAAAAAAAAAAGGTTATACAAAAAAAAAAAAAGGTTATACAAAAAAAAAAGTTGCAGCGACTGACTGGAGCTGTGATATGATCACACTATCCTACCATGTTTTTAGTATGAATGAAGTGGCTCAATCTTAAATTCAGAAAATAATAGTAGTCGCTATAAATGGGGAAAAAAGGTGTACTTCTTCCACCTCTCCAAAAAAAGGTTTTGGTTTTGTGCGGTTTTTTTTAGCATAAGTTTTCAATACTTCGCAATGCTATATTATGAAGTAGATGAGATTCACCATTTTCCCTGATAAATACGTTTGTTTGCAATAAGAAAAATTAAACTTCCTTTAGATTCACTCACAAATTCTGTGGCAAAGAAAAATCCAAATGCAAAATGAAAGCACATATTGCATTTCATCTCTAGAAGGAATTTCAAACAAATGAAAGTACAAGACTGTGTTGCTATAGTTCTAATTTTAAAGCTAGAACTACACCTTGAATATAGCTGCTGTTACAGAAATTATAGAATGCTGTCTTAGAATATATTATGAAGAAGAGTACCAAATGTGTTAACGTTAAATTAAGAGAATTTTTAATCTTTCGAAAGAAAGAAAAGCTATCCTTGAAGGTTAACTTCGGTGAATAAAAAAATTGTAGCCCCTCTTTTATTTTTCAATAAAAGTCAAATAATAAGGTAATTGCTTATGACTGTCTTTCCAGCTTTCTAATTTCCGAGCCTCCCTCTCAAATGTGCTATTGGGTTTTATATAAGCACCAACAGCAATAAACACTACAACACTTGTTTCAGTAACAAAGCTAGAGTTTTCCTATGATCATAGTTTCCAAAATGGTATTAGGAGTCTATGAGATGAAAAAAAGCATAAAACTAGAACATAGTTTTTCTCTTTTAGCCATTGCTGGCTAAATGAAATCTCTCTGCTTACCAGCAACTCATTAGCTACAAGTTTATGACTTTTCAAGGGCTCAGAACTGTTATCCACAGGACACCAGAAAGATGATATAAAGATGAATGCTACTGACATGAGAGAAAAAAGATCTCTTGACTGAGGAATAGGAGATTCAAATAAGTTGTTCATTTCATCATCGCCAATATAACAAAAAATTAGACTTCCCTGATTTTCAACTTTCTTGCAATTTTCCTCTAAAAAGGACATGCAGTTGATCAACACACACACACAAATAAAACCCTCCAGCAATGGAGGAAAGAGAAGACTAGAAGACCTTAGTGCCACAATGACTTTTAAGAAAACCGGCGAGAACAGCAAAGGCGCAACCCCTGCCTGCACACATATGCAAGTTTATCCCATAAGGACGGGAAGTTCAAAAGACAATTGGGTTCCATTTCTTAGTACTTGATAGCCAAGGCCTCAGTTTAATAGTAAATCATTTTATCTATTGAAAGCATTATGTTTATCATACAGAAAGTATTCTGTTTGGCACACATTCTTTAGTAAATATTTTTCTGCATGCTAAAATTTCTGTAGAAACTGACAGAAATGTTAATTTTCAAATAATGTTTGAAACATGGGGAGTCAATCCAGATTTTAGATATGTAAAACGTAAAATGCAAAACCACAGCAATGCAGAGCTAAGTGTTCCCTAAGCCAAGAACGAAAAACACAACCCAAAATCTAAATTGTTATGTTTAATAACAGAAACATTATGGAAACATAATCTACAATAGAATCTAACTACAGTCCATGTCAGTACATTAAAATATTTTAATGCAAATTGAACTGATAATAAATCTGCCTGATAAAGAATCAAAATCGTACTCTTAGCAATAGTTGCATGCAATGTGCATATACATTATTTATTTCCCAAGCACTCTTCATTGACTAAAAGTAGAGAGTTTTTTAAGCTAAATGTGTGTGTGTATGTATATGTGTGTGTGTACACATAAAAATCCCTTAATAGAAATATGTTAGTAAAGAGTATATGAAAATTGGTAATTAAAAAAGTTTAGTATTAGGAATATAATTATGTAACAAATGCCTAAAAGCAATATTACAATTTCATTAAACAAGAATATCTAAAAGGTTAGCTATATTTACAATGCTGCAAATGAATATATTCTAGTAATGCTAATACTATTCTCATTGGGAAGAAAAAAAAAGTCATATGTATGTTTTTAGAACAAAAATGGAACAAAGTTATTAAATTGGCTACGTTATACTCTTCCCCTTTCCGCACAAGATCTTGCTTCTTGTAATACTCTAACTAATGATCCAGGATATCGACCTCTGTGCAATTACAAACAGTATCAGCTGGCAGTTATCTGAGAGAAGTAGATAATCCACGTTCACTTCTATTACAGCCTAAAATCTATTTTTTCTTCTTTTTTTTTTTTTCCAGTCAGATGCTCTGTGTCATCTAAAGGAAACAATTTGCATCACACAGGAATGAAAATCACTATGAAACATAAGGCATGGCAAATGAAACAGACAAGTTCCTCATTTATGAATATTTTAAAACAGCATGACTATCCAAGCAATGTCTTTCATGATTTCCATGACTTTTCATATTTCTCATGTTTCCTTTTTTCTCTTTACGTTTTCTTCTCTACCATGTCTTTATTACCAAAACAAAAAACAGCCAAAAAACCCCTCAAACCACCCAACCCCCCTCCTAACCCAGAATCACAGAATGGTAGGGGTTGGAAGAGACCTTTAGAGATCATCTAGTCCAACCCCCTGCCAAAGCAGGGTCACCTAGAGCAGGCTGGACAGGAACACATCCAGGCAGGTTTTAATATCTCCAGAGAAGAACCAAAACCGCATTTTTGTAAGAAGAGTTGCTGTTTAGTGTCAATCTTATATTCTGCTTAATAGTACTGGGTGCTTGTTGGTGAGTTATTTTCATGAGGCAACGTTTGCATATGCCAAATACAGATAAGAGAACTCCCACAATTAATCATCCTCCGAAATGCCGCCTTTGTAAGCCAAATGTCAATTCTTTAGACATTGTCCAAATCCATGCATTTTATGGGAGATACCTGAAGAAAAAGCTTGCAGGAGGTCATGAAACCAGTCACTTATGTCCTCGTAACGTTAGGAGAGACACATTGTAGTCTGCTGCTTTTGAACAGGTTGAAGATGCTGATTAAAAGTTTAATTCTATTGAAGTCACAATAGGATCTCCAATATTAAATACCTAACAACTTCACCATTCTGCTTTCATCTGCTGTCTTTGAAATGGAAAATAAACTTGAGACCCTCACACACCTCATCACTAAAGATGTCAGAATAGTTCTGGTGTTGCAAGACCAGCATATCCCTACACAACAGAAGAGAAGAACATTCTGTTTCTTATCTAATTTTAGCACACAACTCCTTATTACTTGGAGCCAAGTTTTCAACTAGCTATAAACTTTCTAGAAATAACTAAGATGACATAACACCTGGTTGGAAAAGCACTCAAGATTGACTTTAAATTTCCCAACAATGAAGAAAAAGAAAATTTTGGATGTTATTCTAATCTGAAAAGTAGATGCTATTAATTGACTTTAACCCTTTTATCAAATGTCTCTAAAGTGTACAATGTGCGAAGCTGTCAGGTAAGGAAGCAACCAGAAACAGCAATTTGGATTTGATTACAGCCTAATTCGCCATATTTCTCAGAGTGATTTTTCAGGCAAATTGGGAAGCCTGTTAGGTTGGTATGCACAGAAATCAGTGCAATCATGGTATCATTTATGTAAGCTAATACATATGTGATTGATCTACGGACCACACATAATGAAAACTTTACCAAGTGTGTAGAAATTTTAAAAACTAAAGAAATATCTTGTCATTGTGTATTCAATACCACTAAAATTGGGATTTAGCAATATGTATAGAGAGAATTCTGGAAATAATAAATCAACTAGGTTTCTTAAATGTTTAAGAGAAGGGTATGATAAAATTAGCTTACTGAATTCAAGACTGTTTAAGGGAATCTACTGCCACCAAGCCTTCTGCAAGAGATAATACAGATTTCATCCCCTCCCCACCATTATAACTGAGGAAATGTTAAGGCCTAGGAGGATAAATTTAATGTTACATTCCAAATCCTTTTCAATTACTTTCTGCCACTGACAAAATATACTGAGATGACATTTATCTAGAGGACAAATATAAATGTAGGTTTAACACAATGTGTTTCAGAAGTAAACCTGAAGTTCAGTGTGGGATAACACAATAAAAAAGTAAGTCTAAAGCAGCGAGAACAAGCCAAAATATTTTATGTGTGTGACTGACGGGAAAACACAAAAGGAGTCTTCAAATGGCAACGTCAGCCTATTTTTAAAGCATACTTATAACCTTTGTTGCATTTACATTGTTTTACATCTGAAAACCCTTGTTTTGAGCTAGCTGTGTGACTGTTGTGATTCTCAGTGATGGATGAAACAAAAGATGAAAATTCAGTAGAAACTTTTTTTAAAAACATAGGGGAATTACATACATTCTTCCAGTTTGCTTTTAAATTCACTATGTTTGCCCTATAATTCTTCTCATAACACTGTTCCAACACTTTTAATGCTAGGAAAATTTGTCAGTTCTAACACATTTATGATCAATTTATAGCCACTTGATCGTGTACCAGCATTGCGTTTTTAAATTATTTATTTCTTTCTTGATGTTTACCTTTTGGACAGCAAATCATATAAACACTTAACCTTTAAGAAGGCTAATGACTTGACTGTCTCTTCTCATATGAAGAGCCCTGATCAGTCCCCTTAACCTATTCAGTTTAAGTTAATATTTTTGATTCTGAAAACCTGTAATTGTACATAAGATTCCAGATAAGACCTTGCTAAATTTAAACTTATTCTACCTAAATTTACACAGTAACCTTCTTTCTATTATGGCAAAATATAGCAACGTCTACACTAGAGAGGAGATTCATGCATTTTAACTTATTTAGTATCTTCAAAGAAAATCACAAAGAAATCTAAAAAAGCAGTGTAAGGAAGTGCAGGTTTCTCAGTGGATGGCATCTTCCCTGAACATGCAAAGTTATGTCTTGTAATTTTATTTTCATCTTAACTCAGAAGCAGCAGGAGATGTTATGAAAATAAATTATTTCTTTCTGGTTTTAACTGTCAAAGAAGTATTTGGCTGCAATTTAAAATCTTAACATAATGCATTCCATGTTATAATTATGCATCATTCATGTTCAAAAGCAGTATTCAGTTTCTTGAAACTTACAAGGTTAAATTCTAAAGTTTTTGTATCACAAGGATATGAAATTAAGAGATCTAACCTAGTACTGCAGATTAGCCACTTCTCTCCAGATATTAAAAATAGACCTAATAATGTTTGGTTACTTATTTGTGACATAGTAGGTATTTACAAATATAAGATATGGGGAATGCCTGTCTAAACTAACAATTTATTTTGTTTTGAAACAAAGGACATTTTCATAGGCAGACCATAGCAGAACACACAATGCAAATTAAATAATCTATTAGTCATATTTAACATCATGTACAGTCATGAAACAAGTGTAGAAAGTCTTTAATTTCCTTGTATTTCCTTACCATTATTATGTTTAAAACCTGATCTCTTTCCAAATGGATATTTAAGGCTTACAATGTGTTTTTAGCAACCAAGCCTTTTTTAGCTTGATTTAAGAAAACATAAACTTAACAGGAAGGACTAGAAAAAGTGAGGGAAAGTAAAATTTATTTTTAATGTAGCAGGTTAGAGATATGCAATATATAAGCACTTTTTAACTTTCTGCTCACAGAAATATCTCTATTATGACCTTGAAAATGTAATCGTGCCATGAAAATAATTATAAAACTGAAATCTACAAAACTAAAAAATATTTCTGTAGGTTAAGAATTTTATCTCCAACACTGACAGATCTAAAACTTTTTTATATTTTTTAAAAAATATTTTTCCATTTCAGATTTGTTTTTTTTTGGTTCTGTGCTGCTGATAAAGGTTCAGATCCATTACCTGAAGCTTTCACATATCTTGATATCTTGTTTAACATATTTCCAACTGCTTCTAAATACATATCTCAAAAAGTAAAAATTGCATGGGGATATCAATGCCAAAATTTCCATACTAAAATTTAAAACTGAGAGTTGCAAAATCGTTTCAAGTTTCCATCCAAGTAAAATATTGCGAAAGAAAAAACTAGATACACATTATTGACCAGTGTTCTACATTACATTTCCAGATCTCTACTAGGACATATGCATAGATGAAACTCTCTCTTCTCACTCCCCTGTACTTTTTTTTCCCAGTCATACCCATATTATGAGAAACATTTCCTAGACAAATAAAAAAATAAAAAAAAAATAAATAGGGCTACTTTTACAAGGACCAAGTACCTCTGTAGCAGGGAAAAAAACCCGAATCCAAACAAAAAGTATTACCTTTTCATGTATTTGTATGAACAAAATTTTGTAAGTGTGATTTCTCTTATTTATTCTGATACAGGAAGAAAAAATCAAAGAAACAGCTTCTGAAACAAATACTTTCATTAAATGAAGTAGAATCAGTATGAGTCCATTAAATTTACAAATTAATAACACCATACAATTGTGATACGGAACTAACACAAAAATTTCTCCACTATCTCTGAGTAAGAGGAATTTAATTAATCTTTTCAAAGAACTGCAAGAATTTGTTACAGAATTGTGGTAGGCTTAACCAAAGATTTGGTTAAGCTATTCTTTAATGCAGTACTCCGTAATGCAATACAGTGCAAATGACTGAATAAGATCAGATTAAAAGATAAACGTGTCCAAGCACTTTTTGTTTTGGTTTGGGTTTTTTGTTTGTTTGGGAGTTATAAAGCACCAGAGAAATTTATTTTCTGTTTTGTGACTAGATATGATAAAAAGTATAATCTGAAAGCTAAGGAATGTAAAAAGGGAAGGTGAAAAAAATAAATGAAAAAATAAATTGCAAATCTTGTTTATATTTTCAAAGCAGCAAAAAGCCACTAAAGATTGAATTCAAAGAACTAAAAAATGCTAACACAAATTACTGAAAGAATTCAACATTTATACAATCTTTAAGCATAAACATGATCTTGTAATAAAAATTTTTCTATTAGGTCTGTTTATCTCATTAAATATATATTTTTATTGATATGTCAGCTAGTAGTAATATTGGGTCTAACCTTATAAAAGCTTTACAGTCTTAGGAGAGTTTTTAATTTTTTATTTTATAAACATCTCCAAGTATGACATTGTAGCTGTATCTGATAACAGATATTATCAGTTTTCCAGAGTAAGAGATCTCCCAGAGTAAGAGACAGCACCTAAATTCATAAAGACTCTAGAACAGAACAGAAATTATATTCTCAGTATCATCTGAAAGCCACTATTCAGAAACACGTTCCTAACACCAGCTCTAGAAGAAGGTAGAGAAAATGTTTCAAATATCTGAACTTATGATCCATCATGCAGTATTATTTCTTTTATGTTATATTCAAAAGCCCTTTGGACTCTTTTCAAAATTACTAGGTTAAATTTGTCCTGTCACAGCTCTCTTATTAATGTAATACAGATACTTTATTCAATATATCATTCACCAAATATTGGAACAAGATGTCCAAGAAATCCGTAAAATCTTTCTTTAACAACATCCATGACATATTATGCACATGTATAGCTTTCCCTTTTCTTGTGTGAATAAGTGGTTTATAACAATACTTTAAGATAAAAATAAAAAAATACTTAAAAAAACCCCAGATATAAAAAACCCCAAGTACTCGGCCTCTGTTAGAATTGTAGGCACTGTGAATTAAAATGTTTTCATTGAAACTTCCTAGCTTAAAAGTAGTTGTTTCCAATTCTGCCTCCTAAATGCCTCCCACAGAACACAGATTGATCTGTGGACACCTGAGGTTTGTGATAAATATCTAATGAGAATAAATACACCAGGATAAATCATGCTGAGAGTCAGTTGTATTTACTTCAGCTTCTGTCAAACTCTGAAACCCAAATGTGGACACAGTTCATACATTTTATGCTACAAAAGTGTTATAATACAATGACTTAAATTGTTAGTTAATTGCAATTAATTAGAAAATAATTTGGCAAAGTTATAAGCAATCTCTTCCAAAAATGTTTAGTAATGTTTATATGCCATAAGCAATCATCATGCACTGTCTTTGTAGTTGTCCAGAGAGCTTCATTTATTATTATTTTTAATTGGGTAAAACAACAGTTGACATCTTTTTGAGGTGTGGCACATGAAAAGAAACTAAACTTTCTGTTTTGTTTTGAATGAGATGATTTACTGTCATCCTAAGGTATTAACATATTAGTATTTATTATACAAATATCAAGGGACTAAACTGAACAATTAAAAAATTATCCTCCCTCAACTGTAACAAAAGACATTTATTACTGAAATTTAAAACATTCTTGTGGGTGTTTTGTTTTGTTTTGTATTGTTTTTGTCTTGCGTTATGCGTTTGTTTTGTGGGTTTTAAGGGTTTTTTTGGGTTTGTTTTTTCTTCCTTTCCTTTCCTTTCCTCTTCCTTTCCTCTTCCTTTCCTCTTCCTTTCCTCTTCCTTTCCTCTTCCTTTCCTTTCCTTTCCTTTCCTTTCCTTTCCTTTCCTTTCCTTTCCTTTTCCTTTTCCTTTTCCTTTTCCTTTTCCTTTCTTAATTAGATCTTTATCAAACAGAATACTCATCACCTGTAGAAACAGGACTATCTCTGCTTTGCACCTCAGGGCACTTCAATGGTACTACATGCTCAGGACCTTTATTAACAAGGCTACACAAACATAAATGGTCCACATAAACAAATAGTTGAATAAATATTTGTGTTTGTACCTGTGCTTCTGAAAAATGTGTAGCAAAGCTCTACCTTGGCAGGGGGCTTGTCATGAAGCTCCCTATTACCCACTGTTTCACCTGTTTTCATAGCCTTAATCATTTCATATACAGAAAGAATATAAAACTAGTTTTTTAAAGCGTCAAACAAACCCTATAGACTAAAACTTCATAAATCTAAAAGTGAGATAAGAAACATTTCTCTAATTTGATAGCTAGCTTTGAAATATTAAATTCTGAATTCCATTTTTGTGAGACAGGACAAGCATGAGCAGGTCTTATCTAAATGTGACATAAAGTGACCAATATCCATTATTAGGTATCACTTCAAAAATCAGGTAGCTCCTGCTGAGTTCTGTTAAAAGATGTGAAAGATTCTCTTTATACACTAAGGAAAAAAAAAAGCTGTCGCTTTATCACTTCAGCTGCCTGTGAGAAAATCAGTATCTTCTTAACTCTAGTCTGGTACACAAATGCCAAGATCAACTCTCCTCAAAGATTATTCAATTATATCCTTCTAAAAACCATTAAAAATAAAACTTTTTCATAACACAGTCCTCTTCAGAACTAGCACAAGAAATCATTAAAATATGTGATGAAATGAAATATTTACTCTTACATGCAAGAGAAAGCATACTGGTATTTTTGACAAGAAAGTGCAACTGGGAGGTGAGCTGAAAAAGCACGGGAACCTCCTCCTGTACATTTTCACATGCATGTAATTACTGCATAGGTATGTTTCTCAAAAAAAGATTTTGCAGTTAGAATTTCAATTCTGGCTGTTCAATTGTCCCTAGAATCTTTTTGACAGCTTCAGTTTCCATTGCTCAGGATAGAGGCCATGAGGCCATGCCACTATTTCTTTTTTTTTTTTTCCCCCCATTGCTTTTATTATGTAAAGTAATTAGATTAAACACAAACAGTGGTATTCCTGGCACTTTCACCTTTAACTGCCCAACTGGACTGACCCGCAAAGCGTAAAAGTGAGCTCTGGGAGCTGCTGGTGATGACAAAGAGTTACGAAAAGGAGATGAAGATGGTCATGACAAATTTCTGTAGATGCAGAGACCAGATTTCCTACATGATAAAGGTGGTACACTTATTTTTAAAATGATGAACATAATGATGTGTTTGCTTGTTAATTTACTTTTATTTCAATTCATTGACATGGATAAAAAAATGGCTTGATGATGTACAAAAATTACACTTATTGACTGTCCTTCTACTGACCTACTACATTCTCACCAGTTGAGATTCATCCTGCCATTAAGTGGAACATGACAGTGTGACCTGTCATACATCTTAGCTACTCAGAACAGTTAGACTGTGAAAAGCAGATCCAAAAATCATATACTACAGGTGTAAAGCGGAGATGTATGAGAAAGATGACTATACAATCATTAAAAAGTAATAACCAAGCAATTGTTAAAGACCAGTTCACATACAAGTGAATTCAGTGGAAATTTTCTAACTGATTTCAGTTTGGAGTGGGTTTTAAAAACAGGTATTAAAGGATTGGTCATGGTTTCAGTTTGGGGATATCAACAATAAAGGAAATATTCAATTTTATTTTAAATTGTGCAATGATTTCTATTGAAAATTGGCAGCTGCCCACATTCCAGAAAATGAGACTGCTAATTTATGTGCCAAAATAGGAGCATTTAGCTGCTGAGAGACTTGATAAATCTATCTCTAAATGACTATTTGCTAAATCAAGTACATATTTCTAATTGTGTAAGATTATATTATTTTTCCCAGTGTGAAACTAAGAATGAGAAAGGCTTCCGCGTAGAAACAGATCCACTGGATTTAATCTGATCCCTTGCTTAATACTATAGTGCTTAAAACTTTCTAATGATAAGATCCAGCGTGAAGTTACCCAGATCTTTTTTTCCTATCAAAATAGCCAAAGAACACTTTATTATAACAATCAGGGATACTATTTAATGAGGCAAGATTTAACTTAGAGTTTAGACTTAAGGAATAATGTTAATAATATTACTTTATTGTCCTTAATGACACGCAACATTAATAATGAAGAATGTGTCAAAAGACATTAGAATGCATTCTCCATGCAAGTTACCGTAAAATTTCTCTGGAGGTTTCAAATATAATATTTCATTAGCTAAAAAATACAAATAAAGGCACTTTGTTACTTTGGAAATATAAACAGTGACAGAAAACATGTAATGTACTGGATTAGAGTCCCTAAGCTTAAAACAATTTTTTTCTTATTACCTCTTCTAGTGATTAGCATCTGCAGAATAAATTGAAGTTAACAGGATAAACGTACAAAATCCAATTTAATTTTCATGCATGTAATAATTTTGTATCAAATTACAGTGGTAATGATGAATGTTAAATTCTAATGAAATTAAGTTAGTTTTTATAAATTAAATATGTTTAAGTTGTCAAACAATAATACCCAAATATTTAGTATCTTAAGAAGATGAGACAGTATTCTGCTAGAGTTCTCTAGTCATACTTTTAAGCAACAGCTAGTTTAAACGCTTGTTGTTATAGCAACCTTAAGATGAACTTTTCAACAAGTTGGTACTAAATGATTTTCATGTGCAGTTAAGTTAGAATACTATTTTATTTTTTTTTATTTTTTGTGTTCCTGGTTTAACTTGAAAGCTACTCGCACCTAAGACCTGAGTTTCACCAAATTCCTTTCACCTCATTCTATACATATAATATCAAACGTGAACCAGTGGGCTTATGGTAAAGCCAAAGTTGCTATGGAAGCAAGGGAGAAGAATCCCTAACTAAGAAGTCAGGGATAATTATTTTTTATTTTTTTTCACCAAGCTTGACTACAGCAATAGTTTCCATAAGTGTCAGAAAACACAGATGGTTTAGTAGCATGGCTTGATATAAATAAGTTACCTTGCTTTTCTGCATTGAATTTTCTGACTTCCCAGAATATCCTCTCCTTTGTGAGAGCTATTAATAAATGGTCTCTGGTGATCCTATGATTTCACTTGTTTGCATAAGTAAAGGTGCAGTCAAATTTGATAATCGTGACTGGGAGTTGGTCAATTGACATCCTTTCTTGCAATAACTACTATCACAGAGAACAAAAAAAAGCCCTGCACATTGTTCCCTCTCTCTCTCCCTCCCCAAATGGTTCTATCATTGGCCTATTAATTTCACTCAGGATTGTAAGATCACAACTCATATTGTACAACACAGAACCAGCAGTTCATAATTCCACTGTCAAACATGTACCGTCCTTGATAAATATATGCACACACATTCAAGCAGAAGAAATACAGGACTTACTAAAGAGAATGCAAGAGAATGCAAAGAGAATGCTGTGTGTGTATACAAACACATTTCACCCTTCTACTGATGATTTATGGAGCCTTTCTTCTAGAAACCTGATGGCATAAACCAGCTTGATAATGATCTGTTGAGCATCTAGGTTAAGACGAGACTTTAAAAGAAGCGTATAGACAGTAGTGAACTTAGCTCTGTTTTGAGTATTTCAGTGAATTTATGCAAATGGTTTAAGTAAGAAGAGTACAGCAATATTTAATTCAATTACATTAATAATTTTAGACTGATGAAGATTAACTTTTCATAAATACTTCAGAATTCATATTAGATATTTGGATTTCGCTACAGTACCAGCTCTTGGCATTGCAGCAAATATAATGGCAACTGCTAAAGCCAGTGCATGACACGAGGCAATTGTTTTCAGTTGTTTCAGGGACAGCCTATTGCTACTTAGGATGGAATTTCAGTAGGACTTTTCTTTAAAATGGTTAAAACTAAGTTTCTCGGGCAAATTAATTTTATTCATATATAATTTCAGACAAATTTTAGATTTTATTGTTGTTGTTTTGACTTAGCATTTTCTCTGCAACCTAATACAGTATATTTTTACAAGTTCTGTGTTCCTCTTTTTCTCTTGGCAATACTTGTCTTACTTCTAACAGATTCTATTCCTGTTTTTCCTTCTCTTTTCATTATCTATACTAACTTTGCAGTATTTCGTAAGTTCTGATTAGATGTATTTGCAGTGCCAACCTTTTGCTTAAAAGATCTTTCTCTTTCCAGTCTCCATAACCATAGAAAGCCACTGAAAGGTATCTTACAAATATAGTCTTGAGTATTTGACTTTCTCATCTTACACAGACCAGTGTCCTCAAAAATTGTATCTAGCAGAGTCTCTATTTCTTTCCTTTCTTACCACATTTCCTGCGTTTTATGCCTCCCAAGTTTTTCTTAAACCAACATTTCAAAAGATACAACTTTCAATTTGACAGCTTATGAAAATCCCTCAAATTTGTGATTTCTCAGAGAACTCAATGTTCTCTTAATTAAGTTGACCTAATTATGACAAAAATTGAAGAGAAAATACTTCACTTTTTGAAGTGTCTTTAAGGTACTTTAGTACTGAGCTGGTATTTAACTAAGTCATTACTGATGAATTCAGGTATTTAAGCCCACCCTAACGGTTCAGGATGTTTTAGGAGCTTAATACCTAGGCACAAGTTACTTAATTCTCATGGAATTAATCCTTTTATGAAAGCCCTTTAGCTCACATTGTTTCAGTTTAAGGCTTTAAGGAATCTGTTTTAATTTAAATTAAATGAGTTCTTGAGTATCCAAAGTAGTTTATCTGTTATTTTTCAGCTTTTGGGAATTCTAAACTTGAGTCTCTTTTAATAGCAGTTATTATAAATTGCAGAAAAGGCTCAATATATAGTTCAAATGATTTACACCTCAAGTTCTACCAATGTTAAACAAAAGAAAAAAAAATAAAAATTGCCCTGCCTTCCTCTCCACGATTAACCTGATCTTCACCCACAAATGCAAAGCCTGTTGATGCCGGACAATGCCCTCTACACCTGTGGAACCACAGAAAAACCTCCCAGCAGCACCGTGCAGGGACAACCTGCAAATACAGAACCTTGTTAAAAACGCCAACAGGAATTTGACGATTCATAAGCTAAAAGAAAATTCTTCGTACCATCCCTGAGCTGAGCTAGATCTATAGAGTTGATTAAGTGACAACTAATAGTAACATTTTATTTCTTTCTCAAATAAATTAGATGTGATTGATAGATAATACACAAGGAGCAGATCTGATACTGCTTGTGTAGGACTTTCTTAATTAGGTCCCCGACTGCATATCGGCTTAATTTAACATGGTGAAACTCAATTAAGCTATTTTAACTCAGCCAAGTCCTTGAACCAGTTTAAGTCCTTAAAATGGTGTACAATCTGCTTTAAAAGTTTAATGAGTTGTAAGGTAGTGATTCAACTCCTAAAATGTGTCTATTGACATTTGGCATTTTTCTTTTAAATAGGTCTTACAAATACAGAATCATCATTTATCTACTCATTTAACTGACTAAGCTAGTTTTACTTTTTTTCCTGTTTATTTCTGATGGCCCTGCATAGCTAATTTGCTGATGGGAAAGACAGCTGGAACCTCTTATGTTTTATGAGTGGTAAGGCAAAACTCTGACCTCAGTTTAAACTATGCAGGATTACTGATACCAACAAGAAAAGTAAGAACGTAATTTAAAGACAAGCATTCTGCAGTTGAAACAGTTTAGATAATTTGGCTTGGTTATCTACTTGTCTCACAACATTTTGTAGTTTTCCATGCAAAAGGAGCAATCCCACAATTTATTTTGAATTATCCCCCCCCCCCCCCAAAAAAAAAAAAAAAAAAAAACCAGCAGAAAAGTGAAGCTCTTGGAGGAGAACACAAACTGCTTTGAACAAAAAATGGTTGTCTGCATCTAGAGATAGTCATAAAACACGATACCAGGTTTATACCATGAAACGCATTGCAAAACAAGTCAGAACACAGCAGGACTTTTCTTGGTTTCTCTGCAGGGAAAACAGTTAAAAAACTTCATAATATCAAGTGCAAATTCCAACAGCTTTGAGCTGAAAGTCAATGACATGCAGCAAATATGCAATCCCAAAAATGCCGAATTAGGAAACACTTTCAGATGAGAGCCACTTGTGAGCAGGAAATGCTGTTTTAGTATCTAAAAAAAAAAAGTACAGCTTGTATTCAAAATCATTAGCTTCTTCTGAGGACCTAATAAAAGTTGGGACCACAAGACTGAGAGATATAATTCAAAATACCCATGAATAAAAAGACCAGACAGAATTTTTTGAGTCTGCATTTTTTTCCCCCTTAGAAACTCAGAATTCTCTGATTTATTTTTTTCTACCTAATTTTTACACTTATAAACAAGTGTACCTTGTATATCACTCACATGTCAATACCTGGAGAAAACTATGAAGCTTATACCCATTAAAAACCAATTTGTACTGTTTCTTTCTGTCCTCCTTTCCTGCTCTTTTCTGAGCCTACTGAGAACCCCACACCCAACTGTGGAAAGAGAAGACTGGGGGGCTAGGTGCAGGGATGCACACCGTTCTTCTAATCCCATTAGAAATTTCAGTGAAAGCCACAGCTTGCATCAAATCCATTCGTAGCTGGAGAAATACAGCAGTCAAGTCTCTAACAATACTGTTTGACTGAAACTGTAGTACTGAGAAGGACCAGTCACATCTACAACCTGCCACATTTGTCAGTCTCATGAAGAGCCGCAAGGCCTTCCCACATCCATCATGCTCAACAGAGCTCTGTAGGAAATAGCAGGAAGGTTTCTTAACCATTCGTGGTCACACTTTAGGCAACGGCTAGGGGGCTTTACTAATTTTCTGAACAAGACAAATCAGACTTGGGCTGAGGGTTCACAGCATGAGCCAGTAAAGTATCAGCATGTTTTAATAAAGACTTACAGTGTTGAGGCTTTTAAGTCACAAAATTTAGACAAGTTCTTGAGCTTTAAATAAATTTTTCATATAATTTTGAGTTAGAACACGACACTGAGTGTACCCAGTGTCTTAGAAAACTTAACCACCTACAGCAAATTCCAAATTTATAAGAATTCCCCAATTGTGAACAAATTCTTACTGGATATGCTAAATAGCTGAATACCACATTCTCTGAGGGAAATTAACAATTTTAGAGCAACATTTTTCCAGAAGCAGAAATAGAAGAGAAGATAAAAGATTGCATTAGAGGAGTCCAATAAAAATAAATCTGGTTTGTTATTTGGATATGGGAGAGAAGAAAATATCCTCAGGACTTTACTAAAATCAAGCATGTTTCTTCAGTTTATTTTATTTTTTAGTGATTAACACTCCTGTTGACAAACCCCTAATATGCAAAAAACCCCCATGTCTTATTAACCAAATAAGAAGTTCCATCCAGAAATATAATTTTATCATATGCAAATTGTGTTCCTTGAAAAATGAGAGTTGGGAAAGTAAATCATGCTATTTGTAAAGTCTACAAAAACCCAATGTCACTCTTAGTAGTTGTATAGACTAAGACTGTTACATAGCGTTTTAACTACCAACTTTACATGATAAAAGTGTCAAAGAAGAAGACTGATTCACACATTTGCACTAAGTATTTAACCTGTGTAAGTATAGTAAACCTAATAGTAAAATGACTAACCTACTGAGGATAAAGACCTACAGTCACACTAAATGTTAGGGTTTCACTCTCTTATCATGGTATGCTTCCTCTCCTAAGCTTTTTTTTTTTTTTTAAGTAACTCAGAGAAATAATTCTCCAATGAAGGGTCTTGTTTTCAAGTCTTATCCCATACTCAGTGAGGGTTAACACATCTTCAGGGAGATTAAAGGAGGTTTAAGAGCCCTTTTTACAGACGAGAACCAAGACACAATATAGCCTTCACTTTAGTTGTCATGAGGATGAAGCAATTGAGATTTTTCAGACATTTGGATGCTTTGGCAACAGAGGCTCTACCAACTCATAGCTAAATTGCTGCAGTAGATAGCTTTCTGCCTCTGCCAGTGGATGCTATCTCCTGTGATCACACAGGGAAAACAAGCAGGTTAACCAAATGAAGCTTGTCATGTTTCTTTTTTTTTTTTTGACAGTTTCTGGTGTCCAGGCTCATGTGAATAATTCTGAAAGCCTCTTGCTTATTATGCAGTATGAATTTCTACTTAGTTTCCCTGAAAAATCCGTAGGATTTCATGATGTGGCTTGGTAAAAATGCACTTCATATCTTCTATATTACTCTTTCTTTCTTTTATAATCTATGTCCTAAACACTTTTTCAGTTACTGTGTTCTAGCAATAATTGTTACAGTGCTATGCATAAGCAACTTATTAAAGTGACAAAGGAAACCTACAACAAGAAAAATTGGTTTTAGGTGTCTGAAAGGCAAACATTTACAAAGGTAAGTACAACTCACGGTATTCTATTTTTCCCATAAGTCTGTGAACAGGACGAGTTCCTGTGAGACAAAAATAAGTTTGAAGATTTCCATCCAGACCACACCAAGTACATATTTTACTTTACATTTTCCTAAGTGCCTTTTGGCATATGCATGACTTTTTTCATTTTTGGAAACCTTGAATAGCTTTCCTCCTCCCACCTTTGGTGAGTCTTATCCAACATTTTCAATTTTCATTTAAACGTACCACAGAAACACATTGACAGAATTTTCTTGGTCTGTCTTTTAGGTCATAAGTATCGGGGAAAAAAACATCCTGGGACATTAAAATGAATGTGAGATGCTTCCTGTAAATATAATAATGACCCTAATTCTGAATGCCTTTTTTTTTTCATGCAGATTTTCATTCCCTTTCCAAGTAATCACTCATATTTAAAAGGAACTGAAGCAGCATGGTGCATTATTAAGTGTAAGAACAATAAAATAGCCATTTTCTAAAACTCAGCTGTTTCTCTCTACTCAACTATTCATCTTCACCTTCTTTCTCACCTCTTCCCCTTCCAGTCATTTGTGAGCCTTTCCGCAAAACAGAAAAGTTTTACCTGGCATCTTAAACTGTGTTCATGCTCAGGTAAAATGCAGAAGAGAGAGAAGACAAACTGCAAATGTAGGACATATTTTTTTTTAGAATCTGTAAAATGTTTCCAGCAATTACTTTTAAAAGGGTTGAATGCTTTTGGTTTTCTTTTTAAGTAAACCAGCAAGTGCAATGCCAACAGTTACAGTATTCTTTGAACACACAGGTGTGCAATAAGGGACTGTAAAAGGTGGCGAAGATTTGGGCACCACCACCAGGAGGCTGGTGAAGGAGGAGGGAACTACAGCCACCACCGACCTCTTGGTGCTCCAGCCCACCACCTGCTCCAGTGGAAACCGAGAAGGTTTCTTTTCCCACCAGACACTTTTGTTTGCTAATAAGATCCCACCAGACCTCAGTCAGTACAGAGCATCCTCTTACTGCTATTACTCCCATTCACCTGCCTGAGCTTCTGCTGGAGCTCACCGGGATGAGTCTCTAGAAACCATGTTCATTTTCTGTTTGGAAAGGGCCGTGTTTCTGTATTTCCTTTCCCCCACCATATTCACAGGCAGCTGTTACGGCCAACATGCACGAAATTCTCATGGATTCCCAAACCACCACAAACATCAGAGAAAAAAATATCTTTATAAAAAACAGAGCAATCCTGTACAGTGTGTTATTTCTAGTCTGAGAAATCGATGGACACTGCAGAAAAACAATAGAGCAATTTTTTTTTCCAAGTTGCATTTTAAAAATCCTACATGTTGAATGAATTAACCCTTAATTGCGTTGTCTATTCCTCCTCTGTTTATGTGGCAATGAGGCAAACAAAAAATGGGGAAATGGACCAATGCCGCCTACTAAGGAAAATGTAATTGTATTATCTAAAAGTCAGGTGTAGAAAAGTTCTAATATTGGAAATTAAAACTAAATTTTATAAAGAACTTGAAAAGGGCATCTATGGTTTTGTACATTTTTTTGTTTTATAGACAAAATAGTTACTAAATATCTGCAGCTAATCTGGTTTCAAACATTTTTCACCTAGTTCAGGCCTGAGCTTTAAGCTATATTAACCGTGCCCAAATTCCAAAGCAACATCGTCTTCCTCTGCATACAAAAGACATGCAAAAAAACCCCCACAGGTTAGGTATTTCTTGATATTAGCAGTGTAATTTTCTATTTCCAGTTCACCAATGCCTTCAGAAAACTAGCTAATCAAGAAACATCCAGAGTTTTTTCCAGTCCATTAAATCATTACCCTATGATTTTATGGGTGATAAATATGAAGTTTTATTTTAGACACACTGTCAGGAAGATGTTTATTTATAAATTAATATTTATATATGCATTCATTGCATAGTAAATTCTAAAATGATGGTACATGGTGCCCATAATTTAATGAGATGACCTTGTGTTTGTGCTCGCTGAAGGGACAAAAGGTGGAACTTTGCATTTTAAGCCAGGAAGCATATGATCACCCTTTTATAAACCATGGTTCCAATACAGTTCCCACTTAATTCATTGTAAAATTTCTTCATGCTTTGAAAATTATAGAATTTTCTATACATTACTTCCTTACACCTTGTTTGTGGACTGTATGATTTGGAAGAGAGGAAAGAGAATTTGTTCTCTGTTCTGTCCTCACCAGCATTATGAGGCCTGAGGAAAGATCACCTTTGCTTTTGTCCTTATATAGGGACATCACAATACCTATTCAGGAGAGTTTTCAACATCAACAAAAAAATTTTATCACTACTGCAGATAGGACAAGTAGGCACTTTAAGCTCCTTTGAGTGCCACTACAGGCATCCTCATTCCTCATGCTCTTCCTCCAGAAAGCTCCAACCAGCTCGTATTCTTCCAGTTCCACCTTGGTTACACATTATAAACTCAACACTCAACACAAAGTTACAACTTATAAACTCAACACAAACCTTAACGCTTATTTATTCAGAGTTTCTATTTGTATTTGATATGGGGAATGCACATATTCAGCGACGGCAATCCCCATTCAACATGGTTAAGCAAAGGAAAAGAATCAATTTCTGTCTGATTAGAAGATCAAATCCTTTCATTGCGTTATGTGATAATATGAAGGAGGACAGAGGGACCTGGGCAAGGGGAGGACCCTGCCCTGGCCTCTACCCAGGATGTCACAGGAGATGACCAACCCATGGCACCTTTGGGACTGAGGCTGGTCTGGGGAGGAACAAGTGTGGGAAAATAGAGGGATAAGGGGGTAAAGAGATCTGGTAACATGTAATCAGGGGCTGGTCACTGTGCTTGTCTGGCCATGCCCTTTGCCTGGTCTGTCCTGTCTTCTTATTAAACTCCATTTCTCGCTATTTTTCTGTCTGAGGGGCTCTCTATCTGTGTGCACATGGGTGTGGGGGTGTCTGAGTGGCAGCAATTGGAGTGGGATCAGGGCTTACTGGGGCCTGTGGGCCACCGTTGGAGCATGGGAGGATATGTGTGTCACCAGCAAACATCAGGGTGGACTGGCTGGTGACTTGGGTAAGTGGCCCGGGATCCAGGGATCAAAGAGGCCATAAGCCTGAGTGTAGCAGTGGAAGAGTCTGAGAGGTAGCTACTGGAGGGGCCAGGGGCTCTGTGCCAGCTAGTAGAGACACATGAGAGAGAAGTGTGTGTGTACACGCACATGCGTGTGTACACGCGCATGCACACATGTGAGGCAACTTGGGTTGAGAAGAACCAGGGCCCACTACTGGGCAGACTAAGTCTGACCCTACATCTATAGGCCAGTTACTGGGCGCACACACGCATTCTTGTATGTGCTTACCCTTGGTAGCATCTGGACCTGGGGCTTGGAGCTGCAGCATCTTCACCTCTACCAGATTCAGCTTTCACACAATTTATGCATGGCTTCTCTGCATTTAAGATGTGTTTGCTATTTCAGTCTTGGAAGATTACCTTTGTTTTTAAATCTTTTAAAACAGAAAGGTTCTACTTGGCACACAAATAATTGAAATAATTCATTAACTTCTTGACCTTAATCAACACAAAATTATTCCTGCTTCCTCCTCAGTACAGCTTTTCTTATCTTCAGATATTTCACTAGATCATGTGTTACAAAGAGGAATGAAGATGAATAAGCTCAGTAAGATACACCACCAATCTTAACTAACACATCTCAAAATAAAGGACAGATGGCCTTCCAGAACATAGGAGACACAGTTTTCTCTCACAGTTTTTATTTGTGAAAAAGACCTCAAGGCTCATGAACAATTATAGAAGGTTGTCTTTTCAAAGCACCCAGGTACCAATTAAAAATTCATTTTTCCTTCAAAATCCCACTGTCTCCGGAAAGAAGAAATGCTAAGACCCACATAAGAGGCACCTTACCTTGCAGGGTAAATTTTATGTTACTGCTGTTCCACTAGTTCCATAACCTAACTTTCTCACTTCCAACACGGCCATCCAAAACAAACAAAAAAAACATCACTTGCTTTTAAAAAGCTATAACAAAACAAAACACCCCACTCTCCAAGCAATTAAAGTATTTTATCTGTTCTGGCAACTCTGCTATAGCTCCTGAGCTGTTCTTTACCTGGAAAATGATCCAGAATCAAGGACAGAGATGTTGTAAAATTAAAGCCTTTTATGAGAAAGGGCTGTGCTAATTACAATCACAGCCATGCCCAGTAAATGCAGCAGTGTCCCTGATTACAACCAGTCAAGAGTAACTTTGAAGAACACAGGCATCATTAGACTGCTGCAAGTATGTAGATAAATATTTATGCATATACATATATATGTATACACAGACACACATACACACACAGTAAGATTGCAGGTAATCTATGGGAAAAATTACTAGTAAGTCTATTAAAGGCTAAATATACATTTTTAGATTTATAACATCAATGTTTACATTTCTACCTCTGCTTAGTAAGTAGGCAGCATGTATTCTCTTTTTGCCTTGTTTCTGTTTGTTCACATCAATTTGTTAGATCAATGACAAGCCAATGCATTGAATCTCGGATCACAAAAACACAATAACATTAAATTGGGCCCATCAGGAATAAAACATTTGAACTGCCTTATAGATGGTCAGTCGGACACATATCAAAAATTTCTGTGCTAGGGAGGAGGGCAATGATTTGAGGAGGGTGAGAACCTCCAAGGGACCTGAACAAAGATTTCGATTAGTAAGAAGTTAGTACTCCTTTCAGCTCCTCTCTCTCTACTGTTGACAAATAAAAATGTGAGGAATTGTTGCAACTTGAGGAAAGGGGAATACATGGTCTCCTTCACTTCATCAGAGATTGTCCAGTGTCTCCAGGTCTCCAAAGTTCTTATTAGAACAAATCAGATAGGAACAGGAGTCTCTTCCTCTTCTGGACAGTTCTCTTGTTCATTATTAGTAACTGCACCAGCTAATTTTCCTGCGTATTCAGCCACCAAAAGGCTTTCACAAGCTGATTAGAAGTTTTATTTATTCTTTATTCTTTCATTTATCCTTCACTTCATCATGGAAAGAATAATAGGATATGGGATATTTGTAATGGGATAACCTGACAATAGAACATCTAAATATTCATAAATGATAAGCAGAACTTGGGTCTGACAAAATAGAAGTGCCTGCATATGCAACGCAAGGAGTTTAAAAGTGAAGCTGTTTTCACTAGGAATTCATTGAAAAGGGCAAAGAAGCTAATAAAACCAGCTGAATATTGAGTACATTTTAGCCTTCTCCTATTATTAAAACAATTACGTATAATATAATGGTAGCACTCAAATCATGAATTCCTTTTAAACAAAATTGCATACTACCACAGCAATTTAAAGCAGACAGTTGTTTTGCATATCTCTTGAGATCTCTAATGTTTTAACTGTGTTTGTCTTGAGCAGATACTGTGAACTGCCTGCTTTGAACTTTTTTTGTTTTACAGTACGTCATGCTACAAAAAGGCTACTCTAGTAATCTTTTTTTTACTTTAAAAACAAAGTCTTCAGACTGTATTTAAGACCAATAAAACTTACACATCCTTACAATTTTTTTTTTTTTTTTAGATCTTGCTTATAAAATATTTGGAGTATTTTTGCAGACCTTTCCATACATGTAAGCTCTTGGTACTTACAAAGGGGTTATCTAGTAACCACAAGGCAGGAGATATTAATTTTATTTACTTAGGTTAAGAAGGACCCTCTTAATGAAAGTCAAGAAGAGATTCAGACTGCTGTAAAGGGAAAAAACATAGGAGAACACTGAGCAGAGAATGTGTGGGGTTTTTGTTTTATCACACCAGAGCCAATTCTCAGTGTGAAGCCTCCAACAGCAACAGTTGTAGAACAACTGCCTAGATGTAGTGGTTCTGACCAAGTTAACTCCAGGAAAGCAGAAACAACTACTCGTCTGCCATAAGAGTTTCTACCCTAATTATTTTTTTTTAAAATCTAGAAATAAAACATATAAGAAGTATCAGTAAGAGCAATCAAAATGTTTTATCAGTTCTAGGAGGCACAATTTCCAATGCATCTCACTTAAGTCATTCTTGTAGAGAAGAGTTTTTACATTTTCCTCCATAAAATACTACATACTTTAATTTCTAGCATTTTTCTCCAGGAATACTTACTCAGAAATGCTCAGGTAGGTGTGCATTTTTAGCCAGGGTATGTCATTCTCTACAGTATCTTTGCAAGAGAGCTACATAGTGAGTGTGTGTGTATATTACTGAGTGCCTCACTTCTGGACCACCACTCTGTGTGGTGTCACCCTCAAGATCTACCAAGTCTCCCACCAGAGCCTTTCTGACATAAGACTCAGCACAGCTGTGGCAGAGAAAGAGAGTAAATTCCAGTCATTCTTCAGTTGGCTACCACCTCACAAATGGATGAGTAGAGGGAGCAATTTTCCAAAGAGGAGTTAAATCATAACCTTCTTTATCATGTCACACTAACTCTTTCTCTAGGAGGGAACAGAATGAATCCTCTGCCTCCACCATTATTAGTATAGGCAGAGATATTGTTGAGGGTCAAGGTCTTTAATACGGTCAAAATCCATGCCAATACACTGTGGGATTAAAAAGAAGTTGAATTTGTAAGCAGACAGGCATTTGCTGATGGCATACGTGTGCATCATAACAGAGATTGTTTTAGAAATTCTGTTCTGCTTTACAGTATAGAAAGGTTTTGCTCCTCTCCAACATGACCTGTTAGGATGTCCTATATACATCTTTTTCTTAAATACAAAAGAGAAAATTATTGTATGGTAAATTCTCCAAAGCAGCTTACAAATTGAGTTTTATGGATGTAAAATTTTTTCTCACAAATATCTACCGATGTTTTTTTTTGTAATTGTTGTTTGTTAACATCATATACATATTTAGTGACTTGATTTACATGCATCAATAGCCATCCCAAAATGACCTGACTATAAATCTGGAAGGAGGCCATGAAGTTTGGTTTCCCAAAATATAGATCAGTTCTTCTCTGTTCAATCTCTTCAACTTTTTGACAGCAAAGAATGCTTAAAAATGTGGTGCTTTTATTCTCTACCAGCTCTATTAGTCTATCTCTTTGCAAAGTACTTTCACTCAGACTTCGTATAAATCAGAAAAAAAATTATTCTGTTCTATCACAGTTAACAAAATTCTTCCCTTTCGGTGAAACTTTGCACAAAAAAATAAAAATTAAAAAAGAAGCTGCATTATTTTCACTCAGTTTTCTTTGTTTGTCTCTAATTTGGAGATATTTGGAAGTATTTTATTATTAACATCTATCTGTGCAGTCATTACATTTTTAAACAATAATTTCCTGACCATATCTCTATATATGTGTATGCATGGAAATGGAGAAATAATGATTAAAGAAAACTGACAAATTAAGTTGGAGAAATAGTATTCTAGGAGCAAAAGTCCCTGTGTCTTCAAACGTGCGAGCCCTGTTACACATCTAGACTGCAGCTGGACTCTAAAAGGTGTATGGTCACACAACTGACAAATTAGACCTGCCAACAGCTACAAGGAGAGGAAAATGGAGGGGATTTCACGACACAAGAAAACGGCATACTTTCTTCTTTGAACTGAATTTACATAGAAACCTAGTGTGTGGTTTAAAACAAGCATATGTAAATAGAGTACTTTACAGAAAACAGTCCTCAGACAGAAACCCTTAATAACAAAAGCCTAATGAATGGAAAATTGAATCGACCTGAGTACAAATAGCCTGCTATTGCTCTCTCCTTCTTTTCCTGCCGACCCAGCGAAGCAGAATAACACCTCCCCGCCTTTACAGTCTTTCTGTTCTAGGCTGGGAAAAACATATACTACCTGACAGAGCACCAGATTCCCTGGTGCCAACCTTCAATTTAATTATACAGACAGAAAGGATTCTGAAAAGACTGATGTGTCAGTACCTATCAAGATCATTAGATCCAATCCCTATGAACAAAATGTTGAGTAATTTTCAAGAGGCTGAAATGGAATGGCTCCTGGCCTTTATCAAATAGGTTTTGAATCAGCGCCCAGTCAAACTATGCTTATCGCATACAGAAACTGCTTTTATAAAAATTCGAGCTGAAGAAAAGTGTTTGGGCCCCGTGTGAAGGAAAGGCTCCAGGGCTGCAGCCTGCACGCTGACAAGTTATTCGCCAGGTTTGCTCTATTTGCATCCCACGCTTAGATGAGCTCATTTGGTAGCAGAGCTCCCAGATGTACATTACTTGGGTTTCTGGACCCTGTGACTAACCCACATGCATCTTCTAAAATAAAAATGAATAATGAAAGTCTGCTTCCATTTCCTGACTTTAACATTTCCAAAACTAATACAAATTCATTATTGATTAATGAAAAAGTCATGAAAAAGTTTTAACTCCTGATTCCAGTTTCATCATGATGTTTCTGCAGTATATGGCCATTAAGACTATTGCAGTCGCTCCTGACTTATACAGACACATATAAGAAGATTTCTGACACTACATTAAGAGCAAATCTAAGTATCGGCCAGAAAAAAACTATTTTCGTGCACAAAATTTAATTGAAGGCATCCAAGAACATATTGGCATTTAATCAATGATTCAATGATATGCATCCACAAGCCTAAGAATATATAGGTTTTTATTTAAGTGAAAAACTGAGTACCACATAGTATCACAGAATTCCGGATACCATGTCTTTATTTCAAAGCTTTAAAATACTTTTGCTATACACAGCAATAAAAAAAAAGACAGTATAAGGATGATCACAGGCATATTTTCTGAAATGTGAGAAAGAAGGCACAAATAGTCAGTTAAATTTTGAAGTTCACGTTTGCTTACTGCTTTTCATATGGTTTTGTTGCAATTTCCTTTTACACAATTTTAAAGAGAATGACCCTGAATATATTTGAATGCATGACTTCCTGTCACAATTATCCTAACCAAGATTTCACAGTTTTCAGCTTGAAACCTATAGACGTAAATGAAATGTGTGCCTAACTTCAATTAAAATCTCTCCAGCATGCCTGCAGAAGATTCAGAGAGCTGAGTCAGTATAATATAAGCAATATGCACACATATTACTTGAGGCCATAAATGGTCTGCCCGCGTCAGCCCTCTCCTCTAATATATGAAGACAACAAAGGAAGGGAAGGTTGTATCCTGTTTCTCCTTCTTTTGTGAAATACCTCACTCCAGTAACAAACCATTAACATGAACTAAAATGGAGGTTAGTCTTTTTTCCCTATGGTATCCTTATACTCAGTATGGGAAACTGACATCATTATCCTAATAGAACAAGAGAGCTTTTTTTAATGTTAATTTACCCCAAAAAAATAATTTCAAAAATTTGATAATTACAAGGAAAAGAAAGTTTAGTGAATGCATCTTGCTTCTACTATTTTTGTAACACGATTGTGTCCACAACCTTTGACCTATTTATCCTTGCAATGAAAGCATGAGATGATTTTCCTGTTTTATGAAGACTGTAAAAGTTATAGAGACTACATCTGAGTTACAAGGTGTGTGAGTTTTCAGCCACATTCTGTTTTCATAGCAGAGTAACCCATGACTGCACAAGTTCCTCCACCTCTCAGCTGAACCATGGTTTCTATGGAAAGGAAGTGCAAATGTGTGCCTTGGAAAAAAATCTCAGAGGGTACATGCAGATGCCGCTAATGATGCTAAATAGCATACCATAAGTGTCTGGAAGTACTGGAAAAGGAAGCTGGTCACATGTAACCCAAGTTCAAAGTACATTCTTCCGTATGCATGAAGAAGAACTTGAAGCAAGTAAGTGGAATTTCTCCAGAATTAAAAATGTGTGAGAGCACAATTAGACTTTCTTTGTTCTCTGCTGTGAGTTACCAAAATAAAAACTGTCAATATAGATTTCATTTTAAATGCATCTAGTTGAGATTACAAAGTGTGCCAATCTTTCACCCCCTATAGAATAGCATCACACATTAATGGAAATTAGGTCAAGAAAGAACTTTGCATACCTGAAAAATCTCATATATTACAGGACATTACATTTCAACAATTTATTTATCTATCTCTTAAGTTTAATAAATGGTAAGTTTTCTCTAAGTAGGTAAATACACTCAGTGTTAAAAAAAAATAGGCCTTACTTACTGTTTGAATTTGGCACCAGCTTGTAGGTACTGACTCTTTCTATATCTTTCTCCTGTATATTTCCTCTATATTACTTTTCTCCATAAAAGGCTATTTATACGATGAAATATAGTCACTACTTCATTCATTTCTTTTTTAAAAAAAAGGAAAAGCTGAGTAGATAGTGCCCTTTCTCAATGGCATTTTCACTGGATTTGTTGACCTCTTATGTGGGTTTGTTTATCCTCTAGTTTTCTAAATCCTTAAAGCGATCTGATGGTCATAAATGTGGAAATATTAGCCATATTTGTGCTCTGCAGAGACAGAGAACAGAGCATGGATTGCAAAGTTTTCTTTTGGTTCAAAGTTTATTTTCAACCTGAAATTGAAAATGTTATTTTCAAGCTTTTTTCACCAATGTATTTAGATATGATACTTATTATTGTTGTTTTTATGTTATTCCAGGATACAATAATGTATATTGCAAAAGGATATCATGTCAGGGTTGTATAATATGACATAATATAATAGTCAAAATATTATTTTATTTTAAAAAAATAAAGTAGCTTCCTGCTGGTATGACTCTCCCCTTATTTTCTATTTCAAATTATCTATAATTTTTAAGTGATTAAATATTATGTCACTTTTATATTTCAAGAAAATAAAAATGTGCTGAGGGGACTAGGAAGTGGAGAAGTAGTTTTCAACAGTGAGGAAAATAATCCAGGTTAACACAGGTATATTGACAACATCTGTTCTCCTAATTAGTCTATTTAGTGATTCTTCTGCTACACTGTGGAAAGTGTCAAGATGTCAGAACAATTTCACACCCAGTTCCAGTAGCTAAATGCCTGGCATTTCATGTCTGTCGCTCCACTCTTCCATGAACTGCCTCCAGATGCTTCTCGGTCTTCACCTCTCCCCATAAGAAGCCACGACCAATGAGCCCTTTTTGTATTGCTTAATGGACTGGTGGAAATAAAGGGAATACGCTTGAATTCATTATAGAAAGTAAGATCCAAATATGCAGAATTTGAGTTCTACTGTCTGCCTATCTGCCCTCCAGCCCAGGTTTTCTCAATGGATGAGTGTCTTTCTGAAACCAAAATATTATGCCCTGGCTAATCCATGTTAAAAGCAGAGCTTCAGAATGAAATGCACTATTAACATGATAGGAAGCATTCATGTATGCTTATTGACTTCAAATCAAGCATCACCAAACAGTTAAATCAGTGAAGCAAAAGAAGATTAAAGGCAGGGGCTAAATTTCCAACTATGTTGTAGAAGAAATGCTGATCTAGATGTTAACATCTCTTGTCAAACTGCTGGCTAATGAGAAATTTTCCACCTATAGAGTTTTTATACAACACTGTTATTCCCATGCATTAAAGACAACGTGTTACATGCGGCTGTGAAGAAGATCTATGAGTAATGGACCACTGTGTGAATCAGAAAAGAAATCCCTATCCATCAAATTTTTGTCCCTTTTTACATTTTCTGTTATTAGTTAATTATGCTGTACATTATAAAACCAACAAACTGGAAATGATGAAAAGAAAAAAATGCAAACAACTTTGATGTTGCATGAAGTTGTTTCGTTATACCCAGGCTATTGTAAAAGTAAGAGATAAACTATATTTTGTGATACGGCCTCTTGTACTGACCCCTCAAGAAGCCTACTCTCATCCAGTTTTCAACAAGTCATAACTTGCTTTACTCTCGCTCTTGCAAAATAAAGGTTCAATTCCTCCTTTACCTTCCTTAAAATTATCTTTTGAGTCTAGTGAATTTGTGTTTCATTGAATTGGAATCTTAGAATAGAAGTTTCAAGAAATTATCTTTCCTTGATGGCAAAAAGAACTTTGGGAAAATTAAGAAACTGGGCAGTTTCTAAAAATAAAAGGTAAAACTGATGACATTTCCATGGCTTTAAGAGTTGGGGAATGATTCTATTATAAAGAGGAAGAGAATACAGCAATCTCTTGAAAAATGATTAAAACCAGGTGTAGTTTCTCCTTCTGACACAGGGAAGGACTTGCAATATTAATTTTGTAATCTATGTATTAGTGATCCAATTTCTAAAACAAAATGCTAAATTAATGTAATGAAAACTAGTCTTCATTCTGTATTGTGTTCTCTTTCTTCATATTCAAATAATTCTATCTAATGCCGCATGTTGATTAAAGACCTTTAGGCAACTTCAGACCACTTGACCAGAATATTACAGATCTCAATGTGCGATAAAACATGTAAATGACATTTACTTTTTATCCACAAAATCCTTCAGCTAAAGTATAGATCTATTTGAACTCCTGCATACCTTTATTTTCCAAATATGGATAAGATAAAACACAAAATATGTCTATTTTAATGTCTTCTACGTATCAGGCAGAAGTATCTATTTCTTCCTTGTTTTTTTTTTGGGGGGGGAGGGTGACCGGCTGAAGAAATCCTTATTTTAATCATCCTTTTCTTGTGATGGATTGGAGCAAGTAGGTGCGAGTAGCAGCAGCACTGTTCGTTTTCTTTTCTCCTGGACCATATAACTAATTTTCTATTATCTGTGGCTATAAAAAATATTATTTTCATACTGACGTGTTTGATAAATATACCAAACAAAAATGAAAGATATTTATCAACTACATTGATATAAACTAGTTTGCACTGATCCAACACATAAATAAATAAGTAGATGACTGAGATTTAAAAAAAAGGCAGGGGGAGGGAAGAAAACTATTTAGGCTGTATCATTGTAACTGTGAAAACAGTACATCAGTAGTTTATCGTTTGGAAATGACATCTCTGGTTGGGAGATCAACATGTTATTTTAAAATGTACTAACCTTTTGCTTGTATTCCATATGAGCTACTTAGCTGCTGCAGCAAACTTACATAACATTCCTGTTTGATGAATAGAAAAGTACTTATGCTCAAAAAAATGCTCAGAAAACCGGCTTGCTAAACAAATATGATTTGATTACACTATCACTAGCTATAGGTAATATGCTAAAAAGAAACTTTCCTGGAAGAATCTTCATTTTAAGATATTTTGGCAGTATTGCATGTTCTCAGCTGAAGTTCTCAGCTGAACTATAATACAGGCAAATGCAGGTTTTAACCAGCTCATGCAGTAAGTGTTTTCCAATAAATAATTTCTGGCTCTAATTATTTTTGCTTCTTCTCATAAATAAAAACATATTTTCTTAGAGTCATTTTATTTTTTTCTTGGAGCCTTTAATACACATAACATTAATATCACCTTACTTTCAGAAAAAATTCAAAGCAGGACAATAAACATTTTTGTAAAGGAATAGCCCACTTTCCTTATCACAGATGACTTTATATATGATGTAAGTATTAAATACTACTAACTTATTACCAAAATATTAAAATAATATTTATCAATCTTTATTAAATTATAAGTAATAATTATATAATAATAAGTTATTATTAGTAGTAAATTATTAAAATTTAATAAAGCAGGAGCATCCAGCATGATCTGAGGTTCATACACATGCAGGTAACACTATGCATGCTCCTCCCCACTTCACAAAGTAAAAACATTTTAGAGAAGTATGTCCTTCTAAAATTTTTAAAATATAAGTTCCCCCCGTCATTGTAGTACAAATATTCCAGGATCCCAAGGATTAATTTTATTGTTTAATAGATAACTTTATTGCCACACACTCCCAAACCAAGAGAGTTCAGCTAATTTAATCTGCCATTCAAGTTTCTCGAGAGGTCTGATACATTTTACCCAGGTGGCAAATAACTCTCTGGTTCCGACAAATTCATGCATCTAAGAAAATAATTTTCTACCTACAAATTGCCTTCTTACAACAAAAGTACTCTTTTGAATAACTTCAGTGAATGAGGAATGATCTTTTTCTTCTACAGCATGAATGGTATATTTGTATTAACAGGAAGCTTCTTCATGACTTTTGACATTTAAATTGACTGCGTTCTTTTGATCCACCCCCTCCAAGGGGGTGAGTCATGAACTTCCCTGTGCTGTCAGAACAAGCTATGTATATATTATAAAACTATCATCTTCACCAATACTTATTTGTTACTAGTCTTTCATCTAATTTTCTCAATAAGCTTTGGTGAAGATAGTTGGCTTAATCTGCCCCTGTCTCCACAAAGCCCACCTCAGAGTTGAAGAATAGCTTATATTATTCTGAGAAACACCTAGCTCTGGGGTTTTTTCTCACATTATGTTTTTTCCTTGCCATGGTTCTTTCCACCGAAACTTTTCATCCTTTTTGTTTCTCTATAGGGGACATTTTTTGCCATCTTTCCTTAAAAGTGTTTAGTAGATAGAAGGGGTCAAATTCCAACAACAAATGGACGGACACACAACTCTAATTTGAGACCAGAGCTTTGCTGACCCTCATTACTTTTTCAGATATAAATGCTTTGCTTTCCCGCACTCTTTCAGTCTCCTCTGTCTGCCCCTTAATGTCAAAAGGAGGATGTTCTCTTATCTCTCTCATTAATCATCTCTGACACTCTGCTAGAAGCCTTATCCACAGCAATCTTTCTGTAGCTATAAGCTGGGTTCGCCTCACCATAGAAGAGGACACAGAGTCTTTGACACTGTGATCTACAGACATAGTCTAGGTGTACTCTTTTGCTCTGTCAGTGATTTTTATGTGGAATCTTCATCATACAATGTCTTGTCTACCTACATTACCTAAGCGTGACAAGATTAAAGAACATCAGCCTTGAGCATGACGGACAGGAAAAACTTTCACACTGTTGTTTGATGACATTGACTGATAAAACTGCTATAATGAAAATTATCAAGCTTTCTTCACAGTAATTTCAAGAAAAATCTTATTGCAACTTTCAGTGCTCTTGCAGATTTTTCTTCCTCTTACAGACGGGTAAATAAGGTGTAATAAGAATGTTATTATACATCACATAACACAGCTGCTTTAGTTGCTGAAAGTTGCAATATGTATGTTTATAAATCTATGTATGTATATTTGTGTATATAAGTATGTAAGTATATAAGTACACTTATACTACTTGTATTTATAAACATATAAATTTGTATAAATGTCACCTACCAAACTTCTAATACTGCAAACAGCTTTATGTACTTAAAATGCTTTTTTGTCATATGTGGGATGAAATCTCACACAATCTCTGTCCAGGAAGATGTCACAACTACTACAAGTTTGGTATAAAAAGGAGAAAAATATGACTAACCTATGAAACTCAGGAACATAACCTTACCTGTAGCAAAGGATAAAATTCACGGTCTTAATACTATTTATTAGACTAAAAAATATATCGCATATTTAACATGTTAATTAGATTTTCTTCACCAGTTTACTTTGTTCATGTTGCAGGAGAATACTACTGAGTTGGTTAATTAGTCTGAATGTTTGCAATGACAAAAGCATTAATGCCCCTGAGTGGCATAGAATGCTCATTGGAAAGCTATGTCACAGCGTTTATTACCGTACAGTGTTTCAGAGTTACTTTCTTTAAACTTAAAAAGAAGCACATCATATCATCTAGATATAGTAATTCTGATATTTGTCTAATAAAACTATTTGACTCTTAAATGAGTGTTTTAAAAAAAAAAACCCAACAGTAAAAATGCATTTTTGAAGAATGTTGAAAAAGAAATTTTCCCAATAAGGACATGTTCACAATTATTGTGCACAGAAAGATGTTATGATCACTAATAATGAGAACTTTCCCTTGTATATGTTTGGCAACCGTAGGAAAGACTAATCTGCAAAGACATAGGAAATATCTAAAGTATTGATTAGTATTTAAATAAAAGAAATTCTGTAATAGTCATATCTAATATTTCGACATTAAGAAATAACATGAACACAGTCAGAAATTATGTATGATTTTTGTCATGGCCGTTGCTCCAATGTGCTTTTTACTCTTGCCCCAGTTGAGCTGTAGACCACCATCCGTGAAATGCAAAACTCCAAAAGATTCTGTAAAACAGTGTCTTCTGAGAAGAGTCTGAGCTCTGGAAGTGGGGTCTGCTGTAAGATCTTAGTGAATGAAGGGAACCTGCACCAAGCATATAAAGACCCAAGCTAGCTCTGTGTGAGCTAGTGCTGAAAGCTGGAAATGAGATGCAGATCCCTTCAGCTAGCTCTCCTTGGACTGCCCCAAACCTGGAAGCAGACCAGGTGTGTCCATGCAATGCTGAACAGAAGCCCACAAAACTAGACTGCTTCCAGAAACATACTGCGCCCTCTGCAAGATGCTGGGCTGGGTGGATTTACCAGCTCAGATTGCTCCTAGCTAAAGGTCGGCAGAGCAGCTATGTAAACCAACCTCTTGCATACGCACTGGAGAAAAGCAGCAGTGATCACCCAGTCCATTAATGAGACTCCCCTGTGGGATTGGTAACAGACTACAGTGAAAATAATTTTTAGACACACAGCATTGTGCTTTAGCATGTGAACAACTGTTGGTGAACAACTGAAAATTCATCGTTAGTCCCAAGAAGCCAAAGAAGTATAGGATCACCTGGCTTTAGCAATCTTCACCTGGACGTCATGAAAACTAATACTGTTCGTATCTGTATAATCAATTTCTAATGGGAAATACCAATCTATCGCTACGTGCTGAAACAGAAAACATGCTGGTTTTGTACAGAACTAAATGTAATGGCACTGTATTGATAATATTCCTAAAAGTATAAACCAGTAAAGTTTAGGCATTTTTTTGTAAGTATATTTTTCAAGAAATATCCTTACATTAACTACTTAACAATTTTTTTAATGTATCTCATGTTAATCCTTCAAGATACACAAGGCAGGTGAAAATTAATATCAAATGGCTATTAATCACAGAATTTACACTGACTGAAAGATGGAATATTTTTTGGTGCATCTTGAAAAAGGCATAATTTTTTTGTGGGTGTAGAAAAAAAATCTTACATTAAATTTTTCCTTTCTGTGTGCTTCAGGACCCTGCCACAGTCCATGCAGAGTCTTAAAAAATATAGTCCTTAGCAAAAAAACCCAACCCAAAACCAGTAGCCCATACTGAAAACAAACTAATAAACCAACACAACAACAAAAAAACCCATCTCATGATATTCTGTATTGGCAAAGGGAGAGAAGGGACTATAACTCACACCAATATTATGACTGATGATTTCTAAAATATATCACATCAGAGCGGCCAGACAACTATATTTATCCCTTTGAAAGAAGAAAAGACATAGTACATAACAAAAAATTCTGACTCATTATGGACCTATCAAAATGTCATTAAGAACTGCAATATAAATAAAAAATATGGCTCACAAGTGTTGCAGAAGAACTTCCCGTGGACCATACTAAATGTAAAAACAATGCTGAACAGTGATAGAGAATCTGAAAATCCAGTTTCCCACCAAGGACATAGCAAAAGAAATATACACTGCCTAAGCTCCATAACTCATGATTCAAAGCATTTCTGAAGTCTTTGCGTTTTCCCAAACTAGCTGAAGTGTTGTCAGTTCCTAAAATATATTTCAGAACTAGGCATCATTTAGGAAATATGCAGTCATTTCGAAATGTAGTGACCTATGGCATATTAAATCATGAACATTTTGACCTTTGGTCTATTAAATAATACATCTTTGTGTAATGCTTTTGGACAGTGTCTCCAAAAACTATGTATACAAGGGCATAAGTTTTAGACTAGAAAACAGAGAGGCTTTTAAAATATAAGCTGTTATTATGGAACCTACCAAATAATTAAGAAAAGGATGGGGACAAGTGTCATGTAACAGAAAAACTGCTAAAGATTTTACTGCCTGCAATATAGACATACTCTAATACATTACAATCTGTTTACCAAATGAAGAATATAGAAATGGATACTATGCATTCGTATTGAGAATAATAAGTGACAGGAATACAGGATTCAGACTTCACTTTTGAATTATTGCAACCTGTGCCTGAGCTACAGAAACGGAGTTCAAGAGTCTATAGTTTCAGTAGGTCAAACAAAACATTCTGTCCAATTAATATTCTGATGAAGTACCTCTTCTCTGGAAGATGCTTACTGAAAATAAAATCCTGTATAATATTAGCAGCTTGTATTTAACAGTTTTAGATTACTTCACACTTTCCAGTCTTTCTCAAATATTATGCACATTAGTCAGTTGACATGAATGGACCAAATAACATGGTCCAGCTGGAAGCAGATGTCCTCAGAAATGTTTTTCCCCTGTCAGCCTGGTTCAGCTGTAAGTCTGATCAACAGGGCCATTCCCAAATGCTCCCAGAAATTGCTCCATATTCTGACAGAACCTTTAAATAATAAGTCATCAAAAACAGATGACTTAGATGTTGCCCAGCAAAATTGTTTCTGTCGGACATATCTCCAGTGATCCCCTACTGCAGCCTGTGAGTATCGTGGCTTGCACACAGCCACACTCCCAGTGACTGCTCTCAGAAATTCTCTTTAAAAAAGGGTTCTCACACAATTACTCTCAGTCTGGCCCCGGGCTTTATCCGTTTCAGTTTCCTTAGTTTCTCATGTGAAGTAGTTCTATGGGAAAATCAATATGAAATCCAAAGATAGGACACGGTAGGATCAAGGAATTTTGCCTTCTTTACTTGAAAAATAGTGTGTACAATATTTTCTCTATATAGCTGGGCAAATGGAGTCACAATCTGGTCTAACACTTACAGGGCAGTCATAAATAACTCACTAGAAATACATTTTGGTACCCGTTTTTTCCAGTGTTAAACTGATTTTGTTTCTTTAAAGAGGTCAATGTAAAGTGTTCGCACGGCTGTATCTAAATATTTTCCACGTGCTTCTGGTAACAGTGATGAAAGAAGTAACAAAGTGTGAATTGTGTTGCAGACATCAGTAAGATGTCATTTCAGTATCAGAATTTTTTTAACGAGAGAGTTGCATTTCCCAGGAAACGGAGGCAGGAGAAAAAGTCAATGAAGTTAGGTTTAATGCATGAGTCATCTAAGCAAATTAACTGTTTCTCCTGTATATAAAACATTACTCACTTAAAGCCATAAATATATCATTAAAAATATAACAGTCTGCAAATAGAAATGCAAACACGTACTTCAAATTTTCTCAGATAGCTCTGACACCTTACCTTAAAATTTCAGCAAGCCACTTCAGTAATTTCAAAGTACGTTTTGTGTAAATATTATAAATGCCGTATGGAAATCTATTCAGGGTATTACATGACCAGTAATACATTAATATGAACAAGTTTATTCACTTGGCAGAAACCGAAGAAACCCCAGAAAGCACCTGTGTTTCAGTATGAAAATGCAATTCTGTAGCACTAAAAGTAAGCTTATACTACATTCACTGAGTTGTGAAACCACAAAAAGGGGCTAGAAAACTTGAGCCTTTCACATGAAGGGGCCACAGAAGGACACAGCACCAGGGCCTCTCTGTCAGCGCTGGGTTTTCAAAATTGAATCCCCCTGGGACAGCTGGCCACGCACTCACAGGGCGTGACGGTTCTCCAGGCAAAGCGAACCAAACTCGGATTACAACAGGTAAGGCAGGAGAAAGCAGAGTGGCACTGGATATAGAGACAATTACGTTTCTTCCCCGAGAAGTGTCTGCACTGCTCCCTCTTTTCAAGCTGAGAATGGGGAGGGTGGAGAAGGAAGGTCAGCATCTCGCTCTGCCGTCCCCTCCTCTCCCTTGGCTAGCAGAGGTGCCAGACACACCGGCAGGGCACCCTGCACCGCGCTCAAAGACAAGTGATGCTCCTTGCCTACACTGAGCAGCTCAGGGAGATGCCCTGTGCTTCCAAAAGGCAGTGGCTCCTGGAGGCCTCACAAGGCAAAGAGAGGTCTGCATCACCCTGACTTGATCCATCCCCAACCAGGCACGGTCTGGCACCCCAACAACCAAGGGGCTTCCAGAATGCAGCATGAGCACTCTATTTCAGTGAAAGTAACAGGTTTATCTAATTCATAAAGAGAAAATGAGGTGAAAAATTCCCACAGAACAGGTTTTCGTTCTGAAAGCCACCGCTACCCCATGCTCTCTGTAAGCCAGTCCACACCAGGGAAAGAATGTCCGAGTCTTGTTAAAGAAACTTTATTTGAACAGCTTGATTTCTATTATTGCAGTGGGAGTTTGGCTCCCACTTACTACATATGTGAAAGTAAGCATGGTGTGCTCTGCTTTATGCATATAAGCAATTTCCCCACAGTAACGTAGTAAACATTGCACAAACTAGATATGGCCATGAAACCCAAGCACCTCCTTTCAGTGCCTAGCGCTTTTGAATGATTATCCTTGCTGATCAAGTTTTGAAACAGAAAAATCTTTCAATGAATTGCTATTAAAGTTACTGTGGGTATAGAAAGAGTGGATATATTTGGGGTAGATAAGGGGAAGGCAAGAAAACATAAGACAGATCTCTATCTTGTTGTGACAAGACAAACTGTTGATGAGGGGAATAAACAGACCACAGTGTAGGATCCAGAACATTTATACAGTCTTGATAGGTAAGACCACTTGTACAGAAAGACTTTTATGCTGGGAAAGAGCCAAAACTGCCTGCATGGAACACTGCCCATGCTGCAACATGAGAGTACCGCACGGGGTGCTCAAGGAAGGTGCACTTCTTTTTTTAAAAAGTATGTAGTACCTCGTATCTATTAAGTAATGCAGGATATCCTGATGCAGAGAACGTTCATAGAAGAAAAATCAAAGGAGATGTTTTTAAGGGCTTTTAGGGTCTACATATTTCAGAAGTATTAGAACATTGTCACAAGCATCAAGAGTTCTTGTTCTGCGTTACTGGATTGCCCTCAGAAAAGGGCAAGGAAAGTGATCTCTGCTGGCACTGTCAACAGATGCAGGGATGCATCACAGTTCAAGGCTCTGAGGATGAGAATGCACATCCACAACCGCACGTGATTTTGAAGTGAGTTAGGAGCAGAAAGGTTTCCTTGAATAACATAACAGGCATCTATTCAACCTTTGGATGGCTAAATATCTTGTAATATCTGTTCTACCCTACCAGACAAAAAAACAAAACCAGATAACTTTTATGTATTTCATCGCTAGCTACAAAATTGCTCTGAGATGGTGTAAACCTTTATACCTCCGACACAGAGGATGGGCTTTGCCAGATGCCTACAAAGCTTTCTTCAAAAAGGCTGCTTACAAAAGATTAAGAGACTCCAACAATCTGAAAACAGGACACCTTTATTCTTTGAGTTGTAGGATCAATAATTCATTGTTACATATTGTGCCGCCTGTATCACCTTTCCCTTTTCCATGATTTTTATTTACTACACAAGCTTCTTTTCTTTGTCTGCCTTTTTCTTCTTTCATAGGATCTAATGGCTTAAGAGGATCTAAATGGGTCACCTAGTTCATCCTGTTGAGTCAGTGTCAACTAGCCAGGCCCTGTGGATCACTTTTTCTCCCTTTAACTCCTTTTCCTGAAAAATGCTTCTTCCTTCTCTAGATTAACTGGTAAATTTTACAGCTTTACAAAACATAATGAAACTTTTCAATCACTTATCTGCATATTATGAAAAAACACTAAAAATCAGATTATCAAAAATTCTGCATCCAAAGACATACATGGCTTGTACTTTATTAAACTGAACAAAACAAAACAAAACAGAAAAAAAACCTCTCTGAAATAGGTTTCAATGTACATAACGTATTTTGCACACATTCTTCCAGTAACAAAGAAATATTCATTAACATGAGCATCTCTGTGTTTTCTAAGCAAACATGTTACAGGCATTGCATAAAAAGATTTCAAATGTGCTCTGTTGCCCTAGTATCTTCAAGCAGTAGAATAACCAATGATTTATGGACTGAGAGAATCTGAAGAACTTACACAGAAAACAGAGAAGAATAAACAATGGCAGAAAAGGTTGACAATGATGTATCAGTCAAGGCATTTTTTTTTCTTTGTAGACAAGGTACAACCATTTTTCTTGTAAATAAGAATTTCATCATATCTCTGATCAACCTGGTGATATCACCCTAGCCTTGATAAAAAAGTCTATAATATGCCTGAAGAATAAGTATCAGACACTAAATCAAGGCCCCTTTGTGGATGCACTGTAAGACAATGAAATATCATCAGAGCAGTATTTCCCAGTTTCCTTTTCTATTTCTAGTTCTTTGAAACAGAGTAATTTAGATTTGTTTAAAAAAAAATATAACTTCATAGTAGCTTCCAACTACTAAAAATAAGAATAAAATAAACATTTTTCTATATTTTGTACAAGTTTCAGTTTTCATTGTACTATATTTTGTATAGGTTTCAACTTTGTACTACTTTATACAAGTACAGGGAAATTGTAAAAACTCACCTTAAACTTTACTTAGTTTCCCTTTCTAAAAAAAACACTGATGTGAACTCACTTCCACATGCTGAAAAGCTTGATGTATGCATAAGCATTATGATGGATTAAGGCTGTGATTAATTAAAGCTGCAGGCTTAGCTAATGATCTCAAAATTTCGTATTCTTCACAATCCCTCAAACTTTAATAATAATATTGGAAAGAAAAGCTGACGTGACATCTTTTTGTTTATTTCCCAATCATCCAGAATGAGGGCCTTTTGTCAGCAGTTTTCAGGCAGGAAAAACTGATGAAACAGGGAGAGTTTGGAGCAATATCAGAAAAGCAAGAGTCGGATTTTGTTAGACAAACCCAAAGAGATGATGCTCTCCAAAGACAGAGAGAGGCAGATGTTTCTGTCCTTTAAGGTTCTTGGAGCAATGCCTTACTCTTCAGTCATACAAGTAGCAAGAACTAACACCCCTAATCTGTCTGTGTGCCAACAGCAGTCAACCTTAGCCTAAACGGTCAAGCGGACAAAGTGAACGCTCCTTGGTACAGAAGAAAAAATTAATATCTCCAGAAATTGCACCCATTTGCCATGTGCAATAGTTCTGAAAGCAATGCAGTGCTTCCTTAGGCATTTTCCATGTCACATGTATGCCTGTATTCTACACCAGGTTAGATATATAACTATGTATCAAAATGAAGACATGCGTTTTGACAGATCAATGATTATTACAATTTGGGAAAATTATGCAAAATTGTATTTATTTTCAAAAGTGGGTAAAGTGTCAAAGTTTCATAAAATCTTAAATCCAATTTTGCATTGGATTTAAAGAAAATCTGAATTTTTTAAAGTGAATATATAATTAAAAGGTATTAATTTGTTTTTGTGTTGGAGGGTATTTATACAAAGCAAAACCAACATCCAAAAATAAATGACAGCAGGTTCACTGATAATGTAACATTATTAATGATAACACTAAAGCTAACAGGCTCAAACTGGCTGTTTTCCAACCAAAGAAGGTAGTTGTAAGTTTAAAGTATGTCCAGAGAAAAATATTTTGAACTAAACTTTTAGGTAGTTCTGATTAGTTCAGTGGGTAAAGAACAAAACCTTTCTATTTTTGGTGTACAGAAAATGACAATAGAAGATGCAATGGCACTAAAGGAAAAATGGCCCATTTGATTTCTGCTGCATTCTTTATTTCCTGAGTCCAAACATGACTACAGTTTAGGTGTCAAGTAAAATTACGTTAGACAGGTTTTCCTTGTCCTTGTTTGTTCACATCACAGAATTGGCATGTTTCTCCAGTTCAGCTGGAAAGAAACAAGAGACTTGAACTAAGGGACTCAGGTTTGAAATGATGACAGTAAAAGAAGAAGCCTGAGCAGTATTTTTCTGCACCATACTTAAGTGTAAGTACCTTGCAAAAATGTCTACTTTATGGACAAAGGCTATTTCAGAGTGGCCAATAACTACACCCTGAATCCTTGCATGAGGCAAAACATGACCTAAATGCTTTACTTTGACCCCATATGGTAAAAAGCATAGCAAAGCCAGGATTTTTTTTCCCCCCAGATCCTACAGATACGTAGGAGAAAGGATGCAATGCTTGACAGTGGCTCTGTACAACATACTGTTTCTCATCCCACCTCCAAGCAGGCAGTTTGGCAGAATTCTGACACGTTACAGTTTTGAGATCTTTCTAACAGAGAAGTGAAAGTTTAATAAACCTTAATCTAACTCTAGTAATCTTTGATTAATCAGTCTTTTCCTTCTATTTTCATTTTTTTTTTTTCCAAAAACCCCAAATTTATTATCATTCAGGTTTTTAGAACAGCCTAATTTCTTTGAGTTTCCAGGGCTTTTTACCCCCTTGAAAGTGTGCAAGTAGCTGCAATTTAGCATCATTCTCCTGACACGTATTTCCAATGTAAGGGACCAATGGAGGGTGTACCTAGGTCTAGGTCTACCTAGATAGACATACGTCGAGATAAATCCAGGAGAGATGGGAGAGAGGAAACCTAGGTGAACAAAGTGGCATAAATTTCACTGCATTCACGGTTTTCAGCACCTCCCTTAAAGCGTGATTGAAATCTTTACTCTTGTAAACTTTAGTGAACTTCACTCACTAAAAACATGACTTTCCATCCCCTAAAAGCAGAATGCTACTGCATGTGTTTAAAAGTTATTTTACTATCCTGATGATCAACACTCTCATATGCTTCTGCCCTGCAGCCAATAGTGGATAATACTAGAAGATATGTTTTGATGTTAAATGCTTTCCCTGACCTGTGGGGGAAACAAAATCTTGTTAATCATAAATATGCTCTCTGATAAAGTGATTTCTTGAGTTGACCAGGCCTTTTGTTTGTCATTGCTGACGATTGACTTGGATTCTCACCTACATTATCTGTACAGGGTATTGAAGAATATTTCAATAATGAATATGTTTCATTTATAGACAATGTTAGTTCACAGTCACATTAAGTCAAAAGAAAATGTTTTATTACCTCTGTGGTAGTGGGGTGACCGATTTTTTCAATATAATCCTGAAAATCATTAAGTATTCTCACACACAATATTGATGTCTACTCTAGAAGTTCAATTTTGTTGTATAGAAATGTCATTCCTTAATATTTTCAATGGAAAATGCACAGAATACCAAGAGCAATTGTTTTCCCTTATCTCAGTAAACATCTCGTCGCTGATCCAGTCACATCAGAGGAAGGTTCTCTGTATTAGACAATCATAGAGTAGCTGTGAGAAAGTTTCCTCTTAAATTTGAGAAACCAGAGAAAGTCTGATTTATGCCCTATAGCTTGTTTTACACATTTCCACATCATCAGTATATATTTTTTAAACACCATATCGTTTTGCATTCCATATCAATGATGAAGCCTTTTCTAAATGCCTGATAAGACATAGTGGCCACAAATTGCACATTTCGTGGGAAAAATGCTTTAAAAAACCCCTTCTTTTAATTACAATTTTTTTCTGTTATTGTTATGGGAAATAATAATATTCTTTACCTTTCCAATTACCTTTCTTCTTTCTGATGTACAATAATATCATCTTGCCAGTTTTATTTCCTTTGTTCCTTTCTTTCTAATAATTTTATTCTTATTTCTCTATTTCTTCTATACCTTTTTAAAGTGAAAGATTTAATAACTACAAAATATTTGACGTGTGGACTATGAGGACTACTGATTTATTGCTTATTCCTCCCCCATCCCGATTGTTCTGTATGTCACCCACATAGCATATTTTGTGGATGAATGTAACATTAATTAAATTTCTTTCAGCCTGATGAAAGTTCTTTTTCTAGCAACTAGTCAGACTCTAGATGATGGGGAGAATTTTCTGTGTTTGATTCACAGATTCTTCATTTTCCAAAATTACTATTTAACATGGAAAATAAACTTTTGAAGTATCTGTTTATTAAGAGGAAACTGATATGGCATTACAGGAAGGAATGAGTAGATTTGCACAGAAACACATCTGAAAGACACTCTAGGGATTTGAGGCTAGATAGACGTTGATGTTGATAATACTGAGATAAGTAGAAGAGAAGGAAAGAAATTATTTAACTGAAATGGCTGAAGTATATTTTTCAGTGTGATTCTTGCTGCTTTTTAAAACTTGAAAACATAAATCATCATCATTAAATTATAACAAAGAGTTGTGTAAATTCTTTGTTCCTATTCACTTTTCATCTATCAAGAGTGAAGTTTTTCACTCAGCATTGCCAGCGATTTCATAACTCGAAGTCCTTACGTCTGGGTATCTGTGCCTTATGGATAGAGCAGTTCTGAGAGCTGCTGCCCCTCTTAGACCAGCCTGTAGGTCATTATTCTTTCATTTTGCAGCTTTAAATTATGGTGTGCAAATTTGGACTCAGCTGTTTGAAGCTCCTGTAAGGTGGGTTAAAGCCAAACAGACCCTGTGTGTATACCTTAGAGAAGATCTCCGAGGACACATGCCTGAGACAAACAGATGAAGTTGTAATCTAGCTCTTTGAATGCATCAGAAATTAGTGCATGATAGTAGAAGACAAAATTTTGGTTCTAATTCTTTCTATCAGCCTTTTTCAATGGCTTACTGCATAGGCTTTTGCACATACCTTAACTTTCCCTAACTTATTTTCCCTATCTGTACCACAAATTATTCTGAAGAACTTTTTGAGATCCTAAGTTAGAAGGTATCTTGTAAGTGCTAAACATTATTATAATTACAGCATAATTATACATGGTAATATTATCTTTTTGTCACTATGAAATTACCTTACTACAGCAGAATTTTCTTAATTGCCATATAATCTGGTGGAATCAGGAATTCTCCATTGGACCAATTGTCCTAATTATTTGAGATCCTGAGAAGTATATTATACTGGAAGATTTTTTTAATTACTATAAAACCAGGCTTAGGTGATGGAACAAATACCTTTCTCTATGTACATGCCTAGTAACACCATAAAAACAAATCACAACAAAAAATGAAATCAGAAACAGTAATCCATTTAAATTCATTTACTGGGCTGAAGTACGTTTTATTCGATGATCTTCTCAACAGAGTGGGGAAGAGCTGAAGTAAAACAAAGGGCCAATAAAGTAGGGTATTTATGACTATGTAGGAAGTTGTTCCTGTTAACTTCAATGAATTAACTTTTGCCATTTAATCAGACCAGCTGTCACCTTCATCCATTGCTTTTAATTAAACTACTCACTGCACTGTTACTTCTTTTGCCTCTTCACCTATATTTATTTCTTCTGAGTGTTTTGCCTGGACCGGGTGCTCTCTCATTTAGGTATCTTTAAAGCACTGACAGCTGCAAAACCCTGTTATATTACGTGTAAGCAGTTGCAGTGCAAATAAAGGCAATACCAGAGTACCTTAATCTCTTCAAAATAGTTCTCTTTATTAAGGTATTGCATCAGCTTAATTATTTTATACCAAAGGACTGATATATTACTCTAAGTAGAAGTAATACCACTTTGTTTCGTTACTATCTTGCTTCTAATATACTAGTAGCATTCTCCACATATCTCTCCTGCTTTTCCTCTCCTCCCCCTCCCTCCCACTTTCCCTCTCTTCCTCCCTTCCTCCTTCCCTCCTTCCCTTCATAGCTTCTTTAGGAATTATGGGAGTCCAGAAAGAAAACGAATACTAAAAGAAGAATAAGCACCTCAGAAATTCATTCTGATGTTGAGACTGGGAAATCAGAGACATGTAGACTAAGTCTAAAACCTCCTAGTTTTGTTATGAAGAAGAAAAAAAAAATGTTTTTTTGTACAGTCTTACAGACATGAAGCAGCCCAAAATACCCATCAAACCAGGGCATTAGCTACTGCACTGCTTTTGATGGGTAAGCAAATAGAGAAATGGTTTTCCTTCACACAAATGGGGACTTTAAAAATCTTCATAAGGATACTAATTTCTAGATAATGCACAGGGACCTTACTCAGGTTTCCTCCACCCCTACCCCCCACCCTTTAAAACTAAATACTTCTTTATTATTATTCTGGACAGTCATTCTAAAGCAGGGAAATGCATTCCTGTGCCATACCCTAAATTACACAATTTAGTTCTAATTTGCATGAGCTGACTCCTTCAGAGCAGGTGGGATGAGTGCCTGTCTACTAGTTGCAGGAAGCAGAAAAATACAGAAGGGAAGGCCTGGAATATGGTTTCTATAAAGCATTCAAAAAGAATAATTTGTTTAAAATTACATTTTACTCAGAATGAATAAACACTCGTGTTCATGAAAAAGAATGAAGTTAAAACCCATTAAGTCCCACACAAGTTACAGACAGTACCACAAACACCTTCCCATCCTGCTATACATGTGAGAGTATGACTATCAAAGCAAGCAGGCAGAGAGCTCTCTAAGAATGAGGCTTCATATCTTTACTCAGTGATGGGTCTTCTCTTTTCCACCATGGGATACGTTGCTATTAATTTCTGTTTCCCCTTTAGGAGTCATGCTGCAGTATCAGTCACAGGTTTGCATAATGTGTTACAGTACCTGTTCTCACAGACTAAAGGGAACCCCATCCTGAAAACTGCCAAAAAAGTCCAGTTACAATCACATATGTCCATAAGCTCCACAATCTTAGCTCCCAGTCTTAGGGGAAACACCCAGAGACCCGAGGTCAGCATAATGGACTTCTTAACCCAGCAGCCTCCTGAAAGAGGAAACCCCTTCCCCAGACAGTGTGACTTTTGCTAGACACTACTGTTTAACAATTTTAATTGGGACCATGATCAAAATACCCAAAGTGGACTTCAGTCATCCCTCTGTCTAGGCTCTTAGTCTCTCCTAGTTTGAAACTGAGTGTCTTGATAGAAAATATGCTTTGGTCCAAGTACACGTACTTCGTTAAGTTAGGCTCCAAGATCAGTGACAAGATCCTGTGATTTCAGTCACACCTCAGGTGAGAGAAGACATCCCTTTTTCTGGCTTTAAAAAAACATTACTTTTTGGCCTGTAGATATAAAATGAGCTGCTTATATGCTGGCAGTTCATTTGAGAACAAGAATATGTAATGTCTGCAAAGAAAATTTTCAGTTTCCTTCTACCAGATTTTTGCTGTTGCTTACCAACCACAAAAAGCATGCAAACCCAGGACCAATCTCTCTCTGGCAATTTAAAAATGGGGAATACAGAATGTCATGCTAGTTAGTTAGGAGAAACACAATACATTCCTGATGCACATAGAAAACATATGATTATTCCTTCAATCTGAAAATAGGACATGAAAATGATCAAGCTAAGCAAGTTTATAAAATCACCTGTTGCCTGTTAAGAAAGCCAAGAACAAGAGATGCCTGGAGCTATGTTACAAGCCACTTGTACATTATCTAGTAGATGCCCTTTTCCCCCCTTTCTTTCTTTTTTTAATTCTTTGTCTTCTTCACAATCTGAATTTTAGCTCAATTCCTCTCTGCTTGCCTAATGTATACATTAAGGATTAAGTAGATCTTCCAAAAAAGTGGCATAAAGTAATTGCTTTTGATTAGGAAGTATCTGGTGAATTGGCTAGTTACCTTTCTTCCATTCTAAACATCAGCTAAAATATACAACTAGTTGGTTAATTCTAATCTACTATTTCATACACTTAATTAACTATTCATAGGTTCACGCAGCTGCTGAAGTACTGAAAAAGTTTAAATTTAGCACTCAGATGGTACATGTGGCATCTCAGCTGTTATTATTTTTTTGGAATATGGCTTTTAATTTAAATTCATATGTGATTGATGTGATATGACACGCTGAGAGAACAACAGATAGTTTAATCAACAAATGGTCCTTATGAATAATGTTGATGGAGAAGTTCCCTTCAACTTCATGTCACTTTCCTCATCCTAAAAATGAGTTTCAGTTCTTGTTCAGCTCTTGACATTTAAACGCGTTGTTTTCTTTCATTACAAAACATCTTAAAACACTGAGGGAGGATGGACAGAAATGCAATTAGAACGTATGATTTCCTGTTATTTATGATTATTATATGATATTTATGAATATGATTATGGATTATGATAATATTTAGTGGTTTCTATGAGTTTCAATTCCATTTCTACGTGTTTCATTTCCATTTCTACTTATTTATCTTCACTGTCTTGGACTTGATCCAACATTTTCTACCAATTACAGTAAGGTTTTAGATCAGACCCTATGATCTATTAATATATATAAAAATATGGAAGACAGTTGCCCTATTTGGCCTGAATATTTTTATTTACCATTCTAATGAGGGTTAGTAAAGTTCCTTAATTCATAATGGTTGAAATATCATGAAAAGGCAGAGCACTTATTTTCATGACACTGGAGAGGGGTTTGCTTTCAAGATACTATGGCAGCAAGAACCAAATTCTTAATAAGCTAGATACTTCCATGGAAACATAGAAGTGGCAAATGTCTTTCACACCAACTTTTGTTTTGTAAAAGCTCAATCTCAAGTACCTATTTCTTCAAAAAGTAGAGCAGAAAATAATGGTAGGATTAAGCTTCTTAGCTTGTGGCCTGGTAAAGGTAGAAATGCACGTATGATCTTCGCATATGCGGGCTACTGGAGATGCAAAATGTTACCTCCAGCATAAATGTTATGCTGTCATTTATAAATGAGTAAATAACTGGCAACCACAAAAATACAACTCTAAAAATGAAGATGAATACAGATCTCGGAAAAAAAATCACAGAAAGTGATTGACAAGCATTATTACTATGCATTTTGCTCACTGATAATGTGTAAAGACATTAGATAAAAGACACAGTAGGCTTTAATTTGCCCTTCGAATGCTGCCCTGAAGACATGCCCCCTCCTTCTGAAACCTCTTCCCCCAAGTGGGAAGGGAGTTTCCTACAAGCTTGCATCTGTACCCTCCTCCATCCACTGCTCCGTGTAGGAGCTTGTAGTGCTCCTTGGTGGAGGTGCTGGAGGCACTTCCAGGCTCTTCGCTTCTCTTGTCCCCACTTTACTCCACCCTTGCTGTTGCGCTAAAGCATGTGACTGGCATCTTTCTCTAAGAATGAGAACTAGGGTTAAAATATGCGCTTGGTATGTTGCTTTTTGTTGTAGGTAAGTGTCCTATTAAACGCCATCATTTGATGTTTTCAGTATGACTGGAGAGTTACACATACCACCTTTCCGAGTTATGATAGATAACGAGGAACTAATTGGATTTAAAGACATTATAGTGAAGACAAATTCGTTGGTGAGGGCAGATAAAGGCTAACGGTCTTTTAGGTATTGCTTCTTTGAGCAAAAAGCTAGCAAAATGTTTTTAACTAGCCATCTCGCTGTTCTGTTCCATTGGTAAAATTTAACTGTTCTAGGGAGTTTCTACTCAAATCAGAAAAACAAAACCTATTTCCTACGTTGACAGGGAAAAAAATCCCATGATCTTCCAAATACCTAAATTTTAAGAATATGTAAACTGATCTTTCACAAGACTATCTTGTTTTTCTTGTTACAGTTGCTGAAGACTTTATCACAGGTTACACTGAATATTAAACAGTGTTTTATTAGTATTCAGGCTTCAAAAACATGAATAAAATTTGAGAATCAAATAACGAGGAGTCACATTTTTAGACTAATTCTGCTCCTCTGTAAGCATCTAGATGAATAAGACTCTTTTATGAAGACCTTATTTTTCTTCAGTAACAGTGCTGCTGGAAATTTTGCTTTTGCCTAGAGATAGATAAAAGATGAGTATTTCAAGAAGTTGTAGATGTTAAATATTTTTTGAATATATGAGCCTTAGCCTGCCCAGAACAAGGTAATCGAGTGTAAGAATGATCTTGAGATCTTAATAGCCACTGTTATTATTTTATAGCGAGACATAAAAAAAAGTAGAGAAAGACACTGAACTCTACAGTTGTCTACCATTTGCTCTTTGGGAGCAGGCACTTAGAGCATGGATGTTCTCCCTCTCTCTTAGAAAAAAGTACCTATTCAAGACACTGAAAAATGAAATGCCATAATTTGCTAGTTAAACTGACTTGTTGAGAAGGCACACTTGAATAGGTTGAAAAATTGTTCTGCATGGGGAGTCTCTCTGAGACACAGAGACTCCTCAAGCGGAGGAGCAGATGGCATGATCTACACTTCAACATAGGGGCTGCATTCTCTGCAGAAACTTAAAGTGTACTTGTTATTCTCAAGATTTTTCTATTGGCAAAAGGAAAAAAAAAACACCTCCACCTTTTATCCAATGTCAAGAATTTATTGGTTGTGTAATTGAAATTACACAAAGGAAGAAAAAAAAAGAAAAAAGAGAGAGAGGGGTGGAAAAGAAAGAATACAATTTCAGGGAAAAGACTCATTAATAATACAGTTATAATTATTATGCAGACACTTCTTAGTTTGTACTCCTTTTTGTGGGTTTATTCTCACCCTTCCACTGCTTCTATAAGTCCTACAGTCTGCAGCATTAGTCTGGGAGTAGGGGACTGTAAGATGTCATCAGCATCCCAGATCCTTCCTTAAGGAATGTCATGTTGATGTTGATAGCTTCTTACTCCTCATTTCAGGGTCAATTGTACACATTTCTAACACACTTTTTTGCAGCTTCTTTGCTTTTTGGTTTTGGGTGGTATTTTTTTGGTTTTGTCTGGAGGGGTCCTACTATATCTGAATTTGCTATACATCAAACATCTTTTATATCTTGTATCCTCGTTCCTTGTTCTCCATGTTACTTCTAAAAAACGGTTTTACTCAGCTCTGAAGGCTGCATTTCTTTATCAATAGGCAATTGACCACTGATGAGTTGTTTATAGCCCTAGAACTTCTAGCATCACCATGTGCCACCTCTATTACCATCCGATCCCCATAGTCTCTCTACACTGCATGCTGTTTCCCCACTTTTAAGGGCTCTGCTTCATTCCCATGCTTTTATTCCATTACACTACATCATTATGCTAGGGTCATAAATAGTTCATTCTACACAGAATAGTTACTCGGTAGTAATAGCTATATAAAATTATGGTTGTACTACACAGTTACACAAAGCTCAGCAAAAGTAAAACAAATTAGGAAATAGCCATCTGGTCATTAGAATATTGCTTGTATAGCTAACAATGTGAAACAGCTCTGGGCAGTCCAAGAGAAGTCCTGACAAAGCCTGAAAAGTCCTGAGGCTTTGCAGAGCCACTATGAAGCCCAAAACCTGTTATTAGCAAGGTCAATACTGTATTTATTAGGCTACAGGCTTCATTTTTGGATTGTCTCATATACATTCAGAATAGCAAGATTTGCCCAGAACATATGACTGATTTTTGTAGGTTAATATAAATACATATTAATTGACTTGTCAATGCAATGGAATGATGCACAACAAATAATTACTGAAGGTTCACAATTTATGATATGCTACTGAAGAAAAAAGATAACTGAATGGCTCATCTACAGTATAAACTGAATAATTATAACTGGCAATTTTTGCACCAGAAAATGATTTTGATTAAAGGCCAAGCTTTGCCCTTAGTTACAGGTGCACAGCTGCTACTGATGTCAATTGTAGTTACGGTTGTGTGTATCTGAGGGAAGGATCTGTTTCTGAATAGGGATGGAAATTGTATTATTATTTGCTTTCAAGAAATAATAGCATTCTGGAACCTCAGATATTTCATATGCAACAAAAGGAATTGCTTAGAAGGGCTAAAAATCAATTGGAACAGATTCTATCACCTTTGTGGAGTAGTACCTATCTTCCTATCTGAAAAATAATCTTTCTGGTTCAGTAGAATTACATCCTATATAACAAGTATGCAACATGAATAACAGAAAGAAAAAAGAACTTGATCTTAGTAGCTATAAATGTTTTGCAAAGTTTAAGATGTATTATTATACAGAAAAAGCAGAACACTTTAGAAGAATTCATTTCTGAAACTCTTTTTATAAATGATGTAAATGCAGATTCAATCATTTTAGATTCAGATAGCACTCCCATGAATTTAAAGCATTCCAAATTTGATACAAAGCCACTTTGCGACTCACATTATGTAAAATTACCAGTACATATCTGAGTTGTATATTGACAAATTAGGCATTAGAAACTCAGGTGACCAAGAAAACAATAGCACAAATAATGAAAAAGAACTTTCAATTAAAAACACATAATCATGCCATTCTATGATTCTATGTTCTTACTTGCATTTCTGTGATAGAAATAATGCACCAAAATACTCAGTTTTATACAAGCAACAATGTAAACAAGCAACTATGGAAAGTACACCTAATTCACATAACAGTAATTTCAAGTCATAACATAAACATATATGTTATATAAATATGCATATATATATACACACATATATATATACAGAAAACAAGTGTTAACATTTTTCCTCTCCTGTGAAGCTTTCTGCTAGCTGCTAGGAAGAGAAAACCACAACTTCCCTACCTTTCTTTTAAGATCTGTTATGTTCCTCCTTAATATTTGCCAAAAGTCTGCAATTTGATCCTAATGCAATTTGGTAAAAACAGTCACATTCTAACGTGTAGCCTGTATCTCTATTTTCTCATAACTCAGCTTACAATGTCAGCAATATAAGAATGCCTATTTGCAATGCAATGTATTAAAAGCATTTTAATACAAACAAATCAGATATTCAGTTTTCCTTCTTCATATATAAACATCACCAAAATCCTTTAAATCCAAGCATTTTGGGAAATACAGTTGCTATATTGCTGAGTGTACCACCCTTATGCAAAACAATCATGTATTTCAATCACTGAGCAGGAAGTCGCCCCCAGCAGTACTTCGTAATTCAAAGGTTCTCAGGTATAATTTGTGCTTTCTTACCTTTCTGAAATATACCTACTCTTCTTTCATGTGTGCTTTTGCACTGGAAGCATGGGCCCCTGAATTTACTAGTAGTTTTTCTGTAAAATTGAGAGGGTAACTGTGGAGAGGTAAAGAGTAAGGTTCAGCAATGCTCAACCAGTTTGCACCATTGCACAGTCTTCTTATGCTTCTCCTAGGTATACTGAAATAAGGATATAGGTGTAATAATTTGCTGTACTCATAGTAAAACAATAAGGATTTATTTTTAGTTTGTTTTTACGCTGGTCATGAGGATGAGAAAGACCTTTCTGTGTTCTCAGTGTAGAAAACCATAGCATTGTCTCAGGAAAAGGGGCAGGCTCCTGCCCTCTCCCTTCAGTTTCCTTGGGCTATGGCTGAAGGGAGCGTAGAACAGTTTTCTGGCCTTTGCCTGGCCCTTCGTTGCAATCCCAAGTTACTGTTACCTCCTGTCTTTATGAGTGGGAATTTAATTCAGTGGTAGTGTCAAACTAGTAGAAGTGAAGCAGCACTTTGGGACCGATACCAGTGAAGACGGGAGGAGCAGTAAGACTCCATTGTTAGTGGTGGTGAGCTGTTGCAACAGCTCAGTTGTTTGCGGAGCTAAAGTCTCAAGTCAGCAATGCACCTCAGTCAACATGAAATGTGATGGAAATAATAAAAACAAAGAGTATTTGTCAAGCTGACTGACACAGCTCATTCCAGAGATACAGCTTTTATGTCTCATTGGGCCTCAAATGTTTAAGGCGCTGAGATCGTTGAGTGTCAGGGGCATGCAGTCACTCGTGTTACCATCCACCCTTGTCTGCATTCTTAACTCTTGAATCAATTAACAAAGGGAAGGAGACATGACTTTAGGTCCAATGCCTGATTTGTCCGTACTTACAGTGAAAATCTGTCCTATGACCTTCAGCACGTGCTGACCATGGAGGAGTAATAGGCTTGGTGTGCACACCAGCGTTAGACAGAGATTCAGACTGAAGACTACTTAAAAAAAAAAAAAAAAAAAAAAAAGGAAGTGTTTGAAAGAATGTCACTGTGAAAGGGTGGAAAGGGGGAAGCTAAAAAGAACAGGCTAAGCAAGTTTGCCATGTTATTAATGAAATATCATTTCTATGGTAATACCTCGCTGAATAGATCTGCAGCACTAAACTTCAGAGACAGTGCATAGCCAAGGACAGGGCAGTTCATTACACACCCAGTAATGCTTCGGTTTACCTTTGTTTCCTCTGTGCTTTCTAGACATGCTTCCACACAGGCACAACTTAAATATTTTGGAACTTGCCAACTGACAATCCCAAAAATAAACCCTTATATTTTATCGAGTCCCTCAGCTGAAGTTCGTATCAGCCGAAGCTGGTATAGTCTTTCAAAGCATTACATCTGTAAAGTAACAGCAGGAGTTTGGGTATTTGGTTGTTAGATTTCTATTTTCTGTTTTAGCCACCTAGATTTAAGTATGATATATCTCATTTTGAAGAAGAAAAAAAAAAGAAAAGGGAAAAAAAAAGTGAGGCCAGATGTATCCAGCTACCCAGAGGAAAAAAAAAAACAAAAACCGCAGACATTAGGCACTTGCTAACTTTCTAGCTTAGCTACCAGCACCAGTGTTTAAAGCATGTGAATGTGTATGTAACCTCAGAATCTGGGAGCTGCACAGCTCTCTTCTGGCATTTCACTTTCCAAGCAATTAATTTGTTCTGGGCTTTACTATACCGTGCCAAAAAAAATGTATATTACTCCTCCATGACTTACTTCATCAGGCTGCTGGGAATGTTTTACTGAAATATGTAGAGGACTTTAGAAAAACATAATGATAGAGAAAACTTCTTATTTTAATTGAACACAGAAACAGGATATTGAAAAACGGAAGGGAAGTTTACCGCCCAGAAGAAAGTCAGCGGGCTGCTTCTGAAATTCCCTCAATATTAATTTGTCACCTTAGTCTGCTGTTGATAGCTAAGAAGTACGAAAAGCAAAGCTCCGTAGTCAAGGGGTTTTGTAATTTTGTTTTTGTTTGGTTTTTTTAGCCTGCCATAACTTCCTGTATCTTTTCAAGCAAATAATTTCAAAGCCAAAGTACGGTCCTTTATCTGCTTCTGATGCTTTGAAGCACTGACCCTAATAAATTCCCAACAGAATAAATTTAGATGTTATAAAACAAGCTATTATTACTGTAACCTCACATACACAAAAAAAGATTCCCATATGTATTTCTAAGACAATCTAAAGCTCAAAAATTACCACATTATATTCTATTGTTTGGAAAAATTACACAGATAAATCCAGTTGAGTGTCCTGTGGCAAAAGGTACTTATTTCTCTGATCCTGAGAGGATACGACTACCCAAAAAGGCAAAAATAGGTATTAGAAAATATTCATAGCACCTGGTTACAGGGGGTTTTTTGTATGCTATTAAGAGTTAAGGATGCAAACAGAAAATTTTCAGGAAAACTTATGCTCTGAAGAGAGCTGACGTCATTCTGTTCAACAGTAGAGGATAATCAGGTTAACATCCCACTTGGTAGTAAGCCACTTAGAGATGTCAACAAATATATTTATCTCGTTAGGGAAATTGCCTTGAACAACTGTGATCCTGAGATACGGAGAACAATCTCTCTGGACTAATCTGCTTTTAGAGATCCAAGAATCACGGAATCACAGATTTTTCAGAGTTGGAAGGGACCTCTAGAGATCATCTAGTCCAACTCCCCTGCTAGAGCAGGACTGCCTAGAGCACATCACTCAGGGCTGCATCCAGGCGGGTCTTGAAAGTCTCCAGAGAAGGGGACTCCACAGCCTCCCTGGGCAGCCTGTTCCAGTGCTCTGTCACCCTCACTGTAAAGAAGTTTTTCCGTGTATTTGAACGGAACTTCCTATGTTCTAACTTGTGCCTGTTACCCCTCGTCCTGTTACTGGGAACCACCGAAAAGAGTCTGGCTCCATCCTTCTTCAACCCACCCTTTAGACACTTGTAAACATTAATAAGGTCTCCCCTCAGCCTTCCCTTCTCCAGGCTAAAGAGTCCCAGCTCTCTCGGCCTTTCCTCATGAGGGAGATGCTCCAATCCCTCAGTCATCTATGTTGCCCTACACTGGACTCGCTCCAGTAGTTCCCTGTCTCTCAAACTGGGGAGCCCAGAACTGGACACAGTATTCCAGTTGTGGCCTCATCAGTGCAGAGTAGAGGGGGAGAATGACCTCCCTTGACCTGCTGGCCACACTCTTCCCTGTGCAGCCCAGAATTCCCTTGGCCTTCTTGGTGACAAGGGCACATTGCTTGCTCATGGATAATTTACTGTCTACCAGGACCCCCAGATCCTTTTCTTCAGAACTGCTTTCCAGCACATCCGCCCCTAACCTATACTGGTGCCTGACATTCTTCCTCCCCAGGTGCAGGACCCTACATTTGTCCTTGTTGAACCTCATTAGGTTCTTCTCTGCCCAGCTCTCCAGCCTGTCTAGGTCACACTGGATGGCAGCACGGCCCTCTGGGGTGTCAGCTACCCCACCCAGTTTGGTATCATCAGCGAACTTGCTGAGCGTACACTCTGTCCCCTCGTCCAGGTTGTTGATGAATATGTTAAACAATACTGGTCCGAGTATTGATGCCTGGGGGACACCACTGGTTACAGGCCTCCAACTTGATCCTGTCCATTAATCACAACCCTCTGAGTCCTGTGACACAGCCAGCTCTCTATCCACCTCACTGTCCTCTCGTCTAGTTGACACTTCCTCAGTTTCCTAAGGAAGATGTTATGAGAGACAGTGTCAAAATCCTTGCTGAAGTCAAGGTAGATGACATCTGCTGCTGTGCCCTCATCCAGCCAACCAGTTATAACATCACAGAAGGTTATGAGATTGGTCAAGCATGATTTACCCTTGGTAAATCCATGTTGATCACTTCCAATGTCATCTACACACAAGCACATCTAAGTGAAGAGCAACTAAAGACATATTGGACAAGCTTTTTGAGTATTTAGTAGTATAGCTTTAAAATTCAGATACTGAAGGATAAAGATAAATAACAGCTGCTGGTTTTGGAGATGGAAACTCTGTGCATTTGAGTTGGGAAAAAAAGCCTGCACATCCAGGAGAAGTCCCTGCTTCTGGAGAAGCAACATAAAACTACATACAGTTAAGCACAGCTCAAATCACTCAATGATTCAACACAAGTAAACACAATTGGCAAAGCATTTTGAGAGTGTTTACCTGAGGAATTCTAATAAAAATTATAAATTAGGCCAGCTTTCTAAATGTATATGTTCTCCTGATGGAACAAAGGTAAGCTATACCTATGTTACATGTTGGAAAACAATGACAAAGTAAAAGTAGTAGAAAAGGACAAAGAGAAAGACAAGGGGGGGGAGGGGGTAAAAAAGAGCACTATTACAGGTTTGCTTTAGTAACAGCCCAAAGTTTTTCTCCTTTAATCCTCTGTGATCAGTCCATATGTTTTTGCCACAGCCAGATGATAAACTGTATTTTGTTTTGGTTTGTTCTGTTCCAGTAGTCTGGCCTATTTAGTAGTCACACTAAGAAAACACCAATCCTCCAGAGAATGACAGGAGCCATTCAAACAATTCTATTTGGGAAATTATAGAATCACAAAAAAAAAATAATTCTAAAAATAAGACCAATCATCATCATTTTATTGAGACAATTCAGAACAAAGTATTTAATCTAATCTACTGGAATATCTTTTCAGGTTTTATTATGCTCAAGTTTAGAATGTCAAGGTTTTCAGGGTTTCTTGAAGAATCAGTAAAGTCAGAAAATTCTTTTGTAAAATTCTGCAAGTCAAATTACGAACTTTGGAAGTGTTTTTTATGTTGTTTTATGTTATTTTATGTTTTGTTTTTATTTTATTTTATTATTTTATTTTATTTTTATTAAAAGAAAAATCAGTTCTAAATGCAATGTTTTATAGTCTTTCCATATTTCAGGCTCCCAGAATTGCCAGTTGCTATTGAAAACAGTCATTATCTTATTCCAAACTTTAACAGGTAGCTTACCATTCCTAAGTCCAAGAAACTTAAAAACATATTATTTCTATTGGATAAGATTATTTTTTCTCTAGGTAGTTTACAGAAGTTCTTTACACCTTTATACACTTTAAGTAAGCTAGTACGGCATAAAAGTTCAAATGAGATAAGTAGAATCTATTTTCAAGATACAAAATGAAAGCTAAGCGTTCAATGTTTATCATGCTAAGCAAATCCCACATGATCTTTTTGCACCCAGAAAATGGTATATGTATCTCTATCCTCTGATGATTTGTATCAACAGGCAGATAAGCAGGTACCATTTCTCTCTATATAAAGGCTGTATGTACCAATCTCAAGCAAAACATGATACCTCAAAAAATGGCACTGAAAAATTAAGTGTGTGTGCAGTGTGTCAATGTTGCTGTTTTTTTTCTGTCCTTAAAAGCATCTCTTAGAAAATAATTAAAAAAAAAAATAAATCTCAAAAGGGCTATATAGTAAGTTCTGTTCCGTATACAAAAATCAGAAATATATGGCAATGGGGAAAAGGTTAGACAAAAAAGAAGGTTCTTGTTCCGATAAACCACAACAAAAATAGAGAAACAATCTTTCAGAACCAGTGTATTACATGTATCGAAAAGAAGTAAAGCTTTTTTTACAAAGGTCGGTATACAAAAAATGAGGAATATGCGTTCTGTGAGTTTTTGTAAATTTCCCATATTAAAAGGCTGACAAAATTCCTTTGATATAGTGAAGAAAGAGCACCAGAAAATTACACTGCATTACTTAATTTTTTAAGGTTCTAGCCAGCTAATCATTACAATAATGCCAATATTAATAAACAGTCAGGCTGACTTTCTCCCTTGGAAAGAATAGACCAAGTGCTAAAATGTATCTAAACCACTTTAACAATGCATAAACCTAATCCAGGTCTTTACAGCTTTTAGGCACAATGGTCTCAGAGGACCTACAGTGCAAAAAAAAGCTTATCAATGTTTAACAGACCTCAGTACAATGTTGAATATAGGATTAGAGACAAACAGGAACACACATCACAAGATCCTTAGGGTTTCTGGCCACCAGCAGCTAAATTTTTCTGTAATTGGTGCATATGGAATAAAACAGAAACATAAACATGTTTATTCTCCTCCCTCCTCCTTCTTTCTTTTCTTTAACCAAAAAGAAAACTTTATCTACAAATTATTTAATTCTTCATTCATTTTTCACAAATTTCAGCAATATGGGTGTCAAGCAAGAGTAGAGAATGACAGAACGGCTGACCAATTCTCACTTTAGAAAAAAAAAAATGTAGCTTTATGCTTTGTCATTGTTCAGGCTCAATTTCAAAGTAGCATTTATTAAAGACTTTTTAACAAAGGTATGTTCATTATAGCTGTACAGCACAATGCAAAAGATGATGCCTTTGACAGCTAAGAACATATTTTTAAAAGATATAGGACTCTTGAAAATACTAATAAAGCTGAATGAAGCTATTTGCTCAGAGATGATAAAAAAAAAAAAAAGCTTGTAAAGTAGTTTTGGGTTTATTTGCAGCATTTTCTAAATGCTCTGTGCTACGGTTTCCTGCCCCTAACTGTGCCAAAACTAGGTTTTATTTTTGCATGTGAAATTGAAAAGCAAAATTATGTGTTTCTTTCATTAAATATATCCTGTCTATGTAGATTTTTCTAAATGCAGATATACATGCTTGGTATTTGAAATTCACAAAAGGATATACTCCCAGAGAAGAAAGAGTTAAAGAAGTAAAAAGGTTGAAATTACAGCAGAATTATTTCAAATTAAATGATATCTGGAGGGTAATATGATAATAAAATAAATTTCTGAACACATGAGAGGGGACTGAAGTTCCAGGAAATTTGCTTAATTCTCCTAATATACATATTTTTTCTCTTCAGGCTTTATACACGTTCCACTCTTAGTAGGAGGCAAAAGTGCTGCCGTTGCTGTAAAACGCATTTCTGCAGTGTTTCAAACTTGACCCCAAGGAGGGAATACTATAGATCACATGAATTAATCCTCCTAACTTTTTAGGTTAGTTTTGAAAACTTCATCGACCTGTGACATTTGGGTATAATTAGTGAAATCTCCAAGCTTTGGATCAATAGTCTGAATTGCCATGCCTTTGAGATTTGTTAAATCATTGTCTTAAAATGTCATAAAAACTGAAGTGCTTGGTGAATAATTTATCCAAAGTAACTTCAGCAAATCACTGTATAGTTAGTCTTATTGATCTTGACAGCTTTGTGTGAGACATATTTTGACTTGGCTGAACTGTTCTAAAAGACATCTCAGAAGCATGAAGGTTTCTTCTTTCCACTCTTCTTCCCTGTTTGAGAAAGAGATGATGCTTGCCATGATCTGTGTTAGCTTTAATTTTTGATAGCAAACTTTTCACATATTCTGTTTTGCATATTTTAAGACAGAAATTCTGTGTTAAAGGCAAAAGTAAATATTTATTGTACTAATGCAATGAAATATCTTAGTGAGAAGAAACTTAGGAAGCACACCATCAGTGCTTATCCTTTTATCTCTTCAAAGTTATTGCGAAGGATTACAATTACCAAGCTGAAAACCTATTTAGAAAAAAAATCTTTTCACAAAATGAAGATCTAAGATTTCATTTAACATCTCCCTTTTTCAATCGTTTCTTGGGTGATTCTTTTCCACTGGTTGCCTGTTTAAAAAACAGAACTGTGGGATATAATTTAATTTTAATTTGAGAAGTGTTTCAAAAGGATTTGTATTTATTTTAGTTAGGCTTAGGAAGACTGGGCACTTTTGGTTATTATGTTTGGTTACAGGCCAGAGAAACAGGCAAGAACATTCTCACGTTGACAAATGTGAAGAATTTTTCAAACTAGCTTAATCCCTTATATGTTTTAATTTTTTTTGAAGTCTCTGTGCTCATCATTAAGAACTTACTAAGCTCATTCTTAAGAGTCTAAATTCCAGTTAGCAAATGGCAGCCAAATACTAAAATCCTGTTTATAATGGGAGGTAGTCTAATAAATCACTTATATGCTATTGAAAATATTGTCCTAATGAATAGGTTAAAGAGGACTTTTCTCCTATAGGCAGATGATGCAGAATTATCCACTACGAGGTTTTCCCTTTCTTCAAAAGAATCACCTCTGACTCCTGTTCCAGTTTTTCACTCAATCTTATTTTCCTTATACTTCCTTAGCAGTGAAGGTATTAGAAATCATTTTGATACATAGAATAATTTCCATGTGAGAAGATCAACTGGACATCAGAAGATCATCTGGTCATCAGAAGATCATCTGGTAAAACCTTTCCTCAAGGCAGAGCTAATTTCAAGGTAGAACAGATTACTTTCTGCTTGTCCAGTTGAGACCCAAGTAAGTCCAAGAATGAAGATTTCACAAGTTTCTGGGACAATGGAGGGAAAACTGAATATGTTACTGCATTAGCAATGCCCTGCATTAGCCAAATAGTCCTCTTATGCCACGACTAGTGGAAATGCTTCTGCTTCATCACTGCTTAGGTGACAGTTTGAACACAGACAATAATCACTAAACTTTCACAGATTTCAAATTATGGGCTGTGTTCCAAGAACCGTACTTAAACTTTTCTACATACTCCTCAGTCCCTCAAGCCTATTCCTGTCTTTCTATTCCAGAGTTTTCTCGTTGAAACAACAATATCAGCTTTATACATAAAAACTCATGCCCTGCCCTTTCTGAAGGCCAGAGTTATGGGCGCTTGTTTTAATCTACATTACATGGAGGTATAAAGAGAATTTAATCTATAAAAGCTTTAACATATAAGGGCATCTAGTTCCTTTAAGTGATGAATATATGTTCTGGTTTATTACTAACCGTATTCTTATAAATTTTGTATTCACATAAGCAATTTCATATGCTTTTATTTGGACTGAAAAGGGCTGATACTGATAAAAGCTATATATTTGCAGGTAGAGAATGATCAAGTCAAACTTCTGTTATTTTTTCAAGAAATGTATTTTCTTCCTTCCATCTGTATCGCCAATACAATGTTGAGGAAACTAGTATATATGGATCAGATATGGTAAGAGACTAATAGTTTACTGATGTCTTTATCAAGAATGACTGCTGTCCTCAGAAGATGTCTTTAAAAAAAAATAAAATAGACATTTTTACTTCACCTTTTATTTCTATGTCACTTTACATAGTATTATTTATAAAACTTTTAAATGCAAGATGAATATCGCGAGTTCTGCAGACATGATATAAAGCATCAGGTCTGGTAAAAATCTGTGCCTTTATTCCAAATGAAATTACCGCTCATGAAATGTGCTGGATTGATGGAACCTGGAAGGAAGTTTTTATATTTATCAACAGAAGAACTTTCACAACAGTAACAGGACTGTAGCATATAGTTATTCTGCAAACCACATATCAAAGATTCAATTCTATCTCCGGCTTCCACACATAAGGCACAAAAGACGGTTCATCTAAACCTCTTGTGGTCCGCTTCTGAGAAGACCACTAGGGCACTGAATAGAAACATCTGTGATGATGATTTTTGTAGCATGGATCAGGACAATATTGGATTTCAAATTATGGCAGGATTGCAAACAGATAGTAGCGACTTTCAATTATAATTTTTAATGCATCTGAATATATTTAATGTGTGAATTCTCCTAAGCTTTCTTAACTCCATTTATTCAATCCACTTCAGAGAAATTTAATTTAAAAAAACAAACAAACAAAAAAAACCCAAAACCAAAACTCTCAGTATAATTCTGCACATAACTCTATTGCACCAACACTGCAATAGAGATTGGATGGACAGATATTACAAATGAAAGTATAAAAGGATATATTAGCAATTAAAAGTGATTGTTATCACTATTGTGTGGCCTTTCCCCCTAAGAATTTGCATAAATTTTCTTCATATAACTTTAATACTTAGAGAAATATACTCAAGTCGTAAAAGAGTAGAGCAAAGAGAACGTACAAGAGAATGTATTTTAGTCATTTGAGTTAGCAGGTGGAGTGAAAGGAAGAAGAAAGCTAGAATACTTTTTAATGTCTTATGGGCTTAATGGAGTCTCATAAACAGATATAGTTCTGAAATGTTTATTTCTACAAACTTATGATCCAAACAGAGAAAAAAAAACACAACAAATGTCTTTTAGTAAAAATGAAAGTCACTTACATAGGCTCCCTTCTTAAAGTTGGAAAAAATAGCTTTGTAGCTAAAGTTTATTAATTATTTGTGACCTAGAAACGGGGAGAAATCATTGGTCATTGTGTTTCAAAACTGTCCTGAAAAGTTGTCATTTGGGAATGCAGGAATATCTTTGGTTCTAACTTTCTAAAAGGAAAAACAAAGAAAGAGCACCGTGCATTCTCTCACATCTACCACCATTTAAGAGAATCAGTTCTCTTGAACCAGTTTTTGACCTGATGAAAAGAAGTGATCAGGACTCAGACAAGCTGTATAAATTCCTCAGCATTGATTTGCTGGTGGCATGCACAGATCTCAAGTTTCCTCATTACAGCACTTGCATGCTCTGATAGAGATGGAAGAAATAATTAGGAACATCTAGTTGATTTTCAGTCTTTTCAAATTCAAGGGCTATCTAGTTTAAGTATAGAAACATGCAAGCACATAGATATATAGTGCATGCATGCAGAGACGCACACGTGCAAACACACATATACACAAACATCCATCCATAATATGAAATAATGCCTAAAAAAGTTTTGATTCCTGCTGCACTGAATATAGGCTACATTTTCAGTGTTCCTGTATTTCTTCCATATCACTCTGCTTCATTTATCCATCTTCATAAACGTATATTACGTACTTGCAAAAAAAATGGCATTTTGCTGCACTCCTCCTGAAAGCTTACGGACCACCATTGATCCGGAAATCACAACCCAACAAGCATTGCTTTACTCAGTTTGATGAAAGTATCTCAATTTTTTTCCTCTGTGAAGCCAGTACACTGCACTATTTAAATATATCCTTCATAATAATAGACCTTTCAGTTGTCATTGCTGACTGGTATTCCCGAGGTTTAAATCCAAAACCTAATCCTACCAAACTACTTGGAAACACAATTCTTATGCAAGCCCTGCAGGCCTTTCTCATTGCACAATGACAGAGAGCAGTGTCCCGTGACAGTTTTTAGGTAGAAGGGGAGGAAAGAAAGCTGAACTATGGATTAGATGCAAGCAGGGATAAAGTTGGGATTTACATGGAAATGGGGACGTATATTTTCCTTGGCATCTTTTGAAAATTTCCTTCAAACTTTACAGACAAATGCTGAGTGACCACCACTTAATTTCCAGGAAAAAAAAGAAATACTAAGTCTATGAAAACAAACAGAGCTGAACAGCTACAGTGGGCTGTGCTGGGTTTAAGTGGTACTTCATTTGTTTACAAGTTTTTAATAATTGCAGATATTTTGAGCAAAGACACTCCTGAAGTCTACAAATGTGAGCCTCTTCCTCTCCCATTTTTTCTCTATGCTGTCCATCTTCTTAGATCGGGAATGTAACTGTTAGCCTACAAGTCTCTTGAGAACTTGAATATATAAAAATTGATATTAGCAATGATATTACAGTGTCTGTACTTCTCTGTTTGCATGTTACCCATGCGTAGAGCCACTGACACAGTACAGAGGAGGACGTGTAGGGTGATTAAAGAAACAGAAAACACTATTAAACGAAAGAAGGCTAATAACGTGGCTAGAAGGCTATCTTCAGCTACAAAACCAACAGGGAAAGACGTCTTGTGACATTTCCTTCTGGCAGGGAGTGGGAAGGAGAAAGGGTGAGAGGAAAGAGAAGAGCAACGAACAGGAAGCGAAAGCTGCTGTTTACATTAAAGGACCAAAGTGGCACAAAAATAAATGGGTGCAAATAGCCAAGAAGACAGGACAGTGACTTTGGACGAGTCTTCTAATAGGCAGGTAGATGATAAAACTAAGGTGGAACTTTACCAACTGGAAAAGGTGTGATACTCCAGAGTTCAAAAGAACTGTACTTGATTACCCTGAATGTCCTCTTGTCCTGAAGAAGAAAGGTCATCCAAGTGTCTCTTCTTTTAGATGCCAATAAAAAGCCTAAATACTGATTGCCTATATGCTGATTTAAGTATACTTGCAGATGTACAGTATATGTGAAGCATTACAGTGGCAATTTCCTAAGATGATTTGCTACCTTAAGCAGTTGGATCCTGCCTGGCCATGATGCCATGAAATGCCGAAGACTCAATAGCCATGGTGACTATTAAGCAGGTATTCTTTATTGCAGTGCCGGATACACAGGGGATTGCTCCACCTAATGTGCACTCTCACTGATTTAGATGTACAGTTTAAATACATACTATGTATGCATATACACTAGTTTTCCAAGAAATTATTACCTATTCCTTCACTCATTATTACAGGTTACTGCCCACTCCCGCATGCGCACTAGAGTCTCTCGGTGGTCTTCAGAGACGTCTGGTGGTCATTTACTTCCTCCACTCCTCTTCATCGTTGTGACCTTCTGGGTGAACTGCAGGCCTCTACTCTATTTCTTTATTCTTGCTGGCGCATCAAAAGTGTTAGCTTTGACTAGTCTCTGCATTCCTCAGTAATCCTGGGCCCCTTGTTTTGAGAAATAAGCTTCTACTACAAGGTTATGTTGTCCTAAAGCTTTCTGTCTTAAAAAATAGGAGATAAGTTCTGACATTTAGTACTACAACTGCTGCATCTGCTCTTTGTACAACCTTAAGGCACCCAGTCTCCTAAATTAAGCTCCTACTGTAATTTACAGTTCTAATGTATTAAACACCTACTTCAATTAGTTTACAGCTTTAATAATATCAAACCCTACTTCAGCCATAAGTCATAAATACAGTACAGCAGTAAAACATTGTGTACTTGGACAATACATGCAGACGAAACAACAGTTTTTGTAAAGAAAGACTCGTGGGCATCACAAGGAGCAGGGCTTACTTGAAGCTTGGTACTAAAACATTTTTCCGATGCTGAATTAGCAGTATTTACAGATACTCATAGTATTTCCTTTTATTTCTGTTGTCCCTTCCCTCATTATTACCTTATCATCTAGCACATTGTCATCTTTGACAGACAAAGAAATCTTTGCTCATGTTTGATTTCCAAGTGCGCAATATGAACAAGAGCAGAAAGAGCCATTCAAGAAGATAGCAGCTGAATTTTAGTCTACTGCAAGAGCTCTAGCAGGTAGCATAAGGAAGTTTCACTACTGAAACATCATTGAACTTCGGCCTCTGGGTATCTATATTCGCTTTGTAAATGACAGCACAGCTGATGATGAAATAAGAAAGAGGGTTGTGAGAAAAAGTGTCTTAGTGCAAAAAAGCCTCACAAATATACAGTCACCCAACACAACAATAGACGAAAAGTCAAATTGGCTCATTGCACTTGGAAAGATATAGGAGAATAGCACTAATGCACATTTATAAATGGTGGAAAAAGACAGCCAATCCAATAAATGCTAAATGCTCCCTCCTCCTGGGTCCTCAGGGAACTCATCGCTTCATCAAAATGCCTACAGTACTTTGCAGAACTGAGTAAAGTAAATATAAAAGCATTCTGAACTAAAAATACGGTGACCACTGAACTCTAAAAAGACTAACATAAACTATAATAACTTATCTCTTTATCATTTGACAAAAATGTACCTTTTAGATGACCATCTAGTGACAACTTATTGACTGTTGTATATTACTGAGTTAAAGAGGAAGGAAGAAAAGAAGAAGAAAATAAATCCTAAAATCAATTAGTGCAGTATAGAACCAGGGAAAAAAAAAGGAATCCTACATGAAATCAACAGCGAACAAAAGTATTTGTTTTTATTTGTTCTAGTGATGTCAATAATTATCATTTTATAAGAGCTCTCTTTTTTTTCCATTTTTTTCTTAAAAAAACACCAAACATACGTAGAAATAGAAATTATGAGAATCTGAGCTTTTATTTTCAAGGCTAAATTTCTAATTTTTATAGCTTTGGGTAAAAGCTTGAAATACAGAAAACATAAATCCTAGAAGCTCAAAACAAAGTCCAACACAAAGAGCATTAACAATATGATTTCATTTTTTCATAGATTAAGATCAATATTATGCTAATTAGTTCCAAAAATTACTGGTTTGTGATTTTTGGACAGTATTATTTTTTATCCATGTGGAAGAAGAACTTTCTCAAAAATGGCAGAAATGGAAAAGACAACTCAAAAAAACTCATGGAAGCATTTGAAACTGATAAACAAGATGACAGGCAGACTTTTTGTAATAAAATGGTCTGAGTATTATCTTTTTGTAGGCAATGAATGTTGGTTCTACAATGACACACAGGTCTTCTCTCAGGAAAATATACTTGTGCCTATACTGTTCGGCATTATCATTAATGATCTGGTTGATGGGACACAGCATACCCTCAGTGAGTTCACAGAAGATACAAAACGTGGAAGAGTGGCTGATGAACCTAGTTGGTGTGCTGCTATTCAGGGGGATCTCAACAGGCCAGAGAAATGGGCCAACAAGTGCTTCATGAAGCTCAACAAAGGGAAATGCCAAGTCCTGACCATGGGGAGGAATCTCAGGTCCCAGTATATGCCCCATCTGGAAAGCAGCTTGGCAGGGAAGTCCCTGGGTGTCCCAGTGGACACCAAATTGGACATTAGCCCGCAGTGTGCCCCTGCAGCAAAGAAGGCTGCATTAGGCAGGTTGGTGGAGGTGATCCTTCTGTACTTAGCACTCCAAGACATATCTGGAGTGCTGGGTCCAGTGCTGGGCTCCCCAGTACAAGAGAGACCTTGATATACTGGAGTGAGTCCAGCGAAGGGATATAGGGACTGAGCATCTCACATACAAGAAGCTGCTGAGAGAGCTGAGACTGCTCAGCCTGGAGAAGAGAAAGCTCAGGGGAACATAATTATGTGATGGGAGGAGTAAAGAGAATGCAGCCAGACTCCTCTCAGTGAGGAGTGCCCACTGACAGGACAAGAGGAATGGCCAAAAACTGAAACATAGGAAATTCCATTTAAACATATGAAAATACTTTTTTACTATCAGGGCAGTCCAACACTGGAGAAGGTTGTCCAGAGAGGCTGTGGAGTCTCCATCCTTGGACATATTCAAAACTCAACTGGGCATGGCCCTGAGCAACCTGCTCTCCCTGACCCTGCTCTGAGCAGAGGGTTGGTTGGACAAGATGATCTCCAGAGGTCCCTTCCTGTCTCAGCCGATCTGTGAGTCTGTGATTCTGTGTTTTAATAAACAAGCTGTACAACTCTCCAACTTCTTTTCCGGAGGACTAATTGTATCTCTAAATTGCAATCCCTTCTTCTATGTTTCTCTCTCATCAAACTTGTCAGTATGACAGATGTTTTTATACTGCTGACAGCAAATTTCTACCCACCTAATGCAGACAGTATTGCGTAAGTCTGAAAAACCAATTCTGATAAACAGTGGCAGCTCCAAAGCCACTACACCTTCCTGCTTTCCATCATCAAAATGAATTCTGATGATTTATTATCTAGAAGAACATGAAATGAATCTTTTCAGCCCTCTTTTCTTTATGCCTTGTGTTTCAATATTTTGATGCTATATCCACAGTGGTCACTGGCAATGTATCTGCACATAGGAGAGGGAATGCTCAGGTAGGCACTAAGGGAGACTTACATGGGCATAACTCTGATCTTTCTCAACAGATTTAGTTGCCAGTGTAATATGAGGACACAATGAGTCCCTCTAATGATTTGTAACATAAAAAAAAGACTTCGGAAGAAGAAAACCTTTATCTTTTTAGAAATTTTTTTTAATACCTAAACAATTAAAAATAGTTTCACTTGATTCAGAGCTAGAGATAAGATATATAAATATACATATATAAGTACGTATGTGTGTAAAAAATACCAAAGTTATGGCAAACTCCTGGAAGTGAAATTGGGAATTTGAGCACCACAGCAGGTGGAAGAGTTGAAAGAGATTTTTAATGTAACACCACATTCTGGGTTTTTTTCATCCCAATACAGTAAGACTAAGAAGCACTTTAGTCAAGATTTAAGCCACGTTGTTTTTTGTCCATCTGACTGATCTCGGAAGCCGGGACACTAGTCTTGAGAGCAGGGCTATTATTCCCAGAGGAGCAGAACTTAGCTTGGTCTGACTAGAGACTTCATGCTGGCAAGGTAGGTTGCTCAGATGGACATGGTCCAAGTCTCAGATCAATCTGAATTATCTTGTGCATGTATCTGTTAAAACAAAATGAGCTCGTCCGATGTTTGGAAACAGCTGTTGCAAGTGAAAAAGTGATGTTTGGATGTCTGTCTTCTTCAACAAGCTCTAAAAATTGAGAAAGGAAAAGGACAACCTAGCCACTGTTGTATGAGGCAAACATAGAGACAAGTTGTGAGAAATCCAGGTTAGTCAGGACATGATGATTCCAACTAGTATGAAGCTGTTCATAAGTTTACCTGATTGAAGAACTGCTCACAGCTTGTCAGAACTTCAGAGCTCTGTAACAGAATTGAAATGAATATGTACCAGCTTTCATTACACAGAAGCAAAAAATAATTGACATCGACCACCTGCTGAGAGAACATCAGCACTAATGTAATGAATTTCAATTTGCAGAAGACAAAAAATGCTTTGTCACAGTGATGAACAGATACTACTATGCACTTGACTTCAGAAAGTGTCATGAAGAGCTGGAGTCCTTGAAAAGAACACAGAAATAAATTTATGCTCCATGATAGCTTTACAGAGCTAGTCACCCTGGCAGATAGGGTCTGTGTGCCTCCTTCTATGCCTAAATATGCTATTATGAATATCCATAAATGCATATTCTAAATATGTTATGAATATATGCATGAGTGTGTATACATATCCATACATATGCAAACACTCATATACGTGTGCATATACATATACACATTTGTATTTGACACACAAACTTATGTAGTCACAGTATATATTCATTCAAGAGGCCAAGCCGGAAAGCACAATGAATGGTCATGAAGAATTATCAAAAAGAGTTCATCGTTCCCAGAAAATCCTTGAAAAAGAACTAAAGCATACATGAAAATATAAGAATTTTCAAAATAGATGAATACAAATATGTGGAGCTTTGCAGAGTCTCCAAGTGCATGAGGAGTTCCAGTAATAAACATAAAAAGTAAAAAATAACATCGGTGTTGGAAAACCTTGGTATGCCCTGATAAAGGAAGGAAGATTCAGGACGAGTGCATTCCGTGTAGCTCCCCAGAACCACCACACAAATGCAAAACTAACAAACTTACAAATCATTCTGTGGAAGATATTGAAAGAAATTACTCCTGAGCATAAAAGGACACTAAACTGTTTAACATTTAGTCATTCCTTAAACCAATGGCAATTAGAAGACAGAAAGTATTTCAATATTTGACTACACAGGTCCATGGGCTGAATTCGTTGGACTTTAGATGATGATGACAAATAAATCTATGTCACAGGAGCATCAACTTTACACTAAATAACGATTTGACCCACTAATGCTGAAAATGTCTCACTAAGGATGAATCTGGAGAATTATACTTGCTAGAAAGTCAGAGATTTTAGAAAACAATGGATTACAGCCTGTGTCCTTAACAGTGTATTGTCAAAAAAAGCATCCACGCGGTTCTGACGGTGGGCTCTAATGCACGAGCTGCTAAGAGCCACCAGCATTCCGCTAAGCACTTCTAAAAAAGGTTAGGACTGAAGCAGCAAGAAAAAAAAAAATTTTTATTTTATTATACACCATTCCTTCATCCGATGTTTCTTACTTGAGCTGTGCTGCTTATTCTGCTCTACGCATTGAAGACCATCACAGCGGAGACCCCTTTTTTACAGAAATTTCATACAGACAGACCCGTTCTGTCCTTGAACACATACAGGGGAGAGCAAAATTCGGATGTATTTCTTCACCAACAAGGGAATGTATACAATTTTTTTGTATTCTGTGCACACTATGTTGGGTAACAAGACTTTGAATCAGTCTTTGACAGTTAGGCTACCTTTTGGTGCAAAATTGTGAACACTTATTCAAGTTAGATATGTGTTTTTTCTCTCTGCACTCTGCAAAGAAGAACTAAGTCCAGACATTTGTGTCTTTGGTGGAATCACAAGCAACTTTGAAAACTAGAGAACATAGAGATAAGGTTAGTAAAAGTATGTTACATAAGAATACACTCTTAAAATAATAATTAACAGTGTGTAATCAAAAATGAAGACAGCCACCTCTGAGCATAAGGTGGCTTCTGGCAGAAAAAAAATATCACAGTTCAGAATTATATGAGCACTAATATTCTAATCAACACCATACAAATGGTCAAGAAAGAAGTGACTTATTTACAGAAGACTAGTATTGTCTTTCACAAGCGTACCTAATTCTGTATAGCAATGATACCTGGAAATGGAATTTGTTCAAATTCCCATATTATATAATATTCAAGATAATTTGCATAATTAAAAATCTGTGATGTGGCAATTAGGTGAAAATCTATGTAGAAATAAGCTGATCATTTCCATGAATCCACACAGGTTTAAAAGGCGTCAATAGTCGCAGAAGTTCAACCCAGAATTGCACTGCACCGCCCTGCCCTAAACTCTCGCATAAGTTATTTTCAACTCTTTATTATAAGGACATGAAATTTAATTAACTGCAGATTAATCTACAAGAGGTATGAAGATACTTGCAGAGCTCTGGAACATGTTTTGAATATATATATACGAGAAAATAAACAGCAAAATAGTCAAATGCAATAGGAATATCTTGTTGAGGTACACGTTGCCTGAATTTTCCAATTCAGACAGAAGGAAGGAATTCAGGTTTGGAAGTTATGTAAGTTTTATATATGTATTTCTAGAGCAAGAGAAACAGCCGATGGACTTAGTTTATTTTTTTTCAAAATCTGTATTCCTTACAAATATAATTCTAAGTGTCTTGTGTTGTTTTGAATTTAGACATGTTGCCATTTAAAGCTGAGACTGTATCTTGCATGGTACTCCCTCCTATTCATTGGTCACACTGGACATTTTAATATAACAATACCCATGTCAATGCCCTTTTCCTTCCACAAAAATTGCAGTGCACCTGTTTGAAAATGTTGTCACACTGTGTAGAAAAGAAAACACCCCATATTTAAATTTCCTCTCCCGAGCTCCTGTAATTCACATCCATTCCACAGAAAATGGTAAATTCTCTCCTGGTAGCTTAAAATGCAAACTACAGTCTTTTTGGAAAATGTGTGCCAGCCAAGCCATGAGTCCTTCTGTAGTCGGACAAAATTTAAAGGATTTCCTGAAGGAGTATCTTGATGTATCGTTTATAGGCAGTTAGATGAAGTGGCCTAATGGTCTTTTCTGGACTTGACTCTGTAAGACTATGAATACTATAAAACCATTTAAAAAGTCAACAGAGGAGTCAAAATCATTTCAAACATTTTGAATATGATTCATACTACAGCCCCAAATACATGCGAGCTATCAATATATTTGACATTTCTGGTGGATTATTATCTCTTCTGAAGCAATTTAAATAAAGGACAGTTGAGGATTTTGACTGAGAAAACCATGCTGAATTAGGATGATCACTGGTCTCAGTTCTTTAATCAGAGGATCAGCAGTGCTGTTAGTGGCTTTAGTGTATCTATCACACCACCTCTGCTAGTTAGAAAGGTAGCATTGTCCACATTTTCAGTTGGCAAGAAGGTGCTAAATGATTTACTGAACACAGGACATAGATTTCCTCAAGATGGAGCAGGAAACGGAACTCTCCCAATTTTTATTTGTTTGTTGAAAATATTTTCAGTTATTAGACTGGCACTTTTAAATTAAAGAAATAGTGACAGCAATCTGCAATTCCAGTATGCAGTTGTGTTGTCCATTCTGCACAGTCAAGGAAAATAGTTATAAAAATAATAATTTCAGTGGCGCCCCGAGACAGGACAAGAGATAATGGGCACAAACTTGAGCATAGGAACTTCCACCCAAACATGAGGAGGAACTTCTTTACTTTGAGGGTAGCGGAGCACTGGAACAGGCTGCCCAGAGAGGTGGTGGAGTCTCCGTCTCTGGAGACATTCAAAACCTGCCTGGACGCCTTCCTGTGCAACCTGCTCTAAGATCACCCTGCTCTGGCAGGGGGGTTGGACTAGATGATCTCCAGAGGTTCCTTCCAACCCTATGATTCTATGAGTTGTAAAGCTTTTTCTCATAAGGCATTTGTGTGAAAATAGAAGAAACAACAAACTTAACTTCCAGCAAAAAAAATATTAATGGTATGCATTAATGGGTATGAAATCCAGTATTATATAACTGTATAAGGCATAAAATGACTTTCAAGTACAGTCAACTGGCTTTTTGATATGCATTACCATGTATTTTCAGCTGGAATTAAATTCTCGTGTACTATAGACAGGAAATACTGTGCATCCAGTGGATCATCTGCCATCTTATAGGAACTGCTATGCTGGAGCAGACCTGTGATTAGTTCGGCACTCTGTCTTTAACACTGGCCAGGGCCACATACATCAGAGAAAGATGCAACATACCCATGGTGGAAAATGATGGCATAATCTGCCATTTTAAAACATATCTTTGTGCTCTTCGCAGTTAAAGATTACCTTGTGCCCTGAAGAGCGATGGTAATGACTTGAAGGATGAAGGATTGAAGCTTCTTGTTTCAAGCTCTAAAGTGTGACAAATATAAAAAGAAATATACTCTCCAAATGGGTTGTAGCGAATACGCCTGCTACAGTATTCTCTGAAACACAATTGCTTTCACCAGTAACAGAGCGAAAATACTAGGTGAGATGGACTGGTCTTGTCTGGTTTGTATTTCCTTTAAAATATGGATAATTACTTCCTATCCTTCAGGTATTTTACTATACGATTTTGGTTTGTAGACAATTATCTTCTAGGAACTGGAATATGATATGCCATGTTTCTTTACTGACTGCACGAAAAAATTGCTAATGGCAGAGTTAAAACACTGAACCAAAATGCCTCTGTTTATTTTTAAATTCTGAAGCCCATACTCAAACCTGAAATAAACAAGAATTTTTTATTTTTTTTTTTATTAAATTAATAGTCAGAATGCTGGAAAAAAGTGTCAAAAGGTGCAGAAGAGTAATGTGATAAAAGTCGATAGTACAACAGTTAAATACTGAAAATAATAAAATAACAAACATTGGAAAAAACAATCCTGATTTTTTACATGTAAACACTTAAGAGGAGTTACTGCTGATAGTTAATAACTAACAATTTTTAACCTTACTACTTTCGACAAACATCTTGCAATTATAATGAAGAGTTCTATGAAAATATTAACTAAAGAGTAAAAAAAATAAAGACTGAAAAATAAAAAGAAAATGTTTAAGGATGATAAGGAAAGGAAGAAATAACAAAATAATTCTTGTCTTCATATCCCCAAGAGGATAATAATACTTGAAAAGAAACAAAGAAGGGCAGCAAGGATTCCCAAAGACATACAAACACTTCCATATGAGAACTGACATTTAAACTTCAGGCATGTACAAGAGGCCTGTAAAATCATGGATACCAAGAAGAAGCTGAATAAGGAATGAGTGTTTGTTTGTTATGAAACAAAAATGGAATTAAAGGACTGAAACAATCAGACTAAAGTTCAAAACAGGAGATATGCTATCACTTTGCTCGTAGTTAAACTCTGCATGCAGGTAAATGATTGCCTTAGTTTGCACAGGCTCAAAACACTTCTCCTAATTCCTGAGAGAAAAAAATCATAAAGAATGATTCAAGACAAGAACAGCTGTCTAATGAAGAGTATGAGTATACTTGAAAAATATATTAATATGGTTGCCCATTGCCTCTTCCCTGTCTGCTACAGTGTGATGTCAACATTAAGGTACTGAACTAGATGTAATTTTTTTCTGACCTGGTATGGCTAATGTCGTACAATATTATAGTAAGTTTAAGTGATTGCAATGCCTTTTCCCAATCTCTGTTTCCTGGACTGCTTCCTGTGTCTTGCCCTCTATGAACATATCATCATCCTTGCTTTATTTCCTTCTTATTAAGATACTGTATTTAATTCAATATTTAGGGCTGTCTCATTTTCAAATGTTACCATAAATTTATTGATTATATATATTTTATACATATATTTGAAGGCAAATATATATCTCAAACATATATGTATATAATATATATAAACACTAGAGTGTGATTCAACTTTATACAAATATAATTATTCTTAGGAATTTTCTGCTTTTTTGAGGGACGTTTTCCTAGGAACCACATTAGGTAGTTTGACGATAACAGGTATGGTTATAGAATTCAGTTCTGAACTTTACAGAGGAATTCATATCCTTGTTATATCAACTACTGAAATTCCAAGTGTCAGAAAAATAACTAAGAAAAACAAAGTCTTCCAGTCATAAGATTTTGGTTTCAGTTGCAAAACTTGACACTGATTTGAAGAAAAGCATTTTCCCTTCTGGCAAAATATTACTGCTCCAAAATAACAACCATGAATGTCAAGGAGATTCTCACAGCTTCCTGTAAAAGAATTTGTCCTAAATTCTGACAAGACATGCAGCAGAGTTGGTTTATGACTTTCCTGGTTTATGACATAGTCATATCTACTATTGATACTCTAGTCCAATATTTTTAAAGATACATATGCATTTTTCTGGCTCAAAAAAAAATTAATATATAATCTGTAGGTAGAATGAAAGAAAATTTACTTATTCCATTGCCTCTAGACTGATAAAATAAGCCAAAAAGTTTAATGTGAAACTTCCCCTTTCAGGTAGGAGTTCCCAGCTTTGTCTATTGTTCTTTTGGAATAAGAGCCCATTTTTTAATTAGAAACAATATACAGCTTAAATCAGGTGATGCAAACATCTAATTTTCCTTCTTGTTTCTCTGGTTTATATTTTAAAATGACTGTGGTACTTATAGAAGTTGCCTGATGCATTGCTCTGGAGATTGTGTTTGAAGGTATGACTTCAATGTAGTCTTTATGCTATTTGTAGTAATCCAAGACATACCACTGTTCACTGTTTTAACAATTTGAAGAAGCAGCGATACATACTTATTAAAAAAAGCCATCAGTGCAATTGTTTCATTATAGGCAGTGAAATTATGATCTGTAGAGAATCTTATGTTTTCTGAAAGCCTTCTCTGTTACGATGTTTATTATACATATACAGGGTAATACTGCTTGTTTAATTCACATAAACACACAAGTATTACGTGTCATAATCATTGTTAAACAATAATGATACCTGACAATCTCAAATCACTTAAAGTTTTATGGAAACAAAGCACTTAGCATTCTCAAGAAGACACCATTTTTAAATATACTAAAGTACAAGCTAGATTAGGTGAGCAAAGCACATACACATTCATAGGTGACAAGCTATACATAAAAGAATGTTTTTAGTTAAGACTAATTACGACACAAACTCAAATGTGGAAAACTATCATGAGCAAAACGAAGTAAGACTACTACTTTAATTCTATTTTGTTCACACTGGAACAAAATGAGACATGGGTAACATAAGCATGTTTTGCAGAATTCATATTTTAAATAAACCTAGAATTTCTACATGGAACAAAGCAAAGTTTTGGTCCAATAATGCAATCAGGTGAGAGGTTTATTACATGCTTAGGCAGCTACCATCCTTATCAGGAACAACCTACACCAGGAACAAACTCAGCCAGCTTATAAAAAAACCTATCCGAGCCAGGTCTAAACTTCAGTGAAAGAATTCTTCCCTTATTCTCCCCTTTCCACCTCTTCCACTTACATTCTCAGAGTATACCAATTAGTTCCCATCAAAAGCCTTTCAGAAATTCTTAAAGTTAATTCAATGGTGCAGCGCTGCCCGGTCGGGAGCTGGCAGATGGAGACCATGCTCCCTCCAAGCAGCCCCGCCGGCCACTGAGCCGCCTCAGGTGGCTGCTACCTGTGCGTGGGTGAGAGCCCCCGAAAGATGGGCTCCTGTGAAACTCCCCATGCATTCGACTTGCCACTCCTTCCCTCGCTTTTGCCTTTGAATGCACCGCTGCCTTGCAACCGCTTTTCAGTGGCACAGCACAAATGTTTTCTTTTCATTTTCTTCCTTTTTTTTTTTCCTTTTAATCTTAAGAAAATTGAAAGCATAAAATTGGGTAAGGTTATAAAAACTAACTTCCCCTTTTGTTATTGAGAATACGCAAGAACATATGAAGAGCATACAGGAGGACTGTTTTTCCCTTTAGATGCATACACACAGTATTGCCAAAAATAAACAAAAAAACAAAACCGCAAAACAAATAGCAAGAAAAAACGACATTCCAGATCCCTCCTAAAAAGGTTTGGTTTTCAAAATGTTTATATTTATAGAACTGCCTCTATATTGCTGTTTTGTTTTCGTTTGTTTACTTTCAAAAAATAAATTTAAGAAATCCATCTGTCTAGTTACCTGGATGGTCTCTTCCTGGCTTTGATTTCGCTAAATATCATTTTCCAAGGAAATTCATATATCATTTTATACTCAGTAGGGATTGACTGATGTTCTTTCCTCAACCCTGACAACCCAACATGACATCTAAGTGCCTGATGCAGCATCAGAAGTGACCATTGTTTATTTGCCAGGTGGCTTGTAGCTTTGCAATTCTCTTTACCAGCTCCAACTTAGCACTGAGCTGTGCTCAAGCTGCACGTCATAAATGGCTCTGCAAAAACTCCTTTCAAATCCATCAAGCTCTTTTTCTGTGAGAAATATCCATCATAGCTTTTTGTCCATTATAGTGGACATGGTCTCACAAAGGCCATCCTAGATTACATATTATGGTCAGCTACTTCTTTTTTTGAGTTAGCTTATGCTGGCTGGGTGAAAGTGCTTAAAGCAGCATAGTAGAGCAATGAGACAGAGCTGATGCATGTTTTCCAGCTCTAAATATGTTTTTTAAGATTGTTGTTTGTTGTTTTGCCAATTCAGTGGGCTTACATTCCAATGCCATATAGGGGAAAATGTAAACATGTCAGTGGTGGTCGGTTTGATAATGCCAAAATTTAACTTCCCTAACAGAATTTTGTAACTTTTTCTCCACTTGAAAGCCTGACTTCCCACATAGAGGTAAATAGCTTATATTCGATGCTGTTAATAAAGCAGGTTTTTATTCTGAAGTAATTTATGCTTAACAGTATTTCCAACGCCAGAGAATTGCTGTCTCACACGATAACCCCAAAAAACAACTGAAAATACACTATGATAGTGAGTGATTATTTTTTTCTTTGAGTTCAAGAAGTCATGTATAGAATTCCAATCTAATGGATTTATTAATGGTAAAGTGAGAAAGTAAAGGGTTAAGAAATTGTAATGCCTTCCCCTTCTGTTACCCATGCTGGATGTAGTATATATACTTTCATATTAATTGTGATATTCTCTACCCCCCATGATTTTAAATGTCACCACATAAAAAATTTACCTTACATGTGGCTTTAATCATTTTGGTTTTCAGTTGAGGACATCAGCATTCCCAGTGCAAAACAAGCTTTCACTCGAGAAGCCTTGGTCAACACAAAATCAGCTGCCATGATGGCTGTTGCTATTGCTTGGCAGAATGATTTTTTTTGTCTGATTGCTTGCATGGCACTTAGGCAGAGTAGCAAAAGATTTTATGATTGCAAGTCCTATTTCTTGGACTCACACAAAAACAAAATATGTTTTTTAACATCACAAAGCTAACAGCAGGATAAAAAGAACTATTAAGCAGAGAAACGTACTGATGAAATAGGAATATGAAGGTTAGGTTTCAACCCTCTCAGTTCGGTCAGTGTAGCCATTTCAAGCACAAGAGTTTTTGATATTTAATACTTGTAAGTATCTGCTGCTAAGTGTCTAATAGAAGTCACTGATTAGAGTGTCCTGAAGGAAAAGATTAAACACCATTTCTTTGATTCCTCACTTCCAACATAATTTCAGCATTTAGGTTACAATTTTCCTTTCTAAAGTTCAGCCTATGGCTCAGAATGAAAGCCATGGTGAATGCATTTGTATCTACTGTCTATTTGAAAGTAACTGGTAGCCTGCCACGTTGTAATTCAGCATTTTAAGCCTCAATAGGCACTAAACTATTTTTTTTGTTGTTGTTGTTATTATTATTATTAGTGGTAGCTGAAGGAATATGTGCATAGAGGTAGGTAGCTTGTCACTAACAGGGAAGAAACTGCAGGTGATGGCATATTTGCAGAACAGCTGGGAAGCTTACTTATTCAAAAACTCTCCAAAAATATAACAAACGAGATAATCACTTAACTATGCACTTATGGTAAATGACTTCTGGGAAACGAGTATGAGCAACTCACATCAAAGATTTATAATCCTTATTTTCATAATTCAATCTGCAAATTTCCCTATTTGAAACAAACGCACTCAAAGGACAGGATTTCCACATTCAAAGGTGGACGCTATTCTTTGCATTCTGGTCTTTGGGGTGTTACTTAGTTTAAAAATCTACCTTCAACAAACAGAAATACACACATAAAAAACCCACAAACTGCTATTTCCTCATCGTAGCTATGCCCACTCCAAAAAAAAATAATTGAGACCTGACAGCGATGGTTTATCCTTCAGTTCACCCACCTCCATCAGTCTGTTGGGAACAGGCACTGTTGCTACTGGGGTACAGAAGACAGAGTGGACTCTACTCTCCTCCCCAGTCACAGGGACAGTATATATGATAGTGACAGTTAATTAGAATCTAATGATAATCAGATGATAACTAATTAGAAAAGTGGATTACTTGACCTTCTGGAAGCATCTACAGGATTTTGAATAATGTTATTAAAAGGGCCCTGTGGAATAAGAAGCAAGTTTCAGGCTGATGATTTATTATAAGAAAGGATGATTTATTTATGTACATTAATAAATCTGCAGAATTTTATAGACTAACCTAAGAGGAAGATAAACAACTTCTTTACAAGTATTCAGAAAAAATAGTTAAATTATCTCCAAAATAAAAGAGCCATATCTGAAAATACCTTTATTCCAAATCCGATGTTTTCATCTTAACTGAGGTAGGTAAGCATTGTGACATCTACTTATGTTGATTAACTTCCATTTTAACACATCTCTGAGGACAGTACCAGGAGTTTCCTCTTCCCTCAGCTTCACTGCTTACTGCCAATATGGTCACAATGTAGAGGCAAACTCCCATAGCCTCCTGGGGAACTTCAGCCTGCAGCTGTAGCCATTCTTTGAGGAAGCAAGAGAGGAGAAAAGATTCCCCTATTGCTTTCTTGCTCTTTCAGCGTTTTGGACCAACTACATGAGTATAAGTTCCTTCTTTACACAGGATTCTCCTTAGGGCTCCCTGACTCCCAAGACACAGAATCTCTGCCCAGCATAATCCTCCAAGATTAGCACTGTGTATACAACAGTCATATTTGTACTTCAGAGTTCTTGCATTTTGTATAATATCGTATACACCTAAAATACATTATATTTTATCTCAGAATCCCATCTTTGAAAGTTTTACGCCAATACTCCAGCATAACTTGTTGTCTTTTAACCAACATACTGCCAAAGAGTAAAAAAACCATCATTTTCAGAAGGGCTATTGCTGTTAACACCTTTATTGACATGAGAGCTCAGCATTTTTAGAGGTGGACAAGGAGGAAGAAAAAGGACCGACCAGCAAAATAAACCAAAAAATAGGTGTTCTTTCATCTGCCATCTTTGCTACATTTCAACACTTATTCACATATTCTTTCTGTCTCCCCATGTATTTTCTATGCTCCTTGAATTTTCCACTTCCTGATTTTTGTATTCCTCCATCATTTTCTGTCCCCTGTATTTGTCTCTTTATCTTCTTTTCCTATGTCTCTTCATCCTTGGTTTGCAGTTAACCTTAAGGCCTTCTTTAAGACCAGCTCCTTCCAGCATGTCAGCTCCCCTGACACTGCTGAATTATCAGGCAACAGAGACAGGAGGAGCGATGAACGCCACCCAATCGAGCACTGGCAAGGATGGGCGAGACATTTTTGTTATCAAATGCACAGAAAAAACTTGAAACAACCAGAAAGATGCAAAGAAGGCATTTTCCTTAACCACAGTTAAATACGAAGTTAATATTAAGAGCAATTTGTAGCAAAATAATTTTATTCTTTGTTCAGCTCTAAATGTGATTTCAACCTGATAGTGCTCTTTTCAACTTCATGTCACCCCACATGCTCTAGGCCCCGCTGGTTTATTTATGTTCAGTGTTTCCAAATCTGATTATCATTATAATTTAAAGGTTAAATTTGTGTTTGCTGTTTATCTCCTTATGGTTTAAGCTTACTCAAAATATTACTCTGAATTATGTATTGCCTTCTTTCGTGTATTATTAAATTCAGAAAGTGCTAGCTTCTTCTAAGAACTTGAGTGGTGAAACTTTTGCCCTTACTTTTTAGCGTCAGATTACAAGCATCAGACAAAAATTCTAACACAAGCTATTCGCTATTTCACTCTGTGCCTGATGGTTAAAAGGTTTTTTTGCAACCTGTTCTGTGTTAGTACATGAAGAACAGGTGACTGGTTGAGAAAATAATTTTATTGCTGTTTTGAATCAAATTATACTGTTAGTACAGGGGAGTCGAGTGTTTCCAGACCCATTCCCTGTAAAATATTCTCCACTCTCTTTTTGGTCTAGTCTGACGACATGATTATTTAAGGCATGACTTTTCTGCATCAGCTGTTTTATTAGATGTAGGTTATATATATATGTATATATACATATTTATATGTATATCTAAAAATAATAAAAAAACCCCAAATAGAACACTAACTTTTCTCATAAGAGTTTGAAAAAGCTGAGATTGTAATGAAATATGTAGTCATGCCCCAATTTTACCTTTCCCATGCTGAAGTCAGCATATAACGGCTCATAGAGTGGAGAATACTGAGATGCCAACTTGTCAAAGAATAAATCAGGGATTATCTCAGTGATGCTTCTGTGTCTTTGAACAAGACTCTCTTGGTGCTTAGCCAAGTAGTTGTTTAGTTACATATTTCCATGTCTATCTGTTGGCCTCTTTTAGAACATAATGGACTACGGAGTTTTGTGAGATTTTGAGGACTGTGATTTTTGCATCTTTCCCTACATATTAGGGAAATTATAATTGCATCCTTACATAAGGTATGCAGCCTAGGCTCTTTTTTTTATTATTATTATTATTTTAGTAGCTGTCACAAATACTATAGAATAAAATGTGAACTCATTATCCTCTCTACGTTGCACACCAGGAATTGTAATTCTGGAATGCTTAACAACTCTACCACAGAGTTTCCTCTACATTATACTTCACATCAATACATATCATCAGGATCAAGCTAAACAACATAGGTAGTGTCTCCTCCTGAGCATGGAAAGAAACAGATCTACAAATGAAATTACATTATTCTCTACTCACACTGCACCCAGGAAAGTCTCTTTCTGAACTTGAGTCATGCCTTCACACAAACCATACCTTCCTCTGTTATCACACCCTGTTATATTACATATGATTTCTAGACTAATTTTCTTCTGTATGCTTTTTTTTTCTTTGTTTTGCAGAGGAAAGAAAACCATTGTACTTCACAGAGGTACAATCCAGCAACTTTCCTAAGTGAGATAGGATCAATGCTATTTTTCTTACTTACGCACAATAGAGATTTTTCAAATAAAACCAGATCTAGATGACATTCCTCTATCAAAATTGTAATCATGTGGGTTTCAGTAGTTTTTTACTTGAATTATAATGTCCTTGCCAGTGAATCCTATGCTTTAGTAGACAAAATGTCATCCAAGTACATTGGAGAATAAATCATACCAGCCTACCCTTCTGAAGAGTAGATGTTAATCCTCATTTTACTGTGATTCTAAGGTGAGAGAGCATATACCGTGCACATAAGGGATAATGCAGAGAGAGTGGGGGAGAAAAAAAAAGAAAAAAAATCCTAATTTTTCAAATGCTATTTACGTTTTAAAAGCAACCACGGAAATTAAGTCTTTTTTTTTTTTTATTTTTTTTATTTTTTTTATTACGCCATGCCTCAATGGGATAAACTGAAACAGGGGAGATTTTACCTGGATTTAAGTTACAAAATGTCCTTGTGAGGATAATGAAGCACAGGATTGGGTTGTGCAGAGAGGTTGTGGAGTATACATCCCTGGAGGTCTCCAAGACCTGATACGACAAAGCCCTGAGTGGCTGGTCTGAATTCAGTATTGTCATTGCTTTCAGCTCCTGATTGAGAAAACGCTGGGCTAGAGACTTCTGTGGTCTCTTCTCCCCTGAGTGACCCTATGATTTGTCAATGAAGAAAGGTGTTTACACCATTATTCATATCATTATATGGCAGTCAGGCAGTACTTCAGCATGGCATCAGGTATGAGCTGCTGTAAGTTTAAACTGCAAGAAAGAAAAAAAGCTTTTACTGGAAATTCCACGTTTCCATCATCTGCACTTGTAAATTCTTGTTCCATTTTCCTAGTGCTTTGATTCCAGACCCGCCTCCACCACTAAATTCAGTATGATTTTAAGGATGTATACTCCCTGGACCAGATGATTATCTGTTTATGTGCACATGACTTTCTAACTAATAAGAGTGATACCCATGTTTTTAAAGCTTTTTGAAAAAAAAACGAACAACAAAACAACAAAGCAAAACAAAATAAAAAAAAATCACTTCAAAATAAAATGAAAATAGAAATACATTAAGTACTTATCTAGTATGATTCTTTCTGTGACGATTTAAAATAAATTGGGAAAATTCCTGAGATCTGAAGGTCATATTTTTGCTGAGAAATAGATGACTGCAACACAGTTAGATACTGGGCTGTTTTCCAAAGTGCCTAATTGCTAAGATTCAATGGGACCTATTTGCTGACCTTATTTGAGCTCTTGTGTAAAATACAGCTATCCACTTACCTTCACTTTAATGAATGTATATACATTTCAAATTATCCTTAAAGTAACTAGTGTTTGAATTAAAGGCTTAAATTTTTCATTACTAATTCTATAATCCTTTTTAAAAGATCTAATTTTTTTAAATCTACTGCTATAAAATTAAGCCTTTCTTCTGTCTTGCATTGACTGTTTAATACAAGCAATCGAAAGTACTACTTAAATTTGAAAAAAAAATTAAAAATTACCTTGGCCTATAATTTTAGGTCTCCCTGAAACAAAAGTGAACAAAGGACATTTACTTAGCTGCATTGCATTGTCTTACACTTGGTAGCCCATAGATTTTTCTCAAGCAACAAAGTTTGTTACACAATCATCATGTACATCTTGTTATCACAAGACACAAGGATGACCCTTGGACACAAGGATGAACAACATGAGCTGGCAATGTGTGCTTGCAGCCCAGAAGGCCAACCGTATCCTGGTCTGCGTGAAAAGAAGCGTGGCCAGCAGGTCGAGGGAGGTGATTCTGCCCCTCTACTCCTCTCTGGTAAGACCCCACCTGGAGTACTGTGTCCAGCTCTGGGGCACCCAACATAAGAAGAACATGGACCTGTTGGAGTGGGCCCAGGGGAGGGCCACAAAGATGATCAGAGGGATGGAGCACCTCCCCTATGAGGACAGGCTGAGAGCATTGGGGTTGTTCAGCCTGGAGAAGAGAAGGCTCCAGGGAGACCTTATAGCAGCCTTCTAGTACCTAAAGGGGGCCTACAGGAAAGATGGGGAGGGACTTTTTATCAGGGAGTGTAGTGATGGGATGAGGGGTAATGATTTTAAACTGAAAAAGGGTAGATTTAGACTAGGTATTAGGAAGAAATTCTTTACTGCGAGGGTGGTGAGGCACTGGAACAGGTTGCCCAGAGAAGCTGTGGATGCCCCATCCCTGGAAGTGTTCAAGGCCAGGCTGGATGGGGCTTTGAGCAGCCTGGTCTAGTGGAAGGTGTCCCTGCCCATGGCAGGGGTTTGGAACTAGATGATCTTTAAGGTCCCTTCCAACTCGTAACAGTTCTATGATTCTATGGTTTAATTAATCTGAAGAGCGGGGTTCAGATGCTAATGCACAGATTAGTCATGTCTGATGCTGTTCAGAATTGCTGAGGTATCTGGTAGACATGGACTGTAGTAGTACCTCACCTTCTGGGCAGGCAACTGGAGACGAGAAAAGGCACTGTGGAGTGTCTAATACAATGCTAAATGCTTACGTTAAGGCAAATGAATTGCTCACTAATAGCCCTTATGCAAGATTAACTCATTAAATATAGTGCTAAACAGTGGAATGTTAGTTGACAGACTTTGTTTGTGACTTAGCAACTATTTTACTTTCATTACAGAAAAAAAGACCTGACCCTTGATATCATCTATGTGCGTTCACTAAAAAAGAAGTAATATACCTTAATAAATATTTCTTGTTTATATCATCTCCTTGAAAAAAATAAAATAATGAGACTCTAGAAAGAAGGTATTCACCTACTAGTCTCCCTTACAGGCCATCTTTTGTAACTCCATTGGTTTTGTAGGTGACCACATTTATTCCAAAGTTCCTGTAGTTACACAGAATTACATAACAGTCCCCAATTGCTCCAGTAAAACAACCATATTTAATTGTGTCAGTTTTAGCTTTTGTCAACATTTTGCCCACAAAATCTTAATCAGCAAATGCAACCACTGTGGGTTCATCCAATGGATAATACATCAGGATCCATCTTTTCTGTGGTGGAAGATGCAGCAAAGTGCTCTTTCATTAATAATTCCTTCCATGCTTCATGGGCTCGTAGTGTATGCATAGCAATGGAGAATTTGTTCTGTAGTAGCATCTGGAGACACATCGCGCATTTTTTCAACATGTATCATCAAAGAACATAATATTGTAATTTCTTTGCATCCCTGTTATGAGTTTGTTAGGTCATATATTTACGTGGTTCCATCCCACATGACAGAACATCACATAAAATGAAATGTTACATCTTTCTTCCAATGTATGCACAGGCACTGAGTGAGGTTCATCTCCCCTTCAAGTAAGCCATCCAGGTCTGAGCTTTCTTTTTAACTAAACATGTGGAGAAAACCAGCCAGTGGCCCTGCTGACCTTTCTGTCTGTGGGTGGCATGAGCCGCCTTCTAGAGATGCCTTCTTTTCCGTGGACTATACAGTGAGCATCAGGTGGCTACATTTTGTTTCCAGATTATTAAATTTGGCCAAATGAACCCTACCCATACCTTCCATACCACCAGGAAGGCATCACAAAAATGGCTTCTTACAGTAAACATTACATTGAGGCAGAAATAAAATATCAAACATAGTAAAACTTGGTGGTAAAAAAATCTAGATTTGAATATGTCTTTTTTGTTTGTTTTTTTTTTTTTGTGTCCCTACTTTGAATTGTTTGCTGTGGTGACACCACTGGACTATACTGCAGATTACTTACTTTCCATTCTTTCAACAAATGAGGAGCACTGATGGTGAGGGAAAAAAAAACCCCAACAATTCTCGCCAGTTGCCTGCAGGGCGCATACTCTTCACACACTTATCATTGAGACATGTGTGTGTATGTTTCTCTGATATTCAGGCACATAGACAATGATTAATTCATTTCAGAATATGAAATCAACAATGTCTGGTGAAATTATTATCTGTGCCTTTCAACTAAGAGTTATCTCCCCAAATCAATCAATCAATCGTGAGACTCTTATTTCCAACAAATCTATCAAATCTTAATTTATTATTCCACCATACCACTGTTGTCTATAAAACCTAGCAAAACACTTCTGACAATAATGCAAATTTTTTAAGTCCCTTTTGTGTTTATTGTTCCATGAACCACCAACAAATAATAAATAAAGTTGTCTCGGGGCAAGTAGATTTCTGCTGTCTGCAGTGAAGGTATAGCTCAATTAAATGATATGGGCTTAATAAATGGAAGTGTAACTATGCCCTTCCAAATATAAAACGATAAAACCCCAACAACCCCAAGAAGACATTGCTTAAGCAAATGCTTAAGCATTTCTATCCAGATATAGAATTTTTAAAATTACTCTTTAAGGAAATAAAATTATATGATCTCCCTGGTTTTGGTGGTGATGGTGCTTGTAAGTGATGGAGATTTTTTTTCTATGAAAGTAATATGCCTTTTCTTCTAAATGGTGATTTTCACATTAGATTCTGTAAATAGGAGGAATATTGTTTTTTTTTTTCAGTGATGCCCTTTTGTGTTGTATTTTAGTTGATTTTACTTTCCTTTAAATAAATAAACCGCATTCATTTAACGTTTAATCTGTATGCAAATCTGTCCTATCATTTGCTTAGATGACAGAAGCTTTATTTATGGTAACATTGACGTCTGGCCCTTAGTTTTCTGTGCCGGAAAAAATTGCATTTCCTTGTAACTTTTTACAAGTTCCCAAGTACTCCTAAAAAGAAACTGGCCTTGAAAATTAGAAACCCCTAAGTGCTAATTTTCACTGCTCAAAAGAATGACGTCAAATTCTTTTGGTGATCGGCTTATCTGAAAAAAGTACCAATCATTACTTTCTTAAATGCCAACTCATGCCTTTCAATATGAATATTTTATTTAAGCTTTATAAAAAATCCTAAAATAAAATGAGGAAAAATGTTTTAATAAACAATTTTAACCACAAAATAATTACACTAGCATAAGGTGAAGTGAAATTTCTGTATGTCATACATAACTAATTTTTTCATAACTCAACCTAGCTAATACAATAGATATGATATACTTATTGGATAAAGTTAGGTATGATGCTACACCTTTAAATACAGAGGAAACATATTTAGGCACAAATCTTTGGTTTCAGAAAGGAATTGTAAGTGAATCTATAGCTTATTAAAATAAACAATTAATAGATTGAGAATTTTCCACAATTTTCGTCATTTCTTTTTCATCTATCTGGTTGCTCCTGTAAGTTACAGAGACATACCATATAATGTAACACGTTTTCTGAGAAAACAAGGAAAACATGCATTTAGAAATTAATTTTCTGTCTCACCCTGTCCACAAACAGGAACTATTCAAACAGTAACCAAATGCATTAGTGAGCATACTCAAAGAAAACTCAGGTGCTGTCTCTGGCAGATACTGGAAGAACTTTACAGAAGTGACAACATGTGTATCCTCCTACCATATTCTGAACAACAACAAATCCTCCTTTCTACAGAAACTTTAATAACCAGAAAATATTTTGTGATTTTATTTTTTTTTACTTGATGCCTCAAATAGATCTTAAAAAACTAACAAGAAAATTACTTTTTGTCCCAGGTGAAATATCATTTGGAATTTGTATTTTCAAATTTTTGAATCAGGAGAAGAATGAACAATTTTGGAGTTGATCACAAATTGAAACGAAAAAGAAATATTTCAAATCAAGTCAATGTTTTTGATAAATTCAGCATTTTTTAAAGATGTATTTGGATTGACTTAACATTTTCTTATACAGTACATAAGGATGATGGCTAATGTGTGCGTTCCATAATAAGAGTCACTGGAGCAGTGGATTCTACATATACTTGCAAACCCCCATAACTGAAAAAAAAGCCACAATTTTTACAAAACAGATAATAAAAAGGATTTGGTTTGGTTGGCAGCATGCAAAGGAGAGCTCTAAAGACATAATTTCAATTGCCACCATTCACTTCTGGAAGTACGCAGTCCCTGTTGCCTCACTGGGAAAACAATAGCCAAAATGTTACTATGGAATTTCTCACACACCCTCCCCGCCAAAAATGTGAAAATTGCTCACGCACCAAAGAGTCTGCAAGGTGCATTGGTGACAATGCCAAGTGCAAGAGTACAGAGAAACCATATTAACAGAAGACGACTGATTCCTGAAGTTGTTCCAATGGAGCCAGAGCTACATCCATACACCAAAGTTCAAATGCCGTCCCCCGCAGAAAGCTGGCTAGAACCTGTGACATGTTATGTTGCACTCTATCTTAACTGTTTCTTCTGAAAAATACACCTTGCTAAAGCTAACTTAAAAGGAGTTTTGGCCCTTTTACATAAGATAACAAATTAGATATGCTCTACACATAGAATCACTCTGCACAGTGATACTTTTCCAGCTGGGTAGTTGCTATAGCAGAGTACCAATTAATCAATTAACTTTAATTAACTCAGAGAGAAAAGGAAAGACAACAGAGTAATGAAAACACAGTTCCTGCAAAAGATGCAAAACCAGGGGTTAGCAGAGGATTTTTAGGTTCTTTGTGTATGCCTGTTAAGGGTATGGGGGAGGTCTGGAGAGTAAGGGAAGATGGGGGCACAAACTGGGCAGATCACATCATGAAGTACACCAGCCTGCGAATAATACTTGCTGAGATACATGTGAGAGTCAGAATGGAGGAGTTTCTTAGAGGGCATGCATTTTCTGCCACAGTGATGGGAAAGTCAGGATTGGAGATGGAGATAAACAGAAGGGAGACAAACCAAGTGATGTAGGCCAGTGGGACAGAGCTAAACACATGGGAGGGAAATGAGAGCAGATGATCAAAAGAGCGTTTGGAAACACCAATGACAGCAGCTGCTGCTATTGCTTCTTTCTGTTCTACCATCTGCAATGGTGTCCTAGTTTGAGGTAGAACAGAACCAATTTTCTTTTCAGTAATTTTAGTGAAATTTCAGTAATTTCAGTGAAATTTCAGTAATTTCAGTAAGTTTAGTGGCCAGCCCAGCCCAAACCATGACAAATGTCTTGTCCCTTGAGAAGTGTCAGCATTTTCATGGGTTAAAGCATGCAAAAAGCCTACCCTGCACCTTTATTGCTGTGAATACAAAAAGCAACACACAGTCATTGGGAACGAATCCTGTGCACCTCCAGAATTAAAAATCCACGAGGTGTTTGGTCTTTTCCACGAGTTAGAAAAGAGAGGTCAACTCAACTGCTTAAAAGATAGTAAAGAAAATAAATATAACAATTAAGAAAAAGATAAAACATTGGAGGTAAAATGACCACTGAACTCCAATAGGGGAAAGAATAGCAATGAGATTCCCATACCTTCTAAAAGACGAAGAGATGAGCGAGTCCTCCACAGTACATGCGTGTTCATAAGCTACAGCCAGAAGCTCTTGGGAATGCAAGTAAGAATAACCCTAACAAATTACCAATTTAAAGGTAATACACATCAGATGATGCGACATTTTATTAGCTTTGTGAGGGTTATGGTAGGAGTAACATTTTATAAAGGATAAATTATCTTGATCTGTTTTTTCTTGTTTTAGCACCAAGAAATAGTCAGATAATTTGGTATTTAACAGAATGAAATGAATCTTATCAGAAGTAAACATCCCTCTTCTAAATAAAAACAAAGAAATATATTTCCTTCACTTGCATTAATAGAAAAATTATTAATTAAAAATACATCTACTGTAACGCATGTCATCACTTTTGCTTATATCTCATTCTCTTCAGAAGGTTGGTTCTACGAAGTTTGGTCTAAGGCAGTGTCTTTAATTTTTTAAAGGAAGTCCCAGAATCTCCTGCGATATCAAATAAAAACAGTACTTTACTGCACTGAATGTCCTTCTCCCCACCATCAAAAATGGTAAGAACCATTTGCACCAGCATTTCATCCCAGGTAAGGATGAAACCACAGGGAGTGTAACAGTAAGAGCTTTTCATTCACTGGGGTGACCCATGCAATTTACGTATGCCTAATTTCAAACAAGATAAATGTCTATATATAGAAGAAAACCATCAACTGCAGAAAATTTTGAAGGGCTTTCTTAAATGGGCAAACACATTAACCAATAAATGGAAAAAGAATGTTTGTCTTTATTTTACTACGCATTGCTACATAACATTACTATATCTGAAATATATCTGAAGTTAGTTGCAATTATTTGTATAAATTTTGTTACTACACAAAAATCAAGTAGTTTTATACCATGCAAGCCTTTCTGTAAAGCTTATGGGATAATGAATATCTGGGATACTCTCTTTGATGTCAGAATTCTACTTGTAAACCTTGTATTTCCTATGAAGTAGGAAAGTGATGGTGTAGATAGTAGATAGTGATGGAAGTGTCATGTGCCTAGACATTTCCACTCTTAAAAAAAAAAAAAAAAAAAAAGAATAATCCCTGTTTGGGGAATTCCTTAGCTGACAGCTGACTTCATCATTCTGTAAGGTTTGTATCAAATATCTAAGAAACATTATTTCTTGGTTTCATGTAAACCCATTGAGATTTGATGAAGTAGTATTTTTCACTTTCATGGATTGGGAAAGTACATGATTAAGCAATTAAAGATTACAGTATAACGCAGCTATTAAAGAAATAAAAAATTTCAAGAAGTGCTTTCCTTTTAAGGATTTCTCTTTGTAACTATAACATATTTATCACATTTTTTTTCCTTTTTCCCATCCTAGAGCATCTCTGTGCCTGTACTTCCTCTTCCTGACCGTATCTAGAGATGCTTTTCTGACAGAAAAATAGCTTATCATTCCTTAGATGGGATAAAAGACTGCTCCAGTGCGCTGCTCATCAAAACAAAACATGAAAGGGAAAGCCTGCAAATGTATTACAGAAGAAATTCAGTCTATTAGCGCAGGAGCAAAAACTATCACCCTATAAACATGGAGAGACACTTGGCAAACAGTTCATTCAAAAAAGAGAACACAACACTAAAACTATAGTTGGTAAGCTAAATTCTCCTCTTTAAAAGCATGGTATCCACATTGTTTCCCTTCTTCTTGTCTCCAGATAACTTTGTGGAGAAATTTTTATACGAACGCACAAACACAAACACTCACACACACGACCCTGTAAAAGTGATTATTGCCAACTGGTAATTTTAATTTTAGATCCCTGAGATAAAAGATCCTTGGTCTCTTCTTCCACCTTAGTTCACTTATAGTTGAAGTACTGGTGTTTTTTCTTCTTTAAAATTACAGTGCTCTGTGTAACAGCTGGGATTTTTTTTTTCAGATTTGCTAAGAATAGTGAAGAAGTGCCACTGTCCCTGATTTTAGTCACAAAGATGAGGGAGAATTTTGTAAACTGTGTTTATAAAAATCAGCATCATTCTAAAAGATCTTACTCTAATTTGTGTTGTGACAAGCAGAAAACAGTCTACACCAAAATAGTTTTTGTACTTTACTCATAAGACAGACAGAAGGAGAGGGAAAGTCCACAGAACTCTCTACAAGTTTACAGCTGCAAGTTGTCAGATAGAGTGGAACTGAGAGAAGAGGTATTTTGATAAATGAGAAATTTTCTACCTCAAGATGCTCTTGGATAAAGATGACTCTGCATCCCTTTTGCCAAAATTGGCAGATAAGCAATGAAGTTCTGTGGCAGCTCATATATGCAAATGAAAAGCAAACATAGTTTAATGCTGCAGAAATGTCAGTACCTATATTTGGCCCACAGTCCAAAAAAGATGTTGAATAATTATTTTAAAATTTAGCACGCACTGGCTAATCCTTTCAAATATTTTGCTTTCCACACTCTATATGTTCCTAATCCATTTATGTTTGGTGAAGATTTTCAGAGTTAATGCTAAAATAGTAGAGATTGAAATGTATCAGTAACGACCAAATTGCACTGTACCTCCTTTTAAAACTGTATAATGATGTAATAATAATAGCAATATAATAATAATGTTTTTATTGTACTCTAACTCAATTGCATAAAAACCGTCATGAAGTTAAGATTCTAATTCCTTATGTACAATCCATTTCTGAAATGAAAAGTTATAGCAAGGAAAGCTGAAATTTCTCAGTTTAATTTGCCTAATATTTCTTTAGTAGTACTCTATGGGCAAGGCCCCAAGTTCCCTAAATCTGAACACTAATCTAACATGCGCTGCTGAGTAAGTCCAGTACCGAATGCATGAGCTTTTTAGGACAAAGTCCAAAAATTCAGTGTTACTCCTGACTACATTTGGCCTACACAATCTGCACATAAACCACTCAAATGCAATGTTCATACTCTTTCACTACTGTACTCAGAGTTGCTGCTGGGTGTTAATCTTTTATATATATATATGTACACACATATGTACATTCTATGCAGTGCTCACTAAATCCTGGATAATGTCAATCTTCATGGTAAGATCCTTATATTATAGTAGCCAGCACCAAAATAGGCCACATAACTTTCTTTAATACGTGTTTGCGCCAACTGCAGCAAAAGTTCTTCTGTTCTGTCTCTAGTGTGTCCATCATTCAGTATGGTTACACCTCAGAGTAACGCATCTGTAATATATGTTACTATCAGTTTAAAGACTGCCTTTCCTTTGTATTTCCTTCTATATTTTTCACATTGCTTCACAAGTTTTTCTAGCTGGTAAGCACAACTAGTTCATTCTATCACTCAGCAGAGGCTGTTGAATTATTACTGGTTGTATGTGTTAAACTTACCACTTTCTGACAGCCTATCTTCCTGATATGAAGGCTGCAAGAGATGAAGAACCTGTCATCAACTGGCAGCTTTTTAGCCTTTGAACCTCTTCTTGTTCCCAGTACCAGTTCCAGAGGACACAGGGGAAGGAGCAGTGTTTTCCCTAACTTTGTATTCTTGGAGTTCTATATTTGTGTTGCCTGAACCGAGGTGCAAATAGTGACCAGGAAAGAAGAGAATAGTGAAGCTGTGTGGCCATGAAGATATTCCCGCAGTGCGTAAGAAAGAGCATAAGTAATCGAGCAATGCTAATGGTGGGGAAAGATGTCAGTCCAGATATAAATTCTTACATAATACATCTGTGTTTGCCTTAATATTTAATTTTATGCTTTTTAGAAGTTTAAATTTAATAATCTCTTGCCCTCTAAGTGTGCAAGACATGACTGAGCAATTTTTTTCTGTGTCAACAACATTTTAAAGTAACGATCGAAATGACAGGCTTTTATTTGGATTTTAATCCACAATGCGCTTGTAGAAGCGATTAAAAAGGAACATCATGAGGTTAGTATTACCATTCCTTCATATGGCAAAAAATATCTATTTTTGGAGAGTGCTGAAGAGCAGTTGATTACATGATCAACATTAAATTGTTATAAGACTCTCATGTGTAACCAAGTAAACCACTAAACAGAGTCCCTAGATGGATCTGAGAAAATCTGCAATTCTGCAGTTGTGATTTGCAGAATGAGAATAAGTGGGAAAAAAGAAATAACAGCAGCTAAAAATACCCATCACCCAGGCAAAGGGCAAACAAGGCTCCCAGTTCCTTGCTAACATGATGTTAGGAACCCGACACTGTGTATGTCCTGGAGGTAAAAAGTGATCTTGTCACATATATGGGGATGGACATGATTCTAGATGCTGGCAAACACCTGTAGAGCTGGATGAAGAACGAGCCACGCTGCAGAATAGCAGCTAGAAGGGAATTAATAGGGAGTGGAGAAGGAAATTAATGTATCATGTCTAATAATTATGCACTTCTGTTTCTAGGAGATTTTTGAACATTAGTATTTTCCCTTTTTGGTATGATTTTGAACAGTTCAGCTCAAGCTTTCTGAAAGTGCTATTCCCCTTTTTAAACTGCCATCTTTTTGTAATGTCCTAACGTCTCAAATTCATAGAATGTCACTGTCAAATGATTAATGGAGAAAAAAATTGGCTTACTTGAGGGATTGATATATATTTTAGTTGTACACGATAGCCATAGATAAAAGTTATATATTTTTCTTCTTAAAAAAAAAAAAACAAACAACTTTTCCAAATACTTGCAAGCACTTTTGAACCCTTTTGTGACCTTATCAAAGAAACACTGAAGTGGAGTCACCTCTCTGAGACCACTGCTTTGCAGTCTAGCAGGAGGGTCAACAGGTATTTCAGATACAGTAGGCAAAGTAGAAAAAGAACACGCCAAAAGCAAATATACAAGGTAGGGAATGTATTTTGCTCAAATGTGAGTTGACTCTATGTGTCTTACATTTTTTCCCGCCATTTTTTTTTCCTAACAAATATATTGTGAGCATTCAATGAGAGGTCAAAGGCTGCCTGATGAGGTAAAACCTTGCATTTCTTTAGCTTGCCAGGGCACAATATGCAAGGAACAACATTCTCAGAAAACATGAACCCTATTTTAACGTGATTCATTGTTACAAACTTGCTTAAACACAACATTTTTCTTATACTAACATCAGAAAAAAACTTAAGATACAGCATTTAAACCAAAGTTTTCTGACAAATGTAATTTTTCAAATATTTGCTTGTAAACTCTAAGCAAGTTTAAGAAACTTTTTACACAGAGAACAAATATTTCATGATGTTACTTATTTTATAATGCTCTGATCACAGAGATTGCTCATCAAAAACTGATCTATTATTTTATCATTTTAGCTTTTCTTTTGTCCCTCAGACATTCATAATGTCCTGACCAAAAAGGCTGAGAAAGTTGCCTATCCTAAAAGAGTTTGAGATCAGCTATCCCAAACTGTAACAAAAAATGAACAAATAAAATGAATTCGGTAGTTTACAATTTTCTGTTACTACAATTCAGAAATGTTTCACACAGATATTTACCCTTTTACTTCTTTTTTTAGGCATGAAGTAACCCTACTACCAAGGTAAATTTGACCTGGAATATAATTAACCTTTGATTTTGAAAAGTAAAAGTTTGCATTTTCATTACTTCAAGACTTAAAAACAGTGGCTTGAGTTACAAGTTGAAGGAAAAATGGCTTTTTGAATGAATGGTATCTCTTTTCCAATGAAAAATGTACCATAAAAATTCCTACCCATCCTTGTTACCCAGTGTTCACTTCTTTTCTTTGACTTGTTAATTTCTAACAATGTTTTCCTCAGTAGAACTAAATTCTATCCTATGGTTTCCAAACTAATGAGGAAGATAAATGGCAGGACAATACTCAGAATGCTGGAAGAAGAATGCATGGTTCAAAGAGGGAACGTGCAACTTTTCACAGTGAATTCCTAGACCTGACTTCAGCTCTGACGGTACTTCCAGGCTCTATATCTATCTTTCACTTAAATATCACATTAAATATCACATTTTAATTTTACATAAATGGAAAGCAGAAATAAAAAGCAATATAAAAGAAATATAAAGCCACTAATTCCAACAGGAAATATACAGAAGACTCAAGGAATGAATACAAGAATAACTGTACCCATGAATGGTAGATTTTACATCAGTTCTTTACAGAAGTGTAGAAAGAGCAGGAAAGAGCGTCTAGAAAGTGGAGGTTCTGCTCTGCAATGGTAGAGTAGCAGACAGGTAGAAATAGCAAGATTAGTGGCAGGATGATAGGAAAAGTGCAACATTGGCACTGGCACATACCACAGAAGTAACAGAAATGTCTAGAAGTACAGTAATAAAAACAAAGAGGATTTTTTTTTAAAAAAAGAACATTTTGCTTTTTTTGAAAATGGAGAACTGACAAGGAGAATTTCCCTTAAAAAAGCTATCTCGTGGCTATGAAAAAGGCTATATTGAGGAGATACGATTCTCGCTCTGATGAGGCCGATAGGGGATGGCTAGGACACTGGGCTAGAGAGGCCCTTGTTCAGGAGGCAGGTCCCTGTTTGTAGCCTCTACAGTGAGCCTGAGAATGGAATGAAAAAAGGATTATTTATAATAATCCCAAGAGGGAACTCCCTTTGGACCATGCAAGGAGCATCAGTAGGGTAAGCTCTCTCCTTGACTGTTACAGATGAGCTTGTTTTGGGAATAGACAGGAGATACTAGTCTCGGACTGACACCTGCCTGGAAATTTCCAGTAGCTTTATATGAATTGGCATTTGAAACTATTATAAGAAAAACAAAAAACAAACTTTATGAGAAAGTTCACAACACTAGATGGTTTTTTTTGTTTTCTTTCTCTCTTCTCTCTCTTTCTTTTCTTTTTCCTTGAAGCTTTGCTTTACATATGGCCTACACAAGATCAATCTCAGCAAGAGGTGTTTTCTAAGAGGGATTTCAGAAGTACTATAGGTCTTTTGGAAGAAGAATGTATTTGCCATTGAAAATTTACTGGATTTTATTTAAAAGGACCAGAAAAAATTAGTTGTTCACTATTCATGAGAATTCTGCTCTAAACACAGGTTTCTAGCTTATTTTCAGCCCATGGATTCCCACTAACGCAATACGCTTTGTTCCAGAGTTCATACTGAAAGCCTCATATCTTCACTGTTAGTGTTCCAAAACCTCCCTTTTGCAGGTAAGCTATTTTTCAAAATCCAACCAAAGCCCTAGAGACCACTTTTGAACTCCAAAACATCTAGTTTCTTATCAGTTTTTTTCTTCTTGGTACAGGTTTGCACCAATTTTTACTCTCAGCTTGTTCCTTAGGCAACCTACCGTTTGAGAAGATTTTGGCATAAAATACAACTCAGGAGAAAATAATGTACATTAAAAATAGCAGGGATTTAGCAGACATGAAAGGCCAGCACTCACTTGTATTTACTTGGATTTACTTTTAAAGTCTTCATTCCAAGTTGTAGATGCTTTTATGAAACACAGAATAACAAAATCATAATATACAAACTTACCAATCACCTTTAACTGCATGTTCCCCCACTATGTTTCACATAAAGCTACTTCTTACAGAGACTAACTGGTTTTTTTCTTTCATATTTTTCTTAATACCTCATTCTAACCCACCATGGGAAAAATGAACAATGTTATATTATACCTTGAAGTAATCAAATCTGAGTTCTGTCACAGTAGAATAGCAAATTCCTAAATCTAGAGTACCTGACAGAAAAAAAAAGCCATCCTAAAAAGCAAATTAATACCATGTTACTTATATTTCCTTTTGAATGCAGTATTGAAATAATGATGATCTTATGCAGTTACACAGTTTGCACTGAAAGGAATTTCACTGTGTGAGAATTTTAATATTGTAATTTCTTTTCCATTTGACACTTTTTCTTCCTCTATGCGTTAAGTTTATCAAAAGGGTTTTTGCTTTGTTGTACTTTAACTTCTTCCTTGCTCTAATGTATCTTTGGATCCATTATTTTTTCTACTCTGATGGGCAGCAGTCATTGGCTTTTTGTTTATTAATAGTCCTAAGAGATGTGGGATGGTCACGAAGTCAAGTCCCAAGGTTATGTGTAGGCCTGGACCTAATATTTGGTAATGAATTTCCGAAAAATTTTCAAAATAATTTTCAAAATAACTACTGTTGACAGCTATCCTTTCAGAAATTACTGAGAAATAAAAAGTTGTTTAAATCTTATCAAGACATTTCCAAAACAGAAAAAAAGAGAAAGGTTGAATTGCAAGATAATGAATAAAAGCAAAAAACAAAAAAAACCCTTGAATTTTATGTGTTTTCATTGGATTTTTCTATTGTAGCAATAGGCACAAGCTTTTAGAAAGATATTTTTATTTTAAAGGCTTCCAGAGGTCAGGGTAGAGTGAAGCAGTCCCAGCATCCTTGTTCTCTTTTCTCCCCAGTGGGGGGTGGGGGGGGAAGGTAAAACTGTACAGTTTAGTATAATGGTTATAGAAATCTTGTAGCTAGACACCACTGACAGTTTTTTCGGGAGTGTGGCACCACCAAAAAGGCCCAGCTGACCCAACAGAGCATGGCTTTGGGCAATCGGTGTCCTCAGCAGACAGTGAGATGGCGTAAAGCAGATTCTCTAAGCTCATCTTTTATTTTTCAATCACTTTGAATAAAATAAGCTCTTGATCATTCCCGCCCTGTGGCTAGCAGGGTGCACATCTTGCCGCAGCTCGTGCAGCACAAGATAGCCACAGCGGTGTGGCACCAGCAACAACATCTGAGAAACAAATCTGTCACCTGGTCACCTTCTGACTCTTCCCAAGCATTCCTCTCTCTTACTTAGCATGCCGACTCCCCCAGTGCCTTTCTATAATCAGTGATTGAATTATCCTAGTACCTACCCTAATTAGCAAAGATTGATCAGCGTTAAAATGTGGAAGTTATGTTACTATTAATATAAATCATTTGGTTCCCTCAAATTTAATCAAATTAAACAGAGAACCGGATTCACCAGTGATTAAATTAGGCAAAAACCAAAACGCACAGTAGAAATTCACACTTTATATTCAGTTCCTTACACTGAGGAAAAAAATATAATGTAATTGCACAGCTTCTGTGTTTTCACCAGCTCTTACTAGAACTGAAAGGAATGTGATTAAATTTCAAGAGAGATGAAAAGTTTTCACTGGTGATAAAACACGTATATACACATATGTATTCACCTCAGTCCAACAAAGCCATAAGCCTGGATTTAAATTTCTCCCTGCTTGGTAAACTACATAAAAGTGCGTTTACCTGTTTAAGGAATGCAGAATAGCTATTTCCCTTGCTGCTGGCTCATTTAGTGCTCACAGGAAAAGTAGTTAAATGATTGCCAAAACTCACAGTTCCCACACAGCTAGTACCAGTTAAAGTATGTCCAAGATGTGTGAACATACATGGGAGTGTGTGTGTGCTGGGAAAACCTTAACCTGGCTTCAGTCTAGTCATTGCTGCATTTAAAAAACATTTCAAAAGTCCCTGACAAATAGCAAAATGACACATCCTATTTGTATTTCAAGAGCTTCCTACAACCAGGGAACTGATGAGAGAGAGAGTGTGTATATCTATCCTCTTATCCTTTGCCAGGTAACCTCTACTACCAAGACAGAGGGATTATTAAGTTTTAATTCTGAGAAGAATTCAAGTTCTTTTAATTTGGACAACAGAGTTTATCCATCTTCCACTGCTTGACACCTGCAGTGCCAAAAGCGCTTATCATCAGATTATTGCGTTTATGCCTCTTTGCCCTACTTTAACCTGGTCATACAGCCATGCTGACATACTGTTTCTGTCTGTGCATCCCACGGTCCCTTCTTTCACCCTTTCTTGCTGTGCAAGTTTGCCCAGCAGCTTAGGAAATGTTGTACCTGACCTTTTCAAAAGCCAAGGCTATAGCTTTGTTTATGCCACAGATCTCAGAAAACATGTCCTCCTCTGTTTCAGCAGAGCTAGAAGTAAGTAACTTGCAAACTTTAACACTGTTCTCCCAGCTAAGCAACCAAACTGTTAAGGTGATGTGGCTGTCAGACTTTTTTTACCCTCACACTGAACTTGCTTTGTACAAATGATGTTCTTCCAGAACACAAGAACATCTTCAACTTTGTCAACTAAATTCTACCCTGCAGTTCTTCCTGTCACTTATGCTATTTTTACCACTTTAAGTATTTGTTTGTATTGCATCTGCAAGAACTCTGTATTTGCAGTTTGAAGGCATGTGTATTTTACAGCCTATATTAAAATACGAACTTCAGTGAAAAAGCAATAACATATGCTATACTATGAGACACCTTCCCTTCAATCTTCCTTCCCCTAAAATGTTCACAGATCCAAGAGTTTTTGTCAGGTGGGCTCTTTTCTGTCCTTCATGTGTTGAAGGTGACAATCCATAGTTTGAAAGTCTTTTTCATTCAACTGGTATCGAAATATGTGTGTGTGTGCATGCGCGCACATGTGTGCATCTGTATAAATATGTATGTCAGCTGAGGAAATAAAACCCAATATTTATCTTCATAGAAGATTGCAGCTAATTAGATACTAACAACATAGTGGGAGGTGTCCCTGCCCACGGCAGGGGGGTTGGAACTAGATGGTCTTTAAGGTCCCTTCCAACCCAAACCATTCAGTGATTCTGTGAACATTGAGGAGGAAGTCAGATCAGAAAACCATGAACTGCAGGGCTAGGCCAAATGCATAATATTAAAATACAGTAAAAGGCACATCTAATCTTGATGATTAATAATTAAATAGGTGATCACCCTCTCTATTTTTTTACTTTTTCTCACTTGATACAGAGTCATAAATGCAAAAAGGAAAAAGTCTCCCCCTCCAGCCATTCCAAATGATATTCAAGGAAACTAACCCTCATATTTGGGCTTGCTTATCTGATTTTTTATATATTTCTTGTTCCCAGCATTAAATATGTTATGACACTGTAGGGGAAAAAAAAAAGCCCTTCAACAAATTTAACAAGAACTATTAGCGCTGAATCTCTTATGGAATGGTTAAAGGCTAAAATACACTTACAGGGGAGTCATAGGTGGTGATCCTACCTGGAGGACGATTGTACTTTGTGTAATTAGTGACCCACAAAGCAGTTGACCTGAGCAGGCATTGGACACAGGATAAACTTATTTGACTAATCATGACGGACATGAGTGTACATGCTCCCACTTGGCACCTGGCAGTGACACCAACATCATAACCTGTCTTTATCTCATGTTTGTGTTCATCTAAGAAAATACTACAAAAAGTCGAAAGACCGCAGTATTTTGAACCCCTTCTTGGACAGGATCTGTGCAGCATGCTATGCCCTGAGTCTAGGTCCATCCAAAGCTGCACAGATCAGAGTTCCCAGCATCTGAAGGGACATAAGTTACTACCCTTTTTCTCTTTCTCATGATAGCTCAAATAAATAGTATTTTAATCCAATGGAGTACCTTTTTTACCGGGATTCATAAGGAACACCAGCATTGGTGCAATACCACCACATCAGGCCTCTTATTGCAAGTCTTACCTCACAGAAGGAGAAAGAAAAAATTTCAAATATTCAGCAGGTGATGTGTGCATGTTTGCTCACACATTAACAGCTCATCTTGTATGTTAAAGAATATCTATTCCTGCATATTATGTGCATATAATTATTTATAAATTATGTAAAGGCAAATAAATAAAAGATAGATACTAACAAACACATACTATGAAGGAATTGAAGAATTGTCATTTCATCTTAGCAAATCAAGTTTCCTGGAAATGATTTGCTTCTATTTTAAAACTTACCAGATCACTTTTCAGTCAAAAGGTACAGGAGTTTTTAAGTTATACTGAGTACATTCTATTAACTAAGGAAACGCAGCAAGCAATATGTTTTATTTAGATTAAGTAAAAAACAACCAAAATAGAATTGAAAAAAACAATGAATGAGGCTTATGTTGGCTGTGAGCTGTAAGTTACATACGAAGGATGAGCAGGTAATAACTGAAATGAAGAAATTCCATGGAAAAAGGGTATCGCCTCATACGGTATCCCAAAATGACAATTTTTATACATTTAAGTATATAGTGCTACCGTCATATTGAGATATAGTATACCTTTCAGCAAAGATTAGAAAATAGTGATTTATCACATGATTAAACTTTTTTAAAAAATGTCCATGTTCATATACAATGATATAACCTTTAAGTCTCAATGAATTTTCTCACCTATAGAAAAGCCTGACACCTGGAGAAAAGTAAAGTAAATGTGATATTGAATAAGCTGTTCTATTTGCTAAAATAACAAAAAATGGTTAAAAAAATGAATGAGTCTTCATTTGCATGAATACATGGAGTTACAGACAAATTACCATGCTAATCTAATTACTACTGGACAGATTTCTGAGTACAACTGCAGACTTTTTGGTCAGAACTGAAAGAGAAAATAGGGAAAAATGTGACTACCTTTGTATTGTCTATATCCCTTGGGCAGCTGCAGTATAATTTGTTTTGTAAGACAGTGCAACCACAAAACTGCTCCAAATTATTTTGCCTAGTAATTGTCTCACAGGGGCTGTTACATTGCCCTCACCTACCAAAGCATATAGGACATTCGCTGCAATGCCTTCATTTCAGCCTCTAAGGAATTCTTAGTTTCCCTATTTAGGAAAATTTCTGGCTCCACATGCCATCAAGGTTTCATATAATTTTGGCCTATTCGACATTATTTCTCTTTTAAACTTCCATTTCATTTCTGCTTGTGAAATGGAAATAGGGCAAGGGAGAAAACTACTTCTTCTGTGTCATACTGAACAATACAATTTTAAGTGCTTAACCTTTCCTAATATGCTTAAAGCATCAAATCTAAATAGCTGCTGCCCTTGTTTTAAATGTTCTTCAATCAGATAGCATGCTGTACAGAAAACCAGATTTTATATGAGATTACATCAGATTAAATGATTCTGAAGCTATTGCAGATATTTTAAAACTATTTATTATTACTTAAAAGGAAGCATTTGTGAAAAAATTCAACATATACTTAGCAAAAGCATCCAATGTATGTGTTTGTTTTAAGGCTGGATTGTGTGTATTAAACCTGTTGGATAAGATCCATTTGCAGTCTCAAAATCAGGGATCGAAACTCACTTCTAATGTGATAAATCTAAAATTTGTCCTAGATTGTCACATGTTTCTTTGTTCCTCTTCTCTTCGGCACTTGGTATTTTGCATTTTTGCCTTTAAAAAAAATCACCCATCACGGGTGAATACATGCTCCCACCTCAGAGCAGAGAGGGGGCAGGTATGGGCTTCAACCCCTTGTACTGAAGAGGGCAGAGTCCAGGTCTCCCACAGCGTGGGTTAATGTAACGCACCATGAAGCTTTCCGATGGTAGCAGAGGGACAGAGGACTAAAGAAAAACAGTACTAAATTCCCATCATGGTTTAAAAGAGACATGCAATTTCTGTTCTGTTTTTTAAAGAAGTGACTTATACTCCTAAATTGAGAATATTACCCAACAGCACAGGGTATTTCTACACTCACAAAGTCTATACCAAAGACCCTCAAAGATGATAAAGCATTAAGACATACCTCCGTGTCTGACATTTCTTATTGACTGAGAAATTAGCATACAAGCTGTTACGACATTCTTCCTGAAATCACACTCTCCAGACCTTGTAGAAGAAAGGGCCTAATTAGCCTACCTTGTTCATAGATGCCTATCCCAGTCTCAGTGCTCCAGAAACAGTCAGACCAAACATTCCCAAAAGTCCCCTTCTGAAGGCAGGAAGGGTTCATTGAATCTGCACAGCAAGTGCAGGTCTGTTGTCCCACGGTTTTGAATTTTCCCACAAGCTGTGCACCACTTTGGGCCCACGCATCTCTGTGTCCTTACAATAGAAACCACGCCACCCAGTCTTGCCTGCATGGGGACCGGATGCAACCCAGACATTGTTTTAAGAGATAGAAGTTGGAAACTGTTCCAATATACACAGTTGAAACCATCTTAGAGCATCGGATTTTTTTTAAAAAATATAGAAATACAGCTTTATTAACAGGCTAATAGGTCTAAAATTTTAGCAACGAGAAATACCAGGTGAAACTTCAGAACTTCAGTTTAGCTGAGCATTTCTCTTATGCAGTTTATGTAATATAATTCTAAAGCAAATGTACTGCACAGACTAAAAGCTAGAATTGATTTGTATTCTATCGGGTTCTGTTAAAAGGGAAAGTATTAATAAGTTTCTCACTCTTATCTAACTGACATTTTAGCCCCAAATGTTGAGAGCACAGCTTTCTTAAGAGATCTAAGTGTGATCTAATACACAATAAGGAACTTAGCAAATACAGAAAGAAAAACTGGGACCAGTCATAAAATCAATATGAAAACAGAGTTTACCAATACTGTTCCTACAAATCCTTCCAGGCAACGACAAGCTCAGTAATTAGGTATCTGACCTTTCCTGTTGTTCACACTATTGAGTGTTAAACTTCCCACATTACACATTACTGTTATTTTTAATGATTAGGTCATACAGCTGTACAACATATTAACATTCTGCCCAGGAATCAAAATGTTCTTTCTTTCACCCACTCTATTTTTAGTAGTTTATCAATTTGCATATGACAATATTCCCTTTTTACGTTAAATGCCCCCTATTTTTGGCTCAAATTTGCAATCATTCAGAATAAATTTCTTGTGTGCATTATTTCATTGCTGCAAGTTGTTGCACCAGAAAAGAATAATGAATTTGAGATTAGTAGAAAATATTATAAAATAATAAATCATTCATTTCCCTCTAAACTCCTTATGTTATGACTAATTTTGGTATGCAGCATACAAAGTTTGCTTCCTCAGATAATTGTTTTTCAGATGAAAAAATGTTCTGCACAAATAGGAAATTCTTACTATGAATAATAATTAATATTATTCAGAAAGTAGAAACTGCAATAACAAATTTTCTGTAAGTCACTACATAAGTATGAAGGACCATTTATAGCAAGGAAATGCAAGTGTAATACACTTCCAACTATTCTGAAAACATGACTTGCAATTTGCACAATGAAGTAAAGTTTTCAGCAGTAAAAGCTGGAAAAGGAATACATATTGCAAATGAAACAGGAAATTAAAAATAAAAAGGAGGTTATAAACATTCTTGCAATCTGTTTTGTCCTTATACCTCAACTCCTTACCCACTCTGAGTTTCCCCATCTCATTTCTCCATTTGAAGACATAGCTGCAGCACAGAGGACAAATTATGCCTTAGGTAAGGAACGGTATGCGTATGACTTATTGTACAAGTTTAATTTATTTTATTTATTGTGCACAGTCCTACCTCATTTAAGGTTTTCTGCATAGACCATTACTTACGTTGCCTCTGTAGACTAACGTACCTATTAAAGGGAGGAGGAAGCTTAATGAGATTGATCCACACACAAAAGTGAATAACGTTTTCCTACATAGTTTGACCTCAAAAGTTCATTATTCTTAGAGACTTAGTAACTCTGGAAACATGGAACTCTTTTTATCTTGACCACTTCTATGTTCTTGAACATTTAATCAGTATACTATGTGAAAGGGAAAATGTAAATGAACAAATTTATATTTTATTAATTTTATTATATTTGTTTGAGATTTGTATGCATACAGACACGTACAGACATACACCTTTTCATGTCTTGTTTTCATGGACACCCATCAAGATCAATCAGAATTACCTTGTAAAATGGATTAGTTAAACTATATTAAACTTCAGCCTGGACACTCTCATTCAGAATTAAAAAGGCTTGATTTTGGTTTAATTTAATTTATTCAGGATGTGAATTCACTAATCTCCTTTAATTATGGTTCTCTGAATTCACAACTTTAGTCAATTTGGGTTAACTTTCCTGATTGCCTTTATGTAGACAAGTCCTAATGCAATTTCAAACCTAAAGCAGGATTACCCTATAACCAATTTAACTTATTCTCACTGTACATCCAAAGTCAAAATAAATTTCATGGGTTAGTGGATGGATTTCATGCGATCGTGCAGCTAGAAAGGCCAAGATGCAATCGAAATTCACAGAAGGCACACCATTTCTCTTGAGTCCACCAAAAAAACAGTTGAAACAGACTGTATTGAGGTAAATGTTTCCATCTGCAAGATAGGTGTGATGGACACTTTAACCATGTGGGTCACTAAGTATCCCATAACACTTTTCACAGGATTAAGAGTGTTATTCCCAAGATACCCTGAGTAATTACCTTCTGTCTTCCTAACTCCCCTTGCAATCTCAATTGAATGCAGTATTCTCTGCTCAGCAGTGTAAGAGAGGAAATGCTGCCACGCGCTCTTGAGCAGCTGCCACTTTGTGTTTCAGTGGCGGATGGATCGACCTGTATAACCAGCTGAAATATGGATAGCAGCCTCAGAATCTTTGGGAAGATGTATTTCTTTATCCACATATTTTTTTCCTTTTTCATTTGTTACATTCCCTGAACTGAAGAGCACGGCATATTGCCATTTCAGTAAGGGGGAGATTTGATAGGGATTCTGTGCTTTACGGTATATCAAATACTTATCTAGATATGAAAAGAAGCCTAAATAGGCATTAAGGAAATCACTATTAAAATTAGATTAATTAATTGGAAATTTAATTAATGTTTTAATTAACATTTCAATTACGTAAGTATCAATGCTTAAATTTGGTAAATACAAACTTCAGGAAACTTCAAAGGTTTAAGCAGCATTTTTAAATTCCACCAGCCGAAAAACAACTGAGTTCTTCTCCAACTACTGAAAATAAACATTTTTTCTTTCACACCTGTATTTTGCCTTCTGTCTGTCACTTGTACACCACATTTTGATGTTTTCTTAGGCTGAAGCGTTAGCTAACACTATACCTGTTACATCTAAGCAGCAGGTGTTATTGTTTCAAAGTCAAAAGGGATTTTGGTTCTTGCATTTAATCACTTAAATTGATAAAAGGAATATAATGTTATATGGCTAAGCATAATGGCTAAATGACTGGAAAAATATACTAAAAAAATTAACTGTATTTACAGATAAAGTTATTTAAAAAGTGAATTACTATTCACATCCTGAGAGCCCCAGGATGACACCCCCCTATACACACACACACAAACACAGAGCATGGCATTCTAAATGCTTTTTTTTTTTTAGAAACAAAGGCATATTGGACTTCAAACTTTCAAAAACTCTTCCATGTTGCCTATAAAAATAGGTTATTGTTTTCTTCACATGGAGACAGCTAAAAGCAGCAAGGACGCTGAAGTCAAAGTCCCCCCCCAAAAAAATCACCTGTTTGATGATTTTTCTCTTTTCTCTCCTCCTAAGTATTTAACTTACTGACACTAGAATAGCTGATTTTCATCCAAGAAACAGTCAGGCATTTTTTGAATTGCAGCTAACATTATTAATAATGTGTAGTATAGCACTTTTTTTTTTTTTTAATGTATTATGCAATGACATGGACATCACAGTATGTTAACGTTTAGAAAATTGGTTAGGTAGTAGGCAAATGGAAACCTTGATCTCTTAAAAGCCTAATAAAGGCACTACCTACCTTTGAAATTTCTGCTACGAATGTCTTTTCATTATATATGCAGGGATGGTGAATGTAATTCTTCTACTTTTACAGTGCTCTTTAGTCCAGAGATCTGAATATACTATACAACAACGGGTGAGTAATCTGTATTTTCTTTTTAAATACAGAGTAACTGCTGCATGGAGATAAAACATTTAATCCACAGTCAAACTAAATGGCTTATTCTCCGTCACAGAATAGCTCAGTGGAGGTTATAGAACAGGACAGTATTCCGTACAACAAGAATCTTCATTTTCCTACAGAAGTTGTTATCATCTACCTGTCACATAGCGATGCTGCTGGGAACAAAATTCCAGTTTAAAAAGTTTAGGATGCAAGCATCTTTGAGTTAAAAACTTGTTGCATGGAAACTGCTCTATCAGCAAAATCTCAGAAAGGTTATTAATGGTAGCACTTGAGCAGGTCAGCTCTGCTAGGGACGTGACAAATCCTGTGCAGAACAACTAAATAGGTCCCTTGTGAGCGACCAGGAGAGGTCCGTGAACATAGTGCAGAGATAACTGAGGATTTGTAACCGGAGCACTGTGAACTATTATGAATCTACAATATTGCTTCAGATCTAAGGCTTATACGCAGGTCTCGCTGAAGAAGTCAGTGAGACATAACAATGTTTAAGACCTGATATTTTGAATCTAAGTTCCCCAGATGGATGATATTGGTCTTGTATTTTTAAAAATGACAGGGGGACCTTTTGCCTACTTTTGTCACTCTACCACTTATTTATCATTTCCTGTAGCATTTGAAGGATTTACAAGGAGGTTCTTTTAAAAATTTTTCTTTTAAGTCAGTCTAAAGCTTCTGAGCTCTGCTGTATCTCTAGGCATTGTGTGGTGCTTGGTTAGTCATCTGATCCGAATGTTCAGAAGAAGACAAGCTCCCATTAAGTACAGCTGTAACTCTACTAGGCAGTGAACAGAACTTCGTAGGCATAGTAGGTGGGATTTTTCTGGATAATGACTTTTCTACTATAAAACCTGAGCATACAGACCCTTGAGGATTTATTTTATAGATATTTTTTGATTTAGATGAAATGTCACTTATTTTTAATGCAACTGCATAGGACCTTGATCATATCAAGTAGTGCTAACGTGGCTTTTGCTCTGTAAGACCCTGGGAACAGGGAGTATTTTTTCCTCTTCGTGTGATAATCAAGAATGAGATATCAGCACTTCACAGAAACTTTGGATACTTCTGTATTAATTCTGTACCTAAGCAACCATAACTCCTGCAAGTAAAAGCTAAGTAAATATATAATAAGTAAACATATTGGCATTTATGTATTTATTTATTTATTTAAACTTCCAAATTTAATGTTTAAACTTGCTTTAGCAAACTACATATTTACATATTTCTTAAAATGTATTGTATTTCTGCGATGCATGTGCATATGTGGGAGGCAAGGAATTAACAGACCTGAAAAAACTTTAACAGAAAAAGGCACTGTATAATAATATTTTTTCTATTATTTTGATTTTCACAAATAGAAATTCATTTTTTCCTGATGAGCTATTGGTTATAAGATGACCAAATCTATTTAAAACAAAGAGAAAGAGAGAAAGAAAATCAAGAGTTCCTTGGTGTGATATTCTGATTTATATTGTCAGGAAAGCTTATATTTGTCCTTGTGTCCACCTATTTTAGCAGCTGTTATTCAGTGTAGAACAGATCTTCTAAACACTCATATGCAAAATCAATTTTAAATAAGGAACAATGGGAAATTCTAAGTCCTAAATTCCAGGAAGTGAAAATAACTGGTTGCCTGCTGAAAGTAATCTGTATGCTTATTTTTGGTTGGCTTGGTCCTCTTTGGAGAATTTCCATGAACAGCTGAAACTGTTTGTAAAGTGGAAATGCCTTAAAGTGCAATGGAAATAGGGAAACATTTATGTAATGATCATATCTTTGTAGTGACTCTGTAGATAGTACATTGAGATTGTATTGCGAACTCACATACATCCTATATACAATAAATTCAATCAACACATTTACAGTCTTGATACAGCATAGATCACTGATGAAAAAGCTTAAAGCCACTCAGGATTATTTTTTCCATTCATTAAAAGTACCAAGAGGCAGGGTGAAGTGAGCTTGTTGAACCATTGTTTGGGATATCACAACAACATTCTTAAAGTTCTAATTATAACACAGTGCCATGAATTATTCTTACAAAGTCTATGACTGAAGCCTTCCTTGATTGACCACAAGGACTTCTCAGGAGAAATACAATTACATGCAGCTGTAATAAGTACACTTTTCATTAGAGCAGCAGGCAGGAGAAACTGGTTGCTTAGCAATAGTAGCATGGAAGGAAAAGCGTCTGGTCCTTTAAAAGTATATAGGGGTATGCGTGCATTTGTGTGGGTGCACATACACAGATATACATATATCCCCTGTTGAAATTTGTATGGTATTCACACTTATTTTTAAAGACATGCTTAAGGGGTGGGGGGGAAGAAAAGAAAGAAAGGAAGAAAGGAAGAAAGGAAGAAAGGAAGAAAGGAAGAAAGGAAGAAAGGAAGAAAGGAAGAAAGAAAGAAAGAAAGAGAGAAAGAGAAAGAGAAAGAGAAAGAAAGAAAGAAAGAAAGAAAGAAAGAAAGAAAGAAAGAAAGAAAGAAAGAAAGAAAGAGAGAAAGAGAGAGAGAAAGAGAGAAAGAGAAAGAGAAAGAGAAAGAGAAAGAGAAAGAGAAAGAGAAAGAGAAAGAGAAAGAGAAAGAGAGAGAGAAAGAGAGAGAGAAAGAGAGAGAGAAAGAGAGAAAGAGAGAAAGAAAGAGAGAAAGAGAGAAAGAGAGAAAGAGAGAAAGAGAGAAAGAGAGAAAGAGAGAAAGAAAGAAAGAAAGAAAGAAAGAAAGAAAGAAAGAAAGAAAGAAAGAAAGAAAGAAAGAAAGAAAGAAAGAAAGAAAGAAGAAAGGAAGAAAGGAAGAAAGGAAGAAAGGAAGAAAGGAAGAAAGGAAGAAAGAAAGAAAGAAAGAAAGAAAGAAAGAAAGAAAGAAAGAAAGAAAGAGAGAGAGAAAGAGAAAGAGAGAAAGAGAGAAAGAGAGAGAGAAGCAGAGAAAGAAAAGAATGAAGGAATCTTAGTTCAACATGGTTAAAGGCAATTATCCTAACTAAAGAATTATTATCATCAATAATATTTTCCCTTAAATACTCCTGTAATCTAATATTGCTGAAAAGTAGAGGTTCGGGGGTTTTTTTCATTTTTAAGCTTTTAAACTATTTTTTTAGTTTAGGACATAGATTTTACTGAATCTTCACACACACACACACGCCCCCCCAAAAGGTAAGTTTTGTTACAGAAAGGCGCATTCACTTCAGTGCTCACAAGCTCAAAATAACAGGTACAAACTATAACCAAACAGTACTTGCTGGTTTTGACATAGGCATATACAAGATGTTAGGGTTGGGTTTTTTTTCTTGTTGCTGCTGTGATGAAGATCCCTAAATCACCACTGAAGCAACACTAAACAAATGAATTGAGGATGATCACCTACAGCAATGCTGCAGTCCTCGACAGGACGCAGAGTAGCTTTAAGAAGCAAGGAAAGTAACAGAATATGCACCAAATTGAAATACTAGGAAAAAGGTTTTCTCTTTCACAATAGCCTCGGGCAAGACACTTACTATTCTGTCACAAGGAGTTTTATCAATAGTGAATGTAACAAAGTTACAGATAGCAGGGATGGCTTTTCCAATCAGTGATTGTACAAATCCATGTTCGTTAGTGATTTGCTGCAAAAACGGAGGCAGTTTATCTAATTTCCTTTGTCAGGCAGTTTATTGCTCTGTACTAGAAAAAGTTTAGGGCGAACTCCTCCTTAACATTTTGAGAGTGCAAGATGTCATTCTGCACTAAATTTTAAAATTTCAGAACAGAAGCGATCTTAAAGGTTAGCTGCCTCAGATTAAATTATTTTGGTTATTGTTCTGCAAAATGGCTTTGCCTAGTCAGCATCAGCCTTCACCTGTCCCGGTGCAACTTGTACCCATTGGCCCTTGTCTTCTCCAGGTGGCTTCTTGTGAAGAGAGACCCTCCACCCTCTTTGTAGCCACTCTTTAAATATTTTGGTTTTGCTCCTCACTGCACTGATCCAACACACTATATTTAATTTATTTTCCAATAATTTTGGACCAAATGCATCTACACTGAACAGTGTAAGTGACATCAAAGCCTTGAATATCTGATTATTTTAATTTACTCTTTTTTATTTACAAATTCGTTATAATAATTATTTTTTTTCATCTCTTTTTTAGCTTCAGAGACCAGAATATACACAATTCCATAAATGAGGCCTTATCAGATTTTTTGAGAGGTATTTTATATTTGCAGTTCGGTCATCCATAAGAGATTGATTCAACCAGAACTATTTCCTGAACTGCTGCCTCTAAATGATGTGCTTTTGGTTTGTATTGTTTTTCCTGATTATTAGCTATGAACTGCCCCAGTTCTCTTCAATATTACCAAAGTCCCCATTGGCATATTTCTTGTTCTTTCTGTAATGTCATTTATCAACACACTAATGAGGATGAATCTGAAAATTTATCGATGAAAAATTTCATTACTAATCCCTATCTGAAGAATTCTTTTAATATAAACTCTGCACACTCTTGTTTAGCCAGTTCTTTATCTCCTTTATATCTCTTCTCTTTGTTTACATCAGCTATAACTTCCAGTTTTTCAAAATTTCTCAAAATTGATAGCATTTTACAAATTAACTTTTCTTCATAAGTAGACTTGTTTTGGTAACACTTTATGAAAAATGGCCAATTTGACTCTTTGTTTTCTTTTAAAATTATAGAAAATCAGATTAATAATCATGATTTTGAGAACAATTTCATTAACATTTTTTGGGGGAAGCACAAAATAGGGGATAGAAAAGCTCCATCTGAGGGTCTAACTAGCTTATAAATGATGTGACCAATTGAACATGAGATGATATGTCCAATTCAGATACAAACTGAAACTTATTTTCCAGTTCTTTAGCTGACTGTAATTATTTCATCAGTAATATGTCATTTGCAAGTTAAATTTTTCCAAAGTTACAGAGGCTGAGCTGAAGGGTTGCAGGTCTTGCAGAAGCAGAAAAATATTTTTGTATATTCTTGCCTTTGTGTAAGACCTCATACTCAAATACTGATTAGAGTAAATTGAATGTTAAGTAATAAGGCATAATTACATATCCAGAGAGCTAATCATAAAGACTGAAGTAAAACAAACCGTAATCCAATCACAAAGGCAAAGCATGCAAATGAAACAATCAGGTTAAAGATGCTGAATTGGCAGTGTTAACAAAGATTTATAGAGAAAGAACATCATTTAGCATAGCAGGGAAAAAAAAAATCTATTAGCAAATATAATCTCCCTGATGCACTTCTTTTTTGGTACATGTTAATTCTTCTATTAACAAATCTCCAGCGATTTTGCATTGAATATTCAAGGGAACTGAATCAATATTAGGGAATCATATTATTCCCTGCCAGAAAGGAAAGGATTCATTACAGCTATTGAGAATTTATTTAAACATCTGAAATAAAAAACTGCCAAGACACTGTATCAAGAAATACAGGATCCAAGTTCTCAAGACCTATGGAGTTCTCATGGTAACCACCAACCCTGAATCTAGGACGAATGATGTCTAATCTGGAAGCAGTATGCCTCATTGCTCCTGTCTGTCTTAAATTAGATTTTTGTTTGTTTCATTCAAATATTATGTTACAAAGCACAGCCAAGCTTTATCTGTACAATAAAGCCAAGAGATCAGAATATTATGTATTAGATCCTAATGAGGAAACCCTTACACAGCTGTTGTGTGAGGTGGAGTACCATGCTCCGTTTCTGGTCTGGGAAGCTTTAAAAGACCCTTAACTAATACAAAATGACATCCCTACCTCTTAAAATGAGTACAAATAACGCACTTTGTTGGATAAAGTATGAGTGGCTGATTGCGCACAGATGATCATAAGGTTACTTTTACATTAAGTTTAGTTTTGTATTTAAGAAAACGCAACTGCAAGAATTCATTATACACCCATAGACTATCCATATTTGAGAAAATCTGTCAGAAAATCCTTTCCCTTTTTGTGTATCTCTATGACTAGATTTTGACTCATTGCAATTAAAACACACCTAACTAACAGTACCTAGAGTAGAATACAGGTAATTTGGTTTTTAATTGGCAAAAATGACTTGACAACAGTAGGTATTAAGTTTCTACAGTGATGTCTAGAATTATTTATACACACTGCAATATGTTTCTCACCGTTGATTTCTAGCCAAAATAAGCATTAATTACCTCCTGAGAACATTTATCATACAGTTACTGGGATTCTCCACTAACAAGCGATACACAGTGTTTACTGCTTCAAAAATCTTCAGTCTCTTCAGTCTGAATTAGGGAAGGGGTCTGCTCCGTAAGGTGTTAGCATTTGAGGTCCAAGCTAATAACCACAACTGACTTACAAAATATGATTTCCTAATATAATTTGTGCCACAGTTGCAGAGGGAATATAATTTTAGCTGGAATTCAAATGCTTGAATTTGGAACATGAGCTGGTTTATAGTCAGCACGAAACTGAAAGCATTTAATCTTCCTGAGGGACCAGAAATTATATTAGCTTTTCAGATTGTGTCCAACACTGCCAGACCGCAGTTACTGCTGAAAGACTCAGCACAGGACCTGAGCCCCTTGAAACCCACGGGCGATACTGGGCACCAGTGCTTTGCCATTCCCCAGGCAGGTTTTTGCCCACTCCTCGGTGCTTCTAGTCCACACCTAAACAATGAGAACCCTCACTTTAACACTTAATGACTAGGGAAAGGGGCAGGTGAGGAGTAGAGAGCACAAATTATAATTTTTATATCTCTAATAAAGCCAAATATGTCCATCTGATAATTTAGTTATTAAAAAATGTTCCCTCTACAACCTTGTTCAGAAAAGCACTTAAACATTCAAGATGTCACTCTGAAATTTGTGGTGTTATTCACACTTTATAGCTAAGTGCTTTGTTGGACAAGGGTCTTCATACAGATAATAAATTTATTTTTCCTATTCCCATCCAGCAGCTCAGGAACTTTCTTTTTGGAAGAACTAAGAAAATTTTTTTAGAAAGCCTTTTTACTGCAACAACAAAAGCTATTTTGACTTAGAAATAGGATAGAAAATTTCTGCCTTCAGTGAAAAGGCTAACTGAAAACCAAACCCCAAATACTGTTTTCTTCTCCTTTGAGGTGCCTGTTTTCTGTCCCTTAGAACAAAGGAAAATGTTTTAAAGATATTTATTTTTTTTTTTATTTTCAGCCAAAATTTACATTTCATGGGAAGGAGGGAAGAAATTATCTGACAAAGACCTACTGCAATCAATTAGAAATTGTAGATAGTGGCTTTGAGAAGAATTTTTCATTGAGCTAGTTTTATTATGTCAACAGTCTTAGCTCCTGTAAGAGTCATTGTATTGCTACCATGGTGCATGTGTTTGAGAGTCTGCACGTGCTTTCTGCTTTTCTTTCTTGGTGGGAAAGAGGAAGCTTCTGTGCTGTGACAGCTCAACTACTTACAGTCATCCTGAAGTCGCACACAGAGAAACAGTGTATTTGGCAGTGACTTGCCTCTCCAGCAACTGGGTTGCTAAAGCCAGAGTCGTAATGTGGAATCACAGAGGCAGAGGATCAGCAAACAGTAAGATATTCTGATATTGAAGTAATTTTTCACACCTCTAGTATAGCGAAAACATTACATTCATTCATCTGTGGCAGACCTTAATTGTCAACCTGCGTTTCAGGGCTTACATGGCTTCTAAAAATATTTGTCACATGAACACGTGCACTGTTACAAATTTCATTAAAAGCATATTTAAGACATGCCAAATACAGTTCTTGGTCACCAAAATTTAATGGTCCATTGCATATTTATCTAAGCAGCCAGCTAATCAAATGCAATGAAAAACGACACAGCAATGCCTCGTTGGTGAACAAACACGTGTTTTTAAGATCGATAAACTTCTTACAATACTGACTACAGTCAGACTTAGCTAGTGATCAGAAATAAAAAAATTCAGCTCTCCTTACTGGTGTGGAGCTTTATTCGCATACATATATGTTTTATTAACTTGAGTTTTCTGTATTTCTTAGATGTAACAAGAACGTAGTGAGTTGGTGATTTTTAAGATGTTCTTCATGGAAATATTTAGTATTTCTGCACATAGAGATGAATCTCCTAGCTGGTACATTCTTTGCACTGCGTTCAGTGTGTACTGTAGTACAATGTACCATACTATGTAGTTCTACATACTGCCTTAGTGCAAGATAACAAAACATTAATCAACAAACCAGATATACTGTACCAAGCCAGAATATACTCAGTATAAATAAAATAAAAATAATAAAAATGAAAATGAAAATAAAAATAAAAATAAAAAATAAAACTCAGTATATTTCATGCACGTAGCTATTAAGAAACTAGTCTGCAACTGACAGAAGACTTCTATCATTAGGTCCATATTAAAAATCTCCCTGGAGTAACCTTTCTAGCAATAAAACTCCTTTGAAGTGGTATTCAAACAGTGCTGTGGGAATGAACCTTGGTAGTGTGCACTTTCCAGAGTTGGAATTATGAAAATATAATATAGATGCAATTTCATGTATGTTTTTGTAGGCAGCTATAGTCTAACCATAGGACAGATTTCAAGCCACTTCATTTCAAGGCAAATCAAAGCACAGAGGCATAATTTCCTGCCTCTTTGAGAGGGACGCAAACTCTGAACAGACTACAGTCACGTTCTCCCTGGAAACTGTAACAGCTGCAGCAAACATATGGAGCTGCCGTGGAAGAAAAGCTGTTTGGTTTGTGGAGTGAGACCCTAATCAAAGTGATTGATGCTGGATATGATGCAGAAATGCAGCAGATATCCCTTTTGTAGGAAGACACTCGAGAGATAAATACAAAATGCTCTAATAAACGGGACAGGCTGAAACACCTGTAATACCTCTAGGGTAGATGTTGAAATCACTTAACATTATATTAGCAATGAATCATTTTCCCTAATACAAAATATAGAAGATATAAAGTAAAAATGAATCGCTGATCCAGTACTAACCACAACATCTGGATTACAGTAATTCCATCTTCCTGCCATGCATATCTGATTTTTTACACTATTATTTTATCCTTTTGTGGTAGTCAGAACTGTTACGTTACTTACATGTTGGAAAAAGGTGTGATATAGTAATTTATTTTTAAAAGGATACAAAAGTAGGATGTAGTCATTGAATCTTGTGTTAAAGGCCAGATTCTGGTAAACTTGCTTGCACTGAATAATACCATCAAAGAGTAACTATATTAAAGCCATTGGAACTTTGCCATTGCTGTTGAGGGAACCCTCCTTTTCTTTTTGGGTAATTAAAGCAGGATTCTGAAGACAGAAGGCAAGATTTCCTCTTAATGAATCAACTGTACATAGGTATGATCAGTCATGCTACTTTTTGTCTTTGTTAAATAGACAGTAGGATGAGCGATAGCAGTTGCAGTTTCAGAAGTTCATTAGAGACTAAGAGAAGAGCTGAGAAATGTATTACTGACATATTATTTTCATTAAGATTTGGTGAACTCAGGAGCCCTCTGTTCCACACATACGTAAACTGAAAACATTATTTTTGTGTGAAAATGTCATGTCTTCTAAAACAGTTCTGACTGCCTTTCATGCTGCCTTTTTTTTTATCGCCACATCTTGTATTTATTATCCTATGTAAGGAAATGATAATTTTTTCTTATTAGGTGTTCATCTGACTGGATAGGATTATATTTAAAACAGTATTTGGAAAAGTCATATTCAGAAAACACTATTTTTTAGTTTCAAGTATTATTTAACATACTTATAAACTGCAAGACCTTAATCTAACTATAAAGCAAATTGTATTAGTTCAAGTAAATGACTAAATAAAATCTCAAGTATCAAGTATAAGAAGTATTCTACTGTGTCTTCAGGTCTGAGGCCAACAGGTGGGTCTGGATTCAAGCAGACAATGTTCTGTGCATCCTCAGACCCTCAGAAAGTGCCACCTTGATGATACACCTGCTGCTCTGCTAGCAATAGCAGGCTATAGGTGAAGAAAAGACATTTAGAAACTACTATGAAACTGGAAAAGCATTGCAAGAAATGTGGCTGTATGAATGCTAGGATGCCAAAAAATCTGAAAATTAAAAGTACTATATTTAGTTAAGGTGAAAACTATCTGTTATATTCCAGGCAGGAAAAAAATAACATGGATACCTGTAGAAGTTAATCAAGCATTATTAGGATTTCATGACAAGACTCCCTACTGTGACACGCAAAAAACGTTCTGTTTCTCTGTTGCCTTTATCTAAGTTCTGATCCTTGATTTTGCAATATGATATGGAAACAAGCTTCTCAAAAATAAAAAAAATAATAATACCCAGACTTTATTCATATGCATTAGATCATGCATATGCACTGAGCCATAAAATATGACAAGCACATAACTACAAATACATACTGGTAATTATGGAATTTTCAAAGAATGTCTTCTCTAATAAAAATGCAGAGTAATGGATGTTTCAGTGTAAATAATTAAAGTGAATTCCCAACAGTAAATATAATCTATAACAGACAGAAAAACGTGTGCAAATTTCAGAAAACTTATAAGAAATCTGCCAGTCAAATGAGTCTCAACTCCTATTAGATCATTCTAGTATACTGCTCATTAAGTTTCAAATTAAAATAGTCAATTACTTCAGCGACAGGACAAGAGGTAATGGGCACAAATTTGAGCATAGGAAGTTCCACCTAAACATGAGGGGGAACTTCTTTACCCTGAGGATGGCAGAGCACTGGAACGGGCTGCCCAGAGAGGTGGAGGAGTCTCCAACTCTGGAGACATTCAAAACCCGCCTGGACGCGTTCCTGTGCAACCTGCTCCAGGTGACCCTGCTCTGGCAGGGAGGTTGGACTAGACGGTCTCCAGAGGTCCCTTCCAACCCCTACCATTCTGTGATTGTGTGATTCTATGATAACATTCAGGCTGCTAACTTAGCTTAGTTCACTTCACCTAACTCTAACTATTTTGTTAAGCATTTAGTCTAAATTGTTTTTTGAAGTATTCCAGCTGTTTAATAAGGACCAAGAAGGCACAGAAAACAGAGTTGAGATAGCTAAAATGAGAGATATAAATTTTCCTTTTGGAAGTTCTAGTCTCTCTCCTTGATTTTAAAAGACACCTACACAGCTAACTTAGAACAGACAACTAACTTCTAAATAGCTCAATTCAGGGAAGATATTTCCCAGTCACTATATCAGAATTTTATGCTGTCTTCAGGGAGTTTCCTGTATGGATGAACATGTTTTCTGTTGAAATAGTCCACCTGGTAAAACGATTGTCAATAAAAACTAGTGCTTCCAGATACAGTAGATCTCTTTTATATATTTATATTTGGCAAACGTACTGCTTTTAAAATTCTGAATGTATTTACCTCCCACTGAAGTAATCGAAACTCAACAATTCTCAGGATCAGTACTGTCAGGACTGGTAACTATAGGACTCCATAAAATTATTTCAGTTAAGTCCTTTCTTGTATAAGCAGGCTTTACCATATCCAAAATGAATTTTATTTCATAAATATTTTAACCGCATAGCAATCCGACTGACACCAAGACATCTTTGCAATCAAAAGCAGCAAAGGCTTTTTGGGCAACAAGCAAAGGCTTCAGTTTTTCCTTGCAATACTTTTACTGTATGCTTCAAGCAATTATATATAATTTAACACTTATTACCTTCTGAAAGGGAAGTCAATAGCTTGCCTGTCTTTTGAACCTTTAAAATCTGATGAAAAATATCCATGACAGTTGCAATAATCCTGTATTTGGCCAACCATATATTTATGGATGAGACTACAAAAAGGTTTATGCTATAATTTTTCTCCACCTCATTCCTTTAAAGAGACTGATTTATTCAGAGATATGCAATTGCTAGTTGTGCCCTCACTGCGCACACACTCATATGCTATCTTCACCTGAGCAGAGAGCAAAAAGAAATGCTTCACATCCTAACAGCAACTGCTGGAACTGTCTCATGACCATGGGACCCTTGTCGTGTCCTTTCACTAAAACGAATTTAAATGTCAACTAGTAAATTGTATGTAATTTTTGAAGTAATGTTTTTTTAAAAAAAAAAGCCCCATTGCAGAATTCTGCAAACGGAAGGAAAGATAGACAGTCTAACTCTCAGATATCTAAATTTAATTTTAAAAGTCCTTATTGCTTTTAGAGTAATATGTCTGTAATAGGTTGTCATAAACCAATGAGTTTTTAGGAACCTGAATCAAATTCATTGACAGGTAGAAATTACATCTGTGACCCTATCTAAAGTCTAATCCCTTCCTAAGACAGTTCCTTTTTACCTCAATTTTCAGCTGCTTATACAAGCTCCTATATCTTGCATTGGATTGATTTCCTATGTCCAAGATTTCCAGTTTTGCAATACAGTTTTTTTTCCAAAATTCCTGTAGGTTTGCTATCTTGACCTGTCCTCATTGCCCTCTAAATGTTAAAAAAATTCCTTAGCAAGGTTCCTGTCTTCAGGCAGACTTTCAGTTCCTTCAGACTTTATCCATCCCTGTCTCTCAAATATAATTTACTTTCCCAAATCAACACAGACAAAACGTAAGTTCTTGTCAACTCTTCCTCTTTCCATAATGACTAGGCTTTGGATCATTCTCCTCCAAGGTTTTATGAAGTTTAAAGATAAACAAATCTCTACTTACAGAAGTTTACAATAGTGCTTTCAATTAAATATTATTCTTTTTTATGTCCTAACATATGATGAATATAATTCTCAGATATGTATCAATATCTCAAAGCTTGAGAATATTTTGATGCTAAAAATCCCAGTGGATATATTTAAAATGTGCTAGGATATTGACTGTTTGAAGGACAATTGAATATGGCTAACATTTCTGAATCATTGATTCTCCTTTATTTGTTGCCTATGTAAATATGTAAATTCTCAGGGAAGTCTAAACTTGTGTTAGAGCCTCTTTTTCCTCTCTACTTCTATTTCAAAGCTTCCTAATCAGTCTTTCTCCTAAACCCTTATAATTTCCTGTTAAGTAGAGTTTTTATTTGTGAATGGTTAAATGTCAGATATATGATTGCACCTTTGAGTTAACATATGCTTGTCATCCATGACTCACTCAGGTTTCAGAAAATTGGAAAGCTGACAAATTACACCACAAACTGAACTGCATTATCTCTGTCTAAGGAAAGAATGTACTGTTATGATACACAGTTTTATATATGTACTTTATGTATTATTATTATGTGCAGTTAAAAAGATGTCTGAGTTCAGTGTTTAAAAAAAAATATTGTAATTATGTCTTCCCTATGCTTCTGTAGAAAACAGAAGTTATTGATTAATTTTCAAGAGAGTTATCATTAACAGAAGAAAGGAATGTGAAATTCATAACCAGCAAAATAAATGAGGAAACTGATATTAATTTCGGTAGGAGTAGAGATGGATCTAAGTCTGATAAACTAGTAAATACAAGATCATATAAAGGATTCTCAAAGAACACTGAAGTTAAATGTCCAATTGTTTCCATCTGTTTTATTTACTTGGCTTCATTAGGAATTCACCCTCTTTTGAAACAGAAAGCAAAATCAACATACAAAATCCTCTAAACCTCATCAAGAAACTCATGAAAAGTAACATGAAAATAGCCACACTTTGATTTGGAACTAGGTTTCTGCACACATAAGTGAGAGGATAATCACTTATTTGAGAATTACAGCTGTATTTATTTGTCCTTGCAGATTTTGCACAAATGAGGCTTTACATTTATAACAGTTTTTGACAATGTGCTATCTGTATTGTAACACCACACAGATCATTAGCATTCATTTTTAGCCACAAACACAAGTCATACTGCTGAATATATCAAAACCTGTAAAGCCTATTAATTAGTAACACTAGCAGTTGTGTGATATCTTATTGTCATTCATCAAACAGCTTTATTTTGGTTTCAAATGATATAACTAAAGGGCTTTTTTCCTCTGTCATTCTTCATTTACAATCTCATGCAGGGACAAACCCACACAGACACAAACCCACACATAATATGGCCTTATTAACTGAAAGCGAATGCATCTGAAACAAACAATCTCTGCTCATAAAATAATATTTTAGCAATTTCTGGCAACGCAATAGATAAATTGCTAATCCAGCAATTCAAGATGATGCACATGCTAGGAACAAGTGACTTTAGCTGATAACATTGTAAATCCTAAACTTCTTTTGAAGCAACATTTACAAGAGTTCTTATTATCAGTACATAAGCCCCAGCAATATAGCCTGACTGAATGCTGACTATAATAACATCAGACGTTTCTTTCTCTATCCATTAGAAAAGTTTCCATCTGTTTGGTTTTTTTTTTACTTGGCTTCATTAGCAATTCTCATCTTACCTTTTTGAAACAGAAAGCAAAATCAAAGTAAAAATATTCTGAATCTAGTCAATTAACTCAGCAGCTGTACGGAAAGGAAACCCAGGTAGGTTGTAAAGTCAGTCCGTCAGTTTTAACATGAAGTCAGGAATATAAAATCATGCAAACACAAGAAATCAACATTTACAGACGCTGCAGTACGTGCTTCTAATAAGAACACACAACTCATTCTAAAGTCACAACCCGCTTTCACTTGGAGATGAATAATCTTGTCTAACTGGAATGACAGAAGCTTCTACCACAAAACAGCCATATACCTTTAAACAGACAGTATTAGGTAGCAATATTAACCAGTGGATCAAGCATTGCCTTGGTAGTAAGGAACCCCTAAACAGTAATCTGATTCAACCACATAAGTATATGCATCTACTGCGAGATGAGAGGTATCCCTCCCTGACATCACCTGTTGCTTCCAGAGAGGAGCAAGTCTCTGCAGGCTGTGTCAGACACACCAGCACCAGGGTGCCTCAGATATCCCAGCACACCTCAAATGGCAATAGATGGCTACATGCAAATCCTACCCCTAACCAATACAGGCAGTGGACTGAGGCAGAGATTCACTTTACTACTCCATGTGACCACTTCAGAAGGTGAGGAATTACTCTTTAAAGACAATGATTTCATGTACCAGGTCTCCATTTGTGATAATGAAATTTTGAACACATGGCAGAGCTGTAGCTACTCACGTAGACACCTGAAGACAGGTATCTTATTCTTGAATTGTATTCCTGCCTCAGACATCCAGTGTCTCAGTAGCCTACCTAGAAGCCCCAAAATAAAGACCCATACCAGCCAATGAATCTTAAATACAGTGAAGATTAATGAAATGTTTGCAAAGAGGTGTCAAAAAGAAAAGTGAAATTATATAAATTGTAATCTCTAATAGCACCAAGGATGAGTATGAAAGTCTAAGTGAAATGAACAGAAAATAAAAAACTCCAAGAATGAATGGTTTCCAGGCTATGGAAGAAAAATCTGTTGAAAATTATCAATGCAATTATGAAATGTTGAATTGTGAAGGAGCTGGGGAAAATTACTCTTTTGAGAAGCAGAAAAAGAAGTGTTATTTTCTTCTATTTATCTTCAGAAGTCATACAAAGTGTAAGTATTTAGAGTTTGAAAGGTCAAAGTAGATTCCCAGTGCCTTTTTCTTCCTCATGAAGAAGACAAAAGTTGTATTTACCATTTTAAGTCTAAAAGACAAAGTAATTTTGAAATATCACATCAGAAGTTCATTAGAGAAGCTTAATTTCAGAAAAGTCTTCTTGCTGCAATATATCACTAACACTTCTCAAAATAACTGTCTTCAAAAGAAGGAAAAATTCTTTCTTCTAAGGAGTAGAAGCACATAAACTATGCATAAAGGTTATTTGATAAAATCCAAATGGTGGATTCCCAGCTAAACTTCTTCAGGTTTTTGACCCAAAACATATCATTTGGTGAGAACATACCACCACCTAAAACAAGCATCTCCATATTGAGATAAAACTTATAAGAGCTCTCCCTCTGTAGTGCTAAGAAAAATAAAAATGTTATGAAATGTTTTCTACTAGAAATTAAATATTTGTACTTACCCAGCAGTTGAAATACCTCAGCAGAAAGAGCTTTGTATTGATCAAAAATGTATACTTACACACAGCTAGAAAAAAAATCTGCCCCAATTTACCTGTCCTCTATGATTTGTATTATAGTTCAGTAACTACCACAATAATATTTGAAGTTTCATCTCATAAAATCTCTGTTCTCTCTCAGATAGCTGTTCTATTTTACAGAATATAAAACATTAACTAAATAATGCCTTGTGAATCTCTATTTTACCACATTGTGCATAATCTCTAATTTCCTTATGACCTGTTAAATGTCATTCAGTGCATAAGAAGCAAAAACACATTTGTTATGACAAGTATTGCCTGTGGGCTGTGGAGTACTCCACTTTCTGCATAAGTTTTGTCACTGTGTGTAATTTTTAATATTTGACTGGGAGTTGTCATAGAAAAAGATTGAATGTGTGATCTTGCACAGTGACATTATACTGGCTTATTTTCAAAGATGAATATCTTGAATTCCATTTAAAATGAGATGATGTTCCATGGCAATATATAACAGCCCATCTACTGGACAGGTGGAGGAAAACAAAGGCATTCATCACAAAGAGATCTGATTGCTTAAAGAGACAAAGGAAAAGCACCACTGATACATGGATTTATGTGCACTGGTCCAGAAGCATCATTGGTTTTGCTCAAGTCACAGACTTCGAATTTGAGTTATTCCTAAAATGAAATGATGAAGTGGAATCATGATCCAGTACTCTCAAAGCCTGAAGTACCTCATTGTCCCAAAATACCTGCCTTTTCTCCGGAATTGCTCTAGTATATCTGTCTCTCTATTTTTGAGATGGGACAGAGAGAGGAGAGGAGAGAAGATATTCTTTAAAAAGTTGATCTTTGCCTTTGAAACCATTTTAGTCAACTGAAATTATGAACATTAAAAAAGGCAAACTGAGACTATATTCTGCTGCAACTCCACAGAGGAAAAACCTAGTGAAGAGGAGTAGAGGCACTGTCATGATACACCATAGCATGAATTCAGAATTTATTTTCTTCACTTGCTGGACAAGAGCACGTTTTTATACAAAGCTCTGTTCATGTCCCATAGCTATTTAGGGTCTGTAGGAGGAAATGTTGACAGTCTCTTTCTTAAGCCTTCTTGTAGCTAATACTGCAGCCACTGCCAACTTGGCATTGCTTGGCTTCTATTGGACACTGTGTAGGATTTGTAAAGCCCAACAAATCGAGAAAAATACTTGCCTCACAGCAACTACAGGATTTTCTCTTAGGAGACAAGTATTATGAAATGTATGTTGCTTTAATGATTAAAATTTTCTAGCATTTAGATTGGCCACAAATCTATGGACTTACAGCGATTAAAATTTATACTTAAAAATATATCTTTGTGTTGGTAAAATCAATTTTATATCATTTAATATCTCTGCAGTGAAAATACATGAAGATTTGCAGTGATTCTCAAACAATGAAGAAGTAACAAGTATAATTTCAAGATGCTAAACTATGTATTTTTTTAGTTAAATTTACAATTAACATTATAGTACAGTTTATAAACATTTAACTTTTTCCTATTTTCAGTAATACTAGTCAAATGGGCCCTTGAAACACAGATAACTCCAGATCATTTTAGATGTTTTAAACATTAGTCTATAGGAGAAATACAACTTACAAATATTGCCACTAACAGCCACTGTGCTGCACGCGTTGTTGAGCTCCAGAATGGTAAAGTATTTTGCATTTTGAATAGGCAAAAGATTCATGAAGAAGCAGAAAGTGAGGAGAAATTAATTATATTTTTGTTGCAGAACTTTATTATATATTTCAGGATTTTCTTTTGCCTCACGAAAGACACTCATGAAAGATCTGTTCTTACTGTACTTAACACATTTTCCGAAGGCACAGAAGAACACAGAAATGGCTGTGTTGAGTCGGATCAAAAGCCCGTCAAGCCCAGTCTCCTTCCCACAGTGATACTCCTTCCCAATAGCAGATACCTAAATAAGAAAAAAGGCACCGGAGAATGGTATGTGCCAGCACTCTTCAAGCCTCCAGTTCTGCTCTTCTGCAAGGAAACCTTTGGTTCAGATTTCATGAGAAAAGAAGAAATGTCTAGGCCGAGTATATGAAGCCACTTAACTATTCACTGTCACAAAGCAATTGTTGGCCTCCTTTAACACCAAACTGGAATTGAGCACTAACAGATGACAAGAACAACATTGCCTATTGTAAAGGGAAAGGACAAAAGCTGTTTCTTGAGTTTGTATGTCGGAGCAGTGTTGTGTCTGCAGGTTTTCATTTATCTGTAAAAATCCTGGGGGAGGAGCCACAGCACTGAAGGGAGAAGAACCCTGGTGCTGGTGGAGTGCTAACTGTGACGACCCTTGTGGCTTTCCAGGCGCTGTGTGTTCATTCAGGTGAACTTTTAATGTAATACAGTACTCTTGCTGATATAGTTTAGAATGGACTTAAATCAAATCACTGGAAACTGTGGCATATGGTTAGGCCGTTGATCCTCCTCCTGGTATTCCAGTGAATACTAGGATGCAAACCTAATCCTACACTGTATTTTCAGCTATGAAACTGGTATTTTCAAGTACTGGTCTATTGCCATTCAGAGAGTTAAGCCATTTTCTGAAATGCTTACCACTACTCAAAAATGTTTTCAGTTACACTATATTCAAAGTTTTGTCAGATCATAAAATCCTGGGCTATTGATTCTCCTCATAGTCCTACATTTTTTTCCCTTTTTTGTTAAAGCTGCTGCTGTTACAAAAATGAGATCAAGCCGTTAGAGACACTGGAACCTGTATTTTGCATAGAAAAATCAGCTGCTGCTTTTACATGCCCTTGTCTCTTCAGAGTGAAAACCATTTGTGTTTCACTCTGAAACCATTGTCTGTTCAGAGTGAAAACCATTAGTGGCAAGAATTTACCTTGATATGCACCTCTACTTTCTCAGCAACAGAGTTGTTTAAAAATTTGAAATGGAAATTATTTGTGAACAGCAACAGTAAGTGGAATTGAAAATGAAAATATCGCCTTTATTAGCTCTCTAACAGCTCCTGTCTCTCTGTGCAACTTCGGCAATCTTGATACTTTTTCTTCCAGGTGCTAGATGAATGTTTCACATTTGTAGCATGGCGAGCGGGAGGAAGGGGGAGGAACGACAGCTTATTATCACACTAAACTAGGTGTCTGAATTAAGAAGCTAAACTAAATCATCCACTTCCATCACCTCCATCATGGAAGTGATTTTATTTTTCCATTGTCTATAGAAAGACTGAAATGACATTAGACTCATAATTCCATTACCAAGAGTGTGAATATGTGACACACTGAAACCTGCTTAAACAACCATGATGATGCCAAATAGGCCATGTAAAGTTCTGCGCATCTTGCATCCCTATCCTGGTTTTGGCTGGGATACCATTATTATTCTTCCTAGTAGCTGATATAGTAATGTGGTTTGAATTTAGGATGAGAATAAAGTTGATAATACGCTGATGTTCTAGTTACTGCTGAGCAGTTCTTACACAGCATCAAGGCCTTTTCTGCTCCTCACACCACCCCACCAGTGAGTGGGCTGGGAGTGCACAAGAAGCTGGGAGGAGACACAGCAGGGACAGCTGACCCCACTGGCCAAAGGGATATTCCATACCATGTGATGTTATGCTGAAAAATAAAACCGTGGGGAGATGGCTGGGAGGTGGCAGCTGCTGCTCGGGGACTGGCTGGGCAACTGTCAGCGGGTGGTGAGCAATTACATTGTCCATAACTTGTTTTGTATATTCTTTTATTCTTTATATAATTTATTATTATTATTTTCCCTTCCTTTTCTGTCCTATTAAACTGTCTTTACGTCAACCCACGATTTCTACCATTTTTCCGATTCTCTCCTCTGTCCCACTAAGGGGGAGTGAGTGAACAGCTGTGTGGTGTTTATCTGCCTGCTGGGTTAAACCACAACAAATGCATTAATGTTTCTGGGCACTCAATAATCATGCCTAATTGTACATATACATGTTTACAGAAGACAATAGCCATGAAAAAAATAGGAAGGAGAGATTTAGTGTCTACAGTACTCTAAAATGGAAGGTATGACTCTGAACTGTAAATTTACTTTTATGTATATAAGATTAATATATACATATATATATATAAAAGAAGGCATGACTACAGAAATATAAAAATCTATGTGATACTTATGTTCAGGCATACCCCAAAAAGTTATCTGATGAAACAGTTACTTCAGTGTTTCCAACCTAAGCTCTCCAAAGACTATACATATATTATGGAATGCTTGCTTCATCATCTTGTCTAATAACTAAAACTAATTTAAGAATTCATAAGTTCCATAGAATCATAGAATCTTCATGGTTGGAAAGGACCTTTGAGATCATCGAGTCCAACCATACACACACACAAAAAAACCCCTACAATCTCTGTCACTAGAGCATGCCCTGAAGTGCCACATCTAGATGTTTCTTAAATACCTCTAGGGATGGTGACTCAACCACCTCCCTGGGCAGGCTGTTCCAGTGCCTGACCACGCTTTCAGTAAAGTAATTCTTCCTAATATCTAATCTAACCCTCCCCTGCCACAACTTCAGACCATTTCCTCTGGTCCTGTCATTATACACCTGGGAGAAGAGGCCAACACCCACCTCTCTGCAACCTCCTTTCAGGTAGTTGTAGAGGGCAATGAGGTCTCCCCTCAGCCTCCTCTTCTCCAAGCTAAACATGCCCAGCTCCCTCAGCCTCTCCTCATATGACCTGGTCTCCAGACCCCTCACCAGCCTGGTAGCTCTCCTCTGGACACGCTCCAGCACTTCAATGTCCCTCTTGTCCAGAGGGGCCCAGAACTGAACACAGTACTCGAGGTGAGGCCTCACCAGTGCCAAGTACAGAGGCACGATCGCTTCCCTGCACCTGCTGGCCACGCTATTCCTGATACAAGCCAGAATGCTGTAGGCCTTCTTGGTCACCTGGGCACACTGCTGGATCATGTTAAGCTGCTCGTTTACCAACACCCCCAGGTCCTTTTGTGCTGGGCAGCTTTCCAGGCACTCTTCCCCAAGCCTGTAGCATTGCTTGGGGTTGTTGTTACCAAAATGCAGGACCTGGCACTTGGCCTTATTAAACCTCATACAGTTGGCCTTGGCCCATTGATCCAGCCTGTCCAGGTCCCTCTGTAGAGCCTTCCTACCCTCAAGCAGATCAACACTCCCACCTAGTTTGGTGTCATCTGCAAACTTACTGAGGGTGCACTCAATCCCCTCATCCAGGTCATCGATAAAGATATTAAACAAAACTGGCCCCAAAACTGAGCCCTGAGGGACACCACTGGTGACGGGCCACCAAGAGGATTTCATCCCATTAATCACAACTCTCTGGGCACGGCCATCCAGCCAGTTTTTAACCCAGAGAAGAGTACACTTGTCTATGCCATGATTCGCCAGCTTCTCCAGGAGAATGCTGTGGGGGATGCTGTCAGAGGCCTTACCAAAGTCCAGATAGACAAAGTCCACAGCCTTCCCCGTGTTCAGAAGGCGAGTCACATGGTCATAGATAGAGATCAGGTTGGTTAAGCAGGACCTCCCTTTCCTAAACCTATGCTGGATGGCCCTGGTCCCTTAGCTGCCCTGCACTTGCCGTGAGAGCTCACTCAAGATGATCCTCTCCATGATCTTTCCTGGTACCAAGGTCAGGCTGACAGGCCTGTAGTTCCCCGGATCCTCCTTCCGACCCTTCTTGTAGATGGGCGTCACATTAGCCACCCTCCAGTCATCTGGCACCAGCCCTGTTGACCAGGATTGTTGATAAATGATTCCAAAGACCTTGTAGACTGTCAATAATACATCAGAGAGTTTCCTTAATAATATCTACATAATGCAATAATTGCATTTATTTCTTTACTGTTTGTGTGTGCAGGAACAGATTTAATTGTAAAAGCAAAAATATACAGCTTTTAGCAAATTACTAGTTTCATTCATTAAAGAAAAAAATAAAACAAAATGTAGGCCAAACACTCTTGAAATCACAAACCCCTGGTTTCCTAATGCTACAACAAATAAACACAGCATTTAGTATGCATGTACATGTCAAATAGAAATTTGCGGACAATAGCATATTATGTGTTGCGCACCTGATGTCTATAATACAAGCTTTTTTGCACGTTTCAGTTTAGACTGGTTCTAGTCTAGCTCCACAGGCTGAACACAAAATCGTGACTGAAGATTTTGGTTTAGTTTTACGCAAAAAGAAGCCCAACTGTTCATTTCAAGGCTGTCCAAAGATATGTATCAAAGTACAGTGAGTAGGGAAAATAAGGACATTCACTTAAAAAGATCCCTCCTACCTTGGACTAAAACACTAAGGTAGACACAGACTAATTAATGTAACAACTCCTATATTTATTGCTGCTTTAGTACTACTGTAAAATGAAATGTCCTCACTAAGTTATTTCATTTATTTTTGGTTTGCTTTTAATGAAAGGGGAATTATTCTAACCAATTACAGTTTACAGCATTTGATTGAACAGCTCTTGTCTATTTACACCGCTTTGACCGTGACACTTAAATTATCAGAGCAAAGGCTAAAAGTCACAATACCTGAGTAAACATCATCTACTTTAAGAATAAATAAGATCCATACGCTGTAAATCTGGAGTGTCTGAAGACTTGCCAATTTGTACAGAAAAAATTGCGAACTATTTTGAAAAAAATATGCTGCATTTTATTTGTAATTCTGCCTTTAAGCACCAATCAGTTAAACGTGACTCTAAATGAAGACAGTATATGAAAAGACTAATTTTTCATTCACAGGTTAAGAAAAGGAAGTTTTAAATTTCTTAGACCAATTGCTGAAACCAATTATCTATTTTCAAATCTATGTATAAAAAGTTGAAATGCTCATCTTCTGAAAATATCACTAAATTTTCTGGAATAGTCTCCTAGTCAAGCATATGACCCAAGGCCTAGAGCATATTCCCATGATCCACCATCCTCCCAAGGGGCACCCTTGCTGTCAGTTAAGCCATGTGGACCCCTAATGATGCCCATACACCCTTACAATTGGAAAGAGTAATTTGATGTTCCTTTTTTTATTCCAGTGCCAAAAAAGATCCAACCTCGCAATATTCTTGTACTAAGCAAAAGGTCTACTAAGGCCAAATAAAATCATACAAATGTCCAGTTCAGTAGGACAGAAGCAAATTAATGTCCAACCATTTAGTGAAATGAGTCATCATTATCTGCATCCCAAGTCATATCTAAGACTGAATATGATCATTTAAGCCGTTTTAGCACAAAATCATATAATCAAATATGTGTGAGTTTGTTTGGGTAAGGGGAGAAAACCAGAAGTTCTTTCCTACTTGATAACACTCTGCTGAACAGACAATACCTGTTGGTAGCATTGAGAGACACAAGCCTTTTTTCACAGGTAGTAGTAGGGTCCTGATTCTTCTCCATGTGCAGGAAACTTTGAATGGCATGCAATTAGATGTCAGTTGGAGGGATGGAGAACTGAGATCAGTTATCTTTATCTGACTGTGAAACATTTCAATTGTTTACAGGTCAGGATACCATTTGGGGTAACTGATATAGGAAAAAAGTTATTGACTAGAGTAATTTTCATTATGCCGTGAAAATGTGGACTGATAGGAGACTTTTAAATGCAAATAGATTTCACTAAACCTAGAGCCTGGGAGCTACAGAGGCTTCAGTGATTTAGGAAGCCTGATATAGGATTTTTAGGACGTCTGCAAGGGAGCCATGTGCTCAGCCAAGCCTCCGGAATGTGAATATTTTGACACACCCTGAAGTGCAGCCATAGTGGACTTCCAAACTCCATGCTATGAGCTGGGAAGGTCTTCCCCCCTTCCCCCCAGCCCAAGAATCTATGACACTCAAGCCAAAATATTAAAAGCCTTGAAAGCATTTCTAGTGCCTCCAGATCTTGGGAAGCCTTGCCATAAAGGTTCTTTTGGCATTTTAGACTTACAATACAGCTGATACCCTGCGGTGATTCCACTTTGGCTGTGGCAAAAAAGTACAATTGGCTATTTTCATAACCAATTTCCCCTTTCAGAAAGGGGATGCTCAGTCAGAATATTGAAGCAAAGTAAAAAAGGAAGCATGACACTACTTGTGCACAATTAACTAAAATACCCCATATTTTTTTTTTCTTTCTTATAAAATAGTACAGATCGTGTAAATCTTGCTGCCTTCAACTTTGGAGTACAATATATTAGGACTGCCATACGAAAGCATCTAGTTTGTTCTTTTCTGTTTTCCAGGTGGAAGTACTAATAGTATTATTCAATCCATATAAAATGTAATAAATACATAAACAGTATAAAGGTAGTGCACACAGTAAAACATCCATAAAGAACTAGTAGCTACATTTTCATTGAAAGTTACATGTTCCAGTTCCTAGTAATATAAATCTGCAACAACAATTTCTTCCAGAATATAAATATGCAATTCACACACACACATAAATCTTACAATAATATTGGTTTCTATTTATTCATCCAATCTTCCTGACAGAAGACTTCTATATTTGACTCATTGTTAATGAGTAAAAAGTCCTAAATATAACTCTATTTGATAGTCAGATTATAACTAGGGGGAAATTACCATATATTAATGTCACAATAAAATGTAAAAAACTACCAAACTGAAATTTTATTTTCATACAGTGCTGAATCATTATTTGTTCTGGCTATTACCTATATTCTATATTAGACAGTCTACATTACGTATTCTACCTCTATATTAGACTGTGATTTGAATACAGAGAAAAGACATATGGAATTTTACCATGAAAGGCATGCATAGATTTGGAAGATTTTGTGAAGATACCATTGTGACAATCTTTTCTGATTTTCTGTTTAAAATTTTTATTTTAAATGTAACATACCATTCAGAAAGTTTCTGAGAAATATATAAAAAATAATCTAGTGCCATCTCAAGTTTAACTATCCAAGTATTTAATTTCTATTACCAGGAAAAAAAGGAAAGAAAAAAGTGTTTTATCTGGCCTGACAATGCAGTAATAGCAGTTCTCATAATTAGATATTATTTTATTGCTATTTGAAGTATTATTACTCTCAGACAACTCTTTTTCATTTGAGTGCTTACCCTCCTTGTGCAAGGTAGCTATCTTGTGTAACTTTGGATGCATTAAATAGCCTCTTTAGTCTCCTGCTGTTTCATTCTTTTCACTTTCTTATGAGACCTATATCGACATGCAACTTTTTTTTAGAGTAGCCTGACTTTTGTTATATTTTCTTCTATATGTTATTACATGATAACTGCAGTTTCTTTGAATTTGTATGATACAACTTAAAAGCCCCAAACTCATGGCAAATATTTTTTAACACAATGAACTGTGAAAAATTAAGTGTACAATAAGTATTAATGACCACACACTACATTTTGCATTACTCTGTTAAATATCCCCAGAAGCTAACTCATAAACAGGAATTACATGGGAAGAGAATTTGTTCTTTTTTTTGCGAGATGGTACTTGTCTTTAAAGTAACTGCCTATTTGGGACAGTTTTGAAACAGGTAATTGCTAGAAAGTCTATTCCTGCCTTTAAATTCAGTCACCTTATGTGCTAACAGGAACTGATGTGCAATCTAGTGATCCTGTTACATTCCAGTTGGTAGAATTGTTATTAGTGACTTGAACTGGAAAAAGGATTGAATCGCGAATAAACATGCTGTAGAAACAGATTTTACACGCACCATTGAAACTTATATAACGTCCTACACCCACACAGTCACTAATACAGAAGTTTACAGAACATTACAATCCAGTGATTTGTGCTAAAATACGTAGAAAAATGTCATGGAGCATCAAAGAAACAAACAGTTCTTTTTTACTGAAGGTGCATAATACAAAAATCCTACATCATCTACCCTTTTTTTGTGCATTGTACTCTGGTCTAGTACCTAATAAAAATAATATTGCTTTGAAGATGTTATATGAAGACATTCGGTACTTCAGTTTTTATTTGTGTAGAAAAAATTAAGAGCTTGATGCTCTATTTCTTTCCATTTGCAGATGCATAAAGCAGTCACTTTAGAAAATGAACCCTGCTAAATTTATAGCTAGTGTGTTCTCATTTAGTCTAATCTCTGCTGGCTCAGCGTAACATGATGCTTTTACAGAGTGCCTACTAGTAAACGCACCCTAACAGATTTTGTAACCGCAAAGGAAGAAAAGGAAAATCCTCCCTTTAAATGTTAGTATACTTTATAGAAATACAATGCATAATTTTATTATTTGCATAATAAAAGTATCATAAGAAATAAAATAAAGAAGTTATAATGCGTCTTTTCATTTAGTAGCTAAGCACTTGGACACAGAATTGTTCATTTCATAGCAGATTGATGTCAATGTTTACCTTTTTATATTAACAAGGACGGAATTAATTTTGACAAAATCATTACAGAGCCAGATAGTATACTGTCAGTTGTCTCTTATTCTCAGATAAAGTAAACTGCAAGCTTACATCATCTATAATCCATGGAAATTCCTTACATAGTGCTACGTTGCAACTCTGGAAAATTACCTTCATGAATTGATTAAACTATCTAGATGTTGGATGCCACTGGTTAATCTGAAAACCAAAATTTTTCTTCCAGCCTTGGAATATGAATAATGTTTCCAGTGAAATGGTTTTAATTGGTAAGTACTGAACACCTCTGAAAAACTTTTGCATTTTAGAAAATTTTTGCATACTGGAATGTTCACCTTGCCAGAACGCATGTCTAAATAAGCACATCAAGCAGCAACGACATTTCAAAATAATGTCACTGGTTGGATCAAAAGCCGATATTAGTACAAACATCCTTAGATCTCTGTTGCATGGAGATAAAAAGCTCAGCAAACGTTAAGTACGGAATTGGCTTGAACTTCAAAGTTTTCTGACTCCTGCCTATGTATTTCAGACTGTACAATTAAGAACTCACATTCCTGCAAATCCCCTTTTCATATAGTAAGTTGCTATGAGCATCCTGGACTCAAGCCCTAGCTAAAATTACAATTCCTTCTTTATGCCCAAGCTTGCTAAACAGTTTTGGAATCTTCCTCCATAAAAAACCCAGACTTCTAAGATCTGATGGGGGCAGCAGATCTGATACGGTGCAGATCTCTTATAACTAACAAAAACGTAGATCAGAAGAATATTTGTCCCAGTATGAGAACAGTCTCTGTTTATTCATTTGAACATCAATGATGCATTTACAGTTCTGATTATTTGCTTATATGAATCAGAAAATACAGTTTAAATTCATGCAATAAATCTTGAAAAATTCAATTCTAGATTCCACATGCGGGGAGAAGAAAAGGTTAAATACCTTTATCTGAATAGATCCTATAAAAAGAATACTAAAAGAAAGAAAAAAAAAATTAACTACTTCAGCTAGAAGAGAAAATGCTGATTTTTTTCTTAGAGAACATAGACTTGAAATACATCCTTTCATTTATCCTCATATTATGTATGATTGCCGGTCTAAAAGGTAACCATTGATTTCTAGGTATATGAGTAAGTTAAGCAAGCCTCCTTCCTCAACAAGAGACTCACCTAAGGGGTATTTATCTTTGTTTAAAAAATGCTACAACAAAAAACCAAACCCCACCTTTCTGCACTACAGAACTTCAGCCTTATAAAATAAAATGTTCTCAGGCATGCTTTCCTGCTATTTTCCACATTTCTGTATCTAAACTACATACTAAAAACATGATCGGTTTTCATAAACCTATAGAAGGGATGCTTGACTGGGAATGCGAATATTTAGTATCACTTTTCCAATCCTTTCAATAGACCTTGTTTCTGTAATAATTAAGTTGAATTATCATCTCTGGTAACTAAAACATCAAAGTAATTCTCTAATTTTGGAGACTATCCACACTAACCAATCTATGAACACTACAACCAATTAATTTTTTTCTCCTCTTAGCTTTATATTTTTGAAATCTGTAACAATCAGACACCGTTTGATTAAAAATACAATATTTAATAGATGTATTATCACTAGATCATTGCTCTTACATAATCACAATTATTTAAGCCCAGGAAAATTGCATGACACATGGTAGTCTACTATGCATATTCTAGTAGTGGCATAAAAAAATCTAATTTGATTTTCAATGGAGTTTGATAAGTTTAGGAGAAAATACATACAGCTGTAGCAAACTGAACTTGATGACTCCTTTGGAAGGAGATTCATACCAACTTCAGACTTTTTCTCCCCATATATTTCTCCATCTCCATATAATAAAAACCACTAGAGGTTTAGGGTGACATCAAGAGACATATTAAGCGTGTTGGAAAAGTAAATCCTTAAAATCTTACAATTCCCTAAGCAGAACCTAATTAAATTTTGTTGTGTGGTTTTCTAGTCTGTACAACAGCTATGCAACTGTAGGGAAAGAAGAGGTAGCACCTTATGGTTAAAGGAGGAAAGAGCAACTCTACACACACGTGCACACACACCCCCAACCCACCCCTCCCCCCTCCTCCCCCAGAGCCTGAAAACAAACCAAACATGAAAAAAGATGAATGTTGAGTCATCTTTGTCATTTCTTTTCTTAATTTGTCTTTTGCGGGGAACATACTGTACACATTTCTATTAACTTATTACTGAAACAGCTTCTCCATGCCTCCAGTATACAAAATTGATATGTCTGACTTAAGTATGGAGACTGAGTTTTAAATGGTCTCCCAACATATTTTTGAAGAGAAGCACTATCGATGTGGGCCTTTAGAGTGAGATAAGTTCTTCTGCTTTTAAGCAGATAAATTTTGAATGTAAGTGATGTAGGAAGACTACTTCACCCTTCCCATAGTTAGGAAGGTTGAATTTTGGCAATGCTTGTGGATTACATAAGGAATAACTTCTAGAATGAAAATGTCTCAAAGACCAAGTTCACAACACTATTTGACAAGAGAGGATGGATACTACTGTGGGATTGTAGTAAAACAGAATTGAATAATATTACAAATTACTTTTAAAAACAAACAAAAATGTCCACGTATGGTACTTTTACATTACATTCTAGGTCCTCAGACTTGACAATAAAGAAAAGCTGAAGTAATAGTGACAGTGATGGTGATGGTGATGGTGATAATCTTATTTGGTTCTTCTTATCTTGCAAATACAAATTAGGAAGAGGGGAGGGAAGAAGGTAGAATGGAAGAAGCAAAGCTTAACACATGGAATATGTCCCCTTATCTCAGTAATCTGTCTTTCAAAATAACTTGACCTCAATTACATGTTTTTAATAGGGTCTGCCTACCAATATATTATGTCTTTGTTTTTCTCTTGTCGTGGATACCAATATAACCATCTGTATTGTGCATTGGGGAATGTTTCCATGCTGTATGTCCGTTATTTCTTTTTAATATTAGATTATTTAAATCCATAGCTGAAACAGAAAACTTAAAAATTGCTACATACATCTATGATAGCAGACAAAGGACAAAAAGCTACTTTTTTATTCCGGAGAGATGTTACTTTTATCTTATTTACATGAATTAGATTAATCTGAAAAACTGAGTTACAAATCTAAATTTCCATAGATTATAATTTCAGGTCAAATAATGAGACTGGTGACATTATAAAAGTTTAACACTAGAGAAAAGACAATCTTATGGTTTTGGTCAGTACACTTTGGAATGCAAAAAATTTAGGAATATTTATTCCAACATCATCAGCCAACACATCATGATCTGAGGATCTATCAGATCTACCATACCTGCTCTGTGAAATACATTTTTTGGTTCATAAATGTGTAAGAAATACTGAAGTAAGTACATTATATTTTACAAATAGATTACCCTTCTTCTTAATTATATTTTGGTTTAGAGAGAAAGTTTTCTATTCCATAACAACTTGTTGCCCAGCTGTACCTGGGTACAGCTAGGGATGACCAACAGTTGATCTACAAACAATCAAATTAATGATCAATAAATGATAACCAAAACTTTCCATAATGCTGGTTTAGGTCAGGCACAATTCATTCAATCTCTTAACAGTTCAGTAACCACAAAGCTATTAGTAAAAGTATGTGTATAAAAGTATACGGGTCAAAATCTGCTGATTTGTGCCTCAGTATTTTTGTGAAATATGGCAGTAGTTTTGGTCCAGTTCAAAATATGTAAGTATCCAAGCCATGATACTTGGATTGGCAAATACTGTGATGACTGAAACAGAGTTTGCACTTGTACAAAAGAAAGCTCTGTTACTTCACTATTAATTAGTCAGCATTCATAACTTAGAGGTGGCAGTAAATACTTCTGATCTTTCAGAAGCTAGTGCTAGGAAAAAAAAAAAGATTAATAAAATGCTTATTATTGTTGTGGCAGAGTTAATTAAATAAAATTTCTCTTATATGAAAGCCTATTTTTCTAAAGCGCACAGTAATATATTTACCAAAAGACAATGCGTAGCTCCTTAAAAATATTGATCAAAGCTTCTTGCCTTTGAAGGCACAAATAATATGTACAGGCTCATGTAAAGCTTTCCTCTTCTTTGTTTCTTCTGCAAGACAAAGAGGTCTTGACCTCAAACAGTTCAAACAGTGACAGATGGAAATACCTACTTAGTTTCATATCTGAGTTTCTGGAAGTAATTTATTTAGATCTTCAAGGGTAAGTGCACCAGACGTTATGTGGCACTCATAGCAGCAACACGGAAAGTGTATTTGTGCAAGATAATAAGAATCAAGACCACACGCTTCTGTTCTTAGTTTTGACTTCTGTATAGCCTTGGGCATGCAATTTCATCTCTTTACATTATGTTTACAATAAGTAGAATAATAAAAACCTGCTGAGTTGAGAGACTATAGGATTCTGAGAGAGTTGAAATGTTCAGGTTGCATTCCCAAACTATCACAGTGGGGACAGAAATCAACTCAATCCAGAAATCACTTATTAGACTTAAAGTAAATTGTGAAAAGGATACTCTGTTAACCAGCATCAGTCATGAATTCTGCAGAAATTCTGTGGTATTGATGGATTCTGAGGCCTTTTACAGGATTAATTCAATAGAAGGTGGCATTAAGTGCTGTTTTCTGTGTCCTAGAATTTGCAAGGCATCTGTGTTTGGCAGATATGAATCTGTGAGAGACTGGCACTGCTCTGGAAAAGAAACCAGAATCCTGATGGGATAACCTAGGGCATCTAAGACACTAGACACTGTCTTAGGGCAGAGCTCATAATCTCTTTCTTTTACACTAATATTTACTATATTAGTTTTAAAAGTTTCAATTAAAATATCTCATGACTATTTGTTCTAGCAAACAGGAAGGGTAAACTCGCCTAGAAAAATTTTATTTGCTATGAATTTTCTGTCTTCTTCTTGGCCATCAGCACCCATGCTGCAGGTTATGATAATGCTCAACGTACACTTGAGACTGAAATACAAGAAACAACAGCATGGATCCAAACTCCTTTTCTCAAGCCCAACTGACACACACACACTGAACCCCCCACACACCCACACCCTCCCAACAAAAAAACCCCAACCAAGCAATCAACGAACCAAAAACCTAAGTAGCACGTGTAGCTCTAACCAGTAATAACCACTGGTATATTCCATTTACATACAGTAGCCAGAGGTTAGTGAATATGACTTCTGTGGAATGTGTGTTCACAAGAAAAAATAAAAAATGAACATGACCTGCAGATTTCAAATTTCATTATTTATCCCATATTTATGGTATGAATTTCTTCCCACTGATAGCATTGGACTGAGAGAGGTTTTGTAAAAAGAAAAGATGAAAATAAAAGCTAAATACAATGAGGCCTTTTAAAAGGCAGCAAGACATAAAAAAAATAATGTTAGAAATAGACATGTATTTCTCCTCCCAAATTTCAATACCACTGAACTGTGAGGCAAAGCTTGGATCTGACTTTAATGACAGGATGATTCTTTTAATTTGATTGCAAAACTAATTCTTGGGATCCAAATTTCTGAAGAGTGAGTTGTTCTGGGTTGCCAAAAGTGGTCTCATTATTAATATTTTACTCCAGTTCTACCTGCTTATGATAGCTTTAGTTTGAAGAAAATTATGTAGCACCCAGAAACCAGCTGTACTATCTAAATCTGTAGCTATTCTAGTGGGAGATTTCATTATTTAAATCCTGTTCTTTAATTTCTTGTAGGAGTCATTATTTAAGCTGAAATCTCTGAAGTCAATACAATACGTACCATTGCATTTCAAATTCTACTTCCAAAATTTTAGAAAAATCACATCTTTTCATTATGCTGGCAGTACACAAATGTGTCTTTTCACTTGCATCATCTTGTTTTCTCACCTGCAGGCTTGCAGAAAGCCTTACAAGGCGGAACAGATACAGGAACAGGGAGCAGTGCGATGAATTTAGGGCATTCACACCTAAACCTTCTACGGTTCTGCTTTGTGGCAGCTTCTTTCCTTAGGGGCTGGAGTAAAAAAAACAGCTAGAAAAAGAACCAGATGATTTATGAATCCAGGATGTTATGGCTGTTGATGGCCTTAAGAGGATTTTTTGCAGCATTGGCATTGCTGCAGGGGTCACAAATGATTTACTTGTATCATCACTCATCTTGGAAGGATATGTTCTCAGTTTGGCTGCAGCAACTGGAGAAATGTATAGACACTGAACTCCTTGGAATATGTTGGAAGAACATAGTTTCCACAAATAAGTGCTTAAATGTTATACTTTTTGGAAATCCTGCCATCAGTTTGAGTTATATGGATATTACATCTAGCAAAATCAGAGACTATTTCAACAAACAGAGAATGAATTTAGCAATAAAAGAAGCATATAATAAGAAACAAACAAACAAAACCCCAAACAGTTTCTAGGAAGTGACTTTGTTCTCAAGCAAATATCATGCCAACATGATCCCTGAAAAAGAGGAGGTAGAATATATCTTAGAATATGCAGAGGAAAAGGAAGTCTTTGTGTCACCAGAAGCAACGAAGAGGAACAACTGAACCTTTAAATACTCTATTTTCTTCTAGATAGAAGAAAAGGACGATCTCTAGCTACCAGAAAATAAAAAATACCATGGGAAGAGCCACCAATCCAAATGGATACTGGGAAAAAAACGTATAGCACAAGCAGCTGGAGCTGGATGAGTGAAGGGTCTGTGTATGGCACCTGGTTAAGGCATTACACCTGTCTCAGGTCTTAACACCTGTCATCACTTTTTATATGGAGATAACATTGTAAGAGCCATTTTTCCAGGAAGTCTTATTAAACTTAATTTTTTTCTTGAAAAATTTAAAAATTAAGCATGGATTGATAGATTTATTGATTGATTGATGGGAACTTCACCTTCACCTTTCCCACCTGAAAAGTCTGCAAAGTCTGTGAAGGTTATCTAAAATAATAAAATGACAAGAAAGGTAAACAGGTAAATAATGATATCTTCGCTAAGGAACGAGTAAGCTTCATTACTAAGCAGAAAGTTATCTTTATCATTTAGTGGAAAAATTATTTTAATATATAGAAAAATAATATAATTTTCCCTGATTGATGTAGTACTAACATCAAACAAAAAAGAAAAAGGAAATTATAAAATATTTACTTGATAAACACTTATTTATTCCCTAGAACTATACTCCATCACAAAAATATTCAATCTGAAGCTCTTAAGGTGTAACAATTGCTTGCATTTTGAGAACTATGACATATGAAAAGGATGTTAGTAACCTAACCAAAATGGACAGGATATTTCATGCTTAAAAGAAAATAAAAAAATGGGGTCTTTCAGAAAATAAAATGAATCATAACTGGAAGATATAATCAAGAAATGCCTAGTTTTGTACTCAAGCCTTTTAGTGTAAATTACAGATGGATAAATAAAATATAATAGACTGAATTATGTGAATCTGAATTATTCTTTTAGCTGTGAAACAGAAAGTTGCGGAGTTCAATGTTCAAACTTTTATAAGTATCAATAGCAACGTGGTGGCACCATTCCTTTCAATTATCAGAAAAAAACCTTTACCTTTAAAAACATGAAAATCTATCAAATTATTCTCTGAGATATTGATGCTTACAACTCTATCCTCTGCCCACAGTACACAAGAGCTGTACTGCTAATGTAGCTGAAAGTTCATGGCCAGATTCTCCCCTGCAGGTAACAAAGGTTGTCCACTTTATGGAAGCTAATTATCTGGCAAAAAGAAAGCCGTGCTCTGATAACCATATTGTGAGAATAATCTGGAGTGCCTTTTTTAAGATACATCTTAAAACAAAAGGTGTGATTCTGAGATATTCAGCTTATCTTCTGTCTAACCCTGAAATACTGTACTTAGTTATTAGTATCATTACTGTTACCTGAGAAGCTTCATGGCAGCTTCTTGTTCTGATGCTCCTTCTATGTTTGAACTTGTTCAAAAATACCTTGGTATTTGGGAATAAAATTAGATCAGGATCCAGGAACCTAAATTTTTAATCCTGAGGGAATGTGGTATGGTATTATGACAATTTGTAGTATCAGATACAGTTGTATTTTAAAGCAAAGCTGTAAGAAACGTTTATAACTACTAATTAGTATTGTCCTGTAGAGGATATACATATCACTCCTCTGTCTGAAATTAAGGGTGGGTCACCTTGCTGAAAGGAACACAAGGATCAGGGTTACAAATAGTGGAGAAACAGGAATCTGACTTCGTTGCTTACTGGTAAATATCTTTATCTGGGAGAAGGGACACATGGGATCTGTTTCCTAGCCTCTTGGACTACTTTCAAATTAAACTACTAAATTTGTATAAATTTATCAACGTCCCTGAAAGCAAGGCATAGAGCTGATAACTCTCCTAATCATCTGAGTGATCCAACCATTACACTACTGGGAAAATGACTGTCATTTATATTCTCTTCCTAGCCTAATGAAACTTCCCTTCTTCTCCAGCACAGGAGAGCTGCACAAAGGAGCTGCAGACCTTTTGCACAGTTGTGGGACGAAATCCCTCCCAAATGCGTCACATATAATCTGAGCCTCCTGGATGAAAGCTCAAGCTTCCAAGGAGCTTTCAAGGAGCTACCTGAACTGTGGAAAAAAGGAATTACAGAAACACATAATACATTTGTGTCTTACCGGATAGTTCTAATAAACACACTCATTTTGGATGGTTCTCAGCATTTTTGGTGATTTATGATCCTACTGTAACATGCTCAACCATTCCCATGCAATGTATGGCACAGTTCTCTAAAAAAGAACTCTGAATTTCTTTCTAGTGATTAGACTCTATATATACTATCACTACCTTTCAGGAATACAGAATACTGGATCTTTAATGGACTTAACTGGAATTATTCCTGTATTGAACAGCATCACACTCTGTCCTACCAGAACTGCAGCGGTCCCTCAGCAGCCCAGTTAATAGTCATCAGGATACCTCAGCCCAGTGGGATGGTATGTCACCCATTCTATTACCTTTCAGCTACAGGACAGAAAGGATGTAAAACTTAACAGCTGAATATCTCCGTTATGCCTGGTATTCATCACCGTATTCATGTAGCCCTAAGGTGGGATCTGGCCCTTCTTGCTGAACAGATTCCCAATAGTACGCTAAAGGATGATGACATCCTTTCTGAAGGCACTGATTCTTATTCAAAAAAAAGAACATTATTTTTGTATGACTACGTTCCTGATTCCTGCCGCATTACAGATAGAAATACAATAGATATTGAAAACATCCTGATTACTTGCATTCTTTACTTGTTTAGGATACCCAGAAAATTCCCATGCACATAAGCTTAGAAGTATGAATTCATGAGAAGAAATTATTTTCTTTTCCAGTCTTAATGTTGTTTTAACATATTTAGGGGTTTTGAAGTTAATTCTCAAGTTTACAGTCTGCTGTTAAAGAGAGCGCTTGGAATAGCACACGCTTTGTCTTCCACGCTGTAAATCTTAACAGTGCAGAGCACTCCATGTTTCACACACAACGTAAAAGATACATCATAGCCATTAACCTTCCCCTTAGTTGCTGATAAAGTAAAATAGGCCCATTCTTTACAGTAACAGTAATGTATCTGTTCAGATAAATATTCCTCTTGCTGCAATAAAGTGTAGTATTTTACAGCTGCATACCATCTTTGCAAACTATAAAGTGGCAATTAAAATTGAATATGAACAGAATACTAAGTGAAGATTTGAAGGCAAACAGAGACAAAAGAGCTTTTCCTAAAACTTCCCTTAGCAAAAACTGAAGTTCAACATATAAATTTATTTTTGCTTATGTGATTTTTTAATCTGCAGCAAAGATATAATATTAAATAAATTTCTGGTAATCACTTTCTGAAGGTTGTTAATTTGATATAGTTAAGCATCCAACATTTATATGCCTGCTACTTTTTTTATTCCATGCAAGCTAGTTACATCTGGAGGCTCTAACTGAAGGACTGGTATAACTTAAAATTTAAGAAGCTGTTTTGTAAATATATAAACAGAATTATACTTAACAATATTAATAATGTAATAAAATGCATTATTATTTCATAATTGTTTATAAGTTTAAGTCTAGCAAGAAACTGAGATTCGGGAGGTCTAGCTTTGTCTTGTTTACCGTGTAGCCTCGTGCAAATCACTAACAGTCAGTTTCTCTAGATTAACAAGATGTACTTTAGCATCTCCCAACCAAGAAGCATATTTAGAACAAGATCAACACTCACTGTGAGGATCAGCTCATCACACTCATACATAAGAGTTAATTGGTGGCCTATAACAGTGAGATCCACGAAGTTACATATCGCCTCTTTCTTCACGTTTATGCGTACAACGTGCATTCATACATGACTGATCCCAGCTAAAGATGTGTGATGCCATAATGCCTGAGGAGCTAAACATGCAAGATTTGCACTGTATAGTAATATTAATACTCCTGAAAATTAATACTAGTGGAACAACTAGGAAAAACTTTCAGCTTCTGTGCATCAACTGTCACTTTTTCTTTAAGCCTTACACGATTATTAACTATTATTAAACTACTATATCAACAGTTTTCTATTAATCATTTCCCAGCACTGTGATGGAGACTGGAATGTTTATCTCTTAGCTGTTGTGAAATACACTGGAAATTAAAGGTGCCAAGAATTATAATAACTGTCATTCAAAATTTCACGGTTTGGCTATGTTATACTCGTGATACTATTCCTAGCTGTGAGTAATGATTTGCTTGCAGCCCGTTATCTCTGAGAGCTTACTGATGCTGGCTGCCTTATTGCTTTAGGGTGATCTACACCTACAGCATTGACCGAAAGGTAAAATCTGACTTCTTCCCTTGTGCTGGCATGGGCACTTGCACACCAGCCCACTGAGTCACATTAGAGACCTGACATGGTACCAAATAATCTTCATTTCTTTTCCATTCCTTCTTTAGTTTCCAATTCAGTTTTTCTAATAAGGTCTTTTTGGACAAATTAAAGTTAAAATGATATCTAAGAATGAAACAAAACTCAGCTGTAAAACCTATGCTGTTTTTACTTCATAATTAGCAAGAAGTTATATGTGTTAATCACAGACAAAAATGTACCCCAAGGAGTTAGAGAGCATCACTAGTTATGAAATTGTTCTAATGTTTTTATGAAAGCAGCCAAATAGAATGAAAAACCTTCACAAACTGGTAAAATGCTTTGGAATATATCATTATATGTAATTACTGTGGAAACGCTGGACATCTGATTGGTAAAAAACCCAAAACTTTTACAAGATGACAGCTGCTCCAATCATAGAAGGAGAAAGAACAAAGCAATTGTGAGCACTGAAATGGAAATCAAAATAGTGTTTTCTGTGGTTAGGATGGCATTTTGGTAAATGCTACCAGCACATCAAAAGCCTTTTTTGCTTCTTGTTTTTGTTGTTCAAGAAAAAAAAACGTTCAAGAAAAATATATGTATATATGGTATAGTTATTTATTAGTTCTACTGTTCATTGATCTTACTTATTGAGAACGTTTTATTCTTATACACATTCTGGCGTAAGCAGGCCTAAGTTGCAACATATCCTTCAGATGCAAAATGTTAATTACTGATTCAGTACCTATTACATTGCAGTTATTCATAAAACCAGATTAGAAAGGATCAAGATTAAAGGATAATTACAAAAGGGAGGCATCAGACCAACTCAGTGGTTGGACCCCACAGCATTCAGTAGTTTAGCAGAGGCAGATCAAAACAATGTGCAATTTCCTACGTTAGATTTCACTCATTGTAACATTTTGTGCCTCTATCACTTCTTCAATTTTACACTTATATGTAACAATTCTACAAGACTATGTGGCTGTAAGTAAAGACCTAAATAATTCTATGAAACACTCATCTCTGCTTGAATCACAGTTACAACTCGATGTTAGCATCTCACAAGTACGCACATAAGTCTATAAGAACAGTATCACTAAGGTGGTTGAAATACAAAATTCAAGGAAGACCGCAAGTCTTTCAAAAAAGAACTGTGTGCATATTGGTAAAAAGTAGCAGGAGTATTTTTCATTTTTTCTTTTCAGTAGAGATATGGAAAGAGAAGAGTTGGGAAGCAAGAAGAAGGAAGAAAAACGCAAAAAATGAAAAACGTTCTGGTTTCTGTATCTGTGATTTCCATGTAGCTTCCCACCAGCAGATGAGGGACTGATTAAGTTTGAATACTAGATACATTCAGTTTGTTACAGGCAGGCAATCCTCTGTTGTTTAAAATTAAATGCAAATATACAATAACCACATTTAATTTAAGATAAATTGTAGCTCGACTAGAGGGAAAGGCTCGATATAGAAAGATCTTCAAGAAACTCCATCAGTGGCATTGTTCTTTGTATGCTGCTACATTCTTGTGTAAGGAAAGTTTGATTAAATGCAACTGCCTCTCAGTTTAAATGTTATAGATATGTAAATACCTGACTGTTTTACTACATCTGTATTAAAGGCTAGATCTAACTCCATTCCTCACTTCCACTAATGTCTCCTTGTTGGCTGTTAAAAGGCAGGGTCCTGATGCTGTAATTACTTAAGAAAAATCCTATTTCAAGACAGACTCAAGAATTTCATGCTTAGAAAGACAGTCACTTGTATGAATGAGGAACTTCTAGCCTGGAATGTTACATTCCACACTCCTGAGAAATGCCAAAATCAACTCGCAGCTAAGCTATTTGAACAATCTTTTTCAACTTCTTTGAACTGCATTATTTTAAAATTTTATCATAACTCATTTAATGTAAGTTTATAGAAAGTGATTTTGTTACTGCGCAAGCAGAGCATCTAACCCCATATTATTTAAATGCTCAAATACATAGGAAATTACAGGTTATTTCAGACCTATATTAATTCTATAATAAACTTTCTGAAATAAATGTGTAAAAATAGGTATAAGAAACTGTGAAAATATTTTAATTTATTATGGACAATTTTTAATATTTAATATGTAAGTCACAGTTTATTTCATGTCTTTGTCAAGGCAGAAAGAAGTGAGGTAAGCCTTCCTTTGAGTCTTCACTTTTATGAAACAAAATCTTGCAATAAAGTGATCCTTTTACTGATAGTGATTAATCGTACATGCTATCAGAAGGCAATTTAGGAAAAAATAGCTAGAAAGAATCTTTGTTTATAAAGATTTACAAGACTTTGCATCGTTAGTCACGACTTGTGGAAAAAATACTGAATGACAACGGATAGCTTTTAATCCAAATTAAATGTTTAGTTACAATTTGTAGGCAGTTCTCATAATCTTTCAGCAGTTTGGAGGCTTAGTAATTTTTCTCATTTAACAAGATCCTTTCCTACACTTCAAAACAAAATGATAATAAAAAAAAACCCAAACAAACAAACCAACACAAGCTCTGCAATGCCCTTTTATTCCTCTTACCATTACCTGGAAATATCCTAAATGTCCATTGCAAGCTGGTTTTGGAAGCATTCCTAAGACTGTACAACAGTAAGGCTGAGCGGGGGAGGGTAAAAGGGCCAGTGACTGATAGTTGAACAGTTACCTAGTGAAAGATCTGCGCTCTGCAAATCTGTTTAAGAAAAGCAAAGGTTTTCATTTAACAAAGTCCAGATCAGATTTGCAGAAAACAGAAATGAAAAAATGGTAGATAGGTCATCCACTCCTGTGGAATGCGAAGAAGTTTCATGCTTACTTGCTCAAGGCTTATGGAGTTCATGTGAATAAGGACTCCACTTTATTCTCTGTTTATTCGTGAAAGTGGTATTTTTAGGAGCACGTTAAGTTATTTTACTGAACAACCTTTTTAATCTCATACAGTCAAAGAATTTAAATTTACATGAGAATTTTTAATCTTCCTATGAAAAATTATTTTTACACTGTTTTTATTGTCAGGTATACTTTCTTATATATTTATGTGGATTTTGATTTATCTTGCAAAATATTTATGATTCTGATTGTACAAGGCACTATAGAGATAATGAATTTTAGCAAATACTAAACATCAAAGTGAACAATATGTCATAAACTAGGAATATGTCTTTCCCCTGTGATATTTCTATCACTCTTTATCTCTAAATCACCATTTTTCGTTCTAAGTCATCCCAAGGTTTATTGCCTATGACAAAAATCTGATTCTAGAAATACTGATCAACGGTGATGGCTATTTGCTTCAGTTTTTGCTGTTTTCTCCTCTTTTGCTTTCTCTAGTCATTGAAAAATGGCTTTCGTTGCCAAAGTTTGCTCTCTCAATAGTATTAGAAAAATCTGTTACTATAGCTGTCGGTTTACTTTGTTGCAGAAGATAAGGAATAGCATAACTGTTCCAACAGTTTCCTTTTTGAAGGAAAGAAAAATAATAAATCTTTATCCAAGACTGACTGTCAGTGGATTGTTTGCTAAGAAAGTAAACTATTAAAATACCAGTAGCACATAGCATGTTACAAAGTTAATGGTACAAGGATAATGGGACTATCATGAAGTACAAGACATAGGAGTATGCTGTAAATGACTTCTGATACAGATGCCTGGCCATTCAAAGTGACCATACCAAATTATTCATCAATAATAAATTTTAATTCTGACGAAATAATATGGTCAAAATAACATTTTTCATGAGGGGTGATGAATAAGCATTCCAAAGATATTTAAGATACGTGGGGAACAGTGGGGATTTTGTAACAAAAGAAAACAAGCATTTATAAAGATATAAAATTCTAGTTTATAAATCAAAACCTGCAGGGAAAGCTCCATTTCACGTCTAATGTTGAAGAACTGTAATTTACATAATGCTAGGAGAAACCTAGAGCTGGGGTTGTACAGTAAAGAACAGCAGATAAAGAGGATACCTGAAGGAGTAACTGGTCAAGCTGATGTATTACCCACTAAGGGTCTGACAACATTGCCACTGCAAAGCAAAAGTCCCATTTTGCAATTTTTAATCCATGAGTAACAAACGAAATGATGTTCAATTCTCCCAGTTTTGGAAATAAAGTACATACAACATTGTTCTTAAGTGTTGGAATTATTTCATTTCAATTAATTGGAACCATAAAATGGTATGTTGATAAGAATAACATATGCAGAGATTGAAAATGAAAAATCCACAGATTTAAATTTTATCACCACAGAAAGCAGAAAATACTTCAAGGAGCAACTTCCTACCTGATTTGTGAATAATGGGAATATTTGCATTATATTTATTGTTATTGTGTGCCTTTATCACTTTTATTGTTGTGCTGCAGTATAGCTCTTTGAAGGTCTGCCAAAGCACTGCGGCTTGCTCAAATGCAGGGCTGAATTTTAATTAAGCTTAGCAAAATACTCATCAAATTTGCTGAGCCTGATTAGGCCAGTCATCCTGATAGACGTGCAGAGGGCATCTTGCTTACTTGTTTTAATAACTGACATAGGCAATTAATAATTTTTGTAAAATAGTTAAACGTGAAAAATACAGGCTGTCATCACCTCTTTTCACTGAGAACCTTAGCTTTTTTGAATTTAACATGGCTACAAAAGATTTCTTGGAATTACGAATTATGAATTACTAAAGAGTAATTCAGTATTCATATTTGTGAAGGGTAATTCTAAAAGATAAGCATTTTGTTTCACTAAAGAATTCCCCATAATATCACAGTCCAGTGAAGAGGAGTTTCCATGGTCTCTGCAGAGTATCGTTAAATATGCATGCAAGTGTATGACTTCTCACAGATGACTTCTGACTTTTTACTTTTTCATGGAAGTAATACTAGGACCTACCTGCATCTTATGCAGTTAGAATATCCACTATATGTATATCTGTATCTTCAATCATTCCTGTGAAGCATGACTACGAATTGCAAAAACAAATATTCTTCTTTATCTCTTTCCTCTGTGAAAGTGACAACTTCACTTCTTTAGAAGTTTAACAGTCAGGTGGGTTTTGATATAGTAGCAATGTCCTTAGGACACTACTTAGGAATGTTGGTTTTGCTTTTTTCTCCTACCAATTTCCACACTAAGTTTAGTGTGAAAAAAAAGCTTGTGATGTATTAGAAACAAATGTACGATTGCTGTCCAGACAACCAACCAGTTCCCCATAAAACATTGTAAGAAAGGAATAAAGCACAAATACAGGCTGGGTGAAGAATGGATTGAGAGCAGCCCTAAGGAGAACGACTTTGGGATGTTGATGGATGAGAAGCCCAACATAAGCTGGCAATGTGCGTTTGCAGCCCAGAAAGCCAACCGTATCTTGGGCTGCATCAAAAGAAGCGTGGCCAGCAGGTCGAGGGAAGTGATTCTGCCCCTCTACTCCTCTCTCAGGAGACCACACCTGGAGTACTATGTCCAGCTCTGGGGCACCCAACATAAGAAGGCCTCTTGGAGCAAGCCCAGAGGTTGGGCGTGAAGATGATCAGAGGAATGGAGCACCTCTCTTATGAATACAGGTTGCGAGAGTTGGGGCTGTTCAGTCTGGAGAAGAGAAGGCTCTGGAGAGACTTTGTAGCGGCCTTCTAGTACCTTCTAGTACCTAAAGGGGGCCTACAGGAAAGATGGGGAGGGACTCTTTATCAGGCAGTGTAATGATAGGACAAGGGCTAATGGTTTGAAACTGAAAAAGGGTAGATTTAGACTAGATGTTAGGAAGAAATTCTTTCCTGTGAGGGTGGTGAGGCACTGGAACAGGTTGCCCAGAGAAGCTGTGGATGCCCCATCCCTGGAAGTGTTCAAGGCCAGGCTGGATGGGGCTTTGAGCAGCCTGGTCTAATGGGAGGTGTCCCTGCCCGGGGCAGGGGGGTTGGAACTCGATGATCTTTAAGATCCCTTCCAACTCTAACCATTCTATGATTCTATGAATACTAGATAAAAAAGGCAAAGAATATGTAGAAGGATGATGTGCGACAGCACTCACAGCAAGATGTTCTGGGTCCTAACTCAGGTGTGAAACATTACTAGGGTGCTGAAGTACCCTAACCTTTTGTATAGCAAGCATGACCATTGATATGTTTTGAATTTAACTTCAGTATTTTTGTCATGAAAGGATATGAATTGTACACCAAAATTAATAGAGAGAATTTGCATTCACTTTGAGGGGCTTGGTAACAGGCTATAACTAAAAAAAAATTAACTATAAAATTAAAGATTCCTTATCCAGTGGCTGAACTTCAGTGATAAAAAATCCCAGAGAAAACAATAGTGGCTCACAGCAGAAGCAGGAGTGGTAAATAGATTACCACAACCTACAACACTTAAAGACTGAATTACCAACATCTAAGAGCTGTCTTCCTTCTAACTGGAAAAGGTAAGAAAAACAGTAATGGAGATGTAGAGTTGAAAGGGGGAATATGTACAGTTAAAAGAAGGACAGTAAATTCATGGTTTAACATCCTTCAATACAACTAACAGTTTGCCTATGCTCACAAAAGTAAAGGGTGGAATAGATGGTGCTAGTATTTGATTTCACTGCTTAGTAGCAATTTTCATAAGTTTTGGTGTGCGAATTCTACACTGAGGGTGCCAAAAAATACAGAAGCACTTGGAAAAAAGATTCCATTACAGGGCTTTGTCTCGGTCTACAGACAAATGCCAAGAAAAGAGAGTAATATGTCTTTCAAAAATATTGTTCATCACACACCTTTCCCCAACCTCTTGTAATTAATCTTCTCTGTTATTAATCAAGTTAAGAAGACACAAACCTATGTTGTCCTTACTATTATCTTATTAATTGGAATGTTAGTATGTCTAAGCAAAGGATTTGCTTTTAATAAGCATACCAGAATTGGACAAAAACAACATCAGAAAACAAACAAAAGAAAAACCAAATGCAACAACACAAAGCCCTTTTACTGATTACTTAATGTACTGATAGAGATTAACTATATCATGTGACTTATGCAGAAGCTAGGATCATGTGTATTATACAGAAAATTTCTCGAAACATTAGCTAACAGAAAATTTTGCTTGGGCTAGGAGTATTAATCTTATTTTCTGCAATTCTATTGCCACATAAAAGGAAAAGAACATTTACATGTACTGTCATCACTGTGTTCACTGCTGCTACCCATGGCATCTTCACGTTGTCACGCTTACAAGGGTCAGCCATATCCCCAGGGTAGTGTCTTAATTGGGGTGAAGTGTTTATTGTTCAAAGGACTGGTGGAGTGTAGAAAATAATAAGCATATTCCAAACTCTGACTTTACTATGTTGTTTACAGGAATTTCCCTTTAAGAGCTTTATCAATAATATGCAAATTCATTCCTGTGTCACTGCCTAGCTTCACTGATATCAATCTGAATTTATAAAGCAAAACTCACCATTACTGTTATTTTATCAAGATATATAAGCTTTATTGAGCTTAATGCAGCTCATTATTTCAATTTTTCACCTTATACCTTATTGCCACAGAGATATTATGTATTTTTTAATTAAAAAAATCTACACGATTAAGATAAATATTACATTTTTCATTAGTCAGATGAAGGTCACACAATACATAAAGAAAGTAGAAGTAACATTACCTTCTCAAGAGGCCTCAAATAGATAATAATTGTTCAACCTTATGGGTTTTTTTCCCCAAAATGATCTGAAAAATGCTAGCATTTTTGGTGTATGTCTAGAAGAATGATGGCGTTATCCAACATGTTTAGGAATCATTCATGTAGAAATTAGTTTGATACAGTTATAGATACCTTTGCCAACAGTAATGCTTTATGTTTTGTTTTTCCACAAGTACAAATAAACATTTTTTTTCAAGAGATGTTGTGAATTAACTCAGTAGGTTCTCGTTGAACATCAAAATACTGAATCTTCTTTTTTCCTAAAGCAGCATTGTTTATTGTAAATTTTTTGAAATCTAGTCAGCTATCAAGCTATTTGTTCACAGTAGGTGCCTGCCCATCACCATCATTATAATTTTGGCAGGCTTCCAAGACAGATACCTTCCATCTGTTACAGTTTCATAGAAATGGTACCTTGAGGTCCACTTGACCTATGACCTCTAAGACTGTTCAGCAATTTAATAACAATTTTTTCTCAGTCAATTAAGTTGACAAAAAATGCTGCATGGAAGCACCTCAGGTTCTACACTTTATCCATAAACAATTATCCGATCCTGGAGTTTCCAGGACCTCTCTGTCAAGCCAAGACATTCAGACTGTCCTTTGGGGCAAGAGTATCGGGAAGCCCCAACAAAAGAAGGCGTCAAAATTTTCCCTGAACCCTAAAAAAAAAAATTAATTCAAATGTTGTAAAGCCTGGGGTCTCATGGTCAAGGGCTGTGACTGACAGACTCAGCTGGAGGCTTAGGGCTTCAGGGTCCCTCCTTTACAGCCAGAGGCTTGGAGATTGGCTTTGATAATGTGAATAAATGTAGTTTCACAACTCATACATTTGTTGGGACTACTTGAGAATTACAAAGTTAGGGAAACGAACATAAAAATTTCTGTTACCACAAGCATGAATAATTCACAAGTGTGATGGGATGTTCTGCTTCCCAATGTTTAACAGAGAATAAAATAACATAGTATTTTATTCAAAAATACTAATCGTACTAGTACATAACAAGAGATTTAAGATATGACACCACAGAAAATGTGCTTTTATTGTTCTGATAATAAAAAGCATAAGGCTTATGCATGCATGACACATTTTCTGGTCATCATTTCTTTTGCATTTATAAGTCAGAATCTGTTGATGAATACATATTGCAGAACTCTATTTTCGGAGGAATTATCATGTCTTGGGTTCAACTAAGCAACTCTAAAAGCTGACACTTTGACTTGGAACATCCCTATGTTAAGTTTCTGATTTGTTGGCAAAGGCTAATTGTTTGATTGTGGCATCATTTGTCAAAGGCTGTGTCCTGAGTTACCTGGTTACCGAATTAATCTTAAAACTTCCAGTTACCCTACAGCAAAATACTAGGAAGAGAAAGACAACAGTAGGAATGAAGGTTGATTGTTTCGTTCTTGTCTTTTCTCTGCTCATTTCTGAAGGTCTGGGGAACCATGCTGGATTGGATTGGATTGGATTGGATTGGGAAGGGAAGGGAAGGGAAGGGAAGGGAAGGGAAGGGAAGGGAAGGGAAGGGAAGGGAAAAAACTGAGAAAGAGAGAGGGGAAATAAGCTGAGTGTTTCATCTTGTAATTTGGAAATATTATAAATTACCACCATTAGAGACAAGTTCTGGAAATAGAATGTGTATTTTTCAGCATGTCTACTTTGTCTTCAGAGTATCTGATGTAGCCTAGCTCCAATTATATTCATGAGAAGAGAAGCAGTCACTGACATTCTGATATATCTCAATACTATCAGCCTGCTTGGCAAAAAAGCAAAGAGAATTTGCACTATTTCCGGATAGCAAAAAACCTCAAAGAGGGAAAGGCTCACATACACATGCACATACAGATGCACACGCTGATTATCTGCAGTAAGAAACTGTATTAACAGAGTATTTGTTTCACAAGTATTAAAGGCACATCTCCATAGAGTGTACATTATCTATTGCCAATTGTTCTGAAGAGGGAAGTCTTAAAGCTATGAAACCAATTTTTCTTGAGGTCACTCTTCTTATAAAGTCACATGGAAAGTTAAATAATTTTCACAAATATTTCTAAGCTTTTTTACCTACTACAAAACATCTTTTTACTTATGAAATAATATGCATAAGTCAAGCTGAAGTACATATAACAACACAAGGGAAGCTGAAGTAGAAATTACAGTAGACATATTTTGGGTTATCTATTTTTATACATGTACTTGCATGGTTGTGCGCGTCTTTGTTCACAAAGAAAGAAAAAGAGAAAGAATGCTGCTGCAGAAGCTTGTTCTGAGGAGATGTGGGAAATCATGACTTACATTGCAACAGCCATGTAAGAACTGCATCTGGATCTGCAAATAAGTCCCCAAGTCTGACATAAACAGAAGCTAGTCTACTTTTCTGAGCATGAGTAGTCTTTTTTTGGAAATGTCAGGGAAGAGCACTGACATTTCAAAAGAGTACATGACAAAGCATTATAGCTTTATTTTCAAACATACGCAGGAGTTTTATTCAAAAGAATTTCCTTTTGGTTACTTATATGAAAGTCCTTTTACTTTAGATCTTACCTCAAAATGTCTTGTTGATCTGGCAAATACATCAGTACTATAGGAAGAAGCAGAGGAATCCAATCTTGTTTAACGTGGCTGTCTGGTTTTGGACTTTATAAACAGAAGTAGATGTTCCTGAATTGAAATCCTGTCCTCATTCAAGTCAACTGCAAAATGTTATGTGACTACCTTGTCATCCAGACTTCCTAACAAGACCCTTTTCTAAAAACATTGTGACTGACCAACAAACCCCTACAATGGAAGAAGGCTCAGAAGAGAAGGGCAAGAGGATGAGCCCATGAACCTCAGGAAATAATACAAAGTGTGACTGGCCACAGCTGTTGTAAAAAAGCAGACTTATCTCAACACCAGGGGGACTAGAGAGTGGCCTTTGTTTTAGGTGAACAGCTATCAACAGCTGAGTTGATTTACACAGGTGATGTAAATGTTTCTCCCTGAGTTCATTAAAAGAGTGTGAATGGCTCCCTGAATTAGCCAGACCAATATGGAATGGGAGTGAATACGTGGCTCAGCCTAAGGTAGAGTACAAAAACTGAAATACTAATAAAAGAATTTTGAAGAGAGCAACAGACTTGAGCTGGTTTCAACCAGGTATGCCTTCCTGGAGAGTGGGGCTGCCTAGCATCATAACAGTGAGTGTGTTATAGAGGCAGGCAAGGGGAATTGCATTACTGTTGTGATTGAACAGTGTATATTGCTATATTTTGCTAAGTGTAACTTACATTTGTATTGTGTTATACAATTTGTATTCTGCTAAATCAGAAATTCCATGTAACATCAACTCAACTGTCTCTGTATAAGTAAATTTGATATCCCTCCACATATGGAATACCTGTAAGAACCTGGTCAGGCAGTATTGGGCTCTGACAAACATATGTGAAGAAGGTACTACTCAAAGGAGTAAGACAATTATTTACAAAACGTGCATCACTCAATTTTCCATGCAGAACAATTACAGCATATTTGGCTTTCTTAGGGAAGTGCCATGGACAAGACAGACTCATTACTTGAAGAACATAGAGAACGCATTTCTATACTGAATGACAGAAACCTATGTCAGTCTCTAGATAAAGCTTAAACAATATACAGCAAAGGTTTGTTCATGTTATCTTCGCAGAGCTACACATACCTCCAAGGGAGGGTACAAAACAATTCTACCATAATGGAAAGTCTGTAGTGAACACTCTGATACTTGTTACAATTTTCAAAAAAGCAAACAAGATCTACTGTAATATTAAATGCCAATATAGAAACACTTTTTTTTTTTTTTTTTTAAGCTCTGAGCTATCGTAATTACTGACAGGTTATAGAAAGAGTAAAAAAAAAAAAAAAAAAGGTGTTTGAGGCCTTTCAAAATCAGACCTCCATGCTATTTCCACTGCAGTCAGTTTACAATATTTCACCTGACATTAATATGAACAGCACCAGTTCGTCAAAGAAAAAAGATGCTGGTGTATCTTAGGATATTAGTGTATCACAACAGAGTTTTGCTCAGATTTGCTTCTGCTTTATATAATAGTTTAAACATAAATAAAGAAATTATGGTCATGAGTAAATTGTAGGAATAATGTTGATTGACCTCAAATAGATATGGATGTTTTTTTCCCTCTTGTCTTCCCTTTACATCCTTGGGATAAGGGTTAAGTTTCAGGAAAACATTGCTAGAGACTTTTTTTAATGATTCATCTGATCTTTCTTTTATGATTACTGCTCCCTAACTCCTATAATTTCCCAGAATTCTGTAGGTATCAGCTATGGTACACTTTTTCAAACAATTTCAGTACTATATTATCTGAAATACTACTGCTATTTCTTAGTTTAGCTATTTAGAAATACTGCAAATATGATGCTGGGGTAATTGATAGCAAATGTTGACTTTTTAATAGCAGCTACAAAAACAGGTGAGACTAAGGCCAGAATAGATGAGCTATTACTTCTGCAGCCTAGATATAAATGACATTCCTATGATTTAGGAGTAAATGTAATGCCTTTCCTATTTACTGTGCTTTGTAAGGAAAAGAAGTTAAAATGGAAAAAAAAAATTGAAATTCACACAATACAATGCTTTCAAAAAATCTAAAGCTAGAATATTCTCATATCCTTTTAAGAAGAATACAAAGTAAGATTAAACATTTTTTTTTTCATTGCTGGTTAGGATAATGATTGCTTGACAACTTGTAAATGACAGATAATGAGACAAAACTTTCCCTGAATTTGTTTTTCTAGAAATAAGACTTAATTAATGTATTCCATTAACTGTTCAGTACCTGGTCTGAAAACCTCTTAACTGTTCCATCTTTAAATACAAAACACCCGTAGGAAACATCTCACGAAAACTACTTAAAAATGAAGTAATACGCAGTGTCATACTTGCCCGTAGTACACTCAATTTCTGTCCTACTGCTTGCATAAATGCATACTCAATGCATGGCTGTGAATGCACAGAGTAGGGATTGCTTTTTCTTCCTCCCTCCAGTATTTTTTTTCTGTGCCTGGAGCTTCCGACATCATAATAAAAATAAAGAAAATTAAAAGCTTATCTTACTCCCCTTTCCAAAAAGCTTTACTTACACACTGCATATATCAAATCAAAGGCAAACAAAAACTAAATCCATTGTTTTCACCACATAGGGGACAATTTCATGATGAACTAACTGGTAATGAAGTAACGTGCAGCATCCAAACATGATCGTTTGATTTGGTCCTCTATAATCATTTGAAAATCTGTGACCATTTTATCTCTGACTGTAAGTAGCAAGAAGAACATGACAAGAAAAACAAGCAACTAAAAGGCACACAGGTATTTAAGATGGGACCAATGTATTGAAAAGGAAGCAGTGTGGATAAGAAGAGAAAGCAATTTTTAACAGGGACAAGAATCTGCCTCAGTTCTGATCAGTCTTTCAGAGAGATGTACTATAAGCCTTGTCTGAAGTCCATGTCCACAGACTCACAGACAGGATGAAGCAGGATGGCACCTCCAGAGATTACCTAGTCTAATCCTCTGCTCAGAGCAGTGTCAGTGAGAGCAGGTTGCTCAGAGCTGTGTCCACACAGGTTTTGAGTATCTCCAGGGATGGAGACTCCACAGCCTCTCTAGGAAACCTGTGCCAGTGTTTGCCCTTACAGCGCAAAAGTGTCTTTTGTGTTCACAAGGAATCTGATGAGTTTTGTTTTGTGCCCATTGGCACCTTGCCTGTTAGTGGGCACCACCAAGAAGAGTCTGGTTCCCCCTGTATTCCCTCCCATCAAGTATTTACACATGCTGGTAAGATCCCCCTGCGCTTTCTCTTCTCCAGGCTGTCCCAGCTTTCTCAGCCTCTCCTTGTATGTCAGATGTTCCACTCCCTTATTCATCTTTGTGGCCCTTCACTGGACTCACTTGGCTATGTCAATGTCTCTCTCGTACTGGGGAGCCCAGCGCTGGACCCAGCACTTCAGATGTGGCGTCACCCAGGGCTCAGTAAACTGGAAGGATCACCTCCCTTGACATGTTGGCAACAGTCGGGCTCATGCAAACCAGGAGGCTGTTGGCCTTATTTGCTGCAAAGGCACATTGCAACATCGTGTCCAACTTGGCGCCTGGTAGGGCCCCACAGTCTTTCTCTGCAGAGCTGCTTTCTAGCTACCCCAGTCTGTAACGGTGGCTGGGGTTATTCCTCCCCACGGGCAGAACTTGGCACTTACTTTGTTGAGCTTTGTACCGCTCTTCACAACCCTCTGGGCCCAGATCTTCAGCCAATTTTTAGTCCACCTCGCTGTCCACTCATTTAAGCCATACTTCATCAGCCTGCTCAGAGACAGTCTCAAAAGACTTGCTAAAGTTGAGATAAATAATATCCAGTGCTCTCCCCTCATTCACCAAGCCTGTCATCTCATTGTTGAAAGCTGTCAGACTGTGTAAATGGAAGGAAAGGTTTAGTTCAGGCCTTTGGTTTCTAAGTGAAAGGAAATGAATGGATGAGGTGAGGACGAGAAAAAGAACATTCAGACCAGTTACATATTTTGCAAACAGAATTTTGTATTGGGGAAAAAAAATATTAGAGGGGTTTCTCTTGGCTGTTTTCTCAGCCTTGAGATCTCCACCCTGCATACTTTTTTCTCAGGATCACAAGTCTTACTAGAAGTGGAGAAAGTCTTTAACCTTTGGAGACATGGTGGAGATAGATTTCGTTAAGTCTCCAGGTCCCTGGGATGAGGGAATTAGATTGATTTTGGTTTAGAAAAAGTAAGATTGCAGATGTGAAAAATCAAGAATTAAGCAAGAGAATACATTTGCTGGAATATTTTACTCTGCAGAAAGTGGATATGAGAATCTCACACACACAAAAATGTCCTTTAAGTAGGAAAAAAAAATAGTCAATCTGTAAGCTTTTATTTATTTATTGACAATATACTAGGACGAAAATACTAAATTTTAACTCAGCTTGTATATGACTCATATATAAAAAAAAAAAGGAACATACTAGAACTTCCAGAATCAAGCCTGAAATGTATATTATGCAATTTTTATTTTTTTTTAATGCACATACAGGTCAAATTGCTGAATATTCACAATATGTCCCAGTGATTTTAACTTCCTGCATGTTTTATAATGTAAGTTATCCAGGAAAAAATAACTCCCCCTGTCTCTATTATAAAGATATCTATGTTTCTTACTGGAATTAGAAATTATTAACAATTGAAACAATAACAACATAAAAAAGATATGTTCTTTTAATGTGAATAGCCCCCAAGATGCAGTCTCATTTATTTAAAATATAAAATGTGTAATTCCTGTCTCTGTTTTCACATTCTAAAAGCAGTTAAGAAAAAGAATCTCTTGGAGTGAAATCCTGTTACTAGTGACTTGTTTCAAGTTCCACATGGATGTTAATGGAACCTGGATTAAGTGAGGTATTAGCAGTTCCCTTCTGATATGAGATACATATATCTGTTTAGTTGTGCCTGTGTAAAGGAGAAATTAATTTTTCTTCCTCTAAACACAATCTATGAGTGAAGATAGAGTGTATCATCAGTAAATTTAGAGTGTATCATCAGCAAGTTTGCAGATGACACGAAGCTAAGCGGGAGTGTTGATCTGCATGAGGATAGGGAGGCTCTACAGAGACACTTGGATAGATTGGACCGATGGGCCAATGCTAATGGAATGAGCTTCAACAAGGCCAAGTGCCTGGTCCTGCACTTGGGCCACAACAACCCCATGCATTGCCACAGGCTTGGGGAAGTGTGGCTGGAGAGCTGCCTGGCAGAAAAGGACCTGGGGGTTCTAATTGACAAGCGGCTGAACATGAGCCAGCAGTGTGCCCAGGTGGCCAAGAGGGCCAATGGCATCCTGGCTTGTGTTAGAAATAGTGTGACCAGCAGAAGGAGGGAGGTGATTGTCCCCCTGTACTCAGCACTGGTGAGGCCACGCCTTGAGTATTGTGTCCAGTTCTGGGCACCTCAATACGAGAGAGATATCGAGGTGCTGGAGCGAGTGCAGAGGAGGGCAATGAAGCTGGGGAAGGGCCTGGAGAATAAATCTTATGAGGAGTGATTGAAGGAGCTGGGACTGTTTAGTTTGAGGAAGAGGAGGCTGAGGGGAGACCTCATCACTCTCTACAACTACTTGAAAGGACATTGTAGAGAGGTTGGTGCTGGTCTCTTCTCACAGGTAATTAGCGATAGAACAAGAGGGAATGGGTTCAAGCTGCAACAGGGTAGGTTTAGACTGCATATTAGGAAAAAATTCTTCACAGAAAGAGTGGTCAGACACTGGAATAGCCTGCCCAGGGAGGTGGTGGAGTCACCATCCCTGGATGTGTTTAAGACTCGTTTAGATGTAGTGTTAAGGGATATGGCGTAAGGGAGAACTTTGTAGAGTGGAGATGATGGTTGGACTTGATGATCCCAAGGGTCTTTTCCAACCTAAATGATTCTGTGATTCTAAGATATATCTATTAGATATAAACCAACTCTTCTCAAAGAACACTTACAGTACTGCAAAGCTAACTCAGGCCTGAATATTCAAACTCCTCTGCATATGCACGTTTTATTGACATGGTAATACAGTATTTTTTTCCATGGAATTCCTACTGCATTCCATCATATAATGGGCGGTGGTTGTTTAATGACAAATTACTCAACACCCTCTTTCCTCCTCATTGTGAGACCCTTCAAACCATTTCCTGAAAACAAACTGCAACATCTCATCAACTTTTTTGACTCTTCACTGGTATCAATAAATTAATTTCTGCACCACTAAGACAAGAGTGCATTACAATCCCATTCTACAGAAGAGAAACAGAAGCACAGAAAGAAAATTAGAAGTATCTGCTAATTTCAGGTGTCTAAATTTCCAACAAGCACTTGATATTTTCAGTGATATGTTGCCACTGGTTACTAATCAGACTTCAAGATCTGAAGTTCAAAACTTGAAAATAAGGAATCATTACTTAATAAACAGCAAAAAAAGCAGTTCTAAGAAACTAGTCACATAGGTACTGTCTGGCAGAGATGGAAAAAATCTAGCTCTCCAGGGCAATGGTTGATTTCCTTAACCATCTCCTCTTTTTTTTTTTTTTCTTGTACTACTTTTTCAGTAATAATGACCAATACAAACCCATAGACCAGTAGCTATCTCCATATTTTTTTAGATGAATGTGGACTTTATATTTTAGGAATTGCTTACTGACATGCTCCTACTTCAACAATCATTAAAGTCATGTGCTTAAAAAATGCCTCCTCCAAATATTTTTCTTCTTGCTCTTGCATGCAGGATCAGCTTGAATTGGACCATACTGATCACTCAGATCTGTACAGAGTTAGTGTTTTTATGAAAGATTCATAATAAATATGCAACTGCAGTAGAACTGAAGCTGTGAACTTCCTAATGACTTCCGATATTTCTACAATATTAATTTAAACAGCATTAAATCTATTGTTTTAGTACATTTTATACACTTAATTTCTATGATTTTAATATCAGTAAGTTAGAGAAAATACATCAAATTAATCATGGCTAAAAATACAAAGTATTCACAGATTTCTGAAACAGCAACTGGCAACAGTAGCAACTTACTGTCTACAAACGACATAGTGAGGAACTGTGCTTTATATATGTCTATCTTCTAACAACAGAGCAATAGTGAAGCATGGACATAGAAGTGTCTTCAAATAAACATAGATTCTTCTACCCCATTTTCTCCAACCTTTCACTCAAGTCTAAAGTCCTTGCCTCAGACTCAGGCATTTTTCCTTACATGCTTCATCCAAACACAACTTTTCTAGGTATCATACTGTTTCCTAGTTTCTCCCATTTTTTTATATGGTTATTCCCCCATTTTTGTCCCAAATTCCTTGATCCATGTTCATTTGCCCAGATCCCAGGCCTATTCTTGCATCTGCTTTCCCAAAACTGCCTCCAATAGTTGCTCTCCTGCTCACATCTGCCCTTCCAGGCATTACCTGTGCCCATTCGCTAACATCAGTCTCAGTCCCTTTGGTCCATTTGTCCATCTGGATCTTCCCATCAGACCCACCCTACCGAAAAGCTCCTTCCCTTCTCTTGCTCAAGTTTCTCTCTCAGACTTCTAGGATGATTTCAAGGAAGTCTCCCATGTCTCCCTGCTCCAACCCACCTCCCATGAAAAGGGTCAAGATTGCTCCCTGAGTTTTTCAATCCCTTTAAGCATTGTCCATTTCCTCACACCACCTTAGGGTGCCTCAGGATGGGCTGTTCCTCACAGCCTCTCCCTTGAGACTCACAGACCTCCTCTCCCAATCACGCTTCAGAGAGAAATATCAGTGGCTGTGAGAGAGGGAAGGAGACAAGGCTCTCCTACAGCCTTTCCCTGTTCACGTAGCTCCAGAGTAACCCTACAGAGATGGGGTGGGTTGCTTTGGAAAACAAGGAGGCCATGCAGCAAAAATACAGAATTGCTGAGATTGGGCCTGGGCAGGTACAGCAAGAGAGCACAAGGACTGCAATCAATAATATTTCATTATTAATCTTGTCAGTATCTAATACACTAGATTATCATAAGTATTCTGTACACTGAGAGTGAGGATATGAATGCATGACCCAAGGAAAGCCTCCCTCCGTCCCAGTGGGCCACACTCCAGGCAATCCAGGGTTCCAACTGCACCAGCACTGTCTGCACCCTGTGCAAAGCTCATGCCTTCGTCATCTAGGCTGCGAAGTCCTGGGGAAGGCCAAGAGTGCCGCAGTCTACAAAGTCCCTGACAAGGTTCAAGTGTCTCTGTAACGTGTGCTGGACCTTTCCAACAAACAATTGCCAGAACTATTATTTTTCAGCGAGTAAAGCTGTATCTTTTTTTCCCTGCTTTTTGTCTTGAAATCTGCTCACCAGTTTGGACCACAATGAGTCAAAACTGCCTTGAGGCAGATTAGCAGTTGAGCGCTAATCCCTGTGCCACAGAGTCTGGAAAGTAAGTAAGAAGGCAAGGAAAGAACATCCTCCGTTTTACCGCAGTCAGTTTCATTTTCCTTAGATATTTACTCCATACGGAACACCTGTACACCTATAAAATCCATTTCAACAGTAGTGGCTGCATACTGGATCAATAACCAGTAATCTAAAGAGTCTCAAGAGGTTTGCTTTACATCAGTGTTACATAGACACACAATGTTTTGTTTCTGTATTTTCACTTAGATCCCTCGGTTTCAGGATTAGGGAGTGCACGGGCCTGCACTTAGGGTTTTTTTTCTTCTTTATAAGGATATTTGAATTACTCAGCAGAATAAGAGAAATGCCATGGATTTTACTTCCTTTGCTAAAATAAAAATAATGAAATATAAAGCACATTCTCTGCAAGTCTAGCAGACTGGTGTTGGTCCCCACAGCATTAGTATTTTTAATTCTTCCGACAGCATTCCCTTTTTTCAGCTACTGAGTGCATGCTATTTTCTGAAGAATATTTTCTTTTAATCATTGCACTGATTTATACCAATAGTTTTGGTACATGTTCCTCAGTCACAAAACTTAACTTAGCCTCTTGTAATCACCCTGCTATAGACATTTTCCTTTCCCTACATGCTCATGAAATTTGCACATATTTCCATTATTGTCAGTAAATTCTAAGTTGTCTTAGAAAAATAATCAGGTTTCTCTCTAGCCCCACTATTATTTTAAGATAATAGTCTATATTTTTTAATTTAGTATTTGCAGATTGAATAATTTAAAGTAGACATGTCCTATGACTCACGGTTAACAACTCAAAAAGCAGTAATTAATATTCTGCAAATTCCACTGACAATTCCAATTATATAGCACTGTATTCTCATTTGACTACATCTCAGATTATGAAGTGGAAGGAAAGGCAGTACTCTTTATTCTCACTTTGTTTTGGGCTCAGGAGGAATACAAGGGTGGCTACATATTTATATCATTGTGATTCTACGATTTATAACTCCCTGGGTGAAATGTGAATAATCAAAATTCTAATTTCAGAATCTCTAACTTTTTTGTTATCTTCCCCATCATTCAGAATAAGAAAGGCACTTGGGGACCTCCATATAATTTGGCATTGTCAGTCTGTTTTCTCAATTCACAAGTCTTTAATGTTATTTCCACTACCATTTTTGATATGCGTGATCTAAATCTGTTGAGACTGGTCAAAAAGAAAAAGGGAATTATGAAACTTAAAAATGGAAGCTCAAAATTCAAAACACACAAACATGTAATAAAAACAACCAAATATGTTCAATAAAATATATTTTCAGTATGGCTTTTCTGTGAGTCAAATATCAAATTTTCAATATGAATCCAATTTTTTTTTTTTTTTTAAATGACTGTCTTCATAAGCTGCTAGTTATATTTCAATACATACAATGAGCAAAAAGACAGGGTTTCCACTCTCTGCGTGTGTGTGTTTCATCTTATTGGATGAAGTCTTGTTGATTTTGTGAATTTATTCTTCTGCATTATGCTAATTTTTACTCTACTGTTTGCCTGGCTCAGGCATTTGTTGTTTTGTTAAGTAGAATAAAGGAAAAAAGTTTTATTTCAGTATTTGAGCATTATTTCAGGAAAGTTGGTACAATTTAAATCTGAGAACAATGCTGCAAAACTGTTAAACCCCAAAAGTGTTTCACATTAGTTTATCAAATACTTACGACAAAATTATTTACAAGCAAAATGTACATCTTTTTATATATTTTCATCTATAAATACTAAGAAAGAAAAGTTGTCAATAAAGATAAAAATTGGTAGAAGTTTAAAAATTCATGTCCCTTTTTAATCTCACACAAACATTAGGATCTCCAGTGAAGTCAGCAGAGTATTTCCAACTTATGTCAGTCAGTGCTCTGCCTATGAAAGGTAGTATTTTTTTCTTCCAGCATATCTAAAACACACATGAAAATATTTCATGATTATAATAGAGTCTTTTAATAATTATTACAAGAACAACATACTTTGTAAACAATATAGCCTAAAGTTCAGGAAGTGCACCAATGTTTTGTGGAATTTGTCGGTACTTCATTCATACCCAGTGATATATTATGCTGGTTCTCAAAATGTTTTCATAAAGTTCTCATATTTCCATTAAATCCTAAGGCAACATAAAAAGATAACAAAGTCCCAAGATAAGTATGTAGTCAAAAATCAACTAACAGAATTCCAAGTACCTGTGAACTGTCCTGAATATTCATTAACTGTTCCTAACCTCCTATTGTAATAAATAGCTGTTAGAAGAAGTGTTGAGATTTTATATGAAGGCACACATTTTGAAATGCTGAGGAGGTAAGCAATCACCTTAGACAAAGGCTTTTTATTCTTTTTCTCATAGAAACTTTCATGGCTTTTTCAACAAATAGAAGAAAATACCATATTATGACATCAAAATAGTATGTTCTTTTGGTATTTACATCAAACCAATTGTTAAAAATAAGACCTGATGTAAACATAACACTTTGCTTAGTAAGAAAGAGTTGCATTGTCATGTTTAAACAGTCATTGGTTTTCTTCATAGAACAGGGAGGTTTGTATTTATGATGGTTTATGGCCTAATAGCAACCATGTTTGTTTATTCTATATTTCACAGCGTGGATAAAAAAAACCCCTAATTTAAATAACTGACTGCATTATTTTCCTATATAAGAATAAATATCTAAGCTTGAATAAACCCAATAAATAAATACTTATATAACTTATAAATACTTAAAGGGTGGGCATCAGGAGGATGGGGCCAGTTTTTTTTCAGTGGTGCCCAGTGACAGGACAAGAGGTAACAGGCACAAACTTGAACATAGGAAGTTCCAGCTCAACATGAGAAGGAACTTCTTTACTTTGAGGGTGGCAGAGCACTGGAACAGGCTGCCCAGAGAGGTGGCGGAGTCTCCGTCTCTGGAAACATTCAAAACCCGCCTGGATGCATTCCTGTGCAACCTGCTCTGGGTGACCCTGCTCTGGCAGAGGGGGTGGGACTAGATGGTCTCCAGAGGTCCCTTCCAACCCCTATCATTCTGTGATTCTGTGATGCCAACGAGGGTTTTAAACTATATCATTATTTCATTGTAAATCACAGAATCATAGAATAGTTTGGGTTGGAAAAAGGGACCTTTAAAGGTCATCTAGTCCAACTCCCCTGCAATAAGCAAGGGACATCTTCAACAAGATCAGGTTGCTCAGAGCCTCGTCCAACCTGACCTTGAATATTTCCAGGGATGGGGCATCTACCATCTCTCTGGGAAACCTGCTCCAGTGTTTTACCACCCTCATTGTAAGGAATTTTTTATATTAGTCTAAATCTATGGTCTTTTAGTTTAAAACCATTACCCCTTGTCCTGTCACAACAGGCCCTACTACAAACTTTGTCCCCATCATTCTTATAAGCCCTCTTTAAGTATTGAAAGGCTGCTATAAAGTCACCCCGGAGCCTTCTCTTCTCCAGGCTGAACAACCCCAGCTCTCTCAACCTGTCTTCATAAAAGACGTTTTACATCCATCTGATCATTTTTGTGGCCTCCTCTGGACTCGCTCCAACAGGCCCATGCCCTCCCATCGCAGGGGGGTTGCAACTAGATGATCTTTAAGGTCCCTTCCAATGTAAACCATTCGGTGATTCTTATGTTGGGGGCCCCAGAACTGGATGCAGTACCCCAGGTGGGGTCTCATGAGAGCTGAGTAGAGGGCAGAATCACCTCCATCGGCGATGCTTCTTTTGATGCAGCCCAGGATACAGTTGGCTTTCTGGGCTGCAAGCGCACATTGTCTGCTCATGTCCACCTTTGCATCCACTGGTACCCTCAAGTACTTCTTGGCAGGGCTGCTCTCAATCCATTCATCCCCCAGCCTGTACTGATACTGGGGGTTGCCCCTACACAATGTATCTCACTGAAACACTAACCAAATATATTCATGCAAGAGAGATGTTTAGCCTGTATTTGCATACTCTGTAAATATTGGCTTTTTTTTTTCTTCTTTTTTACTGGATTGTGATTTAACATCCCCAACATTAAAATAGGAAAAAACCCTAAAAAATGACAAAGTGTGTTCCCCTTATCACAACAGTTTACATGCAGATCCAGTGGTGATGCACATAACTTCTCTTTGGGAAGGCACCTCCCAGGTATCACCTCATAGTATAGTCAGTGCTGCTCTACTCTTCTCACATAAATTTTTGGTTAAAATTCTGTCTCAGAGTAGCACAGGCACTTGAAAAAACATTGCACTTTGCTTCAGAAGTCTTTCGTTGCATTTTGATTAAGTTTGCTTAAAAACCAAAGGTTGAAAATGCCATGTTACACATCAATTTGTATTGAGGACTTGTATTCCCAGTGAGGCTGAGTATCTTTAAGCTTGAGTGCAGAGATTTGGGGTTTGTGGCTTTTTTCCCCTGAATTTTATGAAGTTTAAATCTTTGTGATGCCTGGTTGCACAGTTTAGAACAACTACAGAAGAGTTAGATAAAATACAAAGAATAGCAACCAAAAAGGATAAAGAGGATAAAATGTGTTAGAAGAACTAAGAGATGAAGGAACAGAGTGTGGTCTACAACACCTGAAAACTCCAGCCGATGGATCATATCTTCAACGTAACAATACAAATGAAGGAAATAAATTATCCCATTTCTGAAACAGTGAAATAAAGAGCAACCACACACAGAAGAAAAAGTGGACTGTGGTAAATTAAAATAAAAAAGAATATCATAATGAAAGCAGATGAAAAGCACCATACAAAAATATTTACACACGGTATGGATGTAGTCACTTAACTGACGTTATTTTCCTTCAGCAGCCAGGACCACAGACAAGAGACCTTCTCTCTTATGTTCTAAAGTCAATAGGTAAATCCTCTATGGGCACAATAACCTTCAAACCATGACAGCTCCCACTGGGAACAACAGCATCTCTTATGAATTGGGCACCACAGCCAAGTCAGAAATACTTGCTTGTTACTTGAATCAACTCAGGTAGAAAAAGGAAAAAGAAACAAAAATCAAAATAAAATATGCATTATCAAAATGTAATGACAGTTCGTGACCCTTTTCAGAAAATCACCTGAAAGCGCTTTGATGAAATTAAACTGTGGCATGTTTTGTAGACTAGAGAAAAACTGGTCTCAATTTTATTATTTAAAAAATATAGAAGAATAAGTTTTCTAAAGACTCTTTAAAGACTAAATACTTAAATAGGCCCCTGAATCCCTCTTATTTCATCGTTAGCTATTTATAATACTAATGTTTCAACAAAAGTCATACAAAAAATGTGCTATTATGGACTGCACGCTGGTTTATCATGATGTCAGTATTTATATTATGAGTGCTACGGGGAACCCACACAACCCAATTTTTACATGTCTGTCTTTTCTGGACCTAAACTTTCCCAAAATGATACCTCAAAGGCAGCTCAGTTCTAAAAAAACATGATTCTAAAATCCCCTGACAGTGCAGATTTATCTGCTTTTATTTTATCTTAAACTTTATATTGAATTTTCTTATTTTCCCATGGAGAAGATATTGAGCTTTTTGGACCTTTAAATAATATGGCAAACAGCAAAGATCCACAATACCTCAAGATTACAAGAAATAAAGTTTTAATTTAAGTTGTACCTCTTACAATATTTCTGCAATCTTATTCTATCAAGACATCTCACCTGGATAATCTTTCAGAACATCTTAAAGGGGTACTTACGACTAAGGCACAAAAAATCAGTATTAAAGGAGACTCTCGTGAACGTTAAAAAATTACCCTTGGGTTAATTTACAGCTGGTTGATAGTTATCTGCCAGGAAGCAGAAAAGAGTAGGTTATAGTCCCACTACAATCGGCCTTAGTGAATGGGAACACGCAGCTAAACTGTGCAGGCAGGACACTGGAGAAAGAAGCGTGAAGCAGATTGAGAGCTCTCTTGTGCTTTCTTCAGCTCCCTGTGCATCCACACCAGCACCGCTACCTCTACTGATAAATATGAGATATTTATTATGTAAAGTAACTGCCCAGCTGCTGTTCGCTCTGTTGAATAATAAACTAGAGCCCTCTAAAGTCACTTTAATTCTGAATGAGATAGTCTGCGTATGTTTTAATATGCTTAAATTTATGTAGATTCACTTCACATCTTAAGTGTTTAAAACAATTTTAACTAGGCTTATTGACTTTACCCATGAAGGTGATTCAGCTGATTTCACTGAATTTTGGTCTTAATAAGACCAAACAGTAAGGTATGTTTACGTTCATTCTCCCCATAAGAGAGTGCTAAAATACTTATTTCTTGTTAATACTTAATTAATCTCATAGGTGATGAATAAGACAAATAAGATACAGCAAACTTGGAAGACTGGATCTGAAGAACTATCATGACACACAATTTAAACCAGTATCAATAGAACTACATTTATAAAAAACAATCAAGCATGCATACATTTTATGAGGGGAAAACTGTATGTCACAAAAATCTTGTTTTTCAGGAAAGATATTTCCTTCCCAGTTTTTGGAATAAATTGTTTAGTATTACTTGTTCAACGTGCAGTTACTATATGTGCCAACTATATTGAAAAAAAAACAGAAAATCTATTTGCTTGAGATTAAACTAATATAACTTTCTATTATTTTATATTTGCAATTTATTTTGAAAATAACACAGAACATAAAAACTTCTCCCTGTGCCAACTATTTTGATAAAATGGGGTATTTAATAGACTAGCAATGGGAGAAAGAGTTCTGTTTTGGCTTAAGAATTCCTCTGACAATATAAACATTCAGCTGGCTATTTCAAGAGATGGCATAAAGAGAGCTCAGCGTAGATGTTCTCACCATATTTTCTGTTGAAAGTATAAGGACTGTCCCCACAGTCAGTATCATCTCAAAAAACACCCTGATATTTTACTTACTACTAGTGACTGATTGGTTAGTGTAATACTGCTCAATTTTATGAATATTATGAGGTTTTGAAATATGTTAGCATTCCAACAACAGTAATAGGGGAAAAAAGGGACCAGTGATCCATCTCCTGAGTACACCTTGCTAATCACCATACTGAAGGATTATGGGGTATTGTGACTCTCAATCAATTCCTTAGTCTCCCTCCACATCCTTTTTAACATATACGTTACAAAATTACATCTTGGACCCAAGAAATTATCCTATCATATAAAGAAACACATCTATATAAAACAAATTCTTTGATAAAATGTAAGTTCAGAATTCCTTGCTTAATTCCTTGCTTAATTCTTAACTTCACAATCTTGCTTCAAACCTCAAATAACATATCATAACCATTTAGTAAGGTTTAAATAAATGCAAAATAAATACATAGTTCTCAAACAGCTCTCTCAAACAGTTTACAGTTTAATGATTTATATATAATTTATAATTTCCATGTGTTTAGTTATGATAACAACTATAGAGGGTTGCATGAGTTTTCACCAACTCTACTGAAAGAACAGGATGTGAGAAATGAAGATTAGGAACTGTGGAAAAAAATTAAAAATAAAGGAACAACTTATCAGTGATTCTGCCCTTTTATTTCCTGGAGGAAAATGCATACCAAATTAAAGACTAGCCCATGATTGGATCATAGCTCTCCACAATCTTCAGTACCTGCCTTTCAATTATTAATGTCTAAACAGTGTCAGGACAAAGTCTTTGAAGTATACATCTGAACGAAAGAAGGGAGAGATTGTGCTTGGTAGCTGGTTAATTATATTGGTATTATGGATTATTCCCATTTGAATTTTCTTTTTGCGGTAGGGACCATAAAAGAACTCTAATGCTAGCTCCAATACGAGTAGCTGAAATGTCTGAAATTTCTATATTGAGATCTACATGGTCAATTGGAATAAAATCTTTTTTAAAGTATTTGCAAGCAAGATTGGACTCAAATATAGGAACATTCTATTTATTTTGTAAGAAGCACAGTATGTTAGCAACAAACATGGCACAAAAAGTATGCCAACTGATGTTTTGTTTAACGTAAATTTTAACATAAAATATGTTTTTCTATATTCTTTGCTGACATTTTGATGCATTTATTAAATATCAATATTTTAATCTGTGAGGGTTTATTATAAAGCAGGATGTACATATTGCATCAAGTATAGATATACTAATTCTGGAATGCTTATACTGCAGCTCATTTAGCTGTGTAAAACACTTCCTTTCATATATTGCTCCTTCTTTAAAATTTGCCCAGTAGCCAGCCACCAGCAGCAGGAAGAAAGAGGAACTCATTTCACTATTCAACACTAGGTAACAAAACATTGCCAGGGATTTGCCCTAAGGTTTGTATTCCTTTTAAATCTTACCCTGGATCTTACTCCATTTCCATAATTACAGGAATCTACTCTATGTACCATAATTTCATTATTTCAACTATTCAAGCTTTCTGAATTTAGTTCCTACAGTGAAATTATTTTCTACGCAGTATCTTCTGAAATGCTTATTACCATAGTATTTGAACACTTTTATTAAACCAAACAGTGTCTTTCCCCAAAATGATGCATAGCTAAGGAAAAAAGGTTTTAAAAGCGTACATTTGGTCATAATCTCATTATGGCAACTCACCTTCTGGGAAGCAAAGATATACCATTTTCTATTTACATGCTGAATTTTTCAAAACCAGACTTTGGCTTATTCTGGTTCAATTCACAGACATATGTTAAAAGTTCTTTTAAGCTGTATATTGTTGTAAAAATACATTATTCTATGTCCCAGAGGAGACATAGTCTAAAAGAATAAGTTTTTAGGGAACTTTCAATAGCTACTCTCAGTTGCCTTGGCCGAATAAAACCTGTCTGCCTTGGAATTCCCCATACATAAACTGAATTACAAGCAACCATGGGAACATAGTTTTGATTTTTCTTTAGAATTTTCTATTTTAATCATGAGAAGTCCATTTCTGTAACTACTTTCTATAGCTCTCTTATTTCACAGTGCACCTGTTGCTCTAATACATAAGCAGCTCTAATTGTAGTTTTAGTAAAGTTCTGTCTTTCTAGACCTTTCAAATATATGTTGGGTTTGGTTTTTTTCCTTCTTTTTAACTAAGCCAGAGATTATACAAATTTAAACACTATGGTATGTGATTTTAGCAACAAAAGGAGATTCACTACAGTTATGTTTACTGGTACTTCCATTTTTCAGGCTAGATCAATGTGGAAACAAATGAGTCACTGTCATTCATAAGTGTTCCAGGAACATGTCTCTGGCCCCTCCAGAAACAGTGTCCTTAGCCAGCTACATTGCAATCACAGTCAAAAATTCAACAGAAAATAACAGAAATAGGGCAAAATCAGTGCGAATGGAAGATCCCATTGCTAGCCTTTCTGAACTTGGCTTTGCTTTCTAAATCTTATACATGGAAAAAATGTGATTTTGACTGAATGAAAAAACATTAACATGATTTTAAATTCATATTCTTTTTTCATTCTCTGTGGATTACAATTCTTTTTGGATTTCAAATAGCTGCACTTACTATATGTTCTATTACTGATTTCAGAGGGAGGTTTTTATTATATTTATGCATTTGATTATTACTTACTAACACCAAGACATCTGCATGCTATAAAAAAATCACTCATAAAATAAACGAGCAGTATATGAGCAGAGGTTGCCAAACCAAGTTCTACCAGTGTACTTGGCAGATAAGTTCTTAAACGTTGCTGCTGCTGCTTTGTTTCACCAGGGCAGTGGAGATCTATACAAAACTAGCAGATAAAGTACAGGCAAATCCCTAGACGAAAGAGGAATATGCCTGCTTCACAGTTCCACAGGAAATTAGTACGCTTAAATAAGAATATTTTTCATTTCCATTTTGTTTCAAAATGTACAATGGATCAAGTATTGGGGATATAAGCTAAATCACAAATTATAAAGTAACTCAGATGTTATCAGGTACTAATTTTCAGTAAGTTCCCTAGTGTAATGCATATGTAATACCAAAGGACTCTTACATGTAACTCTAATCCTCAATTTCTTATTTAAAGCCCTTTTTTTGTTGTTTCTGTGGTGTTTTGGTGGGTTTTTTGTGTTTTGTTTTGGTTGGTTGGTTTTGGTCTTTTGTGGGTTTTTGTTTGTTTTTGGTTTTGTTTTTAATGAGCCATACTCAGGCTTCCTTCTTAAAATGAAGTTTCCAAAAGGTTAAACTTCATGACAAACTTTACAATATTAGAAAAACCTCACGTATCTAGATTAAACATCATTTGTTATTTAAACCCATTATGTACTGACTAGAGGTAAGACAACTGAGTGCTTTTTAATGTAATTTTAACATCTACTGCATATATAATGGGCACTGAACATACTTATAAAGGAAAAGAAAAATAAGGTTTTCTTAGAGGCTCTGAAAGTGAAACAAAAGCCTGAAAGGTACATTTGTTTACAAAAAGCTTTTTTTTTTAAATATTTCTTTTTGCCTAGTGATGAACAAATACGCTAACAACTTAAGAAAAGCACAACATACTCTATTATATTTTCCCCCTTGGTTCCCTCTCTTTCATTTAAGTTTAACCTTGCTGGCTTAAGGTTGATTTCTTTTTGTTATTTTTGTCACTACGTAATATATGAGAGTACCCATGCGTGCTTATATTTGTTTCTCTAGGATGGCTCTGAAGGGCCTATAGGCTATACATTTACTTTCTGTTTGACCTCATGCCTAACTTGTTAATTTGCTTTCCTTCAGGGGCTTTCTTCTGCTTTTATTTCTAGTTTATCCTAAATTAATTGAAATGTAAATTACATCAAGGATATGAAGTCTGGAAAAAAAAATCTGCCTTAAAAAATTAATACATTCATGTACCACGGATAAACTGTGCACATGGAACAGCAAAATTTATGGAAAAAAGTATTTTTCCCATCTGCCCAGTCCTGTAAAAAAAAAAGTTCACTTTAAAGAGATCCTAGAAAGACCAATCCAGAAAGGGAAGAAGAAGAAAGATATTCATAAAATATATGTGTTTCTGCCAATAACTATCTGAATAAATTGATACTAGAATTATACTGCAAAATTTAACAACTGTACATAAAAATTAAACAAAAGATTCTGAAACATAATTTACAAAAAGAAGTAGGATGTGGAATATTCTGCAGCATTTACAAGTTATAGAGACAATTTTTCAGTTTTCAACACTCTTTGAAGAAGTGTCCGCATCATAGCTGAATTTGGAGAAAATAATCTCAAAAAATTAATGGATGAACTGTAAGTAATCATATAAAGTTTTATATATGATTTTTCTGAGAAAATTGTCACCACTTCCAGAACAAAGTTCATGTAGGGCATTTTGTGCTCTGACACCTTTGTAAATTTGTTAGGATTCAAAACTCAGCAAGAACACTCTGTAATTAAAGTATATAAAGTTTTCAGTTGTATTGCACAAAAGCATAGCTCATGGATATGCCATTGATGTGGCAAGCCAAACGAACAAATATTCTTGCATTTGGAAAAGCACGCTAGGGCTGCATGTGATTAAACTGCTTTGCAAGGGATTGCAAGCTTCAGCAAATTCTGTGTATCACTGGTAAAGAGTATGACAACAGTGTTTCTGGGTTAAAGACCTCTCCTCAGAAAGAACAGACAGGGCTTCAGGAAAGGTGAGGATACGGTAAACCAGCCACACAGATCCCACTATGGAACAGGTTACAGGTGCTGTATAGTGTAAGTGTATATATCACTACTGTATTGTGCTATTAATACCAAGAAAAAAAGACACAGTGAAAGGTAACAGGGTTAAACATGTATAGAGGTGTCAATTAGGGAATTGCGCAAATTGCAAACATACCTAATAAGAACATATTACTGAGAGAAAATTATGTCTAATTCTTTCTTTTCATCAAAAAGTATGATTTCTTTTTGAAATGTGTTTATAAAATGCATGAGATAGGAGGAGGGATTTAAATGTTGTTAAATATAAGGTGAGGCTTCGAAAAAGACAAGCAGTAGTTAAGCTGAAACCTTCAATGCAAGTCATGCATCTGCATTTTATGATTCAGAAACATTCCCCAGATCCAGTTCTGAATGGGTCTGATGATTACTTAAAATGTGTCCTATAACAGTACTTAATTTCCCACATCAGAAACTGCTCCCTTAGAGTAGCTAATATAAAAACTCTAAAATGACAGTCTTTATCCCAAACAGATCCTAATCTACTGATGAACACTGCAGGACTCAAACTTGATAATTTGCAATAAACAAATATGGTTAAGAACTGGTATGTCAAGGGAAAAAAGGTAGAAGAGGTCAAAATTACAGTTAAAAGTGTATAATGATTTACTACCTGTCAGAAAAATGTTACCAAAAACAAACGCATTGCAGGACTTAAACAAATTGACCAGAAAATACCTAAACTCTATGGTCTTCAGCAAAAACAGTGTGAGATTATTTTTTTTTTAATTAGGACTGACATGTTAACCTTTAACTCATACGGTCTTAAACTTATTTCTGTTAAAATATGGTAAATATTAAAATTAACCCCCAGGATGGCGGAGACACCTGGCTATACATTAACTTGTGGGGCTGTGACTCTCAGAAACATGACGAAGAAAACCCAGACTAAATATTCACATACTGTGAATACTAAAAAGACAAGTTTCCTTCTCCACCCATCTCCGGTAGACTGCCTCTTTGAGAGGCTGTTTTGGCTAGACAGTACAATTATTTTCTTATGACTGCCTGTCTGTGATTTATAGTTCTGATTAATCTCTGTTGAACCTTCCAGAATGAGGAAATGAGTAAAAGAAAAAGGTGTATTTTGTTCGGACAGTCTTGGCTTAGGCAGAATTGAAGATGATTTTGCTGAAATGACAAGAATCAAGCTAGTATAACTTGAATGATTCCAATTTCAAAGGAAGGGTGTTTACCAGATGCTACCAGTTGCTAGAGATGGAAATGATAGCCTCCATACCACCATGTCAAGATATATGCCTCATCCAATAGCAGCTGGGACTTTATAATATCTGCAACAAAAATACCTGTTAGAATTAGTCTAAAGTATATATTTTTAAACATTTGGCCATGATTTAACTTTTAGCATGTGTTTGAAGTTATTTGGTAAAGAAGTGAAATCCCATGCTCAGCCCTGTAGCTGGTTTGGAGCGCTTCACGGTAGCTTTAATTGGGCACCTAAAAATGAGCAAATCACAGACATTTTTGAAGTATGTGGAAAATTGAACTGTAGAGAATATAAGTGATAAGTCTGGATGTCCTGGAATCTTGTAGCTTAACTTCTATGGAATACCCAACAAATGTATGCACATTGCTATGCAGAAAATCTCAACAGTAATATGACATTGCCAAATATCCCTGTAGTCTCTGACTTCTCAGACAGCAGTGCCTAATGTCCTCCCACACATACTAAAGTGTATTCTCACACCTTTCCTCTCATCTGGTTCTTCCTGTTGGAAACCCAACACCTCACAGCAAAACCTCCAGGCCCTCCTCTGGTTTGGAAAAATCCATCCCCATGCCTCACGTTACATCCTCCCTCTCCCATGATGAATTAAAAGTTCAGGCCCCAGGCAGGGATACGTAAGGGAAAAAGTATATCCACTCAAATAAACAGTGAAATGAAAGGACCAAAGTTTTGCACCCAGCCATCATCTTATCCCTGCTCTCCACACACTTATAATTATAAATGTACATCTCCCTTTTACTCCTGTTAAACTTTACCAGAAATTAATTATATCTCATTTTATTTTCTGAAAATGTTCATAAAGAGCTATATAAAATCCGTGTTCCTAGTTCAATAAAAAATAGAATTAAATTTGTAATAGATGATGGTGTCTGTAATTTCTCCCCTTTTCATTTTTGGAAGGTGAAAATAATATTCTGGATGAGAGAAATGTTTATTTTCAAAGTTTTTCTCAAATATTCGATAGTACATCAGCTAGCTTTACCCTAATCAATGCATACAATTGCATCTTTCAAATGCCTTGAGGGGAAAAAAGTCTGACCTCTCCTTGCAAATCCAGAAAAAATCCATGATGAGAGTAAATGGTTATCATCATACTCCACTAAGTGATTGCTGATTACACCTATGTTTTGAGTCCAGATGCTTTATCCCTGAGTTCACAGTTTAATACAGAAATATAGAATGAAGATACTCGGCTGATACAAATCAACAGAGCCCCAACAATCAGGGGGCTCAATCAGGAGGTGGCTGAGCGCTGGGCTTCTCTCCCCTGGGGGTAAGGCCATGACAGCGAGGACTCAGCTGGCCGAGCACCCTGTCTCCATCGCTGGCTAGTGGCTTGTGCCCAGCAAAAACTACGAGAACAGTCATATTCCAGCTGATCTCCAGTTAACCTGTCAGCTTCCAGCCACCGGTGGCTCAAAGACTTCTCAAGCCAGTGGTTATATTGTCTGGGTTTTTTTAATGGACTACTCTCTCATGTGCTAATCTTTTTGCACCCAGGCAAACTTTAATGATGCTCTGTAATGAATTGCTTCCTGTACCTTTACTCTGTGATAAAAGATCTCTGAGGATGGTGACGAGGGTCCTACAGAAATCAAAGAATATAATATTTTGTGATCAAGAATCTAAGCACAACCTTTATAAAAGCATAAAAACTTATTATTTTAGTGTAGGAAAGCAGAGTGAAATGAATGAAAACCCAAAGATAACTTTGGCATCCAGTTCAATTAAGTGGTGAAATTTTAGTAGTACTATTTCAGTTTCATATAGCTACACATTCTATGATGTGGGAGTTACATAGAAAATATTTATGATGTGGGAAAGTATTACATGAATTTCAAGATACTTTACTTTCAATGCAACAATGAAGAAACACCATAGTGATTTTTAGCTGACACATATATTAACAGCAAATCATTGCACTCCTCTAAAACTGACTTGACGATTTTGATTACTAAGACTTCCTAAGCAAGGCTTGACATGAGTGATATGATACAACAATACACATTTTAAAAACTGTCTAATCTGTCTGAATCAATGAATGAATTTTACTTCTTTAAATCTTTATTAAGTATGTAAGCTGCATATAAGTTGAAAACATAGTAAAGCATGTGCAAAGGAAAGATTCAATTTCAATCTCTGCCTCCAAAGACAGATATGTCAATGTATAAAAGAAGGTAGAGGTGAGGAGAAAAATGAAGTATCAGTGCAAACTCTGCTCTGAATTTCAATATGCTTACTAAATGACTCTACTATATTTTGATGGGATTGCTTCAAGGACAGGTGCTTCTTATTAAAAGCAAACAAGATTCTCTGTTGTAACACTTTACTTCACAGCAGCTAATCTGAGATAACTGACAGAACATGCTTGTACCATGCTGTAATTCTGCTAGTGCACCAGTGGTACGGCTGTAACTGCTAGATGTTAATAACAAGATGGTACCAAAGAAATCACAGAATCACAGAATGACTTAGGTTGGAAGGGATCTCTGGAGGCCATCTGATCTAACCCCCTGCTCAAGCAGGGCCACCAAGAGCCGACTGCCCAGGACGGTGTTCAGATGGCTTTTAAATACGTCCAAGGACGGAGACTGCACAACCTTCCTGGGCAATCTGTGCCAGGTCTTGGTCACACTGATGTTCAGACGGCACCTCCAGTGTTTCAATTTGTACCTGTTGCCTCTTGTCCTGTCACTGGGCATCAGTGGAAAGAGCCTGGCTTGATAATCTTTGCACCCTCCCTTCAGGTATTTACATTGACGAGATCCCCCCTGAGCTTTCCCTTCTCCAGGCTGAACGGTCCCAGCTCTCTCAGCCCTTCCTCATGTGTGAGGTCTCCCCAGTACGCCCATGACTCTCTTGTACTTAGGAGCTCAGAACTGGACACTGTACTCCAGGTGTGGCCTCACCAGTGCTGAGTAGAGGGGAAGGATCACTTCCATCGATGTGCGGCATTACTTTGCCTAATGCAGCCCAGGATGCCATCACCCTTCTTTGCTGCAAGGGCACATTGCTGGCTGATGTCCAACCTGGTGTTCACCAGGACCCCCAGGTCCTCTTCTGCCAAGATGCTTTTCATCTGGGTGTCCCCCAGCATATCTTGTTGCCTGGGGTTATTCCTCTCCAGGTGCAGGACTTTGCACGTCTCCTTGTTGAACTTATTGTACCTATATATTTCTATGTGTCTTCTAATGGATCATTATTTTTGTAGTCCCTAAAAGTATGAACATAAGACACAGGTAAAGGCTTTGAATCTGCAAACAAAAGATGAGATCAGAGGCCCCAGGGCTATAGACACAAATCATAAATGGTCAATTACTGGTTAATAAAGGACCTTGAGAGACTTGGTAAAGATGGTTTTAGGGATAACTGCTAAAGAAAGACCAAGCAACCAGGCTGCGTTATCAAAAGCATAAACATGATCCCAGGCAAATCTGCAGCACCCCACAGCCACAGCACGCTTCTACTGGTCAAGGACTGGGGACACAGACTATTTGCTGAAACTCTGCCCCTTTGCAATTCTGCTTCTCTGTGGAGAAGGCTGTTGCTATTGAATTTGAGACGCAGAGGATCCAAAGAAGGGTAAGCATAGCAACAGAGAAAGAATGAATATGAGAAAGTTTATCACTGTACCACTGTTCAGAATTAACAACATTATTAGTTAAGACAATCTGGAATTTGTTAGTTTCATTGCAATTTGTTGCTCTAGAGCAATTTGACCTCCACCTGCCTTCTCCTAAGGCCTGTGGCATGGGGACATTGACCTGAAGCAGAACTGCACGCAGCAAGCATGTTTCCTGTGTGCAACAATTCAAATCTGTTTTCCCGTTTTGTGTTAACGACCAGCAGAAGAACACATGAAATTAGATTATGTATCAAGGAGTAACGAGAAGATGGTGACCACTTACGAAAAAAGCAAAGAAGCAAATACATGAGGAAGAAACCTCAGCCAGGTCAAGTCCGGATTGATATAAAACCTTGTCTACATGACAACTTGCAGAGCTCACACTGTGCTGAGGCTCTGCCTGCCCACACAGCCCAGAAGGATCTAGGGATTGTGGAGTGTAGGCAAACAAGATCGAAACATCAGAAAAATCATGAATTGCAAATGGCAACATCTCCTTTGTTCCTGAAGTAAAGAGAATCCTCATGCCCTAAGAAACTAGTTTATTGAAATTAGCACTGCTTGGAGCAATTTGTACTAACAGTAATTCTTTGATTAGAATAACATTGAATTCTCAAGTTTGCATACAAGGTATGCTTCTTTAGTTATCATAAATTAGACAAGATACTTGGTTTGGTAACCTGCCCACAAGGATCAGTTGTTAAATCTGAAAGTAACACCAAACCACGTGGCAAATCGCAATAGCCTGCACTCCTTTTGGCTCTAACAGGGTCTAGTTCAAATATAAAGTGCCAAGATGTTAATTTAAAAATTACTTACAGTCTTGAACATATTTTCTTCAACAAATTTATACTGCATCATTATTATTACATGCATGCATACACTCCTTAATCAGAAATAACTGCGCTGAAGTCAGTACAAATACTACAGATGCAGACAGGTATAATTCAAAGTGAAAAGTTGTCTTTCTACTTTTTAAACAACAGCATCTCTATATCATTTCTCAAGACAACAAATACTGGATTTTAGCAAACACATTACAGGAAATTGGAATTTTAAAATTTAAGGCAACCTAAAGTACTAATGGCTGGCACAATTTCTGGATATACAGCAGACAGTGAACATATGTTAAACACTGCGTGTTTGACAATTTTCGAAGTTAAGAATGATGTGACTACCAGCATTCCAAGGATTTAAAAGTCCCTGATCAGGAACCTGTTTTTATGATGTGTATATATATATATATATGACTAAGATCATTTATATACACATATAGTGTATATAACACATATTTATAGCATATATAGAGAGTGCTGAGGGAGGTGGCGGAAGTCATTGCTGGGCCGCTCTCCATCATCTTTGAAAGGTCCTGGAGAACAGGAGAGGTGCCTGAGGACTGGAGGAAAGCCAACGTCACTCCAGTCTTCAAAAAAGGCAAGAAGGAGGAGCCGGGGAACTACAGGCCGGTCAGCCTCACCTCCATCCTTGGAAAGATGATGGAACAGCTCATTCTGGGCGTCATCTCAAGGCATGTGGAGGAAAAGAAAGCTATCAGAAGTACTCAACATGGATTCACCAAGGGGAAATCATGTCTGACTAATCTGATAGCCTTCTATGATGGCATGACTGGATGGATAGATGAGGGGAGGGTGGTAGATGTGGTCTACCTTGACTTAAGCAAGGCGTTCGACAGGGATAGGGATAGGGATAGTTCGATAGGGAAGCTTAGGAAGAGTGGGTTAGATGAATGGACAGTAAGGTGGATAGATAACTGGTTGAAAGACAGAGCTCAGAGGGTCGTGATTAGGGGCACAGGGTCCAGTTGGAGGTCAGTGACGAGTGGTGTTCCCCAGGGGTCAGTACTGGCTCCAGTCCTCTTCAATATATTCATCAATGACCTGGATGAGGGGATAGAATGCACCCTCAGCAAGTTTGCTGATGACACAAAGCTGGTGAGGAGTGGCTGACACGCCAGAAGGCTGTGCCGCCATACAGAGAGACCTGGACAGGCTGGAGAACTGGGCAGAGAGGAACCTTATGAAATTCAATAAGGGCAAGTGTAGGGTGCTGCACCTGGGGAGGAATAACTCCATGCACCAGTACAGGTTGGGGGCTGACCTGCTGGAGAGCAGCTCTGTGGAAAGAGACCTGGGAGTCCTGGTGGACAATGGGATGACCATGAACCAGCAACGTGCCCTTGTGGCCAAGAAGGCCAATGGCATCCTGGGGTGCATCAAGAAGAGTGTGGCCATCAGGTTGAGGGAGGTCATCCTCCCCCTCTACTCTGCCTTGGTGAGGCCGCACCTGGAGTACTGTGTCCAGTTCTGGGCTCCCTGGCCCCAGAAGGACAGGGAACTGCTGGAGAGGGCACAGCAGAGAGCTACCAAGATGATTAGGGGACTTGAACACCTCTCTTACGAAAAAAGACTGAGGGATTTGGGTCTCTTCAGTCTGGAAAAAAGGCAGCTGAGGGGGGACCTTATCAACACTTATAAATACTTAAAGGGTGGGTGTCAGGAGGATGGGGCCAGGCTCTTTTCAGTGGTGCCCGGGGACAGGACAAGAGGTAATGGGCACAAACTTGAGCATAGGAACTTCCACCTAAGCATGAGGAGGAACTTCTTTCCTTTGGGTGTGGCAGAGCACTGGAACAGGCTGCCCAGAGAGGTGGTGGGAGTCTCCGTCTCTGGAGACATTCAAAACCCGCCTGGACGCGTTCCTGTGCAACCTGCTCTAGGTGACCCTGCTCTGGCAGAGGGGTTGGACTAGATGATCTCCAGAGGTCCCTTCCAACCCTATGATTCTATGATTCTATGATATGTGTATATATATATTTAAATTAGGAAAAAATTCTATATTCTCACTGAAATTCAAAGTTGGCTTCAGGAAATAAATGATGGGAGCTTTATTATAAATATTTTCTATAATCAAATATTTTGTAAGACATTTCAGACTCAGATGTGTGCATGGCTCTGAACTCCACCGCACACTTAAGTAGTCAATTCACATATTGAATACAACACACAGAACAGATAATTTTATGTTTCCCACTTCTCCTCTGAGTAATAAATACCACAAAGTCCATTAACCTAAGACAAGAACATGAGGGAGCAAGTTAAAAAGTACATTCCAGCAATATTATTTTTTTCCATCAGTATTTATTTTTCCAAAGGGGAATAGTAGAGAAGTGTGGGGATTTTGTTTCTTAGGCTCCGCATGTCTTTGTTTTCTCAAATGACCATAAAGACAGAGAGTAAGTATGACAGGTCTCCAGCAGACTTGCAGGGTACTTTAGCTCATACTGACATCGAAGTTGAAACCCTAAGCTATCACTCTTGAAATGAACTTAATAGACCTTGCTTTTCTCACTGGCTTTGCGCAGAAATTCTGCTCAGAGAATCTGAGAAGCTTCATCATGGAAATCTCGAAATTCTCTCTGAGGAAATTTTCATTTTGATAAAATAAATTCTCTGGTGAAAATTCTTAATATAAAGAACAAAACAAGAAAACTAACGCCAATATTTACAGCAAAGTCTACTCAATAGTTTAAAAGAGTAACCTTCAATATATGCTATTTCCTCACCTTCCACCAATTGTAATAACGATTCTATGATTCTGTAAATACAAGACTATTTATACCTTTTAAACAGAAAATACAAAATAAAAGCATACATAATGGTGAAGAGGGCTTTGGGCAGGCCAACTCAAATTTAGTCTTGTATATTTTACCAGAGCTTTAATCGTTTTCCCTCATGGACAATGACATATGGAACATATGACATCTTCTTAATTACTTCTTGGGCTTAAATTAGTTATTTTATTATGTAGAGTGTTATATTGCTAAGTTGTGTTTCATACAGATTTATAGATCATTAGCTAATTATATCTAATATGAAACATGGTAATTAAATTCTTATTAATGACAGTTAATTTGATGTTATTAAAAAAGTTATAATTCTATTTTACATAATTTTAATGCAGTAATGAAGTGCACTATAGCTTAATTACAGCTAGGCAAATAATTAAAATAAACTACGAAGTCAGAAGTGTGTTAATAATAGTATCTTTTCCCCTTTTAAAGACACATTTATTTATTTTGGTCTTAGTCTGAAATTCAATAACTTGCATTGTACCTCTTTAATTAATGAATAATTCAAGAAATCACAGAGCAAGTAGTACTGAAAGCACTGGAGATAAAAGAGTTCTGGGATAATGTATTGCTTTAAGCATTTCCATATAGTAGGGAACAGAACTGCTCTCTCTCTGATACATCAATTCTATAATCTGTTATTTGTAAAGGAGTATTTCAAGCAACTCTCCACCTCTTAGAAGAACAAATATATAGTAAATACAGAAAACACAATGCAACGTAGATAGCACTTAAGACATTCAATGTTGTTGTTGTCATTGATTATTCCAGGAAACTTGTTGACATGCCCTAAAAATTTGTATTTATTTGTTTAGGATCTGATTCTGTACTCTTCTGAGGAGCAATGCATTGCTCCTCCAATTATCTTCCTAATTTCTAAATCAAAACTCTCTCTCAAACTTAATGCATAAATCAACTTTGCCTAAATGAAATGACCCAAACTCTTCCCCTGCATTTACTATCTAATTTTTTGCTATTTATAATGCCATGACATTATAGATCTGCAGAGCTCTTTAGGTCTGTACAACACCTTACGAAATCAATGAGTCTGGCTGTGTACATACCTGCTCCAAACACTAATTCTCAAAATTCCAATTTGCAATTCACTACTTCACTTACTGCAAAAATGGGCATTGAAATATCACCTCAGATGATCTAATGAAAGATAAATCAATATATCTACTTTGTCTAAGTATACCAACCTTCATATGTAACATTAACTGTTAAATCTAATTACTGGGAATTCACCCATGAGGAATCTATATAAAAAGAGTTTCTACACAAAAAGTAACATTTCATATCTATATTGAATATACATGATTAATGAGATCTGTCAAGGTGACCTCTGTAATACAAAGAGTTTCATAATGAAAGAGCCACATGTATAATGAAATCCCACCATGTCCCATAAATTCAGTAAAATATGCATGCTTAATAAAACTATGCATATAAACAATAAGCAGGACTCAACAGTATAATTAATTATTATTTAGTAATCATCCCAAAGATGGTTTAGTGCTTTCAGAATCCCTCTTGATCTATGAGGATTCGGTTTTGTGACAATCTTTCAGATAATATTAGGAAAAAATAGAACTTACTACATTTATGGAAAACTGGAAAAAAAATTCAAACATATGACAGCTGCAGATCAAAATCTCTCATTAAGCAAAATCTATCTGCACTAAAAAAAGAGTAATGTCATAAGCAATGTTTTAATCCAAGACTGGCTAAGGACTTTAGTTATGCTACTGATGCTGAAAAGCAGAAATTTCTTATAAAAACTAAAGGAAATGGATTTACAAAAAAACCAAACCAAATCCACAACATTTTTTTTCAATGTTAAATAGGCACAAGAGTTCCCTATGAAAAAAGAGAATAGCAACTGTAATTCAAACATTCTTACCTAAGTGTTCAACAATGAAGGGGAAATTGTATTTGTCAGAATACAGTTTAAGCATCAATGTTTCATACTGAAATCTTTTGTAAAATTGTGCTTGTAACTTTTTAAATGAAAGAAAGCATCTATCTTTAGTGATTGCATGTAACTAAGGATGTAGTGTTTCCCTTTTAAGAAAATAATTTTTTACAAGCTGCTTAACAATTACAAATATTTCAGCACTTAATATTAAATAAAATATTTTACTTTGTAACAATAATTTTTTCATACTCCTTCAATTCACTGAACATTTTCAGATAATATAATTCAACAGCAAAGACTAAGTAAGCCTGCTATGGCATAGTTCTCATCCCAAAACAAAATGGTCAGGCTGGGTGCTGGCAGAGAGGGTACTTGTCTCCATGGATCAATGAGAGAAGTTTTTTTCACATTTTCAGAGTTCAGGACCTGTGGGCTGCAGTTTTTCTTTCATAATGAGACTTGAACATCTAATTATTTTCTACCTAACAGCTTGAAGCCATGAAGTGTGCTTCAGTAAGCTAAAGAATGGTGAACAGTAGTACTGCAAACTTATCAACAAATCAAGCATGAAGAGGTCCTCCATATAAAGAACTTGGTTATCATCACAGCTGAAACTGGAGAATAAAATTTATACTGTTGCAACTGTATTTTGTTGAAATGTTTTGAAAAGCAGAACCAAATTCAATTTCTTGAAACTTATTTGGCAAAGCAGTTGTGGCTTAGTTAATTTCACAACTTTATCAAAAGCTCTCATCTACTTTGAAAGCAAAAACATTTTCAAACACAAAAAAACACTGGTTAGGCAGAAATGTGTATGTTGGGTATACAGCAGCTCTTAATGACCTAACAACTTCAAGGCTTCTTGGGGATCAAGGCTCTGGTTTAGAATCTTAAATAAAGATAGAACATTTCAGTTTATAGCAAATAATACAAAATAATCCTAGGGTAACCAGTGAAGCAATATTGCTGTTACTAGTATTTTCAAAAGCATGGGTTGCATTTTGGTAAATCCATTTTACTAATCAGATTTATGGGCATTTTTGCAGCGAGTTCTTAGAACTTAAAATTTTAAAAATGAAAGCATATCAATAATGTAGCAAGGAAAGAAGAAAAAGAAAGCAAAGGCATTTCTGTTTTCTTGCATTTTATCTGTTTCTTTTCCAATTTAATTTGAACCAAAGATAGCATGGCCAGATCCTCATGCACTTCAAATAAGCATAAATCTATTAACATCAGCAGGTCCACGCTACAGAAAGATCTTCCTTCCTTCCTATGGCCATGAAAGAAAAAGAAGACACAAACAGAACATTTGCATCCAGAAGCAGTGAGATGCCACTATGCAATACTGGGAAGATATGTATTCTAAGCACTGCAAGGATGCAGTAAGACAGGAAGAGTTCATAATTCATGGGGTTTGATAGGGCTGAGCTACATGACCTATACTTCAAATACTGCAGAAATCTATAGATAACTTCTTGGGAAAGCAGTTACCTGTAGAAAGAATTTGGACTTCATCTTTGTTTCCTGGACTAAATTCAGTCTACTGTGTGGCTACCAGCAGACAAAGATAGAAAAAAATAATGTCATCAACAAATGTCTGCGTTCTCCCTCCCTTTTTCTGTGCAAGAACAAAGAAGTCAGTAACAGATTTTTGTATACACATTTTGGAGGCATGGTTTAGGACTATGTTTATAGAGTACACTCAGGCTCAAAAATACAAGAATATACAATGCTTTGTTTATCTTGCTATGATATTTACTTTCACAGCTATTCTCACTGTTGAGTCAAAAGATTATAAAACACGTTTTAAATAATTAAGACTAAATTAGTGTTTTTATTGTGTCACTGTAATCTTTTGTGCAGTGTTCACCTTAATTTAGTAAGTTAAAAGAGAAATTAACTTATCATAACATGAAAACTAGATTTTTCACGGTGTAATATTTTTTGAAGTTAGTTATGTATTCATTAAACATACTACTGAAGGTCATCTGAGAGATAAGTTCATGAGTGTCTAAGCAGCTTTGGAAACTTCAGTTTACATGTCATCATGTTTGTGTTCTTAAACTGGTAGAATAATCATACACTTCTACAATGAATGCATGTAACTTTATGTAATTTCTGTACACATTAACATAGACTTCCTTCTTGAGTCATTTCACTGCAACTATTTCTTTCATTAGATAGATCCTGGAGGAACAAGGACAAGATCGTCAAAGACACTTAGGCACTTAATGATGCAGTTCAGCCATTGCTAGGTTTTTGAAAGTATGAAAGTCAGATTCCTACATGTAAGTGCCTGAAGGAAATTGTTTCCTAATAGACTATGGTATTTTACCCATTTTCAAGTGAACCTTCAGGTGTCTAAAACCTCCTGCAAATCTATGATCCAGTGAGCCTCTGATAATTTGTAAGTGCCTAAGATTTTGATTTTGTTACACTAGTCGTTTCCACAGCATACCAGACAGCAGCACTGTATTAGAAGAAATGCACAGTGTCAAGTATAGACACTGACACATGTTACTTATGCCTTTTTTCTTGTTTTTGTTTGAAGTAAGGAGAAATCTAACATCTTGCAGTGGCAACATAAACTTGAACCCTGACAAGGTATTACCTGAGTGTGAGGTTCTAAACCAAATATAAACCTTCTACAAGTTGAAGTAATTGATATAAATTAAAAGAAACATTGATATAAAGGAAAAGAAACAGTCCATAACTACTTGTAAGTAGAAAACGTTGCTCTGAGATGTAAATAGATACTTTGCATTGAAATTAATGATCTTGACATCATATTGCCATGACAAAAAGGACAAATGAAACACAAAATATTGTGAAAAAAATCTCAGGTAGCAAGGTTTTGGTTTGAATTTTGAGAAAGTTGGAGTTGTTCAGCCTGGAGAAGAGAAGGCTCCAAGGAGACCTTATAGCAGCCTTCCAGTACCTAAAGGGGGCCTACAGGAAGGATGGGGAGGGACTCTTTTATCAGTGAGTGTAATGATAGGACACGGGGTAACGGCCTCAAACTGAAAGAGGGTACATTTATATTGGATATGAGGAAGGAATTCTTTACTGTGAGGGCGGTGAGGCACTGGAACAGGTTGCCCAGGGAGGTTGTGGATGCCCCATCCCTCGAAGTGTTCAAGGCCAGGCTGGATGGGGCTTTGAGCAGCCTGGTCTAGTGGGAGGTGTCCCTGCCCAGGGCAGGGGGCTAGGAACTAGATGATCCTTAAGGTCCCTTCCAACCCGAACCATTCTATGATTCTGTGTGATTCTGTGAATTGAGTGCACTGGAGTCTATTGGTATTCATGAATTCAGAAAACTTCACAACCCACCACTCAGATTTGGCCAAATGAACATTTGTCATCATGCATATATTTTCTACTTCTTCCAGTCTTAAAACTAAGAATAAAGCTGAAGTGCTTTGCAAATCCTCAGCATATTGAGCAAATGCTTTCTCCACCAGAGATTCAAGAGCAAAAATTCATTAATAATCAAAAAGCATAAGAAGTGAGGGTAGGATGAAAGTGGAAAGAATGAAAGAAGGAAATTGGTAAGCATTACATTTTACTAACGACTAGCTCATTTTTTTTTGCTTCTGCATGTGCACTTTTGATCATCTGTTCAAGACACACCCCTAAACAAATCCACATACCTTTACTGAAGCCAGTTACGCTTTACAGAAATCATAAGATAATCAGATCCTCATAAATCCTATAGCAATTTCCTGTTGGTGCTTTTATAAGTGGAAATTGAAAGAAATAAAGATTACGCATATTTGTAATGCCATATTTATGAGGAGAGGAAGACTGGGGATGTAAGAACCAGTCAAGTTTCACTATACCACACTGTCCTGCTAGACATATATGCCCCTTATCAGCTGTGAAAACGGATAAACAAACATGCGAACTAGAGCTTTTATCAGACTGACCACTAATCATAAATCAACCTACTCAAAGGGTTTTACAGATCAGTAGAACAAAGGCTTCTTAACCCTATTAAAATAGGTTTGATTAATAGAAAGAAATACTGAAGATGCAGAGGAAGGAGCTGAACTATTTTCAGTAAGAAGCCCAAATCAAAGTCATTTTGTAAAAATATTGTTTACTGATTCAGGAGTAAATGATGGAACCATTAGGGGAAAAATGAAGAAGCAGCAAATATAATGATTCAAAAGATGACATAAAAGACCATTGTAAAATGGTACATTATATATAAAACATGCCTCGGGCATTACAATTAAATGAGTGTTTTTGTTTTTGTTTTTAAAAAAAAATGGATAATGCAATTTGTCTCAGGATGGTCAACTGCACAACATTGTTCAATAACTTCAAAATAATTAGAAATTATAAAATTAGGCAGCCAGTGAGATTATGAAATTATGCATTAGTTTAGAATTTATTCTAAGTATGTAATGGGCTACGAGTTATTCAGCACTATTTGCAATATAAACATTTTCTGTCTAAAAGGTATGCTTTATAAAATTCCTTATAACAGTGGTCATCAGTGGGTTTGGAGTACTTTAATTATCCTTTGCTGTTCTAGAAGTTTCGGCTTCCTGCTTCGGTGTTCATTTTATTTCTCAAACTATAGTCTGGAATGCATATATGTTGTGTAATTTTTCATATGGTTTGCCATATTTTTTTTTCATTTACTTATTTTAATATAGCTATACCTAGGAAGCCTGCTTTACAGAAAAAAAAAAAAAAAAAGTGGATACATTTCAATACCTATCTAGATTTTATACATTGGTGATGTTTCAAATGCAGGCTAATTAAAAAGGGACACAACTAAAGATGAGGAATTACAGAGATGAAACTGGATGGTTTGTGGAGTAAAAGTGTTTCAGTTTTGCTTTTCTTTTTTTTTTTCCCCCCAAGTTGTCTATGCTTTAATCTCCCTCTTTGTGATTGTCATTAGAGCATGACATTTTAGAAGATATATTTATTCTTTATAGGAATGAACATAGCAAGCGTCTTGATAGTTAAAAAGTCAGTGTTATTTTATCTATATTCAAGTAATCTCTTAGTTTTTCTTCCTCTCTCTTTTTCTTTATTTTTTAATTTTTATATTAATTATTGTTAAAAGCCCAGTGTGTCAGCTGTGCATTGATTGTATGACTACATGAGAAAATGTGGTCAATATAACTGCTGTTCTAAACTGTAAACTACAATACCGGTTCCACATTAAGATTTGGACTACAGTGTGCTCTGAAAAATATTAAAGAAAATAAAATCTATTTTCATGAAAATATACACATTATGCATTTCATAGCCTCCCTAAACTTATCAACCTGTATACCATTGCAATGTGGACACCACCTTTTGTGCTCAGTCATCACAAAAAAGGTTCCTTATCCATTTTTGTTATGGATTTATCATCTGGATGACAATTATTATTGAGAGACAAAACATATTGTACCATAGAGTGTTAGGACCTATACACATTTCTGAATATGATTCGTAAGAGTTCTCGTGGTTTAGCGTATTCCAGGATTAGTCCTGTGTGGAAAGAGCCCAGGTCTTCCCTGGCATTTTTTAGTTCAGAATTAATTGTGCCTTATGGAAATTCTGTACAGGAGAATGAAGCCTTTTTTATGCTAAATATCTGCAAGGGGCTGCACTGAACACAGACGACTTCTCATTCAGTGGCTATGAATTCATGTGTCAATAATTCTACTATTTTAACCCCCATTATTTCATTCTGATCAGGGAAAACTTTGGCTGTACGGACAAAATGTAATCATGCTTCTCTGTGAGGAAACTTCTTTCTATTTTATGCAGCTGTCATAAATAAATAAAATTCTTCCTGAATTTGTTCATCTTTTGCAGGTGAGTGCTGGTCTCTATTACTGATGGGACTTTGGCATTTCCCTAATAGGATGAAATTTTATTCTTTGAAATAGGCAGCCCTTTTCAGGGCCTTAAAAATGGAAAGGATATACAAACACTTTTAAAAAGTTATTGTTCTTTGAGATACTAATAAATGATACATCAGCAATGATACACTGATAGTCCTTGGCCCTGGCAGCAGAACTTAATTAATCTGTCTAATTTATTGATCAATTTAGATGTGAAAACCCTTCAGAGATAAAATTAGCCTTTCAGTCATTCTGAGTTATGAAGTATAATTTATTACATACCTTCTATAAGAGGGAAATTAAAAAAAAAAAAAAAAATTAAAAAATCAGTCATCTAAAAGGTGCTAGCCAGGCTGGTAAATTTGCTTCTAAAAGCTATACCGGACTCTTAAATTCACAGTAGTTTCTATTTCATGGCAATTTGTAACAGAAACAGATCTGCTAGATCAATTACTTTCTATACCTTCTAAATGGTATAATAGCTAACTGCAGTGTTACTCATGCTTTCCGGTTTGGAGGTTAAACAGCCACTCATAGGCCTATAAAAGAAAAATCTCTGAGCTATCTAAAGTTTTAAATTGTATAATGACAGAAATGGTTTACAGAACTTCTGATACTCAAAAATTCTCAAGAGAAGCAATGAAACCACACGTCCCAATACACCTTGACACTTAGAATAGAGTTTGTAGTTTAAGAGAACTTGAATCCCAGCAGTTTCATGTACAGATGAGTCAAATAAATTGCTCTTCAGCAAAAATAAGGCATTGTCAAAACATGCCTTTTATTGTGAACACTTATCTGTGGTTCAGTTCCAAATGCATTCCACCAGAACAAGTTTTCTTCAAGTATCATAAGCAATTTTAATGATATATATGAAGATGCAATAAAAATGTTTACCACACATAGTCTTATGTATTAGATTAACACGAAGATAGGCAGATAGCGTTTTAAAAAAAAACTACATATAACTTTCAGCATTTTGATTTAATTAATGGAATTTTTTAACATTTAAAATCAGAAAGAAAAGCATTTTGTTTTCTTTTTCTTAACAACTGTGTTCTGACACACAATTTCAGTTAAAGCAAGATAAGTAACATCTTTGCTACACTAGTTAGCACTCTTCACGTAACAGGTAGGGAGACCTTTAGCACTGTTCAGGTTGTTAAAGGATTTCATCTGCTCTAGGAAAGATGCAGTTATATGACAGAAAGTAAAGGCCAGAGGTAGTTTTCAAAGGCATCCCTAAAAGAACTAGATGGCTTTGTACTGCTAGTTATGTAGTAGATTTACTTAACGGCCTTGAGCATTCAAGACTGTATGAAATTCTTCTTTCTTTCAGGCATCTTCCTTCACTGAATTGTTTCCACAGAAGCTAGGAAGAAACTGTGGGATGCATCCTTTTGAAAGGGAGCCTACAAGGTAAAAAGGAAAATCACACCAATAGAAAAGGTGGCCAGGAAGAAGGGAGGAACTTTACCTTCTGAAGAAGAGACCTCCTCAGAGCACAGCCAGAGGAGTGCCTCAATGGCTCTGTACAGCCAAGTCCCAGCTGTACCTGGTGTGTGCTCCAAGGTTGCCTGGACTCGTACCAGCCTTCAATGCTAGAACCACCATTAGCATAACACTAGATTTAAGTTACAAGCCCTTCATATGTCAACATGTGTGTAATCTACTACACACTATAACTTATAAAACATTATAAAACAACTTATAAAATATTCTGCCTCTTTTGCTTGTTGTTATTTAAAAACTGTTTATAATACTTTACCTCAATATACCCATCATTCTGTCACAAATACCTAGATGTGGGAGATCAACTCTAGTGAGTAATAAAGAAGTTACAATATTTTATCTATGTGTTAGAACAGTAGCTTTAAGAATTCTTGACTAAGGAGCAGCAGAGTGAATATTAAGCAGAACTACACCCCTCTTCAAAGAAAATACAGTCAAGGGAATTGTGAAGACAAGCAAATACATTCTTTTATGATAGCAGACGTCCACACCAACCTACACATCAGGATTAAAACGGTCAATGTCCTTGGAGAAGCTGAGCTGACACTTATCAAGAACAGCGTAGAAAGTGATAAGCCTTATGTTGCTTACACAGAAATCTATGAGGAAAGAAAAATGACATGGTGAAAAAAGCTGGTGTATTCTTCTTCGTTTTTGATGTTTCAGTTACCATGACGGTAACTCATCACTAACATTTCTGGAAAGGCTTCTGCTGAGTGTGAATGAAGCAAAATGAATAGCAGCAAAATGACAAGCAGCAACTTAAGTTTATTCTTCACTGAAGAGAGATACATTTTGTTTGCTTGCTTTACCGGCTGGTAACAACAGACAACTTAAAAGGGAAGAAAATTATAAATAAATAACATGGAGGGATATAGAATTCTAAACATGCTCTCAAATTATTTGTTTTTTCCTAACATTATTAATGAATAAACCATGATGTAGTCAAACCATCTAACCTGGTGCAAAACAGCAAAGACAGCTATAATGAAACATTCTTTCACTATGAATTAGCACAGTGTAAGAGATAATTAGTGTTTGATAGGTATGCTCCCTAGAATATAGTTTACATTAGATATTCCTTTGCCAGTATATCTGAGTCCATAACTGCCTGAATATAAGTCACTTTGGGTGAAATATCAACAGCAGTGATGGATCCCTAGAGCTCTGATTCTTGTATCACGAGTCAAATCATCAGTTGTTCTGTATAGGCTTAGCTGACTTCAGAGAACAGAACCCTACATCAAGGGACTACTGTACATTCCCATTCTCTTCATAATGTAGCCCTCCATAGCCATTTTTTTCCCAATATCAACCTGAAATAGAATTTATTTCCCTGCAGATAATTTCTCTTAGCATAGTTGCACATACACAGAAATAGGATAATTTTGTTTCTCTTTATATACGTAGAGCCTTGCACAATGAAGTTGTTACACTTGACTATGACAGCACCACAATAACACTAAGGAAGGATTTCTCCAATTTCTTATCCCATGAGAGAGCAGCAAAATCAAAGCAAAATTGTACAATCCATTACAATTTAAGGTTTTTATTTGTTCCTAAAAAACCTTTCCTATCTGTTTGAATATCACACTATTTTCCCCTACATTACTTCCTCTAAGTCAGAATATATTTACAGTAATATTTAATAACTGAAGGAAAATACTATTAATATTTTTCTCTATTATTCTAGGGTGCTTATCAGCAACAGTAGATGCTTGTATACAGGTATGAAGATGGTTCTCTTTTGTAGTCCAAAATTACACAAAACAAAATATCTTAAAACCAAGTGAATTTTCTGGTTGTGTTTTTGACCCTCAACATGATAAAACTGAAAAAGATCATTATTAAACATGAGCAGGAAAAAAAAATGGTTTTGTTTGGCTATGACAAATCTATACTGGGACAGCGATAGATTAGGCTTACACCAAGCACATCTAAGAAGCAGAGACTATCATAATTACTCATCTGTTGCATTTCCAGTTTTCAAGATTTGAATGCTATGACAAGGAAAAGCTGGACTGTCCTTTTCAAAACCTCACTATTGCAGCTGAATCTGCCTCATTGTTTTCCTCACCTACATTAGAAGAACCCTGGTATTTCACCTACAAAAAAAAAATACATTACATGCTTAAATACAGGAACTGAAAGAAGCTGAAGTAAAAACTGAGTCATAAGTAGAGAATTAAAATAATATTTAAGACCATCAGACAAACACAATCTTGTCACAGAGAAACTTGCATGAACAATGATGACCTTTCTCTTCATGCTGGGATACTTTGTCATACAGCAGAATACCGCACTGCGCTATTCCAGGTTTGGAATGTTCATCTTTTGTTTTCCAGATTAAGGCGATTTGTTTGTTCTGGTTGTGATGCACCAAGGTTGGAGTTCTGCACTCAATTCATTTCAGCAGCTATTGAGCATAGCCCTACGTCTCTGGAATTTTCTTTTTGGTATTTTCCCATCTACAAAATGAGTAAGAGTTTAATTTTGGGAAAGAATGCTAGCCAGAGAAATAAAAAATTACTGTCATTAGAGAAGAGATAAAACCAAAAGGTCTAAGAAAGGAAAGGCAGAATAAAGAGAAACAGAACTGCAGGACCTAAGGACATATCAGATCACTCAGGAAAACTAAACATGTGGAAGAGAAGCTCCAAAATTTTCACATTTAATTTTTGCATTATTCAAGTGAATATAGACTCCCATTATAACATGGCGGAGGAGAATAAGGAAAAGGTATTCCCTACCCGCAAAGACTCTGCAGAATATATAGAATTAAACATTTCCATTAACAAACAAGCCTAAACAACACAGGAAATGTTGAATCATCTATTTAGAAGACTAACAATAGTTCTGCAAAAAGGCTTTCAAATACAAACAAAAAAGAGTTTGTACAAAACATAGAATCTCCCGACACTGAAAGAATATGAGGACGAACAGAGCTTTTTTTGTTTGTTAGCTTGTTTTTTGTTTAGGACATCTGTGTCCAGTATAATAAGCTGTATTGAAGAGACTCCTTACCATAACAGAAATTTTATAGATATTAATGAAATCCCAGGCTTGTGTGTTATGTATGTACTTATACAAGATACTAATTTGCTACCAATCCACACGCATACATCACACACAAGCTTGTCACCAAGATGGTGATTAATAGAGTGCTTCTTATTAGCATTGGCCTGCTAACTTTTTCTGACTCATGTTGGCAGGTGTGCCTCTATTGCTGGAGGCAACTGTGATAAAGACAGGGAGATCTAGAAGGAATCACTGAAACAGCCAGGTTTGGGAGTGAAAGTAGAGATTTGCAATCTGTTATTATGATTTCAGTGATGAAGGAAATAAATCCAAAGATGTGAGTTTGAACTGTTGCACCATTCACAGCCCTTATCAGTATGAGAATGTAACCCGCTCAGAGATTTTTCACACACGGGTATTGTGAAGCTTTATTGTTTCTTTTGATAGCACAGGGATTGTGAGACTCCATGTGTCTCTATCCCAGAGGCAGCTCTCAAAAGCCCTACTGTCTCAGCTATGAGTCACTCAGACTGCCTCTGGCGCTCAGAAAGGCTCAGCATTGCTGATGATACCATGACTCTTTGCCATCCAGATGAGATCAGTCCTTCAGACTGATGCAAAATGGAAAGAATGAAATGTGTTTTCGCTAGCATCCTACTTACGTCTCACTGTACACACTTTGGCCTGCATGAGCAAATGAAAAGCAGAAAAGCAACCACTTTTAACCCGAAAAATGAAATCACGGTAAGCAACACGTGATCTACCTACAAACCACTATGTATAAGCTATTCATACTATTCTGCTCTTCTAAATACCTCGGAAAGAGACTTCTGATGCACTCGGAGAGAGAATACCTCTCTGAATAATTCAAATTGAGCTTTTAAATGCCAAGCTGACGCGCAGTTACCCTAGCTGGGCACAGGAAGCACTCATTTGGCTACGAGGAAGACCAACCACATGAACAACAGCTGGAATTTACACGTGTGTTAATCCTACAAATAGTAACAGATACCATCAGTCTGGTGTTTTTTTCTGCGAGATGCAGCAGACTGTTGGCTCAGGAGACAAAGATGGTCACACTCCTCTTGCATGCTCAAGCTGTGCTTCACAAGCCATATTGCCATTTACAATGAAAAATAAACTGACATTATGTAGAGTGCTGTGCAACCGAAGACATTACTTATTGGTTTTCTCCTTCTGAGTTTTAAATTTTACATGGGAACACACAGTAATATAGGCCTATATTTGCTTAGGTACCTGAGGAAGTGCCACTGCATCTTTAGAAATGTTAACCCAGTTAGTAAACTTCAAATCTCAGAGAACTAAAAGAAACTGTGAAAGGTGTGTATAAACAACGCACACAGATTGAGCTCATACAATAAAAAAAAAAAGTCCATCAAGTTCACATGCTGAAAGGTGACTGAGATAGAAAGACTCCCAATTAGCATACACTGCTGGCATGCCATTATTATCTTGTAATGAAGGAACTATCTTACTGTTCAAAACTACTTCAGGATTTCATGTGCAAAATATGGTCAACAGAAATAGGTTTTACTCCCATACAAGAATTTTAAATATATATTTAAAATGTATGTCAATTATAACATAGGAAAAAGTTTGAATAGAAACTTTAATATTTTTAGTCATTCATTTTTCTCATCATACAGGAAAGATGGGAGTGCAATTTTTCTTTTTGTCCTTGCCCAAAGACAAAGAAATAATCAGGAGCACTGGATGGATACACTTCCATTTACAACCATCAAATAAAAGACACTAGCAGTTGCTTGAAGGCATGAAAGACACCTTTGGGATTAGCACTTTGTAAAATTCTTTTAGCTTAATAGACAAATGGCTGTTTATATACAATATATGTAAGTTCCTATTCCTCAGACACTTAAATCCTCTTACTCAGAGAAAAGGTACATGCTTTGTGATTACAAATCCATTGTCACACTTACCAAGCCAACAGTCATAAATAAAAGTGGAAGAGAAGGAAGGCTTTGCTTCATTCTTGCAGATGTTACCCAAATCTGGAGGTAAATTTCAGCCACAGTTACTCACACTGTTCCCTGCAAATATCTATTAGTTTTACACAAATCGATTGCTTGTCCTATATTTGGCACTGAAACCTCTTTCCACTGTTCTTTGCAACACTATAACAAAGCCAAAAAGGGAAAATATCACAAACTTCAAACCCTAGGGTTTTATCTGAATCTCAGTCCTTGAGTTCTTGAAGTGAAATTGCCTGAGAAGAATAGGAAGAAAAAAGATGACAGACCTCTAATATGTCTGAGTTGGAGAGGGAGAAGGGGGTGGCAGGGAAGAGGAGGAGCCTATAGTTCAAGTCTAACAATGCATTTAGTCGCTTGCATTTGGAAATATGGGAGAATGTAGGGATGAAGATGAAAAAAGGAGAGAGAGATTAAATGAAACCAGCCAAAAATCCAATAGAATAAATAGAAAAAGGCAGATTTATTTTAATCTTGATATTTCTAATAAAAACTTTAATTTCCAGAGGTATGTAAGATAACCATAGAGCTTTAAAAAAATACTGAGAGTCCACCAGTGTAGTATTTATTATACATCTTAAATATAAATATACTTTTTCAACAGATTAACAGACTGAATTGGGAAAGGAAAAAAGTTCTTTGACAATTAGAAGTATTTCCACTGAAAATACAGGAATCCAGAAACTATTTTATCAGATCTTTTGACACCCTTTATGCATGTTGAGCAGAGTGGACAAAGCAATGCTATATTCATTCTACCTTTTAAAAAACTAACATATTATTAAAAACTGTATTAGGGACTACATTATACTGGAAGAAATGTATAAAGGTAGTTTTGTAATACTGAGGAGTACCATCTTCAGCTTTGAGAACAACCTAAAACTGTCAAAGTGTGCTGTTGTGCTGTGTTTAGCAACAATTCATAAATCCTGAAACAGAAAAGGGCCATTAATATGTCAACATATACACAAAACTAGCTATAGGACACTAGTTTGAAATAGTTCCTACTTGAACTGGAAAATATTTTTAGGAGGAAAAAATTCCTTGTAGTGGGTTGAACTTCGCTGCCAGACACCCACACAGACATCTTCATTAAAAAAGAGAATCCACCACAATCATTCTTCCAAAGGTTAAACACTCATACTATGAAAATGTCTGCCTGATATCTAATCTGATTTTCCAGCTTCAACCTTCAGCCATGTTGGAACTTTCAGTATTCATGATTTTTACTGCTACATCACAGGTATTTGTATTCATAAATGTCAGGGCATATTAGAAAGAATGATGCTTTTAAGCATTAATTTTCATAAATTCATTTGGTATTCACTGCAATAACAGTAGTCAGAAGAAATTTGTTTTGTAGTAATGTGGATGTCATATCTGTTTTAAAAAAAACTTTGTTCCAATCTAGCATTATTATAATATTAAAATTAGGTGCCAGCAGACACTTCAATAAAGATTTATGATGTAGATGTGTAATGTAAGCAAATCATTGACTGATTATTAGTTAAAAATGATAGCACAGAGGTTGTGTAGGCCATCTCAAAATTTACCATCAGGAAGGTTTAACTGATTAAATTCTGGAATAATTTCCTGTAAGAAATAAACACCCTGCAGCACTCAAAAATCCATCCCTGACTGTTCAGTTTCTGCCTAACAAATCTCTGATTTCTTTGCAAGTCTGCAAAATATACATATAGAATTATCAGCCTGTCAGCTTTGAAATGCTAAAATGCAATACACCTGCCCTTTCCTCTGAGGCTGTAATGAACTCCAAAGATCACATCCACTTTAATGAAGAAAGTACTGTTCTGCCATACAAACACTTAAAAAAAACCCCAAAAAAACCCAAAACCACACACAACAAAACAAGCAGACAAGCAAAAATACAATTTGTTAATGGAAATGAAGGAATAAGGATTATTAAAAGTCTTATTTTAAATACCATAGAAAAGTGATGACAGATCTCTGAGATTAATTTTTGGAGAATTTTCAGTCTTGAAATTTCTCTCATTACTTCAACATACTTTTTCAAACTTTGTCACTTTAAAAAAAAATAAATGAATGATTAAATGCTAGTGGAATAGAAGGTTTTGGTTGTGTTGTTTTTTGTTTTGGTTTGGTTTTTTTTAATATGTAATTACCATCCCTTCAGAATGATTTAAATGTCAATGTCATGCTTGTTTTAACTAAATCTTTCACCATCACACAGTCAGTGAAGAAGAAATCAGGTTGTAAAATAAATGAGGAAAAACCTGCCCTCTACCAGCTGTTGCAGTGATTCACTGATTAAAGGTTTTTAAAAAAAGAACAAACCAGAATTTCATGCCAGATTGCTCAGGTTAACTAGTTTCTCTGAAGAGTCAGAGTACACCCTGAGTGACAACATTTAGAAGGATCAGTTATCTTTTTACCCCAGAAATCATTAGGATACAAAAATATACAAATCTTATGCACGATAAAGACTGACAAGAAGTGGCAATAATTCCACAAAAGGATCAATCAGTTCTGCACGTCAATAGAACAAGCAGTACAGCAGAACAAACCATAATGTACTCCAGTGACCTGAAGGCTTATTGACATTAGATATTGGCGGTAGAGGAAGGAATAGAACAACAACAAAAAAATTCTCACATTCAAAACAGCGAAGAAGCGAATTTTTACAATAGTGAGGTTGTGGATCTGCTGTCATGATTTCCAAAGATGAGAACACCTCCGCTGAGCAGGAAACCTACTACAACAGGCTATAAGTAGAGCCTTATCCAACAGCCTCCAAGAACCTTTCTATTACTACAGTCCGCTGTGGATGTTTTTGATTGACTGCACATCTACATCTTTTAATGGACATTTTTATTCTTTGTTGAATTACAGGCATTTATGGAAGTATGTGGAGTTAACGGAAGATTTTTATAAGCAAACAACTTGACTGTGTCTCAGGAGGAACTATTTAGCTCTTTCAGTACTTAGGAACGCCATGTATAATCACCGAATTTAGATTTAATGCAGCCTATGCGCCTGAAGTGGTTAATAACCAATGAACTTCATAAATCTCTAAAATCTGAGTTGCATAAGTTTAACATTAAATTTCCGCTATTTCAGAATCTTAGCTATTGTTCATTGCTATTCAGAGGTTTCATAAACAACCCATTAGCTGTTCAAAGGATGAAATACAGAATTGAATGGTCAGACCAAGTAATTTTGGTTGTCTTAGAAATATTGATGATTTAGGGTTTCTGTTAATGACAAAAACATCAGGCTTCCCACAAATGGCACTCTATTCTCTGCCAAAGCACGACAAACAATAAAATAAGATGTTTTGAATATTAACATACCCTATGTCCCAGATCATAGCAGAGTATCGCCAATCCAACAGGAACTCCTGTTTAAAGATTACTATGTGCTTATTGCAAGAGCTCGGGATTTTGAGTCACAGTTGATTACCTTTCTTTAGAGTGAATCAGATTAAAAGTTAGGGGCTTTGGGGTTTGGGTGGGGTTTTTTTGGTTGGTTTGTTTGTGGTTTTTATTTTTTTAACAAGCACATAGCAGTACATAGGGAAAGTTTCTCCTTTGTGATACACCAATCTAAACCAAGCTGCTAAAATGGGGAACTTACTGGATTTGGACAGGACAGATGCCAAAAAAAACCCAAAGATAATTTCTGCACAATGAAAAATATTAGCAAATTAAAATACTATGGGGTTAGTGCACAATGTTGAAACAAGACCACATTAATCGTACAAATAGGCAAGACATAAAGCAATAAGAAATTATAAACAAATTAAAGGTATTCTTATTCTAGATCTATCAGGACTCTGTATGTTGTTAGAAAGGTAAATACAGAATACAAATTGTATTACCTTTAATGAAGGTAAGTGCTGTCGTGTTGCAATGTATTTTTATGAGAAGGGGATCTATTTGACTTGTGCATACATTTCAGATTCCCAGTAGATCTCTAAACTGCATAATTTCTGTTGAATCTATTGAATCATGACAGACAAGGAACAAAGAAGCCAGAATATATATTGTAGCAATTGTTTATTAGGGTCACTGTCTCTTGTCATCTCTGCAAAAAAGGAACATACCAAATTCCATAGAAAATTCTCCCCCAAGGAAAATTAAGCCAAAAAAAACAAATTTAGATTTCACTCTCTCTGTTTGCAGGTAATTCTAATGTTAAAGTAAAATGGAGGTATGGGATAAAAAGATGTTTGCCTAGTTTTCTTTAGGAATTAAGTACTGTTTGAGGAAAGAGAGACATGAGACAACTTATGAAGGGAGAACTAATCACAGATACAATAACAAATAATTATTTGAATACAGTATCATTAACCACAAACCTATGTGGATTTTATTTCTCCTATTACTATGTTTCCCATCTGGTAAAAAATAATTTCCATGGCATTCAATTTATATAAGCCAGAGTATCTTTCATGGATTTTGTTACAGTTGACACAAACCTCACTTAAATTCACAAACACACTGTTGCAATATGAAAGCCTTCTGCTTAAAAATCACTAATCAATAGTGATGCTTTCAGTTTGTCTGAATAAGCGAAGAAATTTCATCACATAAAAATGAAACCTGACCAGAAGAGGTGTCAAGCCTCAGTGCATTTGTCAGAGAGAGTGCATGATTTGGCTTCATAATTGACAGACCTTGTAGTGATCTGGAAAACATGAAGGAAAAGATAAAAAATTGGAATCTGAGCACATTTTCTCATTGCATTCTGCTTTTCCTCCAACGGAAGTTAACATTTGATAAACAGCTATCTCTAGTGAAACAATAAACCACAGAAATGCTGTCTGAGTGGTTTCTGATTGAGAAATGTGTTATAATAAAGGCATGTGTTGCAAGATGAGATGCCTGGAAATATTTTTTTACTGGTTTTCCCCTGTATTTTTAGCATTGCTGAATGTGCTTTATGTCTGATCAGGTGTTTTTTGTAAAATGCCTCTTCAGCACCTCAGGCATGGGGAAAAAAAACAAACGAGAAGTTAGGAGTGTGTTGGAGGGAGAAAGCTGTGGTTCCATTTAGGATTTGCTCCTTAACTTTGGGATAAGAAATCTAGAAAAAGAGAGAGAAATGACCTACAGCACTGGGCCAGTTGTTACTACTCAAAGAACCAGGGAAGCTGTGGGATCTTGACTCTCACAGGCAAGAATGAATAAACAAGAGAAATGTGGGTCATGGGAATAATTCACAGGTTGCCTTAAGGAAATTTGAAGAATGAGAAGAATGAATGTCAGAAACAGATCTGAATATGTTCTAGGTTTATCAGACTGTGCTGGATTACATTATTTTAAAATCTGGATAGTTAGTATAATCAAATTGACCTACCAAATAGATACAGAGAAGGCTTAATTAAGTTAAAATGTGAATGGACTTCAAGAACGTGAACTGCAGTACAAATCCAGAGAGCAAAATATGTGATTATGAGCAATCTGACACTATCTCAATAACTAGTCCTCCTACTTGCTCACAACTGATTTGTCCCATGGTGTTTAGCATGAGTTATACTGATAAATACTCATGGATTATCAAGTCAGCAATGACTCTGAAAAGTTGCTGTGAGCTTTTTGAAAATGTTCCCAGAATTGTTTTTAATTTACTCCAAAGAGCTATACTGCTATCACGTTTATACAATCAGTTTAGTACTTAATAGGTTTTAATGCATTTCAGAGGAAATAAATCTTTTCTATGATTTGTCCTATTTTTCGGTATAAATATTTTACTGCAAATTGTCATTGCACCAACAAACTTGAAGCAGTTACTGATTGGATCTAGGTTATCCAAAAATCTGACTAACATACATTTAACTTTGTCTTCAGCTCATGTTATTCTGAAAATAAAGCTTTAGGAAAGATGATGAAATATTTTTTTATTTTGTATGCCTGCATGAAAAACAAATAATAATGTTCAATGGCCCACTGTCATGGGACTGGGTAGAGGGGGTGGGAGATCAGAGGGGAACTCTGTTCTGCTACTGTTTATATTGAGGTAACCAACCCTGTGGCATGATCCAGTAAATATATCCAGAGGATTTGCCAGTCCTGTCATAACAAGGATTTGGAAGTCAACTTTGTCAGAAAGCAAAGAGAGTCACAAGATGATAAAAATTTTAATCTAGCATACACACTTCTCTCTTCCTCAACCCTTAACCTTAATATAAAGAGAAAGAAATGTGTGCAGAAATATGCAGGGACTGAGTCTCATACATTTTCTTTTGGGGTGTTCAATTATTTTCTCTGTTATTTCTGAGAGCACCTAGGCACCCAGTCTGTAACATCAAGTCTAAAAGCAAACACTATGCAGGCAGAAAAAAAGCGATGATGTATCTCTAGTTGTATGTGAATTATTCTCAAATGGGTCCTAGGTGAGAGAAGTTAATGATATTCTGACCTAGTTAAATTACAGGCTGTGAATCCTAACTTTCTTCCCAATTTTCTAGTAAAAAAGAGAGTCCCTTTACCAAAGAATCTACACTCTAATCAGTGATTTTTATGGCACTATTTTACATTTCCCTGTAATGGCATTAGTTGCAAGCTGATAATAATTCTGTCCAGAGCCCAAGGTTTTTGGTAGGACTTGCTCTCTCAGCAATACAGATACTTTAGAATTGCCATCTTCACAGTAGCAGTTCTGTGCACAGGTAATGGTATCAATATTCATAGAAGAAAATCATTGAGACAAAACCAGCACTCTATACAGATACGCATTATGTTGCAAAACATAATGAAATGCTAGGCAAGACAGTGAATGCCAAGGAAAAGGCTAAAGATACAGATTTCCATTTGACTGGTGTTCTACAGAAAGTAGAAATAAGAAACAAGGGTTATGTCACTGTTTAGTAAAAGCAATTTTTTGGCCCATTGGCTCTGTATATTTTATTGTAGAGTTCACAACTAAAGAGTATAAATTTTTCCTCCTTCTCAGGCTGCCTTAATTTAATTTTTTGTCTTGGTTTTTATGTCTAAGTAAAATGAGTTGGTAATTATTAGCAATGAAAGGAATAATTATATGTTCACAATTACTTCAGTGAATAAACTGTAATTATTGAGCCTTCTATGACAACACATTGGACATTAAGTTCTTCAAGTGTAAGTTATACCACGTACTCTTAAACACATGATTATATTTCTTTCTGAACAAGTAAAGGGAAGTGTTGATTGGATTTACAGTCTATATATTTCTTATATTTACAACTGAAGAAAAGCTTGATGTCCCAGCCCTTAGTAATATAAATTGACAATATTTATTGCAGCCTATAAGGACAGTAGATCTATACCAACTGAAGATGCATTCTACCTTATTTAAATGTTGATTTATAATGTAATGTATAAAGGAATTAAGATAATCTAGTTGTAAACTTTGTTTTAAAGCTTTGAAAATATACCAGATTCCTCTGTGAAAAAACAACAGCGAAAATTAACAAGAAAACAAAAAGTAGAAATAGCGATGGATATTTATACACTTTTTCAGCTGAACCATAAGGTAGTAAAAGACAGGTACCATTTTAGGAATTTAACTTTTGAGTAAAAACTTTTCTTTTAAACAGCCACATTCAAAGGAACATATTTTCACCAGCTTCTTCTGTTTCCTATTCTCTCCTTACTTCAAGAATACTTTGTAAATAAGCTAGTATCTTAAGTGTGCTCTGCAAGCCTATTTTCACATTCTGCAAAGTGAAGGAAAAGAATCCACTTGAATGCATTCATTTCATAAAGACATCCTCTATTACCACCTAGGAAATAGAACTTCTTGAGTAAGTTTTTGCAAAGCATGTGCTCTGATAAATTGCTTTACAAAGGAGAAAATACGACTCGTATGAAAAATGTATAGTATTAATAAATAGAAAATACGTAGTTAAATGTTTAAATGATGGGAAACTTTTTGCTGCATTAAGAATACGGTTTCTAGACTAGGTTGCAATGACATAACAGCAGTACATTGTAAGTATTATTAATTTCATAAATGTTTTCTTTAAATCTTACCATAGAGAAGCCCTAAACCCCAAGAATCCTGATCACGTTCATACTTAACCCAGCAGTTTGACCTTAGAAGCTCTTTCTCCTTCTCTGACCTCCTCCCATTCTTCAGAGTGAGAGAAAAAATGCAGGAAATAATATAAAATTTGACCTCTAGAAGGACTCTGCTTCACCATATAGAAAGCATACTTTGCTTTGGTGACAGCTTTATTCACACAGCAGGCTGGAAAGGGGCAACATGTATCCTTGGCTGAGGGCTGTCTCTGAAGGTTTTTCTTTCAGTGTATATGTATTGGGTGTACCTGGCAAAGTTTTGGTAGCAGGGAGGCTACCGGGGTGGGTTATGTGAGAAGATGACAGCAGCTTCCCCCATGTCCGACAGGGCCAATGCCAGCTGGCTCCAAGACAGACCTGCCACTAGCCAAGGCTGAGCCCATCAATGACATTGGTAGCACCTCTGTGATAACATATTTAATAAGGGTAAAAACTGCTGCACAACAGCAGCTGGGAGAGGAGTGAGAATATGTGAGAGAAACAACTACACAGACGTCAAGGTCAGTGAAAAAGGAGGGGGAGGAGGTGCTCTGAGTGCCGGAGCAGAGATTCTGCTGTAGCCCATGGCGAGACAGACTGTCCTCCTGCAGGCCATACAGGTTAACAGTGGATCAGCTATCCACCTGCAGCCCATGGAGGTGAGCCCCATGCTGAAGCAGGTGGATGTGCCCTGAAGGAAGCTGTGACCTTGTGAAGATCCCATGCTGGAGCAGGCTCCTGGCCCTGTGGAGAGATGCCCACACAGGAGCAGATTTTCTGGCAGGACTTGTGACCTGACAGGGGATCCATGCTGGAGCAGTTTGTGAAGAACTGCAGCCCTTGGGAGGATCCACGTTGGGGCAGTTCATGAAGAACTGCTTCCCATGGGTTTTTTGATCATAGGCTGCTATACGAGACACCTGACCTGCTAGTGGCAGGTGGGATGCACCTGTCCCAGAAGGGGAAAAGAATTTTGGGGCAGGAGTTAGCAGGGCCCACTGACAGGGCTTTAAACTAGATATGAGGGGGGAAGGGGAGATAACTGGGCCTATCATGAATAAACCCAAGGAAGGCATGCCAGAGCTTGAAGGATGGTGGACTAGTGAGGACTCTCGCTCTGCCATTTCGTTTGAGAGAAGGGACAGATGCTTAGAAATCATGGAAGCACCTGAGAAGATTCTGGTAGGAAATGGGGCCCACACTCACAAAAAGGTGTTGGAATCATTAGCTCATCTGAAGTGCATTTATACCAATGCACGCAGTATGAGCAACAAACAGGGGGAGCTTGAAGCCACGATGTGCCAGGAAAACTATGACATAGTGGCTATCACAGAAACATGGTGGGATGCCTCACATGACTGGAGTGCCACAACTGATGGCTACAAGCTCTTCAGCAGGGACAGACAGGAAAGGAGAGGCGGTGGAGTGGCCCTGTATGTTAGAGAATGCTATGAGAGCTCGGAAATCAAGTATAGTGATGATGGGGTTGAGAGCGTTTGGATTAGGTTAAGGGCCAATAAAGCTGATATTGCTGTGGGAGTCTGCTATAGACCTCCCAACCAAAGCAGTGAGGCAGATGAATCTTTCTATAAGCAGCTGGGGGAAATCTCGCAGTCACTTGCTGTTGTTCTTGTGGGGGACTTTAACCTCCTGGGTATCTGCTGGGAATACAACACAGCAGAGAGGGAACAATCCAGGAGGCTCCTGGAATGTGTGGAGGATAACTTCCTCACACAGCTGGTAAGTGAGCCGACCAGGGAAGGTGCCCTCCTGGACCTGCTTCTTGTGAACAGGGAAGAACTTGTGGGGGAAGTAAAGGCTGGTGGCCGTCTAGGGCACAGTGATCATGAGATGACAGAGTTTTTGATTCTTGGAGAAACAAGGAGAGGGGTTAGTAAAACTGCCACCTTAGACTTCTGGAGGGCAAACTTTGACCTGTTCAGAAGACCGCTTGACAAAATCCCTTGGGAGGCTGCCCTGAGGGATATAGGAGCCCAGGAAGGCTGGACATACTTCAAGAGAGAAGTCTTAAAGGCACAGTAGGAGGCTGTCCCCGTGTGCCGAAAAACAAGTAGGCGGGGAAGGAGACCCGCCTAGCTAAATAAGGACCTTTGGCTGGACCTCCAGAACAAAAGGAGAGTCTATGACCTTTGGAAGAGGGGGCAGGTCTCTCAGGAAGACTGTAAAGATGTAGTGAAGCTATGCAGGGAGACAATTAGGAGAGCCAAAGCACATCTAGAGCTCAATCTAGCTACAGCTGTTAAGGATAACAAAAAATATTTCTATAAATTCATTAACAACAAAAGGAGGATTAGGGAAAATCTCCCTCCCTTATTGGATGCAGAGGGAAACATAGTCACAAAGGATGAGGAAAAGGCTGAGGTGCTCAACGCCTACTTTGCCTCAGTCTTTAGCAGTGGAACTAGCTGTTCCCTGGGCACCCAGCCTCATGAGCTAGAAGACAGGGAGGGGAAGCTGAACGAGGTCATCACAATTAAAGAGGAAGTGATCAGTGACCTGCTACACCGCTTGGATGCGCATAAGTCTATGGGACTGGATGGGTTACATCCAAGAGTGCTGAAAGAGTTGGCAGATGTGCTCGCCAAGACTTTCCATTATTTACCTGAAGTCATGGCTAACTGGGGAGGTCCCAATGGACTGGAGGGTAGCAAATGTAGCACCCATCTACAAGAAAGGCAGAAAGGAGGATCTGGGAAACTATAGATAGACCTGTCAGTCTGACCTCAGTACCAGGGGATCAGGCCTAGTCAGCATGGGTTTATGAAAGGCAGATCCTGCCTGACAAACCTGATCTCCTTCTATGACAAGATGACACGATTATTGGACAAGGGAAAGGCTGTGGATATTGTCTACCTAGACTTTCAAAAAGCATTTGACACTGTTCCCCATACTATTTTCATGGAAAAACTGGCTGCTCATGGCCTGGATGAGCATACGATCTGCTGGATCAAGCACTGGCTCGCTGGACAATCCCAAAGAGTGGTGGTCAATGGAGTTAAATCCAGCTGGCGGCCAGTCACAAGTGGTGTTCCTCAGGGCTCAGTGTTGGGACCATTTCTGTTTAACATCTTTATTGATGACCTTGATAAGGACATAGAGTGTATCATCAGTAAGTTCACAGATGACACCAAGTTAAGCAGAAGTGTATCATCAGTAAGTTCACAGATGACACCAAGTTAAGCAGAAGTGTTGATCTACGTGAGAATAGGGAGGCTCTACAGAGAGACTTGGATAGATTGGATTGATGGGCCAATGCTAATGGAATGAGCTTCAACAAGGCCAAGCGCCAGGTCCTGCACTTGGGCCACAACAACCCCATGCATCACTACAGGCTTGGGGAAGTGTGGCTGGAGAGCTGCCTGGCAGAAAAGGACCTGGGGGTTCTAATTGACAAGCGGCTGAACATGAGCCAGCAGTGTGCCCAGGTGGCCAAGAGGGCCAATGGCATACTGGCATGTATTAGAAATAGTGTGACCAGCAGAAGTAGGGAGGTGATTGTCCCCTGTACTCAGCACTGGTGAGGCCACACCTTGAGTATTGTGTCCAGTTCTGGGCACCTCAATACGAGAGAGATATCGAGGTGCTGGAGCGAGTGCAGAGGAGGACAACGAAGCTGGTGAAAGGCCTGGAGAATAAATCTTATGAGGAGCGATTGAAGGAGCTGGGACTGTTTAGTTTGAGGAAGAGGAGGCTGAGGGGAGACCTCGTCGCTCTCTACAACTACTTGAAAGGCCATTGTAGAGAGGTTGGTGCTGGTCTCTTCTCACAGGTAATTAGCGATAGAACAAGAGGGAATGGGTTCAAGCTGCAGCAGGGTAGGTTTAGACTGCATATTAGGAAAAAATTCTTCACAGAAAGAGTGGTCAGATACTGGAATAGGCTGCCCAGGGAGGTGGTTGAGTCACCATCCCTGAATGTGTTTAGGAGTCGTTTAGATGTGGTATTAGGGGATATGGTGTAGGGGAGAACTTTGTAGAGTGGGGTTGATGGTTGGACTCGATGATCCCAAGAGTCTTTTCCAGCCTAAATGATTCTATGATTCTATGTCTGGGACCCCACCATGGAGCAGGCGAAGAGTATGAGGAAGAAGGACCAGCAGAGACAGCATGTTATGAACTGACCGCATTCCCCATTCCCTGTTGCCCTGCGCTCTTTGAGGGGAGGAGGCAGGAGTGAAATTAATTCTGGGAAGAAGGGAAGGACGGGAGTAGGGTGTTTTTTAGATTTGTTTTTATTTCTTATTATCCTACTCTCTTATTAATTAGCAATTAATTCAATACATTATTTAAAGTCATGTCTGTTTTGCCCGTGACTGTAATTGCTGAGTGATCTCCGTGCCCTTATCTTGACCCATGAGCTTTTTATTGTATTTCCTGCTCCTGTCCAGTTGAGGAGGGGAGTGATAGAGCAGCTTGGTGGGCACTTGGCACCCAGCCACGGTTAACCCACCACAGTATCATATTGTTAATCTTCTACATTTTCCTGTTCTGTGTTCTATTATTTCATCTGGTGTTGTGAGACACTTTCCACATTAAACACACATTCTATTGTCTCCACTTTTCACCATACAAGCTATTATCTCTGATAAAGTTCTATGCGCAATATTCTGAATTCAAAACTTGACTGCTATATTTTGAATTCAGATCCTTTGTGGATTTTTTGCTGTGACAAAGAGTAATTTCCCACAAAGCTCAAAGAGCACACTTTAAATACAGTGCACACACACCTCACTCCCAAAAAAAAATCCCGCAAGTCCCACAGCCAGAAGACAGGAAGAGAGCCAATTATTTTACAGTATTAATACTGAACATCAGTCAAGAAGCAATGAAAAATGGACATAAAACTAGTCATATTTGCAATGAATTACCCATTCTTCTATTTCAGCTCATGCTGAACTGGGCCTTAGTTAATAAGTATTGCCACCAAGATGAATTCACTAAACACTTAGAAAGACTATTAGCAAGACTCTGAATTTTCTTGGCAGTAGAAAAGATTTGGCTTTGATTCCTCTGCTTGTCCAGAACCAAATGAAATGGAAGGTATTGCTTTTTCCCCCATCTCTTTTTCTAACATCATTCTTACATACTTTTATCCCTACTAGTTCAAATAAAATTCTTCAGATTTCTTATGCTTTGTCGATTTACTAACTTTCCCAAAGAACGGACACAGGAATTGTTATTTGTCTTCCTTACTATGCATGATGCACTTTCATACTACAAAGAAAAGTACAGATTTCTCAGATTAATAGGTACATTTGTTGGCTTTCTCATATTTGTCCAAGATCTACATCACTGATTATACAACAAAATTATCTCTTAGTGTTTTTTAGAACCTGTTTCATTCAGGTTCTTATTTACAAAAGTACACAGAGAGCAAACAGCTTTTAGAGAAAATTGTAAGTTCTCTTTCCTTTAAATATAAAAAAGATTTTGTCCATTTGTATAGAATGTATGCATATTGCACCAGGAACTAATTGTACTTAGTGGCATTTTAGAGAACACATCAAGAAGACACTGATACATTAAAAAAAAATATCTGTGATGGTGATAGCCTTTTTTTCACCCAAACATCTTTCACTAACTAACCCATCAGAGACCTGTCATTCCTTTTTCTTTCTTACTGTTAGTATTGAGGCATTTGAAAAAAACCTCCAAAACTACACAATTATAGATAGTAGTGGTACACCAAAAAATGTAAAAATGTAAATGTAAATACAAAAGTTAGTAACCTTAAGTTCTAAATCTGAATATTAAATGAGTCAAAGGTTAAAGACCCAGTTTTGCCCTCTGATTTTACAATGCAATGTATTTTATAACCCATTTGCACATATTGATTAAGATAGGAACAGCACAATAATCAAGAAATCACCCTTTCTTTCCTAGGTAGTATCTAGACTGAAATGCTAGGAGGCCTTTTTTAGCTTCAGAACCCCAGTGATTGAGAAATCTTCACAGAATTTTTGCATAAAATAGCGAGAATAAAAAATGTATAAAAGTCATCTTGTCTGTCTGATCAACAGCAAAGGAAAGGAATGGACGATAGAGAAGCCACAGTAAGATTGTTTCAGTTCATTAAATTAAATAAAGCCAAACCCACAGCAGGGATCGATGTTTTTGATTTTTGAGAAAGTCAACAAAGTTATACAGATCAAACTCTCAAACACAAAATGCAAAACCTTCATGTTATGGATTAACTGCCCACACATTTAGTAATGGTGAAACACCACTTGAGTGGAAGTTTATCTCACTGACACGTCACTGAGTTGGAACACTGACCTGCTTTATTTGTTTGTTCACCATTCATTCTGTAAGTACTGACTTTGTTTTTTCTTTTTAAGGGTGAGGCTAAACACCAGAAAGGCAAGCTGCTTTATGCTGGCTGCTGCCCTGTGGCTCAAATGGGACACTTCTGGGAGAAAAGGGCATAGTTCTCTTCTTGAGAGTAACTGAGCGAGCTGGGAAATAACTTCTGAGTACAAAAGCACAGCACAGAATAAAAGACCATAAACATGGGATCAATGAGCCAACACAGGTGAGAAGTGTCCTGTGAAGGCCATCAGTCCCAGAGGTTTCAAAAGTAATGAAGATCATGAAATTTTCCTAGGGATCCAGAGGAGGCTACAAAATTTTTGTAAACCAATGAGCCACTGAAAACCACTGGAATGAGAAGGACCCATCCTGAAAGGACACAGTGGATTGGGAAGGTTTCTTTTCAAACATTTGCATTAAACTGCCAGATCCAGAAGATCTAGGATTTGTCTATTGACAAAATTGCCTTTTGAGGTTGAATTCTAATGAAGATGTACTTCTGGTGATTAGCCTCTTTCACAGTGTTATTGGCTTTCATACTTAAGGGAAAGGATGGGGCTCTTCTCCCTCAGAGTCTGGTGATTCATGTTCCCATCACACATCAATTTTAGTAGGATAAGAACATTCTTAATGAACTGGAAGATTTGGTAACGGTTAACAGGTGCCCACACTGGTATAAGAAGCCTTTCCACAAAAGGGCTGTGAGAAATTAAGTGGAAGCATCTATTCTTCTGAAAACAGAAATTTTCCCTATATTATCCTTAATTTTTATTTTTTAGCTAAACAAAAGTAAGTCTTAATTTTTTTTCCAAGAAAAAAAATACCAGTTTATGCCTTTAAACTTCACCCATGACACAAGAAGGTCACTGCTTTGTAATGAAGCAGTTGCAATGAAGCTTGATGCCAAGCTGAGGACAATATGGAAAATGTGACAAAATCAGAGGCTGCAAAGTCGAGGGATAATCAGTGTGAAAGCTGGGAATTCACAGAGGGAAAGTAGAAAATTGGCTGAGACAAAAGTTTGGGAAAGCAATAACCTCTACGAATACTGCAGTTGGTAAAGGCTCTGTGATGTGCTTCATCGTTAGATGACAATACTTATGTAGCCTTTTATACTAAACATCTCTGTAACTTTTTTAAAAGAAGTTTTATCTCAAAATGGAAACAATCAACCTGACACACTGCTGAATAAAAAAGACTTTCCTCATATCTAAGTATGGAATGTTGACCTCATCCTAATCTTCTCCTGTATGGAGAAGGCCATGGAAAGAAATCACACTCGTGAGGTAGATACTTTTTCATTGCATCAGATCTGTTTGTCCATGAGAGTTATGAGATGGCCAGACACTCTCTTGTCATCCAACAGTGAGGAACAGCAAGTCAGTATGGCCCCTTCGTACTGGGAAATCTAACACACTGACTTTCTGTGCAAGAACAGCAATAGATTGATCTATGGAACAGATTTCTTCAAATGGGCTCCAAAACTCTCACAAAAAATATCATAAAACAACTGTATAAAGTTTTTCATACAAGTGGTTTACATAATAAAAGTTTTCACATCTATGATGAAGCAATATGCTGCAATGTGCTACAACAGAAACCATAGATAAGCTCTTGATCAAACCTTTGCAAACCTAAGGTCTTCTTGGATATTGATGTATTCGTTGATACATAATGTATTAGTGACTGCTGTGATCTGGACTGGAAGATCATGAAATGAACAACATGAGCAGAAATATAGTTTGCCACTGTCACCACCAGTTATATTCTTCAACCTGGCATCCAAGCAAAGACTGATAAGCCTCAGGCTGAATCTTCCTTGCAGTTTGTTGTATTGGCATAATAATATGCATGCAAATCTTATAAGGAATGATCTCCTACTAGCAATTATTAACAGGATCTGTCTCTTTCCACTTTTGTTAGCACTCCTTTTTTTCCTGGCAAAGTCTGCATTTTCCAAGTATTCATCTGTACCAAACTTGGCCTGCAAGCAGCATAAGGAAAGAGACAGGCACTAAGGAAAGAGACAGGCACTAAGGAATGATTCACTTCATCCTAAAAGTAGGGTAGTCTTCACCTCTGGATATAATCTTCTCTCTCCAGCCTTCAAACAGGAAGCTGGGATGACTTGCTTAAACCAAAATTAGGCAAGATCTGTATCACCACTCAGAAACATCTGTTTCCATGGGCTGATCAAGCCATCCATGAGACATGCTGATTTAGGTATAGTTTCAAATAAATGTACACAATTTCATATACATATTTCTACAGAAGACCCCTCTCTAATTTGAATACTTTCTTTAAATGTTTATTTTCAATTCAGGCCTTTCCAGGATGTCTGCAAAACAACCTCAGGTCATTCATATCAGCCGTATCTGGGAGGAATGTGTGCATCAGTGCATTTGATCAAGATTCCTGACTCCCTTCAGAGGCTGTTTTTAGGATGCCTGTTTGCTGGGAAGTGGGCTCTACTCATTTTATACATGCCAGTAAACAGTTGTCAGTTCTGAGGCATCAATAAGCCAGCCACATTTGAGGGTCAACTTTTCTGTGAAATATGTAACCTATAACATTTAAGTTAACCAACAATACTGTTAAATATTATTTTTCAGACAACCTGAAAGGAGCATTATACCATGCATTTCACTGATACAGTCAAAGCTATTTGGAAGTAAATATTCATGGCTATTTCCCACATCTTCTTTGTGCCAAGACAGTGAGAAAAAATATATGTAAATTACTGCCACAGTAGGATTGTTTGAGAAGTGAGTCATAGACGAATCAAGACGAATCCACCACCTCCCTGGGCAGCCTATTCCAATGTTTAATAACCCTTTCAGTGAAAAAATGTTTCCTAATATCTAATCTAAACCTCCCCTGACGTAACTTGAACCCGTTTCCCCTCGTCGTATCACTTGTCACCAGGAAGAAGAGGTCAGCCCCCATCTCTCTACAACCTCCTTTCAGGTAGTTGTAGAGGGTGATAAGGTCCCCCCTCAGCCTCCTCTTCTCCAGGCTAAACAACCCCAGCTCCCTCAGTCGTTCTTCATAAGGTTTGTCCTCCAGACCCCTCACCAGCTTTGTAGCCCTTCTCTGGACACGCTCCAACACCTCAATGTCCCTCTTGTAGCGAGGGGCCCAAAACTGAATGCAGTACTCGAGGTGGGGCCTCACCAGTGCCGAGTACAGGGGGATGATCACTTCCCTAGTCCGGCTCACCACACTATTCCTGATACAGGCTAGGATGCTGTTGGCCTTCTTGGCCACCTGGGCACACTGCTGGCTCATATTCAGCCGGCTATCAACCAACACTCCCAAGTCCTTTTCTGATGGGCTGCTTTTGAGCCACTCTGCCCCAATCCTGTAGCGCTGCATGGGGTTGTTGTGTCCCAAGTGCAGGACCCGGCATTTGGCCTTGTTGAACCTCATACCATTGGTCTCAGCCCATCGGTCCAGCCTGTCCAGATCCCTCTGCAGAGCCAACCTACCCTCAAGCAGATCAACACGCCCGCCCAGTTTAGTGTCATCTGCGAACTTACTGAGGGTGCATTCGATCCCTTCATCCAGATCATTGATAAAGATATTAAAGAGAACCGGCCCCAGCACCGAGCCCTGGGGGACACCACTTGTGACTGGACACCAACTGAATTTAACTCCATTTACCACCACTCTCTGGGCACGGCCATCCAGCCAGTTTTTTACCCAGCAAAGAGTACACCTGTCCAGGCCATGAGCAGCCAGTTTCTCCAGGAGAATGCTGTGGGAAACGGTGTCAAAAGCTTTGCAAAAATCCAAGTAGATAACATCCACAGCCTTTCCCTCATCCACTAAGTGGGTCACCTTATCGTAGAAGGATATTAGGTTTGAAAGGCATGACCTGCCCTTCACAAACCCATGCTGACTGGGCCTGATCACCCTGTTCTCCTGCATGTGCCGTGTAATGGCACTGAGGAGGATCTGTTCCATGACCTTCCCAGGCACCGAGGTCAGACTGACTGGCCTGTAGTTCCCCGGATCCTCCTTCCGGCCCTTCTTGTGGATGAGTGTCACATTTGCTAACCTCCAGTCAGCTGGGACCTCCCCAGTTGTCCAGGACTGCTCATAAATGATACCAAGTGGCCTGGCGAGCACCTCTGCCAGCTCTTTCAATACCCTTGGGTGGATCCCATCCGGCCCCATAGATTTGTGCACCTCCAGGTGCTGAAGCAGGTCCCTCACCGTTTCCCTTTGGATTACGGGGGCTTCATTCTGCTCCCCATCCCTGTCTTCTAGCTCAGGGGTCTGGGTGCTCAGGGAACAACTGGTCCTACTGCTGAAGACTGAGGCAAAGACTTCATTAAGTACCTCAGCCTTTTCCTCATCCTTGGTCACTATGTTGCCGGCCCTATCTACTAGAGGACAGAGATAATCCTTAGTCCTCTTCTTATTGCTAATATATTTATAGAAACTTTTTTTGTTGTCCTTGACAACAGAAGCCAGGTTTAGCTCTAGCTGGACTTTGGCCCTCCTGATTTTTTCCCTACATAGCTTAACTACCTCTTTGTAGTCGTCTTGAGTGGCCTGCCCTTCCTTCCAGAGGCCATAGATCCTGTTTTTTTCCCTAAGTTGCAACACTAGCTCCCTGTTTAGCCAGGCCGGCCTTTTTCCCCCGACGGCTTGTCTTCTGGCACATGGGGACAGCCTGCTCCTGCGCCTTTAAGACTTCCTTCTTGAAAATCATCCAGGCTTCCTGGGCTCCTTTGCCCTGGAGGACTGCCTCCCAGGGGACTTTGTCAACCAGGCTCCTGAAAAGCCCAAAGTCCGCCCTCCGGAAGTCCAAGGTAGCAGTTCTGCTGACCCCTCTCCTTGCTTCTCGCAGAATTGAAAACTCTATCATTTCATGGTCACTGTTCCCGAGACAGCCTCCAACCTTCACATCCCCCACAAGACCTTCCCTGTTTACAAACAACAGATCCAGCAGGGCACCTTCCCTAGTTGGCTCTCTCACTGCCCGATATAGTAAAGTAATATAAAGCACATCACATGTTTCCTCTTAAAAATCATTTTGGTACAAGCAAACATACTTGCCAAATCCAGGCTGCAAAGTTGCATTATATCTTAATAAAGATGTACAAAAATCTTGTATTCACTCATCAACACAACAAAGTAAGGAGCTCCACATACCAGGGATATCTTAAAGTATGTAAATGGATACCACCTGGTGGTGAAATTCCAGGCAATATCAGGTTCTTTTGTTAATTTTGTTAAATACTGTATTTTCATCCACGTTGGTAAAGACACTGGTAAACATTTTGACAGTCATCCCTAAATATAGCCTCAGAAGTATTAAAAAAATCTCGAAGGCTCTTTAAACACTAGAAATCTTCCAATAGGCCTCTAGTATTTTTTGGATCCATATTCCTAAAGGCTTTTTGGCAGAGTGACTGCCAACTGCCAATATCCAGCTGACAAAAACAAAGAAAAAATAGCTTAATTTAAGTACTTGTTTTTTTCAAAAAAAAACCCCAAAGCAAATCTGCAGGAAGAGAAATCCCTACTTGTTTAATGAATACACTCCACAGGACTTCATTTAGCAGGTAATCCTGAACCTTGAATTACCATTGAATAGTCACTTTAAACATATTATTTTTGTTTAAGTCAATGTCAATATTAGTATCCATATCGACATCAAAGCTGGATGCCGAAAACAACTTGCAAAGGAAAAAAAAAAGACACATGGATGGCTATTTTTACTACTGGCAGACTCATCAGAGCCTGCTATATTTTTTTTTCCTTATTGGTCTATAATACCTTTTTCTAGCATGGGTTAGATGGTGATATTTTCAATGACTGAAATCAATAAAAAATGTTATTTCTTTCACAGATATCGGTAAAGAAGAATAAAGATAGATAATTTATTTTCATTGAGATCTTTTCACTGGGAAAACTGCTTCCCATATTTACCTTGAGATGCTATATTTGACTTTGAAGGGCCTGACCAAGCATCCACTGAAGTGTACTACATTCATTTTTAACAGACTTGAGTTTAGCCTCTAGAAAACTGGCAACTTTTACTCAGAAAATGAGTGCATTGTTACACTGACCTTCACATTTACAACCATGTTTGATTGTTTTTTAATTCTCAAACTGTTTTTTCATTACCTTTCCTTTCTCAGCTCAAAGCTTTCAACCTACTCGATAGCCATTCAATCCCTTCACAGAAGTATATGTTCGGTATCAGAGAACACCAGTTTAAGAATAAATTTGACAAACTGAACTCTTTTATCTGAGTTAGCGTAAATTCCCCTCAAAAATTTTAAAAGCAGTAAATAATAAGACAGATGATACAAATTTACTGGAACCTGTGTAAGATCTCAGTTTGTTTGCACCTTATATGGAGACAGAATTTCCAACATATTCCTTTATAGAAACAAAAACTTAAAGACTTATAAATAATTAATTTAGCAACAAAGATGGAGATAAAAATGACAGCTATTACAGTTCAACAATAACTTTCAAACAGCTATAATTATCTTAAAAGCTAATTGATCCGCTTTTGTCTTAGAAAAGAAAATTTAAAGTCTGGAGAACTACATATTTTTCTTTTAATAAGTTATCTTAGAGCCTTTATGCTGCACATTTCAACATACAGGGTAGCACTAATATTACTGTGTTGACCAAATGCAATAAGGAAGCAACTGTGATGTCTGCTGCCCATGTTGAACAAGCAGCAAGTGCTAACTGTATGGTTTCTGTATGGAACTGTATGGAACTCTATGGAAATTGTATAAACAGTGCTTGAAACTAGAAAGAATGTAATGACCTATAGACACAAATGTAAAAATATATAAAAGTACTTAAAACTTTGTGTTCATTCCCAACCCCTCCTTTTTTTTTTTTTTCTTTTACCCAGAAGCAAGCATTTTAAAGTTAGATATTAACCCCTATTTAGGAACCTTAGTAAAGTACATAATTTTCAGAAATGTGCAAAGAGCACTTCTAAGATGAAACAAACTTTTGAGTTGAAGATTTATTTTAGTATCAAATTTGATTTACTAAAAACCTCAACTGAATTCTGTCCAAAATTAAGATCGTCATCATTACTTTAAAAAATGGCATTTTATCATGGAATTAAGTTTCATAGGTAACTCAGCAAAGTCTGTGGATACCTTTTTATTGACCTCAGAGAATACCAAAACAAATATTTATAGTGGACTGATTTTAACGTTTGACTTAAAAAATTCAAGACATGGAAATATCAGGAAATGCTGTAATCATCATGCAGTGCATACAATTTGATAAAATCTAACAAAAAACCCTCTTCTAGTGACAGGTAGCAGTCACACTTACATCGGATAGCAAATAAAAATTGCAACCATTAAAGCTATACGGTCTAGTGGCACCCACATTTTAACTTGGATAGAAAGAACTGAACTGATACAGAACGAGCCTCTCCATGGGAACTCCTGTTGGTTAACAGTAACTGTGTAAGTAGCAACTGATTAATACAGAGAATATAGAGACTGGACCAACACTGAAAGCATTGAAAAGTTCTTTGAAGAAAAAACCAAAATAATCAGGAAACTGAAGCCAGCAGAATTCAGTCTCCAATACCACTGTTGGAGAGTGTAAATACTGATAACAGCAGAAAAAAAAGATGAAAATAATCAGGTTATAGAAAGGGTCTCTGAACACTTTAAACTGACACTATACACTACCCTAGATAAAAAAGTTCCATGTTCAGCACTGTCGTTGAAAGGTACAGGAGGTACCAGGGCGTGTATGATGATGACACATTTGATACAAAACTATGCTAGTCAAATGTCATTTCTGGCATTTTAATGAACCCAAAATTCTATTTTCAGACCTGCAGATGTGCTACTTAGATTATACGGAACTTCCTGCACCATTGCTGTTTAAGATCTTCCCATCTACTGCAGAACCTCAGGGTAGTACTGCAACTTTGTCTTCTTTGTTTGCCACTCTCTACACAGTTTCATGCAAAAGTCAAAAACTTTAGGCCACAGTTCCATATAAATATTAGAGGGAGGATTTTTTGCCTTTTGAAATTTCTGTTTATAATGTCAAAGGTAAGACTACCTCTTTTATAACCGGCAAAGGGGATACAGGATTCCTCTTGAAAACTTAGGGTACGAAGAATGTTATATTTACACAATGATAGAGAAACCTAGAAGCAGCGTGTCATATTTTTCCTTTAAGGATTAGAATTTTACAGGGAGTTTTAAAAGGAAATGGCTTGTTTAGCTCCAGAACATGGAGATGATCTCTGTTCATTTATGAGCAAGGAAGAGCCTCTATCACAGAAGTTAGAGCCAGAAATTGATTATAACTGAAACTTTTTTTTGGCAGCTTCAGCAAACTACCCAAGGAGTAAGCAGGAATAGAAATTAAACAGTTCATCAGTCATGCCTCGAGTACTTTGATATGACAGAGCTATGTATTTGTGAAACAGAAAATGATAGAGTTTGCATTTTTAACTCCCTTATTTGCCAAAGAATATCCTTAATCTCATTTTTATTCTACTCTTGCGAAAGTGTAGCAATTTTTCTTCAAAACATAAATGTGATACTGTCATGTTGAGTTTCACAAGTAAAAGACTGAACACACGGCATGTAGATGATACATGTTTGCTTCAGGAATTAAAGTACACAGGCACAGAGGTACTTACTAAGTAATTACACAACTGGAAAATCTTAATGATTAGGCTTGTACAGGAAATGTATTAAACATATTTCAATATATCTATTAATATATATTAAATTATTAAATTATTTTTTAATAAAATATTCCATTAGATTATTCAATTATTATATTATGCTTTTAAACATAACAGTACTGACATTAGATAGCTCATTATATATATGTAATATGCTCTTAGATATAATTCATTTGGAATGCTATTTTCCTTACCGCTACCCACACCCACTATTTCTTTCATTGGAGGATGGAAATTACAGCAGCCTCCTTACTGATCAATGTAAAAGAAATCCCTCACTTCCTGGCTTCATGGGAACCTTGGCTGCAAGCACATTCACTCCAGGAGTGCCAGACAGCGTGGCAACCCTCAGTGTTTTCCTATGAAGTGTTAACTTCTTGTGATCACTATGTTGTGACTAATCTATAAAGCATGTATACACATAGGGTACAAGCAATTAATAAAAAATAAATTAAAAGTTGTAAATAAATTTCTATACATTAAAAAAACTTCAGAAAAAAAGCTAACAATCTGAGATTGGTCAAAAACTGAACAGTAGTCACCAATTAATTACTATGAATGATAAAGAAGTTGGGATTATACTTCTTAACTGTATCCTGCAGTCATCTAAGGTTTTCCTCTCCAATTCTTTTGTTGGCTAAACACAATTAACAAGATTTATTTCCCTATCTTTTCTTTTCATTCAGCTTTCCAGAAAACAAGGATACGACATCCTTGTTTTCATTACTCAGTCTCTTAACTTTCTTAAAATGTACTCAGATCTGGTAAAACGGCATCATGGGCAAAAAAATCCAATCTGACTAGTTTGTGCCATAGATCCTACATAGCAATAGTTCGTAATTGTAATTTACCCTTAAAAAAAAAATAAAAATCATTGCTTTACTTGCTTCAAACAAGCAGCATCCTAAAAAAAGTTAAGTATTCAATCATCTGCCAGGATGCTGCTACAGCAAAATGCACCACCAGAATTCAGGTACTTGTTTCAGCAAATAAATCTTGCATTTACTTCTTGATATTTTTATTGTTGTATTTTTTATTTCTTCCATTTACAAAATATTGCTACCATAATCTATAGTAAGGTGAAGTATGACATCCATCAGAAAGAAAACATCAGCACTACCGTTACCATGAATGTTACCATTCTGGTGTGCCTACCTTATTATATTGATTTATTTCTTCTTGGTTTGGTGCCAGAATTTCAGGTCAAAGGGGAGAACTTGAGTGGGTTATTTATGAGCTGACCACAGGGCTGGGTACTGCTGTTCCCTTTCTCAAAAAAAAGGAAGGGAAAAGAGGAAGGGAGACAGTAATGCACTAAATGTAATCCTGCTTTGTGGGGGAGCACTCTGTTGAATTTGTTGGATATAATGAGAGAAAGAACATATGGAAGTGATCATAAGGGAGCGATCATTCTATGATAATAAAATAATAAAACTATTTTAATCAACACGATTCTACTTAGAAAATACCTCCACAACAGGGATAAAGGTAAAACACCAACAGAAAACTTTCCACCAGCTCTGAGGAAAAGACTTATATAGTAACAGAAATCAATGTAAGATAACAACTATTTACAGCTGTGAAGAATGATAGTGCTCTGTTAAATGTAATTCACATCATTCAACTAATCTGGGCTAAAACAAAGGTTCCTAAAACTCTACTGTTGGCAATTAGAGCTGGGATTACCGGATTACATGTATTCACTCATCCACCCAAATGTGTCAGAATATTAGAGATAACTTTCTTTAGCTTTAATAGAATTTTTATTGAAGTATTTTATCCTCAATGCATGAAGTTTGAAGAGCTCAACTCTGCCTACAAAAAGATTATCTAGAAAAACAGAACGCAGCAGACTCAATTTACCGGGAATGAGTGATTTTGTAACTGCTTTGATTGGGATTTTAGGACAGGGTCATGCAGAGATTGCCCCTTTCCCACATTCCCCAGTTCTTCCCTAGTTACTCAAAATAAACTTCTACTTGACGGCTGAGTTAGCAAGTGCATTCTACATCTAACAGTATATTAGTTTCTTTCAGGAAATATAACATTAGTAGCAGAACTGCATTTTATTGCATGATCCTCAACCATTTCATAATGATGTGACATATTCATTTCATTTGTTCTAAGAATATGCAGTGAAATTATAATACATGAGCTTTTCATATTGACTGCAAAAGTAATTACTTAATAATCTCTAGTAATGTTTCCAGCAAGGATCTCAGTTACATGGAGTTACATGTAACAGAGGTACTTACAAATACTTGCTCAGGTGAAGAACCATGAATATTCAGATATTACGTAGTATTATAAGAAAGGAAGGGGAGTATTTTCCAGTGGATCAATACCGAGCAGTATACTGAAGAAAGGAGAGAGAAGAAAAATGAGAGGCAAAAATCAAAGTAATGAGAGGGAAAATAACGGCAAGAAGTGGAAACAGAGGCAAGGCAGAAAAATCTCAATATTTAAATAGAATTGAAGAAACAGTACAAAACAAACAAGTGAGCGATATCGATGAATAAGTTAAAACAGTGCACAGAGTGTATAAAAGCAGGTGATTATTATTTCAGTAAGGTTTCCAGCAGAGCCTGACCATTTGATATACAAGCCAGAAGAGGAACTGAAGTAATGTAAAAACAGTTTACTTGAAAGGACCCGAAGGAATGGAAATTTGCCAGAACACTTTTTACTACAATACTTTAGAAATTTGAGAATTTCAATATGATGCAAAACTGCAATACTATCTTGACAGAATGCTTAGCTATTTCAGACTTTTTTTAGAGGTTGTTTTTTTTTTTCCCCAGATATTCATGTTGTTTCAGTAATCCAAACACCATAATACAGCATTTTACCCTAACTGAAAAATCCTTTTTTTTTTTTTTAGGTTAGGTTTTGCTTATTTTTTTATTTAAGGAACAATTACATGGTCCCAGTTCCTCCCCCACATTATTTCAAGGTCTCAGTTTTCATCAAGAGGAAGAAAAAATAAACAAAAAAATTTAGAAAATAATTTTCTATTTAAAACCAAAATTTAAATGAAATACTTAGGACCAATGCCAACAACAGCACTGGACGGACAACACAGAACCAACAAAGCTACAAGACTTCCAAATGGTCCTTCTCTCATAAAGAATTTAAAGGACAAAACATTAAAAGTGAACGAAATTCGTTATAAATTTCATCTTAACAGGACAAGAAAGGCTGTCCAACACTTGCAATGTTTCAGATATGCACACCAGATGTGCATAAGCACAGAACATTGCCCTAATCTTTAGTTTGGTATTTGATTAGAGGTTGGTGTTAAGATAGCTAGGCTTCTTTTCTTCTTAAATATAATTAGATGTTCACACCAAATATAACTACCTTCCACGCTTGTAGAATAAACTACGTTAATTTTCAGACCTTCTAAAATATGAAAGTTGACAAAACACTTTATCAGGTATACTGTTTGAACTTCTGAGTGACTTCAGCAGAAAACATCTGCTTTTGGAAGATTTCATTAACAGCCCCAAACTTATTCAGTTTTATTTGCTTTGTGAATAATCACTGATGGCATTTCCACCAACTTTTTCAGGAGTGGGAATATTAACTCTTACCTACTGGCTCTGTTCCAAATAATTATATTATCCTCCTTATGTTCTTTTCTGGAGAACTTACTCACATATTACAGAGTTCTTCAGGGAAATTACCCTGAGAACTTACAGAATGCTCAGCAATTCTGTCATCAGCATAAAAACCACCCTGTTGCCAATTTATTGAGTGTCCTATTATCAATGTAGTTTTTTAAATACAAAGATGCTATTCATTGGAACTGAGTACGTACAAACTTATTTTCAATGAATGACAGGTGAATTCTAAAATATCTATTTCTATTAAGTACTAGTAAATGCAAATTAAATGTTTTTTAGGCACTTCTCTGAGTTAAAATTCTTAGTATTTATCCCTGGGAAGGATTCTACTTCTATATTATTTTGGCATCCTTTGTACTTTCTGTATTCCTATAGACCAGCCCAACTGGCCAAATACAAATGCTGCTAAATTCCATTACATCTATTATCTTTCCTAAACTAAAATAAAGAAAATGCACATACCATTAATTACACAATAGGCTTTTAAAGCAAATTGCCTCTCTTTTGAAAAGGTTTTTATTAATACAGGAAAATGGATTTCTTTCAGAGAAATATTTTAAAATGATAAGAGTAGATATTTCAGTCTGCCATTAGAACTAGAAATATAATAATATTGCTTCACTCTCAACCTAGATCTTCAGACACTTCAGAACTTTCTCATATTTGGAGACAAATAAACTCTATTTTGAATGAGCTCAATTTACCTTACCACCCTTCTCATTTCATCTTTACAACTTTACAACTTCTACTCGGGGAGAAGGGGGGTTGGGGGGAAGGCTCCCAAAAGTTAATAAGTTATTGAAACTTGATAAAGAAAACTGTATGCCAGCAACAGTTATCTGAGGGTATGCTTACTTAAGATTTTGGCTCGAAGAATTTTTATTTTTTTTTCCTATCTTCAAAGCTATGACTCAAGTCATATATTTGACAATGCTTTCAAAGTTTTTATACAGAAAAGCCTATACTCCCTTCTCTCTTTCAACATTGTGAACATGGCCTTGGATTCTTTATTCCCAATATGATGACAGCAAAGGTAAAAAGAGTAATCAAGAATGATGTGAAGATAGTTGTAAAACTGAAAGTAGAACTGCAACTGCTCTGAGGAAACAAAAGGCACCTTATGGCCACTACTTTAGTATACTCTCCTCTCAAGGGAAATTGCTTTTGCTACATTTTTGCCATAGAAGACTTCTGTTAGAAATGTAACAAAAATCTTCACATCCAAATTGTAGCTTATGTAATGTACATTATAGTCAAAAGGAAAGTTTTATTCATCTATTCAATGGAAGATTAAACAACTTTATAATGACTTCAAGTAATTAGTAGAAGGGTTTAATTGAAGTGAGAATTATTTTTGTACACTATTTTTAGGATCTTAACCTCTTGGGCCACTGCCTACTGAAGTGCCCAAGAGAAAATCACCGCTATAAAATGCTAGAGGATAATAGTAATGATAATAATAATAATATCTTTCCAAAGCACAGAATTGTCAAAAGGATATTTCACTACTTGTCACTGACACAGCTTTGAAAATGTGCTCAAGCTAATTCAGAAGACAGCGTCAGAAAGTAGGTTTTGTATTCTTATACTAAAGGGTGGAAGCTCTTTGCAATTTCTTAGTAGATCTTGCCAGCTATATTTACTAGGTAGAGTACTAGTGTAGTTAAACAGTAAGAAAGAAAATGTATGCAAACTATTCAGATTCCCAGTTGGAACTTAGCAATGCATGTAACAAAGTCCTCAGCCGTAAAGCTTATTGCCTTTAAGAAAAGATAGCCCAGCTGAAGTTAAACAGGTGTCCACTTGACCCGATTTTCTGAACAATAGCTCAAGCCTAATAACGAAGGCTTTCTTGTGACCTAAAGGAATGGAAAAAGGTGCAAGAGCATACCAAATAGTTTTGAATTATTCCCTCTGCCATGCTCAAAAGAATCATGGAGTTTTTATGTGCACAGATATTAATCCATTGCAAAAAAATAAAACCAACATATTCTCAGAGTTTGTTTAACATCAGCATCCTTCCTTTTCCTGTTTTTACATGGAAATGTTAATCTAGAATTCCCTTCCACCAAGACAAACCAAAAAGAATTTGTAACTCACAGATGCCACCAAAGTCAGCTAAGACTGCATTCTTGTGTCACACAGCTAAATATTACAATTTCTGTGACAAACATTAGCTCTTTATTTCACCCCCTTCTTTCTCTAAAACCACACAGCATTTGCTTTCCTCTTAGAATCAAAGTGAGACAAATAAATCATTACCTAGTTTCCATAGCAATAGGAAAACCACTCAGAAACACTCAGAGTACAGTAATTCCTCTCTTGCTCTTATTTCCAACATTTTTTAAATTTTCCTTTATTTGAATACTATGTCTATGATTTAAATATTTTATGCAAATTAGAAGTTAGCAAAAGAGAGAAAACTATCTAGTTCACAAATTATCCAGTTCCAAGCTCTCTCTCATTATTCACTTCAGAAGAAATCTGGTTTTTTTACTCCTCCCTTTTACTCCTTCTTTCCTCTGATTCAAGAATGGGTAATAGGGAAAAAATAAAACAAAAAAATCACCAGGGCTACAATCCGGCATATACCTAGCTTTTCACTGTCCTTAGAGTTATTTGTAAATGAAAGCAGTGCGGGATGTGAAAATTTGTAGGATATTTGTCCATAATTGTCCATAATATTTGCTGGAAGTTATCTAGATCAGTAAGAGCTACCAAGATTAAGGAGGTAAGTTTAAATATATATATATTTTTAATGAATCAATTCTAATTGCCACACTCCTAATATTAAGAACATGCTGTCTGTCTCAAAAATCATACATTTAAAAAAAAAAAAAGAAAAAAGTTTTGTTAAAACTATTTGCGTATTAGCAGGTGAAAAACACAGGCAAACTTAGGTTTTTTTCACAGCACTCCAATTACAAAATTTAGAGTCTTAGTCCTTCAACCATCATTTCAAACAGGTCTCCTATTAATACCACTGAATCTTCGTCTAGTGGTTTGTATCACTACTGGTTAATAAGTTAATCCAAATCAAATAACTTATTCAGTTACGAGTATTTTGTAATATAGGAAGTTTTCCTATAATGTTTATTTCAATAATTGCTGGCTTTGCTAGAATAAAAAGTACACATAAATAACCATTACTTAAGGTAATCTTTATCACCTGGTAGTCAACACATGACTGTCTGTTGTTTCATTTATATTAATTCCTGCCGACCTAAACCAACACAGAGATACCACAGGGGATAGTGCAATGGCTTTGATGGATGGACTTTTTCTTTAAAAACCCAGCTTGCTTTTAGGCATAAAGTGGGTTAAGTCATGCAGAGGTTGCAATATTAATATGTCATACAGAATACCCAGAGAGAATAGATGTCATAATATTTTCAATGTGTATCACTAATTTAGTAAAATATTTATTATATTCCAAATTAAGTCCAGTTAAATCATCAAAAGGCAACAACTAAAATGAATGTAAAAATGACAGAAGTTGAAAGTGTATTTTATTTTTTAATTTTTATTTTCTTTTTATTTTTTTTTAGGCTGTAAATCCAGAAAAATTAACAGTTTTGAGCAGCATGAGTAGTGTATCACCAAGGAAAAGCGATTCAAACTGTTCCTGACTCTGAGAGGAAGATTTTCAAGACCTCGTAATTTTATTCCTTGCATTTTTCATGTCAGTATCCATGGGTACTGCAGCTTATCTATATGTACAGCAGTGATAATTTACTGAATTTTGAATTTCAATCATTATAAATTATTTTAGTTGTTGGATTTATAAAAGAATTCATGCACTAAAATAATATTTAGTCAACATTAAGGACGTCTGAGTAAGAATAAATCACTACCCCAATATCGAGTCAGCAGTTCTATTACCCTGAGGTAAACTGCAAGTAAATATTGTATAATACAGCCATCAGTAACCTATGGGTCTGAAATGCCATTTCAAAGTGCACAATATTTTTTTCTAATTTTAGTGTCTGCATACCTCTTGGTGAAATCTCTAGGTTTTGACAGTAAAATTACTGACTGTAGATTGGTATTCTCTGGGGTGATTCATGCTTGCATTACATTTTTCATTATTTCCTCAAGCTCCCATTAAACATGGTGGTTACAGGCCAACTGTGACTTTTTCAATTTTCCTTCTAAGAAAGCTAACTGGGTTTTACAGAGGCTTCTCTGTGAAAAACATATATTTAACAAATACCTGTACTTCCTTAGACCTTTAGTGAAAAGAACTGCCACCAAAAAACCCGGTATTTGTCAGCACAAAAACCAGCAGATAGATCCGCAGATGATTGCACTGGGCTAAGGGAAGCATTACATGCTACATCACGGCCGGTTCACACCCAGAAATGAAGCTAGATCCTGATTTTAACTACACACATCCTTCAGAGGTAAATCACAGTGTGGATGTAGGGTTCACTCTGCACCTCATAGCCATACTAACTGATCCATGGAGGAAAGTAGTAGCATCCTTGCCTCTGACACATTCACTGCAAATTTTGAGTAAGTAAGCTTATCCAGGAGAAAGGAATTTTGCTCTGAGGACCCTGACTGTCTTTTTTCTTCCCAGAAGTAACATGGATACCCAATGTGCAACAGGAAAAATATTTTTTGTAGGAAAAAGCTAATAGCCAAGTCTCTGATAATTGGCCATGAAAATCAGAATTGTATTCCAGGTGGATTTCAATACCAGTTTCCATCATCTGTAGTCAAACACAAATGTCACAACGTTAGTTCTTACCAGTCTAAAGGCACTCCTGCAAACCAGACATTAACTTCAGCAGGACTGGAATATCTTAACGTGCTTTGAGACAAAGACACAAATCCCTGACATGCAACTACTATATTACAAAGTCATCAAGATCCCTGATGTTGGTGAATCCCACTGCCCTTCAGTGGGAGGAGGAGTGTCTGCATGCCCCAAGTGAAACAGCAGAAAAATCCAGTCCTAGGCCAGAGGGGGCTCAACTATCAGCTGGAACGTATCTTAGCAAGGATGATGCTATTATTGTGCAATCACTATTACCAGAAGGAAATTGTGTCACAGAGGAAAGACAACTAAGCACCCGGTGGATTTCTACCACTAAGTACAAGTTAAGTCACAAGATTAGAAAGTCGGCATTTTCTTACAGCTGAGACAATGAAACTCGTGCCTTTCCAAAACAATGGTACCCTGACCTTTCTTTTCTGTTTTAAGAAGATACTCATCATAGGCTCTTACAGATGAGGCTGTAGTGTGAGAGTGTACCTAGAAAATATTATAAAGGTCACCTGTAAAATAGTGTTCTTTTAGCTTAGATCACAGATATTTGTAATTAAAAAGTGAGATCAGAACACCTGCTCCTCTATCAATTGTTTTTCCACAAATTTTGGTGTAATAATTATACCAAACTAGAAAAAATTCAGATCACCAGATCAGTAGCAAAGCAAGCCTCACTATTGCAGTAGTAAAGTATAAAACCAGCATTTTTATTGCATCAGGAATTGCAGTGAGCTTTGTTCTCAAGGTAAAATACGCTTAGTGTTTAAATCCTACAGTACAATAGTAGTTACAAAGCCTTCACAGTCTCCAACTTCATAAAATGCTCAAGGGTGAATTGAGTAACTGTAAATGTGTCTGCTCTGCAGCCTACTGGAATATTAAGCATCACAGTAGACTTCGATACAATAGATACTGAAAAAAAGACATTTTTTGGAGGGGTCAGGGGGGGAAGGAAAAAATACAGGTCCTTCTCCGTAGAAGCTTGAAGCATCAAAAATACTCAAATACCTGCATTTTGACTACAACTCCAAACACTCTTTTCCATCTTATTGAGAAGTTGTGCTTCCTCTAAATCTCTCTGATAATTTTCTAGCATGTTGCATGCAACATAAGAAAGCCAATGGAAACAGAAAATAATTTAATACAAGAATATGACAGCATATGCAACAAGACAATATGTTTGAAATACACAAGCCTCTGACACAAATTGCATTAATAACATGTATAATTAAAAAAAAAAAGAAAAAGGAAAAGAATCACATTTGTTTGCATATATATTCAGAGTTTTATCTGACTCATCAATATTCCTTTTAATAATGGCACTATCTCTGCCGGGTAAGTGGCGGCCATGAATACATCATTTATGAAGGGCTGCTTTGCCATAGTGGAATGATTTTCATCTTTTTTAATTGGAATGAAGAACAACAAATTCCATTTATGCCTTCTATTTTTAAATGCTGTTGTGCTTATTTTCTATTACAACTGCAATTTTATCCATTTGTTACAGAGTGGATTTGTTTCACAATGAAAGAAATATGGTGCAGTTACTTTGGATAATGTGCGTCCTATCCAGCCAGAGTCCTCTGGCTACTTCTTCTTTGACCTTGGGAAGTCACAAATACTCTGAATAGGGATTTCCAAACAGATTTATGAATAAAAAAATTGGCCAATCCCTTCCCCACTAGTTTTCTAATTATTTCTTTTAAACACAAGTATCTAGTTTACACAGAAATGTCCACGCTATTTTTTTTTTCCCTTAGTATTTCTAATTTTATACATTGCTGTAGAGTTTCAGGCAACTCTATATTTGCTGTTCCACTCTTCTGTTCTGTTTTCTATAGCATGCTTCCAAGGTAATCTATGTCGTATCCCTTCATGAACCCTGGAGATGTACAGTTTTCCATTTTGAGCAAAGAAGATGGTTTGGTTCAGAGTAGAAGACAGGGACTACGTACATGATGAATATGGAAGTACAGATCTTATAAACTACTAAACACCCACAAGGAATTCTTTTCAAGTTTTGACTGTTATATTCTAGTAGAGGAAAATTTAAACACAAATGTATATATATTTATATGTACAGATACACAGTTCAGCAGAAACTTAGATCTCACAAGCTTTACTTAGAAACACATGAATTAAAAAAAAAAAAAAGCCCGGATGTAGTACTGATCAGAAAATCAATATTCTGTTACATAAGAAATATCAATGTTTTAGACTTTTTTATAAATTCCTAGTAAGAGAAAACACGAAACAGATTTATGGGGTTTGCTTTGCTTTGAATTTATCATTCTTTAAAAGGGCTACTGCCTACTACCTCAACCATTTACATAAAACATAGGAGACTCAGATTCATGTACCTGTTCTAAATTAGCCAATTAAAAATTTCCTGCATCCTGAATAAGCGTCCTAAACAGAAAAAAAGGTATTGGCTATTCTGTGCCATATTTCTTTCTTTTGAACTAATATTCTATTTCAACTCTGAAAACATTTCCAATCAAAATTTTGAATGTATATATTAGTATTTCCAGTCAAAATAAAAAGGAAACCAAAAATCTCAGAACAACCTCCCCGAACCAAATAAAAGTATATAAGCTATACAAATATGCATCATATTTAGGGTGCTGAAGGTTTGTGGTATTTTAATACTTGAATTTTTTCTTTTACTGGCCTCTTTCTAACATAAAAGATACCCAGTGGGGACTGGTTTTTTATTGTAATTAAACAGTAAAGTGGTTTTTTAAAGCTTTTTTTCCCCCATAAATAATTCTGGTTCCTAAGAAGATTTTTTCATATTCATGCTCAATTATATGTGACTACATCACCTATTTACCAATTTTTAAACAGGGAGACATAAACTTTTGGTAACAATTGTGTTTTAAATTCATAGTTAATACATACAAAACCGATGATTCCTTTTTGCAATGGAAGTTGCAAGAAAGGGACCAGAGACTGCAGAAGTTCATGTACCTAATATTATTTTTCTTTCCACTAAGTTAAATAGATCTAGTCTTGTGCATAAATTTACTTACATAATCCATTTATAAGGATCTAAATTCAAGCATTAATAAACTGGAGGAAATGAGACTAGTAGAAGAGGGTGATGGATTATTCTCTATTCTATCACCTCTTCCTGCTCTCCTCCACAATAGTACATTTATGTAGCACTTAATATTTTCAAAGACCTTTAAATCTTTAATTCTTCCTACAACATTGCTTTTAAGAATGTCTGTATGTTGTATATTTCTGTTTTAAATCCAAAGTGCTGAATTTGAACTTTTAAATCCATAGAGAAAAGTAATACTTTCCTTATTACTTTACTTCAGAGACCATAGCTCTCCAGAGAAGTGCAATGAAGCTAGTGAGGGTTCTAGAGCACACGTCTTATAAGGAGCGGCTAAGGGAGCTGGGACTGTTTAGCCTGGAGAAGAGGAGGATGTTAGCCTGGACAATTACCTGAAAGGAGGCTGTAGAGCGGTGGGGGTCGGTCTCTTCTCACAAGTAACAAGCAATAGGACAAGAGGAAATGGCCTCAAGTTGTGCCAGGGGAGGTTTAGATTGGATATTAGGAAAAAATTTCTTCACCGAAAGGGTTATCAAACATTGGAGCAGGCTGCCCAGGGAAGTGGTGGCTGCCATCCCTGGAGATATTTAAAAGATGGGTAGATATGATGCTTGGGGACATGGTTTAATGGTGATTTTGGCAGTGTTACGTTGATGGTTGGACTTGATGATCTCAAATGTCCTCCCAACCTACATGGTTCTATGATTCTTAGGCGAAAAGATTGTCTTCCTTCTTGTGTTTCACATATAAGAGAAGTTATCTAAGGGAACCAAAGGTACACACAAACTGTATTAGAATAATGTTATCTATCTGAATGGTGTCTTGATTTTGGGGGTATATCTAAGGTTGAAAAGGCTAAAATTGAGTACTAGAGTGAATGACAAGACCATAGACATTTACTGGAAATTATGTTAGAGAAATACACTTAAATTATTACTAAATTAGTTAATTGGTAAATCTGTTGTGATTTAAGAGTATTATACAATCACAGGAGCCACAAAATGTCTCAGTCTTAAGCTCTGACTTAGAGGTTGCTTAAATGAATATAATGAAACTCGATCTTGAATATAAAGATGACAAGGCAAATATTTTTTTTTCTTTTTTATTAGTTGCATCAAGATTTTTTATTAAATGGAAAATGTCAGAATTTTACACATTAAAGTATTAGCTTTTCCGCTATAAAACTACTAGCTAATCCTACTGGAAATACACTCTGAGTTCCAAATATTCTATCTATATGTAGATCCATTTCTATTTCACTCAGGAAGAGATCGTCTTACTCTAGTCTTGTATCTCCAATCACTTAACCAAATGTGCTGGTATTCAGACAATGGAAAAGTACAGTGATATTAATCTATGAAGTAACATGTAAAAATCCATCTTACTGAATTACGACAGGTCCTAAGAAGATACTTTTTTGTTCCCATACATTATGAGACAAAGTTTTACAAATGGTTTGATATTATCTACCTATTTCTTCTCCCTGTTCCCAATCCCATCCTTCATGGTATCTTTTGGGTTCTCCCCTCCTGTCAGATTAGTCAACCTGTGTGACCCTCTGCATGAACATATGAATTGCCAGTGCTGATACTTGAGGTGGCAGGTGAGGCAGAACCTTCTCCTCCAGTAGTAGCCTTAGATCAACAAAAATACCCCAACCTTAGCTGTGTCATCAGGGATAAAGGAATAAGGCAGAATAAACATTGAATTCTCTAGGGCATTTGTAGAATCTAACTCAGCACAGTATGAACAATGGTCATTATAACATCTTGGCTATAAAACAAAACAAGCAATCAATCTACAAGCCATATTTTCTGCAGAAAAAAAAAAGAAAAAGTGAGATATGCCACAATTGACACAAGCAGCCTAAGAGAAGGAGGCAATCAGCTCCAAGTCTCCCCAAATCCCAGGCTGGTTCCCATTCCACTACAATATTTAGTGCCAATAAATTGGCACTCTTAACTCACCCGTGCTGATTCTCAGTGGCTGTGCCAATGATTTAGCAACAAGCAAAGGGTGATGCCAGGAACATCAGGAAATGGAAACCTATCCCTAACAACTTCTGTTTTGGTAGGTGGCTGACAATGAAGTTGTTTACTTTAGAAGAGGATTTTCTAAGGAGAATACTCTTTTCAATTTTAAAATCAGGAGGTCAAAAAATGGTTAGGAGCCATGACACTTCTATGACTCACTAAGTGCATTTCAGTTTATCTTTCTCCCTACTTCAGTATTTCTTTGGTTACACATACAGCTTCAGAAGTTTGTAAAATACTTTTTTTCCAAATTGTAACTGTTTAATTATTCATTTTCCCTATTAGTAAATGCAAATATGCATCCATATATGCAGTGTTTACAGTAGTGCATTCAGTTGATGTACTTAAACGCCAACTAATACTAATTACGAATGTACACACATATTAATAGGAATATTGAATAAAAGAAAACATCAAGAGGTGATACAACATATCCACTAAAAGAGAAGAGGCTATAAACTAGGAAAGCAGAAGAAAGTTTTACAACATTTCACCCTTTTGGCATACTTCCTGGCAGTCTCTAGTAATGACTATCCTTATTCTGAATTGCCTTCACCACACTCCTGTTCAGCTTCCTGGATTCTATCTAATCAACCTGAAAGCAGCTGTTTTAAGCACCCTACTGATTCTTAGTTTCAAGACACCTAAATGCTTTTTTTTTTTTTTTTTTTTAAAAAAAAAGAAGAAAGGCCCCTGAAACTCAAATACCTATGTGCTTATAGTTGTTACCTTCATACGAGCATTTCTAGAAGAAAGCTATTTAGTTTAGGGTTTTCTTAAAAACTTATTTATCCTAAAGTATTCCACTTATAAGAGTATCAAACCAATTTTTATCTTATAATATATATAATATCATATAATATTCTACATTAGGTTGTGAAAGGTCAAGAAAATGCCTAATGTTTAACAAAAGAGTTAGTAAACTGGATGGCATGAAACTCTTGTATTTTACCTAGAAGCTTTTCATAGTCATAGCACCATTGGTCACTGTTCTCCTGAACCAGCTCCAATCCCACAGGATTATTTTACGACACTAAAGAGCTCAATACATGAAAACAGGAATGGGCTATTAAGGAACAATATCGTGAAAAGCAGAAAAGTCTACATAGGATAGAATCTACTTAGAGACAAACAAGCTTTTGTATTAAAGTATCAAAGTATTATATTGTATATAACTATTGATGGAAGAGAGAAGACAACATTTCTAAAACATCCACTTTAGTGACCTGCACATTCTTTTTGTTAAACTGCAATGCAAACATTAAGTTACAAATGCATTTTGAAGAAAGAGTGAAGGTAATATTTATTATAAAATACCTGCCTATAATTTATTATTTTTCAAAGAGATGTAGCTTCAGGGCTGAGCATATTCACGGGTTTTGTTTAAAATGATGATTGTTCCTGCTCCCCATTTTACTGAAAATAATCTCTAAATGTATATGCTGTCTGCTTAGACTGATCAAAAAACTCAGCCTGAAATTCTTGCAAGGGACTTAATATGTTTCTTCAGAATGCTCAAAAGCTTATTTTAATTATAGAATTTTAAATATGTCGACCTACAGCAAGAAGTTTCACCTTCATGAATCAAGATGAAATAGTTACATGTTAGGGAAAAAAAAGTCATCATATATAGAAAAGCAGATGGTACTATGTATAGGATTCTTGGTTGGAATTCCCAGTAGTAGCTGATCTGCTTCAGCCAGCAAAGTTTTTACAGGATTACTACCTTTAATTTTATTAGTCGATGACTGTCTATTTGTTTTTTGTTTGCTTGTTTCAGAAGAAGCATTAGTCTTTCGCTGTCTCTGAGATGACAGCCTCCCTATTCTTCTATTTAGCTCTCCAGCTCCAGCCTGAATACTGCTGGCTCCTGCCTGGGGGACTCTATAGCTATCATCTTAGTGCCTCATCCTGCGAGGGAGGTGCAGCCTGCTTTAGCACCGCCATTTAACAGTGTGAATTAGAGAGCAAAGAAGAGACTGGAAATCAGTCAGCATAGTATTTTGGCAAAGCACTTAATTCATGCCATCAGCAGAAGGAGAAAGAAGAAAAATAGTTGTGTGTCCATCTCTCCTATGGCTTTGTACACTAAAATGTAGCACTGCTTTGTGTTTGCCAGTATAGTTACACTTTCTAGGGAGGATTCATTTTTTATTAAATGGTGCTTTATGGACACATGTGAGAACAGGAATTATGCTGGTACACAACTCACTTTTACTTATGAAAATCTTTCCATATTAAAGCTCTTTCAGTATGAAGGAAAATTGAATTACACCACTGTTTAAATTAAACAGCAGTACTTCAAATACAGACACTTCATTTAATACAAGGGAGGCAAGAAGTTGGTATGTGAACTAAGCATTGAGTTTATTACTAGGACTCATTCAAAAGCAAGAAATTTTTACCAGGTCATTTGATTATCTTAATCATACCATCTTTGTAAATGTGTAATTTTATTAACTGAGATCCACCATAAATAAAAATGCAGCAATAAATCTTTGCTTTATGCTTTCAAGAAATTTGAGAAAACATCCTTCCTTGGTCAAAAAGAATATTCTTGGCTTAGCAATAAACTTTGTACAACATGTGATAAACAACTCTCTTTGGCTCAGGAAAATCTGTTGGAGGCACATATTACTTCAGCTCTACAATTTTACATAGATTACTTAAAACATCCTCAAACTGATTGTGAATACTTTTAATACTTCCAGTCTTTGAGTTGAGTTCAAAAAAAGCTATCTCTTGTTGCCCTAACTGACATAATCTCCAAGGCAGAAAAAAGTATCAAATCAAGTTTAGTTTCAAGGAGTCTAAGCATAAGAAAAATTCAACTAAAAAAAGACTCATAACTATATTTCCACAAATAACATCAATCTTTATGCATTTGGTGTTGGGTTAGACTCTCAAATTCCCACTCTTTCTTGAAACACTTGATTTTTATTCCTCTTTTATGGCAACCTTCTAGATAGAATTTTTTACAAAACATGCTGCAAAACATTCACAAAAACCCAAAAGTTTCTGAAGGATAAAACCCTAATTTGTCCCAGGCAACCTTGAAACACCTTTGTGAGTATAGTAAATGTAGCAATGAAATCTTTTAGGCACGATATGCATAAATTGAATTACAGCATCTTCAGTATAATTTCTTAACGCAAAAACTTTCATCCTTTCATCTTGTACAACTTTTGAGCAAAACCACTTTTGCTGAACATGAAGTTTATAATTTTGCCTTCCTTTGCTTTAAAAAAAAAACAAACAGATCAATTAGGCAGCATATCTTACGCTTTTGGGTTGATTAAAAGAATGTCATAATCTGGGATGGTTTGTTTTACAATAAAAAAGCAATTATTACCTAAGACCACTATCACAACACATACTGAGGACAGAACAAACATCAATTCTCAAGCAAAACAATTCTTTGTACAAGTTAGCTCTGAACAAAATTCAGTCTGTACTCTTTCACAAAAAGCTCTGTTTATTTAATTTGCCCTTTCATGGTCCCTTCAGCTATACTGATAGCTTCTTACTTCAAGAAGCTATAATAAAAATAATTCATTATGATCTTTGTGAGTGATGAAATGCATGTTTCATGAAAAAGAGGACATAAATTAAACAAGTTCAGTTACATTATCTAATTTAACTCAAATCAAAATATCACCATATGGCAGATTCAAGAAGTTTTGAGAGCCTCAAAAGTGGAGCATGGAGGACATCCCACAGCTCCAAAGCACTGCCAAAAGTGTAATCGCACTGTAGAAAAAGACCCGTTAAACGATACTCAATCTATTCTCAGCAGTTCTCTCAAAATATGCTTGGTATGAGTCTGGGAGAAAAGAACAATACAGAATTCAACATGAAACATACTAAAACAATGGTCTCTGCTGGAGTGAAAGAAAAGTAATAAATCATTTAGTCTTGCTGACGAGCATGAGAACTGATGCAAAGGTGACTGGTGCAAAAAGCTCAGTACATTTGGGAATGCTACAAGCAACTCCTTTTACGTTGGTGGTATACATGTGATTTTGCTCCAAGAAGTCATACCCTGACAGAGTCATACTCTGAAAGTACATTCAAAACAGGTGTATTATAGTGTTTCTGGAACTGCCTCAAGTAATTGCAAAGAAGGAAAATGAAACCCTTCTTTTTGTTACAGCCTAAGGTAAAGGTTTATGAATCACCTGCGAATTTTTGGGATGAAAAAACAATGAATTTAAGCTCCTCAGCTAGGTCAAATCTGTTTAAATGTACTGATTTTAGTATTTCAAAGTAAGTTAGCATCATACACTTCTTCCTAAAGCCGAGAGAAAATAATAGAACTTCATAAGCTCTATGGAAACATTTACATTCATTAAATGATTCAGCATGGCCAAAGCACTCGAATATGTCTACAGCTTAAGGAAATGATACTTATGCCTTAACATTCCTGGATTTTTAATCAGTCTTGAGCCTATAAGCTTTTCCATTCAGTATCTAGTGGACTTCAGCTCTCATAGACCTATATGTAGTCCAAGGCACTTCAAGAGCACATGGAAAGGCAAAAATGAACATTTACTGACCACAAGTGTTTAATAATTCAAGTGACAGCGTAAGTCTGACTGTGATATAGTCTGAGTAGAAACTTGACTGAGAAAGTTAAACATTTGGAGAAAAATATAAGTGAAGCATTCACTCACTACAAGCATGAGAGAGTGTAAAAAACTTCCCAAGTTGCCAAAGGCTGCTAAAACCCTACAACCAATGCTATACATTACATTGACCTATGTATAGACATATTTCAATTTAAAACACAATGCATTTATTTTTCAAATGTGCAAAGCCAGCAGATTACTATTTGAAAAGATGACTGACAAGATACTAATATATTCCCGAAAGCCACATGTAATGCACTTTAACTTTCTGCTACTATTTATACAAGACACGACTGCACCAAAAGCTGCAGATGTGCCCTCTCATCAAAATAAACAGAACTTAAACTCTTTTTTTGTTTTGATATTTTGCGACTTTATTTTTTACTTTTTTCTTTTTTAACTTGTTAGTGGGGCATTAAAAGATTAACAAAAAGAGTATACTTTCCTTGTCCCTTGAGTCATCAGCTCACTGTTTCTCTTATCCTCAAAGCTCAGCAATTTTAAGACATGCTACTTTTGTCTTATTTTCCCTTTCTTTTGTCAAAAAAGCCCAAACAACTAACTTGTGTGATTACAGAGAAGAGCTTAAAAATTGAACTCTGAAAATTCAGAACCAGAGGAAGACAAAACAGTAGCTATAATCCTGGAAAATACACTCCCATTACACAAGCATGCAATTGACTGCAGAAGTGAATACATGGAAATTTATAGTTTGCACCATAAAAGATCAGATAATGTACTATTCCTCTTCAGGCTTTAATTTCAGAGGTTTTATTAAAACAAATCTTTTAACTAAAAAATTTCACCCAGTCTCACAGTGGCCACTGGGATTTCATACAGTTATCTAGACAAGGTTATTTTTTCATTTTTCCATGTAGAGTTTTACTACTAAAAGCAAACTATCAGTTGAGGATTCTGTCTTCAAAAAATGAGTTTGTCTGAATCCATTTCTTCTGCACTACTAGATAAAAAAAGCAACAATAAATGTATTTTTATCATCATGCATGATGACAGCAGCCTAATTAGGGAGAATCAGGCAGGAAAAGATGACACCACAAGAACATTTTTTCTACATGTGAAAAGAAAAAAACTCCACGGTCGTTACTGGGTATATTGCTACTTAATGAAATTTTAATTACCTAATCAGAAACATTGCTTAAGTGAGTTACTTTTAATTAAGCTACAAAAAAAAAAAGGGGAGAAGATATGCTAAAATATTAACGTAGCTGCACTTATCAATAAATAAATCTTTTCAATACTGCTGACAGGAGGGTTTAATTAACTGTATGTATAGCAAGAGCATAATATAAAATGTTTTCAAAGACCTTGCCAGTAAATGTAAAGTTATGGGATTTTTTTTTTGCAGATTTCAGGGAAATGATGAAAAATGATGAAGACATCTTCACATCCTTTGTTTTTAACAAATGATTGAATAACCTAATTAGGTCATGCAAGCTCTCTACACACTATATTGAATCTATTCTTACTTACATTAAATCCTGAAATAGGGCTCTTAAAATCTAAGTAAATAGTCTTTAATCATAAACCACACGTGATCAATTTTGTATTGTAGTGGCAAAGTCTAAATAAAAGGACAGGAAAGGCTAATTTACTGCTGCGTAGATCTCAGGCAAACTAAGATACTTAGATTGACAAATTCTGAAAAGACAGTCTTACCAACTGAACTCTATAATATCAGTAATATATAAACTGATTCTGATACTGATTCTTGCAAAAAGAGAGTACAAATTAAGTGTTAAAAATTGCATTCTGTTATCATGTATATAAGATTCAATTTTTATTAGGATAATTTTTATGCAAAGCTACTCTGATTCAGTCCTTAAGTATTTCTGGACAAATTTGTTTATCTCCCAAACTGAATCTATTTAAAATTCTGGATTTCAACAAGTATTAGCTGCAAGTTAATTTATTTATAGACTAGCTCAGGGTATCAGGCCTTACACAGGTATAATTCCCAGACCATGCAGAAATGTATTGGTGGAACGAGAGGTACAATCTTAGACAATCCTTGGCCACGTTAGAGCAAATCTCACTGAGCTATTAATTTTCCAACAGAGCTAAAATGTATTGTCTGTTTTCTGGCAGAACAAAGAGTTTTTTTTACAGTAGTAAGGGTCTGTAGTGCAATACTCCTGAAATATATATTGTTTAAATCTCAGGAGAGGTTACGAGGACCATGTAGCAACACCAAACTGGCTACATATCATTTGAGATGTTGCTAAAGAGGATGAGAATTTTAATTTTGACAAGAATTACTTTTTTTAATTCCCCTACCTTCAAGTTACCTAACATTTTAAATTACTCATATGCTATTCATTAAGCATAAAAGCATAAAATATTTTAAAACATGACCAAACACCAACTCTCTATTTTTATAATTTCCACTGTATATAAATAGACACATTTGAAATATTTCCATTATCAGTAAAGTGTATACCAACTAATTTGACACAACAATACTATGAATAACATCCATAGAGTAAACATTGTAAGTTAAACAAATATAGTTTCCTGAGTATCATCTAAAGAATATTACACTATCCAGTGTCAATTAAAATCTTGCATATGATTTGGGAGTGGCCCAGCATCCTAATGAAAAGAGACTCCTTACCCTCCTCCAGCAACTACAAACAGAATTGCCACAAGTAGTTTATACTGTACTTTTTCTCTCCCATAGTAAGTGCTAGGATCCATAAATATTCCCTGATAGCAAGAGTTCACATGATTGTCCTACTTATCCTAAAGCTGACAACAAGCCCATGCCTTCTTTCCATGAAATGATTTCCTGATTACTGGTGCTCATATCTTTCTCTGAAATCTAGAGTCCTAAAAACTGATACACCTGAATCACTCAAAAACATAGAATTATACAGCATCTCCAATAAGAACACAGATTATAAACATTTTTATTGCAGCACCTCCAGCAGCTCATTAGGAGTTTGAGGATACTTTGACAAATGTCTGTCTTTGCTAGAATTGCATTTTCACTGCAATTTACTGTAAGACGATGAAAAGTCCTACAGGAAGTTTAAAAAAAAAAAAAGAAAAAGTTATTCTCCACTTAATTTTCCACAGTGTTATCTTATCAGCTTCTTGGAAAGAGCAGGTACATAGCCATGATGCAACCGAGAGAACCAAGCTTGTACCCACACTGTGTCCTTGATCAAGGCGAAAGAACAGGAGAGTGGGAATTATGTGAAGTATGAAGAATGCATTCTGTTTCTATTAGCAAATTTTATAAGTAAAGCTGTTATAACTTTTATAATAATCAAAGATTTGAAAACTGTTTTAATGATGACAACTATGGATGGAATTTGGGAATAAGAATTCAGATTCCAGATTTTCCTTGTGATAGTCGTTTTTACCCTAAGCTTGAGAACGCCTCCATCTACCAAAAATTAATGTTAAAAAAACAATGAATCAAGTAAATGAAGCAAATAATTAACTTTGCATTCATGGATTCATATTAATGATCTAATTTAATTTTATAGTAAAATGATATTCATGTAAGCCCTTCCTAGAAAAAGAAAAGAACAGCTTCTTTAAGTGTTTGCTCTACAACCTGAAAGAGAAGAGAAGAAAGCCAGATAACTAATGTATCCTAATTTAGTGACTGTTTTATAACAACTTTGATATAAGACATACAGTCTGGTGGGGGCGTTTCACCCTCAGTATTCATGAATGTGTGTCACACTTTTTTTTGCCCATCAAATGTTCTCTACCTTAAATGAAACCCTTCAGAGGCTCAAATACATCGAATTATCTTTCTTTTTTTTTTTTTCTTTCTTCCTTTTCTTTGTCCCTACTGAAAAAAGAAACATAGTAAAAATTACAAGATGCACTGGTAGTGTCCATTAATTTTGAAGCAGCTGCAAATAACAGAATTGTACACTACAAGGAAAAGGTGAAGTAAATCTATTTTGAAACGTAAAAAGTAAGTATTTTAGGCTTTCATATTTGGCAACATAATACTGTAAGACTTAGGAAGAGCTTTATCTTCCTCATTTTCTCCTCTTCACTACAGAGCAGTGGTATGAGTAAGACCATAGTCAATTTTCTGTGGTGCACGTCAGTGGAGTAATGCTTTCTTTACCTCCAAGCCTTTATTCAGCAATTTCTTCTTGCCTCTTTTAAAATTAAGAAGCAAATAGCTATGTCAAAATAAAATGTTTTGTTCTGTGCTCAGGCACAGTCAGCAGTAAAAGCTCCTGCCCCATTCCCAGAGCTATAGTATCAGGGTGTAAAAATGGAAAAAGGCCATTTTAAGTGACTTTTGATTTGCATTCCCTCAGAAAGTTACAAGAATAAAAAATATCTTCAGAAGTTCGCAAGAAGGTACTATCAATAACAAAGTACAAATACAGTCTAGAAAAAAATAGTATCTTGGCACACTTTCAAATTATGTCACAGAGTTTTGAATTCTCCTTCTACAAAAGGTTGTAAGCAAAGATTGTTACTCTGTTGTTTTTCTTTAAGATATTGAATAAAGGAAATCAGGAGTCACTAGTATTGTATAAAACAGCAAAAAAAAAAAAAGAAAAAAGAGATTATAATAAAGACTACAGAAAAACATGTTCCTCCTTCTGTTGTACCCAAATGACAAAGACCTGTGACTGAAAAAGAAGCTGAGAAGAATGTAGAACATGTGTAAGTGCTGGAGTGAGTTATTTCCATTTAAACTGCATGAAAAGAAAATTCACCTGTGATGACAAGTTAAATCACCAACTAGTCATCTAGCCAGTTCTGAGCTGAGCAAATGGGCTTTATAGCTTTTATTTACTGCATTCACTGATTCACCCAAAGATAAGAAGGAGAGGTCATATATTCTATAGAAAAACTCAGAAAGAAAATGTTTTAAAACAGTGAAGATTTGCTATTTTCTGTGTAGAACCTTTAAATTACACTCATATCCAGGGGTTATTCTGGTGGAATTACCTTAATATAAAAAGTCAGTGAGAGAAAAATAGGATCTAGAAGGCAACAGATCCATACATGCATAAAAACACACGCAGGAAGAGAAAGACTGAATTCAAGCATCTTGACAGAGCAAGTACAAATTATAAATATATAATATATAATGTTCTATTCTAAGTCTCTTTCCACAGTTACGAAAATTATAAAAGGAATGAATGGAAACAGGTAATAGTATTAGATTTGCTGTATACTTTCGAACATGTCTTTGCTGACTCAACAAGACTGCAGTAGGTTTTGTGTATACTGTGTATTACTGTCATCTGTTGGCATGTACAGGGTTTAGGTCAGCGTAAATTTGTCCTATACAGCTATAGTAATTGAGAGAGGCACTGACATCCATTTGGCCAGAACTGTTTGATCCCTGGATTATTTGCTCCAATATTCTGTTATTGTAGTGCTCCAGAAATACTTTCTAATAACAATCTCTTATTTTCATTGTTTTTATTTAATGTCCTTAAAAGTGCTAAACTTTTACTAGTGTTTAGAATATCTTTTGTTCACTTGTAATCCCATGGAGGACAAATAAAGCTAAATTGAATTCTTACGGTTTCCCCTAAAGTAGTTTCCTTGGCCTAAGTCTTAGGACCTAAATACAGAGCCTACCTTTTCAAAAAGTCATCAATGACAAACAGCTTCTTTTTACTTCCAATTCAGTTAGTGACCGCAAGCAAAATGGTAAAAATGAATCAATTTACATACCTCCCTAAATTCAGTCTTAGTCTACCCCTGTGCACAAGTTTGGAGTGAGAAAAATAGCCAGAATATTTTATTCCATTTTTCCATGTTGTTCTTGAATAACATGACTAGTATTCAGAACAAAAAAAATATGTATATTTATAGCTTTGTAGAATCCTTTCTATTAGTTTATGAAATGCTAAGGGATGATTTTCCGAGAGAACAGCAGACCTTCCAGCGTACTTAGGCCCCTAATTTCCTGGCAGTTTCCTGACATTCACTGCCTTCTAGAAAGGAAATTAAGCTCTTCCTGGGTGTTATTCAATTACTCTCATCATTCATGATGGATTCCTGCTCTTTGGGAAAAATCTCAGTTTTAACTACTCTAAGAGGGCAGATTAGCAGATAAATGATTCAAGGTTGGGGCACTTTCCCAACTTTTGCCACTCAATTTCCCACTGCACTAGAGGTAAAACTGACAAGTTTCTTCTCGTCTCTTTCTCTTATGGACAATTGGAAAAAGCAAAACTCTAATCAAGCTGAGAAAAGTTTTAAAACTGTTTTCAAAAAGTTTGATGAAGGCTTTTAGTGACATTCAGGAAATAATCACTGGAGTTAGAATAAATACTAGAACGACTTTACTCATTTCAATTTTTATGATCCATCAACAAGAAAAGAAAGTCAATAGTTTCACATTGCAACGCTAACAAAAAACACAGAAATCTTGTTAATAATAGAAAAATATGTACCTTGAAAATGTACTCAGTAACAAAGGATCTTTCTTATTAAAAAGGTAAAGCTGAAACTACAAGTCCTGCTAGTTTCATATTCCAAAAATGGCACCTTCAGGTCAGGCATAAGACTCACATTTAACCGCATTTATGATAATTTTCAGTTTCCTTCGATTTCTCATACGCTTTTTCTTTCACCAAGACAAAGAGTTGAATTCTGCTTTGAAATATGAACATCAGTTACTGACAAAAGCAAAGACCATGCTTCTATCAAAACCTATTCAGCCAAGTCCTGAATTGTCCTACCACTATTGCAGAACTGTATATTTGTAGGCAAGGAAGAAAGAAATTCTGATTCTTTAAAACAATTAATTAATTCTATTATTTTGACACCCAAATTATTAATATGCCTTTTTTCAAATACAGCACTATTTTATTTGTTTTCCAGAATTAACTGTGAAAACAATCATGCTGAAATAAAAAAAAACAGGAACTGCATTAGTCTTCTCTTCTCCTTAACCCCTGTTTCAATTTAATCCTTGAGAGGAAACACTGCTGTGAAACAATTTGACATTCATACAAGTAGAAGAGTGACAAGCTCAACTGTAATGACCTCTTTAAAAGCACTAGAAAACCAGAGATAACAGAATCTGGATTTGTCCTCAGATTCTTTAAAATTCCACAAACTATTCTGTTTCATTCAGGTGGACAAGGATACAACATTTTTCATTCTAGTCCTCAGTTAATGAGATCTCAGAGACTGTTATCGTGTATAGAACAACCTGGATTTATTGCAATACTGTTTTTACAGTTATGAAGATTAAGTTATTTCTATTGACTATCACAGAAAAAAAATTAAATCCCACTCACACACTAGCGGATGGCTGAAATAGTAATGGTTGTGTGACTTAGCACATTTCTGTAAGAGGAACTTTGAAATAAATAATCTTATAATACAATACCCTTAGGAAAAGAAATTAAATGAATAAATAATTAAAGTGTGTGATTTATTCTTCCTTGAAATTTGAATTAATCTTCATCTTAAATTAATAAGATGTAAAGGTGTTGCATTTCATTTTCCAATTTCTATTAGCTTTGAAAGACTTTTTTAAAAAAAGAGTCATTCTATTGTAAAAAAAAAGTAATGATGCATACTTACTGTAGCATCTCTTATTTCACTAAAACATGAACTATCAAAGAGCTAAGAATTTTTTTAATTTCTAGAGCCATACACTGAGCTTGCATTACCTAAATCTCTTGGAAACAACACATGTCATATTACCAGAGATCTCTCTGCTTGTATAGCAGAAAATATTTATGTTAAAATATCCTTTACAGACTTTTTTTCCCCCTAACCTTTCAAAATTAATTCCACAGAATAATTTGTTGTTTGTTATTTGTCTTAAATTTACCCTTGTTAAAAGGATTATTCACAAGTGTGCGCATAGTTGTTCAGAGTTTGATTTAGCAAGAGCCCACAGCTCCTAGAAACTTAAAACAGATACATAGAGTATAATTTTATCATGAAAGTGTGGACAGAAATGACACTGGAACGCAGTTTTTATAAATGGTTCTGAACACACAGAAGCTAATATCAAAATCCATTTAAAAAAATAAAGTACTCCAATGAATTTAGTGGAAAAGTAATGCAGTTCTATTCAAAAAACTACTCTATAAAATCCATTTATATTGTTTAGCACAGGAATTACTGATATTTTATGTGCTACAGAGCGTATACATGAGAAACAGAAGCTCCATAAAGAAAGGTAAGGACCCATATAGAAACTGGATCAAGCATGACTGAAACTGTGCATCACAAGTCAAAGTTGTGCCAGGCATCATCCTGTAAATGACAACATATGCTGATGATACTGAAACAGCAGTCACACTAAGAAAAGGGAGGAGGCAGTAAAACACAGGATGGTTTACGAGCACAGGAAAATAAGTAGCCCATACAAATCATCATAAAGAAATTAATGGAGACTGGGGAAAAAGGGGGAAGGAAGTGAATTCATTGTTTGTGGTACAGACAGATACTGGTAGACAGAAAAAAGGATCTGGGAATAGAAGCAAAATTCACAATTTTTTGCACAGTGCATAAAAGCAGTAAATAAAACAAAAACATAATTCTAGCATAAGTAAATAATAACATTGAACTACCCATTCTATTTTAGGACTCTAAGAAATAGTAGCCAAGTAAAACAAGAAATACTATGTTCCAGTTTTGGCATGTGCGTTTATGCACATTAAAATGAAAATCATAGGAATAAAGAGCACAGAAGACGGAAACTAGAGGCTTTTAACTAACTCAAGATTAAGAAAGGAAATAGGATATTTTAAAGAGGTCTTCCAGTTTTTCTAGAAATCTTGGAAACTAAATGTAGTTACTACTACTAAATTTAGATGCTTACAAGAAATCCAAGGATCACCACTGATGGAAAGAAAAATGAGAACACTGGAAATGTACTGGTAGCCTAGAAATGTTATATCTGCTGATTAATAGAGATTTTAAGATACTCTGCATGCACATTGGGGAAAAAAAAAAGTAAAAGAAATAGCCTAATAATTCAAGACCTTCCTGCCAAGACACAGGCTAGAACTATGCAAGGAAAAGTTGGAAAGATGGAGAGAAAGGATCTCCAACCTATGACATCCTGTAACCATAATTAAACGTGTCTGTAGCAGAAAAACTTCCTACAGCTACTGTGCTTTACACCATAAAAGGTGTAAGGATTTAATCATTGTGCACAGTTATGAATAACTACCTTTAGCCTGGCCCATCTAGAGCAAACTACAACACAAAAACACAGGATGTTTTCAAGTACCTTTGAAAGCTTGATAATATGTAGTAGAACTGTGCTTATTTGATTACCTTCAACACCTTCTAGTGTGTTTCCTCAGGGCACAGGATCAGTCCTCAGTGTTAAGATAAGTTTTTGGGCATGCAGTAGATAAACACCTGCAATCAAGCACTGGGGTATCAAAACAATGAAATGGTAACATTTTCCAAAAGGATTTATGGAAGCATCCAGAAGGAGAAAAATCAGACCTGAGTGAAACTACAAAACAGAATAGTTGAGTAATCCTCAGATTGTCTCTATTAAAATACATTTTAAAAGTAGCAATAACAAGAAGAAATGTATGTCTACATTAAAAAATCTTCGTTTTTCTTTTAAGACCATGTCTTAGACATGCATATTCCATTTCAGGATTCTATTTCTTGTATCATTTTCTCCTCTGAATTTCAGACAAAAACCCTTGAAATTCACTATGAAATGATTAAATTATACTTGCTTGAACATTATTTGATTGCAAGCCATTCCAGTTCATTTAAAACCCCTAAAGATTAAGGTTAGACTTTTTTTTTTTTAACCAAATCACTGGTATCACAGTAATGTTCATTGAGTTGTCTCTAGCACTTATTAAAATACATAATATAACAATTTAGTTTCCTATTAGCATTGCCATATCAGACCTTTGTCTGAAGGTCTGACTCATGAGTAATCAGTAGATAATAACTCCATGAGAGTCAGGAAGACCCTGTTAAATTGGTACAAATTAGGAGAATCAGCCTACACTAGAGTGGTCTTTTAAAACAAGTCTCAATTATTTTTCTTTTCAAGTCTCTGAAACTCTAGGGAAAGCAGAAATCAGAAGACTAAATCTGGCTTCCATTATAGCATAATAAACATGAAAAATCTCCATGCGTTGAAGGAAAAGAAAACATAGGAAATAAAAAATTGCCAGAAATAAGAGCAGAAATGATTGAAACTTACTGGAGTATATTTAGACATAGAAGTAATTTGCATAACTGAAAAACAAAGTGTTCCATTATTTTCAGTGAATGTACTTAAGTGAAAGAGTATGCTAATACTGACTGATTCCGGAACATAGAACCAAATACAGCAGCATGTAGAATCAGATATCATATAAAGTAAAACTCAATTTCCATAATTTCAATATAGTCAAGAAAGAAAAACCAAACCTAAAGAAATCATAATTCTGTGAATTTTCTTACACTGATTTTGACATCAGTGTGAGAAATGAGTACCATGTCCTCTTTAGCATTTGGTTTACAGCATAAGTATTTTTCCAAGATTGAAAGGATCTTTCCCTGAATTTTTTCAGTGTCTAAAATATGAATTAGGAAGAACAGGGTAAATTTACTGGTAAAAGTTGAACGAAGAAACTTCCTGCTTTCTACTGGCTATTAGCTAATGAATGCCTAATTAACTGTAAAAAATCATCCCCACAGGAATGATTCAGATGAGCATTGGTCTTGTGATGAAGCTAAATTGGCTGAAGATAAATTTAAATAATTTAATCAAGTTCACAAGAAATTAGTGGAAATTAGAATGGGTGGTGTCCTCCATTCATACTGAATGGGAGGTCTCTGTGGAGAAGGCGACAGAGTATGTTGTAACCAAATCAATCATAATTTGTTATTTCTGACTAAACTAATGTGCCAAGTGGTTCTTCGATGAATCCGTCTGTAACTTCAAGTATTCATCTCTTTTATTTACAGCAGTGCTCAGATGGTTTTTTTCTGCCTTTGATTGAGCTTCTACCAAATTCTTTGGAAAGATTCTTGCACAAAACACCTGTAAGTGTTCAAGTGTGTTCTCTGTGTTCCCAGGTTAAACATGCATCATCCTTACTGAAAAGATTCTTGTTGCTTTCATTCATATACATGGGAAAGTACACAATCATAATCACATTTTATTACCTTGAGATGTCACTAAAGCTTGTGTTGGGAAAATAAACACATGCTTTCTTTTCTAAGGGGAGTAGGGGGAAGAAAGGAGGAAGGGAAGGCAAAAGTGTTCATTGTTCTGCATCATTATAAGACTGAACTACAGTTGTCTTCTTTCTTCCAAACGAAGTGAGAGAGGACTGGACAGATATTCCCAGAATACACCAAAATAGACGTGATTAGGCAACATAATGCTAAGGACACACAAGTGACAGAAATCTGGTTGGATTGTAAACCTATTGGAATTTTATATACATTAGCACCCTATGAAGCTACTTACTGTGCTTGGAAGTAAAGAGAAAACTACGAGCATCAAACTTTCCAAAAAAGAAAAGATACTTTCTGTGGAGGTAATTTGTTTTCTATTTCTCAGAATCTAAAAACTGATATTGATAGAAAGATGCAGCTTTTAAAGACAGTTTTGTAGGTATGCTTACTTCAAAGATAGATAAATTAAGTAATCAAAAAGATGAAAATATTGACTTAATTTCTCAACCTTTTAAAGAAAGCATGGATTTTAAAAATTTAAAGTCAACTTCTGAGGGTTTGAATAACTGACAGTTAAAATTAAATTGAGATATTTTCAGTGATTTTGATCTTCTATTCACTCTATGCATACTTCATTTAAGCAAGCAGGAATGGATGTAGTTATTATATAATTACAGTCCAGGAAAATATTTTAAAATAATATCATATATTTATAGTACGCGAACTCTGAGAACTGTAGCTGAACAAGGCAAGCTGAAAGGCAGACAGATGCATGTAATAGTCAGTCCCCTGCCTGGGGAAAAGAACATAAAGCAACGTGCAACGCAGTCAGGAGGTCAGAGGGAAAAAACAAAGTAATTTTTTCCTTGGAGCACTGAGATGAAGTATTGCACCATATTACTAAGCAAAACATCACTTTCATTAGACCACTCAAAATTCTTATGTGCAATGAGACAGATGTTACATGCTTTAGAAAATGCTAGTAGGGCTCACACTGCTGATGAAAGATGAAAAATAAGTTTGAATTAACAGCATTGTTTTCTGCTTTGCACATACATCATGGAAGAAATGTTTCTTCTTTGCAGACAATCAGATGGTTATATCAACTGACTAAATATTGGAGGGAGGGAAGTACCTCAAACCATTCACAGAAGTGTACGATACTGGCATCAATGAAGCTTAGATTTGTTATGGCATGTTGGGAAGCCTCCAAGGCTAAAGATCCATAGAGGTGTTCTGTCATGTTCCGCTCTGAACAAGGTGCCTCTTGCATGGCATCTTTTAGCCTTTGTGGATTTGAATGCTAGTGTCTAAACTGGGCTTTGATCTTGATGGCAAAAATCAAGAGCTTCCACAAAACCACCATTGCTTAGACCTCAGTCACTTTTCTCTGCATTTCTGAACTTACTTTGTTGAAATGAGGATAAAATTTTGGAAGTTCCTAAAACAGTTTCATATATGTGATAGCCACATGCATTATAAAATATTTCATCATGTCCAGACCTAAAAATAAAATCACTGCCTTTAAGACGAGTAATCTTTAATCCTTCTCTCAAAAAGAGAAAAATCGCTCTTAGTGTATGAAGCCTCCTTTAGTAGATTTTGTCACATTATTTTTAGTACAACATTGGAAGTGAAAATCCGCTACAACGCTACCTGCTTAACTTTGTAAAATTAGGATTGATAAAATTTATCTCTAGACCAAAAACAGTCCATATCCCAGTATCATACCAGTAACGCACTGAGAAGTAAGAGAACTCTGAAATATGTAAAAAAATTCAGTGGAGCTGAAAAAGATTTTTTCCTTCATGCATTAATTAACTCAATGCAGTAACAATGTCTGTTGGTTTTAGGAGAGCTTTTAATATTGCAGTTTCGTATCTGCTTTACGTGGACTGTGATACAGCGATTTTTTTATAAAACTGCAAGCTTATGCCCAAATCCGTATTCCAGTCTTTTCTTCCCTGCTCTGTTGAATACAAAGTCTAAATTGAATGCCACCTTTATTTTTAGAAATTACTATGTCAATTCTTTAGCTGTTGGTAATTGACAGGGTCTCTACCATATGAGCTTCCATGCCAGAAAAGGATCAAAAATAGTTGAGAGGCGTGTTCTATCTGAGATTATTTAATGTGAGAAGCACCTGACTCCAAAATGCTATGTAACATATAACATTTAATGTTTAAATTTTGTCTCAAAGTATTTTGTAGAAACCACCTTCAGCTGAAGGGTGTTTGCTTAACATCATTCCTTAGTAACATAATGCTGCACGGTCACAGCTTTGAATTATGGTACATTTATAAAAGTCAAACATCAGAAAAGAAAATTACTCCTCCCTGTGATCATAACAGAAATTTAAAAGTGGAGCCAGATTTTATGGGCTTGAAAATGATGTGGCTATTAATTTAATACAATGATTTTGTAGAAATGCCAAACATGCATGACTGCAGCACTGCCAGTCCTCTCCAGCACAAATTGAACAGGTTATCCCATTGTGTTATTTTTGATCTACTAACATATTTCATACTATAAGGCACAAATATACACTACACTGAACAGAGTCAGAAGAAATAAATGTGATGCCATATAATGGAATCTCTCCTAGAACCATAACATTACAGGAAATGTTTTATTACTTTAGAAAAGTTCTCAAAAGGCATACCAGGGATGTGCAGCGCAAGACAGTAAAATAAATTAAAAGGTATACAACCATGCCTAGAGAAACAAACAGAAAAATCCTCTTTCATGGTCAAAAGGCAAATTTCAGAAGTCAAATAGTGATTTCCAACATTTGACATTTATATCAACATTTTGTTTTTAAAGCAGTGAGTGGACTCAGTTCACAGCTCCACTGATTTAAACCTGTACATGCTGTTTTGCAAACACAGAAGGAAACCTAGCCCCTCACTAAGGTTTAGGAACTGTCTTTAAAGCATTAAGTAAACACACGAAAAGTGCAAAAGTTGAACATTCATTAATAATCTAGTTGAACTGCAAGCAAAATTAATTTAACTCTAACATCACCACTTCATTATTTCTCATACTCTATTTTTCATTCTCTCCTTCTAGAAAGAAATGAGAATCGAGGGGCTCAACTGTTACAGAACAGGGCACATTCTCAAGACTAACATAATGCAACATTTCCCCTCATTCTTCGTTAAATCTGTCAAAAATGTGGATCAGGGAGCATTTCCTGGCTAGTGTATCAAAGCTAGAAAGAGAGGAAAAGATGGTAGAGGAGAAACTGGAAACTTTGTGATGGTAAAATTAGGCCAGCAGCAATTATACCCTCCTTGCCCAGAGCAAGAATGACACAGGAGCTGTGACTCAGATACGTGCCCAGATTTTGATGCCTCTAGGGCATCTCATGAAATGATGCAGTTCAACTATTGCATTTGTTACGCTTAATAAAGGCAATACAATGCTAGAATCATTTATTGGGAGAAAATATATAAAAGTTCAGGATATTTTAAAATATATGGATGATCCCTAAGGGCTATAATTGATGAGTAATTTGCCATTTTGTTTCTTCTGAAGTAAAAGAACAAAGTGGCATACAATTCACTGGAAATCTACTGAGTTTCTTGAAATGGAAAAGATTTATATCTGCTATGAACCTATTCTAAAGATTCTTGAGGAATTTGATTGTCAAGAGCAGTGATCTTGAAAAGCAACTAGAGGAAGTACTTTCTATTCACAGAGATTGTCATGTTGAGAAGCTCAATAACAACTCAAACGCGAAGAGGGAAACCTGCCAAAAGAAATGGATTGTTGGATAGAGCTATTGTTGTATAGAAACAAGTGAATAGTCAGAAAGGAGGAAAGAGCACACTTGAAAAAGTAAAGAATATTAACATGCATTTAATTAAAATCTGAGAAATTATCTTAGTAGACTAAAGATTGAGATTTTTACGTCGTCTGCTTTTTTTTGTTAATCTTTTTTTTTTCTTTTTAATACATGTTCCTCATGGAAGTACCCAATTTGGTAAGTTAAAATTTTCTTTATAAAATATTTCATGTGAGAACACATTTTTCACGTTCAACTACACTCAAGTCAACATGTAAATTAGACCTTTTATTCATTCAGGATAAATAGTGTTTCCGGGATCTTCCAACATCTGAAAGGAATGCAGCTGGCTTTAAATAAGGATGGCTTGGCTGATATGCACAACTTATTGGAAGATTCGAAATGATTGTATTGGAGATCTCTTCAAACTAATGCTGCACTTGTATATCTCTCTCTCTCTCTAAAGCTTCAGCTGGTTCATTACATAGATCTGTCTCACGTGAAGCAGACTCATGCCACTGATGCTCTGTGTGGGACTTGCAGTTCAGTACAAGCCAAGTTTAAAGTTGCTCATCCAGATTTTGTTTTAAAAAATCAGCTCCCCCTTCATCTCAGAGTGCTTCACCTCCGCATAATCCCATGCTAGCTGCATTCAGCCAAGACTGAGAGAAAGTCAGTAAATGAACACTTCTAAAAAACAGTTCAAACAGTTATAATGTGAACTACTCTGCTTTAGGACTGTTTTGTTTATCATGTTCGTATTTTATTTTAAAGTGTCTTTCAAGACACAGACCTATAACTGTCTTTGGAATTGAAGAAAATAGAAAGTTACATAAAACAAAATTAATTCAGAATTCTCTTTTCCATTTTGATTTGTCTTTTTGTTTTTAAATCACTTCCTCTTCTACCTCTGGCCAGAGATTTATCTCTTTTTTCCAGTGGAAGCAATTCAGCCCTTCTTTAAGACTCTGAGTTTAGCTATATATGGATCAAATTGATTACCTGTGATTAGCTTCTGAGCTGACACACTAATCCATTTGGATGTCAACCTCAGAAGGAAAGCAAAACTAACAAACAAAGAAAACCCCACAGAATCTGACCACTGTCTCAAAGGTCCATCCTTGAACATGATATCCTATAGATACCCAGCAGAGTCCTGAAGAAGGTATTAGAATCTGGAACATCCCATTCAGAAGACCCAAAAAGGTCTCTTTTTACTTTTTAAGAAGTTTAAATTATAGATTAAAATGCTATTGAAAAGTGAATCGTGGCCAAGGAGATTTATCAATAAATATTTTAGTGCTTACCATGAAAAAAATTATCCATTGATCTAATCTGAAACAGACAACATCCCTAACCATGCTGGAACTTCTCTGTCCCTCCATGCTGCCACAATTTCCATCAGTCTGCACAATTCCATAGTTTTAAGTTATATATTAGAAAAAAAGATCCTAGGCATGTAGGTAGAGATATTAGAAAAACTAAGATATTAAAAAACATAATGTGCAGAAAAATAACATTCAGAAATATTTACTCTCTCTAAACAAGAGATGCGGGTAACTATAACATAAATTATACAATATTCAAGGTAAGTAAGCTTTTGCATGTTGAAGAATGCGAAAATTCTGTTTCTTAGGGACATGAAAGTCTTCCTTACAGTAATAACATACTCTTAAGGAATGTAAACTTGACCATGGTTACTTTTGAATTATAAAGACCAATAGAAATGGAAAAGTTTCATGAAAGTCCAGCTTCATTATTGTCTCCACTGAATTTGGGTTAACCCCTTAACAATTTATTTTACTTTTCCATACATCCATGAGTTACATACACTCTCCTCTAGGTGATCTGCTTCCCCACATGACCTCACAGTCAGAAAGAAGCACCCATTCATCTAATTCCTAACAAACTTTTCCTTGTCTATATCTTTAAACAACCAGTGCTACAACACTATCACTACAAGTTACTAAAATTTACATATTTTAATTAAGAGTTATAATGGATTTCACAAAACAGTAGCTGGTATTGCTGTCCTGTTAAATATTATGAACAGAAGCTTTACTGAAACAATAGTAACCAATGCTGTCAATACAGCTGTAGGCCCTTATTATGACTGGATATTTTATTGAAAACATTATTGTTGGATTCCTATGAAATTAAATACCTTTATATGTCAAAAAAATAAAAAATGGAGGGGTCCATCAGGTTTTTATTCACATAAGAAACTGAATTTCCACCAGCCTTTAACAGAAGCAGTAAATTGCCTTAAGGAAAAGAAAGAAAAAAGCTTAGATATAAGCATACATACAGAAACAAATTATGCAGAAAGTTGAAGTAATCAAATATTAAATTATCTCTTTTGATTTCGTCATAGAGCTTTTTTAAAGAAAAATTTTCTATTTATTTTAAATTTTTGTTGGTATTTTACTGCAGATGAGTTTTATCCATCAAGCCTGTTATCAACTAACTAATCTTGCATGTTTTCTTGTTTTTTTATGTTTTGGTTTTTTTTTATTTTGAGACCTACATCAGGCATAGTTTTTAATTCATGCATTAGCTCATTCTGAACTATGAGAGAATATTTCGTAATAGGAGAGCACTAGCAGAAGGCAAGAGTTCAAAAGTAACTGAGTCAATCGCCCAAAGAATCTATGCAAGCTCTATCCCTGGAGGTTTTAAAAGACTCACATGGATAAAGCCCTGAGCAACCTGGCCTGATCTCAGAGCTGACCCTGCTTTAAACTTGAGACCTCCAAAGGTCTCTTCCAACCTGAATTATCCTAAAAAAGAAATCTGAAGAATCAAAAGTACTTGACTCAGCCATCTTCAGCTCATGCCTAAATCTTTGTGCCAACAAAGTCACCTAAATTTGAAAAAAATCTTTTATTGTGGTCAAAAAAGCCATCCAAAAAGCCCTCCAACATTATTCTAATAACAACTGTAGCACAGGAAATCTACAGCAGTTACGTATCTCACATTTAGTCGCATTTCCAAACAGACCTATTTTTAAATCATGCTGTTTAACCATATCCTCATGACAAAAATATAAAGATGCAGTGTGCAGAACAGTAATACAACAAACCACCTCTTCTTTCACTATAGGATAAATTACTCTTCTATAAGCAACTCTTGCTGATGTTTTCAAAATGTGATATATTATACTTACAATTAGTATATTTGGGAATATTTCTATTAAGTTAGCATCATTACATTATCTTGTTTCTGAAAAGTTTCTCAAAGAGTATTCCAATAGTTTACTTATGAATCAGGTTGCTTTTCTCTTTACCACCATCGTGACTCATTTTGAGAAGATATGTAAAAAGAATAAAAAGAAGCGTGACCAGCAGGCCGAGGGAGGCAATTCTGCCCCTCTACTCTGCTCTTGTGAGACCCCACCTGGAGTACTGCGTGCAGCTCTGGAGACCCCAGCACAAGAAAGTCATGGATCTGTTAGAGCGGGTCCAGAGGAGGTCCACAAAAACGGTCAGAGAGCTGGAGCACCTCTTCTATGAAAAAAGGCTGAGAAAGTTGGGGTTGTTCAGCCTGGAAAAGAGAAGGCCCTGGGGACACCTTGTTGCAGCCTTTAATATATAAAGGGGGCATAAAAGAAAGATCAAGAAGGACTTTTTATCAGGGCCTGAATTGACAGGACAAGGGGCAACAGTTTTAATCTAGAAGAAGGTAGGTTTACATTGGATATAAAGAAGAATCTTTTTACAACGAGGGTGGTGAGACACTGGAACAGGTTGCCCAGAGAAGTTGTGGCTGCCCCATCCCTGGAAGTGTTCAAGTTGGATGGGGCTTTGAGCAACCTGATCTAGTCAAAGATGGCCCTGCCCGTGGCAGGGGGGCTGGACTAGATGACCTTTAAAGGTCTCTTCCAACCTAAACCCTTCTATAATTCTATGTTTCTAATTAAAACTAATATATTTTTTCAATTAAAGTTCTGTGCATATATATATATAACATATATGCAGTAGAAGATATAGATTTATAACTCCTTTTGAAAAGCTGTACAGCTTTCTACCAACAACCAACCTCATGTTTTTCTATTCTAATATATAATCACAGTCTTTCAAAATATTGAAAGATGTTTTCAACATCATTAGGTTGAAAACTGGAATGCACTGAATAGGGAACAATGTGTCAATATAAAATTCCTAACACGTATTAGAAAAAAAAATCCTCAGGGTCAGAATGTGGACCTCTTGCTCAGGTTAAGTAACCAACTATAAACAATCCTACTGAAGTTAAGTTATACTTAAAAAGTTACCTAATCTTAATAAAGACATCAGACTTACTGCACTAAAAAAAGGCCTAAGGAATATGGTTAATGATAATTAAATGAGTCTGCATCCATTAAAATAAAAAGCTAAATAAACAAAGATGTGCAAAAAAACCAGTAATGGATAATCTACTCTTCTGTCTGCAAAAAAACCCAATAAAAGGTCATCAATGACTGAAAAAAATATTTATATTTTTGTGAACTCTGTTTCTCAGAATATTTGCTGTGCATACATCTTATCTTTTTGTCCTAAATCTTGCTGTGCGAATTTTTGTTACTCATGACTTCAGGTTCAGGACTACACAATGCGCATAATTTATCAATAGGTATGAGCTGAGTGCTTTCCTATCTATTTTGACAGAAAGATGCACCTTAAGGTGGAACTAACCATCACAAGTACAAAATGAACAAAATAAAAAATGTAACATTACACGAGAACCTGTCATACCGTTACTTCAATAATGTTATAAAATTACAAACTTAACTTCAGATATAACAAGTAGCTAAAATTAAATAATTAGTGGTAGATTAAGTACTTTATCCATTTTCACCTCACTCAAGTGGAAATTATCTTACCCATTCATACAATCTTACCAATTTTTCATACACACAGGCAACTTTAATCATTCGTATTTACAATATGGTTTATGCTCCTGTAAATCAGAGACTTGTTCAGCAGGTATTACAATTTCCCCCCAAAGTGAACAAAATATACAGCACTGTATTACTTATACCAAAGCTAACTGTAATAAAAAAGAAATCCAAAACCAAAAATAACCCACAAACACACATTAAAGCCCAGGAAGAAAGAAAAAGGTCTTTAAGAAAGAAGGAAATAAGCAAGTTCACCTTTGCTTTGACCGAAGTAAATGTAAACAGAAATTACTCTCACATGTGACTTATCATTGAGAATTCATCACAGCAGCGAAGGACTGTGAACAAAGCATACATAAGACATTATTCTGCTCTCTTGAGTGTGATGGAACTTGATGTCTGACCTTTCCCATAACAGGGATACAAGATTTAAAGCCTTCATACTAAATTTGGCCTAGAAATTAAGATCAGCCAAATGGGAGAGAAAATAAAGAGGTATTTGCAATGAACACGTTAATGGAATCAACCTAATAAAACAGAAATTCAATTAATTTCCTTTTAATAATTGCAGGTAGAAAAAGAAAGAAACTGCAAAGTTTTCAGAGCATAACAAAGCATCTTTGATGTTAGCAAACAATTAGAGAATCAGATACTTTTAAAATTACATGGCAGGGAGTGTCACAGAAATTCACTTCCAAGCATTCCTGTTACTAACAGTTACAACTGTCTCTATCAGAAAACTAGATTCCTGTGATTTTAAGTTTAAATAAAGTTCTTGACAAAATTCAGAACTTGGACATAAAATCCTCAACAGCAATGTTTTTGAGGAGGACAGTTGTTACACTGTCTAGAGCTGTGTAGGAAATTGTGTGCGGGAGACAGGCCTCTCTCTTTGTTGATCACAATTGTCATTACCTTGAAGTTGATGAAAACATCTTGGCACAGAAAAACAGTTTTCAAACCCTTTCTACAGTTTCTCAGCACAGGAACATCTAACAATTTGCTGTTCAGTGATGGGCAACTACCATACCTTGTTACATCTTTCACCTTGTGTATCTATACTGAAGGAAGGAAATGGGAAAAAGTGTTAAAGTACCATCGAACGTGTGTTTCTTCCTCACCTACCTTTTAGTGAAAGACTGAGTCACAGAGAACAGCTAAAACCAATCAACCAACCAACGAAATGAAGCCTCTTCTCTCCTCAAAATTATTAATTCTGGAGACTTAGCACAGGAGTTCTTATGGCTAGATTTACCAGAAAGGAAAATTTTACGTTTCAAACACACAATATGTTGATAATGAGAAAGCAACTCTGCTGAATGGTCACGTTCAAGCATGGTTTGAAATGAATGGATTGTCCCCACTGAAAACAGCAGCATTCATAGGTATGAGCTACAGTGAGTCCTAAGTCCAGCACCTACTCTAAACTTGGTATCAAGAGCAGCATTTTAACATAACTGTTTTCAATACCAAACACATACAAAACACGCTGACTTTGTACATGTATGAGAATAGCATGACCTACTTTGAAATGCAGGTTTATTACACATGCATTACTTAACAATGACAAAGTGAAACAGTCATGAATGAATAAAGCAGTCCACCTGGTTAAATATGAATAAAATTTCAGTCCTCTTAAGTTTGCCCTGAATCACAGATGGCATTGCACTAGTCAGATGATAGCAAGGACAGCTGCTTTTTAGTGGAATCTTATTGTGAAGAAGAGCTAACAGCTTCTCTAGGCACTGTAAAAGTGTAATCACACTGGAATTCAATTACTGCATTACCTCCTAAAAATTATCCTCTGCTTTTTATAGCAGATTAAGTCTTTTTTTTTTTTGGGGGGGGGGGGGGTGGGGGGGGGGAGGGGGTGGGAAGGGTGGAGGGCCATTTTGATGTACTGTTGTAGTAAACTCCTACACTGATAAACTTTTACCTTATTAAATGACACCTTGTCCAAACTATTTTTATTAAATCATCTCATTATTTTTATGTCATTGCACAGAACTCTGATAATTTAACTAGGAATTCTAAAAAAGAAAGTTCAGATGATAGTAACAGTTAGCAGGTATTTCAAGGGAATCAATAAAATTTATTAATAGACCAAACTATGTTTGTCATGGATTTGTTTTCTTTGAAAATTTGAGAAAAAGAAATAATAGGTGTTTTCCTTATCTCAAATCTTATATATGAATTATTTTCAAGTATTTTTTATGGAATACATTTCGAATATATACAGAAAATTGTTATCATTAAAAAATATAAGCCATCCTATCCTATCATTCCTAATAATCAGAAGAAAAGAAATCTCTTTATTTTGGTTAAAATTATACTTCTGAGCTCTAATGCTGAATTTCCTGGGTTTGTAAATAATTAAGTTTTTCACCCTCTGAAAACTGTTCTACCCAACGTTGCATTTTGAGGCCTAATACAAAAATTTAGAAATGGACTACCAATGTTATTACCCTCAAGACTTCTATTTTGAACTTACTAAATACTATTTATTACAAGTAATCTAACACACACCCACAAAAGTCTAAGTCAAGTACTTTTAAGACATGCATTGATTTAATTGCTATCAAAACTCATCAAGACTCTAGACTGCAGATGAGGTACATGTTTTCACATGAGTTTAGGCAGAAGATACATATTTTTTTTATTTTCTTCAAAGGTCCTGAAATGTTTTGTGATGCCTACATTTTGATCCACAAGTAAGTGGATTTTGCATGCAGGTCCTATACAAGTGTCCTGTTGGCTGGACAACAAGGGCTGGAGGAGTGTATATATAGTAATTTGAAGTACTCAGAAGGAAAGACAGTAGATAAAGGTGTTAAATGATAGCAGAAAAAAAAAACCCACAAATCTCAATGCGAAGCCATCAGGGAAATAAATTTAAATAAGTTAAACATTCTGTGCTTGAAGGCATTATGTTATGGGCATTATGTTTTGGATGAAGTGTTTCACAATTTGTTCCTCCTCTCCTTGACATGACAGTTCCTTTTCCCAACAAAGATGCATTTTCTAACAAACATGGTTTGCTATTTCTTCCCAGACTTTCTGTTTTAAGCTTCCTACTTCATCCATTAATAGTCACGTTTTGCTAAAATTTCACAGCAAGTAGTATACCATAAAATGAATGCATGCATATTTGTAAAATTAAAACAGCTTGCAATTCTGCTGAATAATTGCTTCAAAAACATTGATTAACCAACTAGAATGTTCTGTTACTGACCCTTATTCAATTTCCTAGAAAAATACAAAGCTTAAAATTTGATTTTGTCTCTCAAATTATAAAAATATAAATTATATTTAAAACACTGCCACTGGCAAAAATAAACCTATGATACAAAAAGTGATTTTGTTGTAAAAGTGGTCTGGCGCAGTCAGCAGAATGAAAGCAGGGCATTCGCTGGCCTCCAGGAGGCCCCTTGTGAACACAAAAGATATGCATTAGGCAGGTGAACTCCTTATCATACTTTGCTCAGCCTGTTTGATTAGAAAATGCTCAGAGTATGACAGTATTGCTCCACGTTCTCCACCCTCCTTTTCTGTGCTGCACCCAGGCAATCACCTATGCAACAGTTTAGCAGCATCCCTAGGAAGAAGTTGACACTTCCGTCATGGCACTGATATCTATGCATACATATATAGAGATTTTGCATTGTTCCTTGCCCGTCTCTCTGTTCTGCCTTCAGGATTCACTCTGGGTTATATGGCCAATGACACTGAGCAGAAAATTTGGAGTTTCAGACATGCTGACCTTGTACTTTTTTGAAAAAAAAAAATAGTATTAACAACAGCTTTACTTCAGGCTGCACTCATCTTATCTGGACAACCCATGTATGTTGCTACTTTTCTCGGAAAAGAAAAGTTAACTTTATGGCCTGCTCTTTAATTTTTCATATCCCAAGTCACTGTCTTTGTTATACCTACTATGACAAAACTCATTAAAAAAAAGATCATAGTGAATGATATAAAAGTGTATGAAGGTAGCATGCCTAGTATTAGCCAGTTACTTTTCCCAGAAGAAAATACTATGTTTCTTGTATTATCAAGGATATTAACTATGGTTAAAAGTGAGGTGGCAAGGGAATGGGAAAACACACAGTGCGTACACTCATTTTTCCACGTAGCTTGACACATGCCTCAATAATTGTCTTACGTTTCAATAAAGTTTGAATATCTTTGTAATTCCCAAGAAATAAACAATTTTACTGTGAAAGAAACTGAACATCCTGAATAGGTACCAAGTAATTTTAACTAACGCAGCCTCCGTGTAGGTCAGATTTTAGACCCTGACATGACAGAGGTCCAGGTGTTTCCTTGGTGTGTTGCAACTCCGCATTAGAGCAATTCAGAGCTACCATCCTAAACATGCCACAATTTCCACTGGGAAGAGAGGCAACCCATGACAAGAGAGATGTTTAGGGAAGTTCTAATCTGTAAAAACCGAGGGTCAGGAACTAGAGCATGTACATATACCCTCTAAAAGGTTTGCCTAAATTCCTTTAAAAAAATTGTTTGAAGAACAGTCCTGAAGTTGCTTAATTCAACTGCACACAGTCCTGAGCAACCTACTGTTACTGACATTGCTTGAACCAGGGAGGTTGTACTAGATGATCTTAAGAGGTCCCTTCCAACCTAAATGACTCTAACGCTGGAATTATCAATTGGAACTATTTTAATTGGAATTAATATAGATTTAAAAGAGAATAAAAATTGCTCCTTTTTGCAAGGATGAAAAAGAGTAATTTGTGGAAGTGGGCTACTCCAAATGAATTTGCAGATTGCTTCAACGCAATTGTCTGCTTTGCATCTGTACACTTGACAGTTTCCTGAAATGAGTTAAGCGTTCAGAGCAAGGCAAGAAAATTACAGAAGCACTCATCTTTCAACTAACATAACTGTCGTAATTTACCATTATTGCAGTCTGATAATTTTCCTTATAATTGCAAAAACCTGTTTTGAAAAACAGATAAAAAGATAATCTTAAAGTAATAATGGAGGTTGTGAATTTTGCATTTGAAATAAAGACATAACAGGAAAAACAAGTCTGAGCAAGAATGGATGAAGATTTCGGTACTGCAATCTAAAGGACGACCTTCTCTTTTCATGCTAAGTTGCTTCCCATATATCTGTGTATGCAGCACTGATAGCACTTTCTCCCTCCATCTTTCAGAAAGAACAAGTCAGTATTTTAATCGAGGACAGATTTAATCAATTTTAATTTGCTTTAAGTGTAGTAACAAAACATATTCTAATGGGCAAAACTTATTATCACAGCTCTTATTTCTGTATTTTAATATTTCACAACTGAGTACACTTAAATAAAAAAGACAAATCTATCAAATGGCCATTACTTGTCCTTGAGGTTTTTTTGTCTCCTTATTCTCAGCAGTCATTATTCTACATAAAACTGACAGTGTAATATTCAAATAAATAGATCTTCTGCAACAGCTATTTCTGATCAAAGGTCACTTGTTCTTTTACATCTTCTAGGCCATTTGCCAACAGATGCCAATCAGTGAAACAACTGGTAACCATTCGCCCGGGAAAACAGGGACTGTGGAAGCAGAGAATCATTCTAAACAGCTACTAAAACTCAATGACCAAACTATGTAAGAATATCTATTACTGTCCTTTTGGCTTTAGTTTTTGTTTTGTCTCCTCTACTATCATTAGTCATTTCTTAATATGTATTGCACACTATAAAACATTGACCCTTTGCTACTGCACGGACAGTCTTTTCACATACTGTGGTATTATTCAACATCTCCCAGGACTCCGAAAAGTATCACTATGGATCCTAGCAACAACAAAAGGTCATATAACTATTTTTAAAATGCCAGCCATCCTGTTCATAAATGCTCACAGGACAAGTAACAGTTACTGCTTTCACAGTGTCTCCAAAGCAAGTTATGTGTCACAAAGGATTTATGCTTGCAATGCAATTGTTCCTTATTGCCCAAATCCTCTAGCGGCACAGAACTGTGTTTGTTTCTTTCTTTATAGTATAGCCCCCAACCCTGTATAGTAAACAATCTGCATCATTGCTGTTCATCTGACATTTTGAACAGTATCCTTAGCTTAAAGAAAATACAGACAATTGGAGCTGAACCATTCCCGTGGCCAAGCATCTGTTTAAGCTTACTAACAAAACTAGTCTTTCCAACAAGATTATTCTTCAGGGTCTTTCAAATGAGAACTATATGTTGAAAATTACTCCATAGCAATGCAACTCATACAACATTCTGTAGCTAAGGAAACATGCACTATTGTAAAGTATTATTCTTTTAAAGAAAAATGCACGCTTCCCATGTACAGTTGTCATCAGCAAAAAAACAGGTTCAAAACCATATATTAAAGGAACCCTCTAATTTCCAGAATATGCAAAATGTTACTAAATAGTTTAATTTTTAACTCCTACTTTCTTCCAACAGTCCTTGATTCACAAAAAGCAGGTCATGCCTTTTCTCCTAACAATAATCAAGTGGTTTTCTGCCTTCATAAATGAAGAAAGAAACTGAGGATCATATCAAGACTGGTGTAAAAGGTTTTGCCAGAATTGTCTACGTGATGGGGATATAGATACTTTTGCTGTCTAAATAAGGTGCTCAAGGACACTAATTGCTCTTTTGACATCTTGGTACCATGTAGAAATAGCAATTTCTTTTTTTCAGTGGTCTATATTAATTCCAGGAGGCCTCTCAGTTCTGTCAGATAGACAACAAAAGTTCAGGACAGAGAGTGAGAGGGTTGAAGGAGGCAGAGTATTTACACAGTCTTCGCATCTCTAGATCATCTAGACCTCCCTCCAAGCAGTCACAAGCAATCATTCATCTCAGTTGACCCCATTACTATATATTCAAGGGTATTGTTGTTGAAGATTTTCTCTTTTAAAAGAAATGTGCAAGTAAGAAAGCAAATAACATCCTCCCCCACTGACACACACTATACAAGCTGTGTAACTTGTGAAGTAATGAGGCAAAATCCAAGAAAGTTGACACATCCAGTTAATTCATTCTTCAACTATGAAGGGAAGGTTTTATCATTAAAAATAAAACTTACTGATTTCTACTACACGTTAAAATGGAGAGGAACAGCCATCTTTAAATTGGAACACAAAAGGTGCAAAAAATAAACTAAAATATCTTTTATTCTAAGGATAAGAAGTAGAAGAATATTAGCGTTAATAAAATCAATATGGAATGACTTAATAGATCAAGATATAAGAAAATTGCCTAAGAATGAACAATACCATTTTCTGTTTATCTCCATTGTGGTTTTAATTGCAAAGGTTTTCCCTCATCTTTCTCTCTCTTCTACCTCAAAAAGAAAAATGTTTCACAGTTTTCCCCATTCAGTCCCACAGCTACAATCACAAAGACGACTATATATTTGTATGCCAATTCAAAATGAGTTTTTTGAAAGAATCCTCATATGAAATAAGGTTCACTTAACCAGGTCATGATGCAAAAATATAGTCGTCCCCCCAGTGCAGTAAGAAAGATACATACGTCTTAGCTCATGACTGTCTTTCACTATACTTTTGCTTCTTGTCACCAAAGAGAAATAGAAAATGGCTTTCATAGTAATAACAGTACTCTTAATTGTTACAACTTAAAAAGTACTTGCTCATAGAAGTTAATCTTGTACATCAGACAGATAGACATAGATAGACTCTAAGTATTATTTCAGGTTCTGTGTAACCACACAACAAGCCACAAGCCTCATCAATTAATAATGGAAAACTAACATTCTGTAGCAGGGTGGAAACAACAGCTAGGGGTCATTAATATCAATTGACACAAACTCCTATGGCTTGCAAGAAGCATGTCCTTTAATTGCTGTAAATGCTTTGCTCCAAGCTCAGTGTACTTGGAGTACTGTATATGTGAGTGTTCTGCCTATAAATTTTGTAAGAAAAAAAAAATAACAGATATATGTCTATTTTTTTTAACCATCTGATTACTATTCAGTGCATATCAGATCCAATATGACATTCATCAACTAATTACCTTTTGACAAGGATCCAAAAAAAACCTCCACAAAAACTTAGCTAATACACAGACAGCATGAAAAAGAGAATGACACCACCGAAGGAAAGACGCTAAGAAGAACAGGATGATTTATGTAGTAACACACTTATAACACTAAGTCTCATCCAGAAGGGTTATAAAAAATAAATATAACTAAAACCTACAAATACTCAAGTACTGGTTACCAGACCTCTGCTAAGCCTCAGCACTTAATTGCATGTAATTTCCTCAAAGCTGGATTCTAGATATAGCTATTAAATTGTTTTCTGTAAAATAGTGACAATTCAATTAATTAGGTACAAACAAGTAAAATAAATTCAAAAATTCTTCCTACCTGAAGAGTGCTCAAACTGTCTTGACTTCTGTAGATACACTCTTTACATATAGCACAGGTGAAGAATTTTCATTCCATGGATTTTATTTTTTTTATTATTTTCATTTTAATATATTGTTGAGTTCTCATTGTGACAATTGTCAAGAGCTGTAAAATTTTGGCTTTGTTGATGTTAAGGCCTACATTGCACAGATCATGTGGTCCTTTTCCAGTTAAAAGAAGCATTTTTGAAAAGGAAAAACTGTCTTGTTTGTGCAGAAATATCCTTTATACATCTGATATTATTCTCTAAAACATACTAAATCTTACATGACAAATAATTCATAAAAATTTGTAGAGAGATATAAGTTAGAAAAAATATCTGCTTATAGCTCTAAAGAGTATGGAATTTGTCAAACAGAATAACTACTTGAGATTTTTAGTATATATTTCCAGTCTGTTGCTCAGAATTCCCCTCACTCTAGAACCAAAAGAAATAATCTTGAATTATTTTTATCTAGTTAAAATTCATATTTTTCTTCTACAAAACTAACTAAAATTCAGAAATACCACCATTGCAATGTACCAACACCACCAGCATTGCATGGCTCTTTACTTCCTTTTTTCATAACGTTGATCTTCCATACAAGTACAAGAACTCGAACCAGCCATATTTATTCATAATAGCTAAGGCACAGAAATACTAGACATTAAAAAGCGAATGCGACATGACAAAATACATCCATAGACTGTCATTTCATCATGATGATGTGAAGGTTCTCATACATATCCTAATAACCCATCATTGGAAAGATTGTCCTTCCAGTAAATTATTCTATCAGAGAATAAATTCAACCTAGAACAGAAAATTTCCATTCACAGTAGCAGAACTGAATACAGAATATTAATTAATAGACTCATGATGTATAATAATCTGTGGAAAAACAGAGAACTACAGACAGTAATAGCAACTTTCACCTTTTTTGAGACAAGGCAACACCAGATTGCTAGTAGGCAATGTGAGTGTATAATATGCCACTACACTAATATTGTCTAATTATACTGATCAAGTCATAAGTCTTTATGTAATAAAATCTTTTAGATACATTTTTCCCCCATTGTCCCTTTTAACAGATTTGTTTTTTAAGAAAAAAACCCTTTCTTTCCTTTGTCTACTCATCATCCTTGGAAAAAACCACCAGATGACAATGCAGTGTTCAAGTATTTTATTTAACATACATGTTATAGGGAAAAAATCTGTATGGATCAGCATGAGGCTCTCCTAACCTACTCCCTCTTTGATGAATATTAAATAATTCATAAGCAAAAACTCTTCACCACAAGTAACTGATCAACTACCACTCAACCTCAAAAAAAACAGACTTCAAGAAACCTAGGTTTCTAAGGATGTAAAACCACATGGCTAAAAAAAACCCAATTCTGTTCAAACTATGAAAAAGTATATTTTCCAGAAAAATCACTGAAAGAAAAACATTTAGAAATGCATTACCATAAAGTTCTCAAAATACTATCAAGGTGTGCATTGAGCAACAGACACCCAGTGGACTGCACAAAAAGTAGATCTACACACTTTTTAAGCATATTGTAAATTTATATGAATTTTGGCATCATGCTAAGAAACGGGCATTATTTCCTGTGCTTTTAAGATTTAAGCCAATTCCAGTAAAATCATGTGCCGAATGAAACAAAATATATAGGCTTTAAGTATTTATTCTTCCTTTGCATCAAGCAGGACATGGTGATCAAGCAGAGGAATTGTTTCATGAAGCAAGATGCTTTGGTGATACTTCAAAAAGCTGAATAGTGTAAGAGTCAGTTTCCTGTCTAACGGATCACATCTGATATCCATTATGTGCCAAATCAAAGTTCATCTTTGCAGTTAACTGTTGCCAGCTCTGAAGCCTCTCCAGAAGTTTATGGGGACTCCACTGACTGCCTAAAAAACCCAGTTAACAACGATTACATCTATTCTGAAGTCAGTGGTTAGAACGCTAAAGCTTAAGGCAAAGGATCTTTTCTTTCTTGCTTGAGAAGGTATTACAACTTGTAGGTGGTGTGCATTCAACTATAATTGACAAGGAAAGTTTACGTGTGCTTAAGTCTAACTTGATTTTTGCATTTGTGGAAGAAGGTTCTTGCATCATTTGTATTTATTAATGGAATTGTTACTGGAACTGCTCATCCAGCCTTTCTTATGTAACAAACACAGTTATTACATGCTCTAAATGTAAAATAATTCCTTTCTATGTTAAAAATTAATTTGAAATTGTTCATTGTATTACAAAAATGATTTAAAATATTAACTGGAAAAAAAGCTGTATCTTCTGTCAGATAGAATCATACATACAAGATAAAGTGTTGAAGAGGTACTTCACACAGCTGTGAGCAAGCTAATTTAAAGTATGTTTTCCTGACAATCTAATAAATATTTGATTAATACTCTTCCCTTTATACCCTATATTATTATATTTAACTGATGAATAGAACACAGTGATACAAAGATTCAAGGACTGCCTTTAAGTAATGTCATTTAAGTGCTTTTCATAATGACAGCTCTCATGATCAGAGCTTTAATCCAACACAGCACAACCTCAGCTTTCTCTTGCAATGTTTTTTTTAACCTGTTTTTAAATCGACACAAAGACAAGAATATTATGTTGATCCTAACTGTTTACTTATATAGCTAATTATTTGATATAATTTCAGTCCTGAAAGGCAACAGACGGTCATTTTTTGAAATAAAATCATAATTTGAGCCTAAAAATTACTCCACATTTTTGGCATGCTGTGAATCCTCACTGATTTTCTGTAGGTAGGTTTTCATGTTCTTGATAGATCACAGAAGTGGTTGGAAATGTATTTCTACCAGACAGAGAAACTCATACTTTTATTAATCACTATCTTTTTAGCACAGCTGATAAAAAACCTACAAAGGAAGAGAGCTGAAGTACTCTAACGGGAAAAATCCAACTGACAGTATAGAAAAGACATTTTCAAGGATAGATTTTTTTAACATAAAATAATGAAGGTAAATATATAAAGAACACAAGATTTGTGGTTCCAGGTTTAGTACTTAGAAATAAGCTCAACAAAAGTGAATTAGAAGGAACAAGTCACAATTAAGACAACTATTGAGCATACTAATTCAACAACTGGTTTAATGCATTCCTTTAATTCACATCAGAGAAGAAAGTACATAAAGGCAACAAATCTCTAAAAGGTGGATACTGCTACTCCATATTTATAATTGTAACACCTCATAAGTATAAAAATATGCCAACATTTTTATTTTGCTATTCATTTTACTTTAATGCTCATACTTCAAGGACAAAGTGCCTCACAAGTAGAACTGACTAAAGAGACGTAAGCCATGTCCTCACCATCCTCCGCCTCTGGTTAATATGTTCACGTAAAACAAAAGTTCTATTTTCCAAGTTGATTTTTTTTCCCTACTTCCAATTATAAGTTGCATTAGTTTTAGGAAACCATTTCTATTTTCACAGTACAGATAAGTGAATCTTATTTTGCTAAAACTTCTGTTAAAGTAAATAAGGATTGTAAAAGAGGCCTCCTGAGCACCCAAGGGAGGACAAAACCAAACCAAAACAAACCAAAGGATATCAACAACAAAAGTAAGCCAAGCAGCATCACACGTGTTATTACATTCCACCTACTTCTCCAGAAGCTCTTCAAGTCTGAAGTCACTAAACAACATGACCAAAGGCAGTAGGATCTGAGATTTTAGTAAATCAGAGATTTTTCCTTTGTACATACAGTATGACAAACAGCTGCCTTGGTGATACAGCTAATTGAAACTATATACAGGATAAGTAGATCTCATGTGAAAACATCAAGAACCCCATGTTACAGTAAGGTGTGATCCAAAGATTTCCACTACAGTTTTTCCTTTTTATTACAACATCACAATGAGAACATATTCTATACATCTTTAAAAGTACTGTATGCTCTTTCTTTTGCTGGACACCAATTATTTTACTTTCCCAAACAGAAATATTTACCAGTTTTCTTTGCATTGGTTAATCAGAGGAAGAGGATACAGGAAAAAATGATGAAATAAAATGCAGAGACAACCCAAATTGTTACTGTCACATTCAAGCAACAGGTATCTGATGACTATTTTTTTAGTTCCTTAAAAATGGATGTCATTGTAAAAGTTACTGTAAGATGAACAATAATGCTTATACTAAATTTGGATTAAGGAGCATCAACTTAAAGCTTACAAGTATTAAATCTTAATTAAACAGAACAACCTCACTCAGACACATTCAAAGGATACCTATGATATCTATCTCGGCTTCAACATCATCATATCACAAACACACCAACCCATCGCCAACTCCTTTGCTCTGCACCCAGTCCATATATTCCAGTTTTAATAATCCCAAAATATTTTAATCTCAAATCTTGGTTGAGGAACACCTTACTTTATAGTGATACTCCTTATTTGCTTTCCCTCAATCTACATTTCCAGTCACTAAAATATTGGAGACATAATCGGTTTCCTAATGTTAAAATATAATCAATCGAAAATACAAGATATACTTTAAGCTGTTTCCCAAAACGTATACAGACCCGTGTCCTCCCTAAGCACCAGTTACAACTACCAACCAACTCCAGTTGGAAACGGATTTAAAGAAAACAAAAAAAGAAATCAAAGCCAGACTTCTGAAACAGTACAACAAAAACTACCTAAAAACTCCAATGCCAAAAGGAAAATGACTACTAACAACAAATCTAATTAACTAACTCCATCAACATGGGATTAAGACTTCCATTAAGGATTTAGTGTCCTTTAGTGCCATAGAGCAAAATGGTTTGCAGAAGTAGTAGCCTATAATTTTTTTCATTATCCAGTGAAAAGTGAAAGAGGGGAAAATTAGAATTTCAGGGTGACAGACAAAAAATGAACCCAAACCCACCCAACTGTCTCAGTATTGGTGTTCCTTTTATTTACATATGAGGATAATTCATCTATAGTAACAGTTTGAAAGATGTTTGGTAAACATGTCACCCTCTGCTTACTTTCTGAAAAACCGCCTGTATTTTCTTTGCTGAATTAAACTCTTCAACCATGTATCAGATAGCCCTTTTAAAAATACATTTTGCTGTTCACCCTTCATGGTTATTAAATTTAACGTGCTTGATCTATTTGTTGCATTAAAAAAATTAGTAGCCTAAGCCAAAACTGCATGATCTTAATTTCCAAGAGATTCTTAACCATAAAGTATATAGTCAAAGAGATAAATCTAGTAATCACATTAACAACACTGACTGCAACAAAGTCTTTTAAGTAAGTTAGGTAGTTCTGGGAATAACTTTCCTTCAGCAGATGAATTGTGACATTGATTGTACATTCCATATCTGATTTTAACATTTTTGTTTTCTTCATCAAGTTCACATGACACAATATAGTCTAAAAATATATTGAAGCTGCTAACTTTTTCTGCTGTGGAATTTGAAATCCTCATAACTATGATCCAAACCACCATAACAACATCTTAGTATACATTTGCACTTCTTTCCAAACCACATTGTAACCACAGAGATAAATATTTACTTACCTGATCCCCTTTTGGTCACAACCTTCAAGCTCTGAGTTAGAGTAGCATACAAGAGTATCAAGTTGGGAATAGGAGCTTTCATTTTCTGTCTTTCCGTGGTCACTTCCTAGAGTACCAAAAAGAAGAAAGAAACACTCATTAAGCATTGGAACAGGCTGCCCAGGGAAGTGATTGAGGCACCATCCCTGGACGTATTTAAAAGACACGTAGACATAGTGCTTAGAGATATAGTTTAGTGATGATTTTTGTCAGAGTTAGGTGGATGGTTGGACTAGATGATCTGAAAGGTCCCTTCTATGATTCTATATTGGTGCTGAAACAACCTTGAAGTAACTCATCATAATACTGACATTGTAGAAAAGCTGAATACAGTATTTGTGAGCAATTTAATGCACAAAAATAATCTATTGTTCCTGAAAAAAATACATCAACTAAAATCATCATAAAACAAACACATGCACACACCACATTTAACCCTGGAGCGTTAGTTTCAATTTTGCCTGCACATTGAAAATTCATTGTGTTCCTCCTGAATGAAATAACTTTAATCAATTTATTTTATGAAAAAAGTGTGATCTTTTCACTAAGCCTGCAAAATAACATCTAGTTTTTTTCTTTTTATCATATAAGCTATTTCTCCTCCCCACCAACAGGAAAAAGAAAATAAGGTCCTTCTTCACTAGTTTTGCTTCCATTTATTAATTCCACAGATTGAGAACAAGATTCACAATGAACAATTAATTAAAAACAAATCTGGTCATCATCTTAGGAACAGCGAAAAGGGAAACGTAAGAGCGTACCGCAGGAACCAGCAGAGACACCTGTAACTTCCTTTTAAATGAGCTGAAGTCCCATGAGCAAGTTCAAACTAACATATTTACTGCACTAAATCAGAAGTGAATGTTATCAGGATGTGAGAGGTGGATTGCAGGTTGTGGTTCAACCTTCACCTCCAAGATGTGAATAAAAGTTCTGGATTTCTATAACTTGTGTCCCCAGGGATTAAGTGGCATGAGCAGCTGGTGAAAGCAGGGACTAAACATTCTGTTAATTCCCCGTATAACTACAAGGATGTCATCTAGTCATGATGATTATCAGCTTTGTTCTGGAATGGTTGACAGGACTGACATCTCACATTACAATGTGCTAAAAGGGGAAAGGGAGGCCAAATCTTCTGCCTAGTCAAGCTAGACAGCAGAATCTATCTATTCTATCTATATTCATTATAGCATTTTATGCAAAAATATTCTTATCTAATGGGGTAAAAAAAAGGGCTGTGATCAACGGTTCTTTAGTATTATAAGTAAAGACCCAGACGAAACCAACGTGGTTTTGATATTGACCTCTGTTAATCACAGCACTGTACAGCAACTGAAAAAATTCTCCAAAGGAACCATATAGTACAAGTTTTGATTTCAAGAGAGACCATGAATCTTTTGCACTTTCACTGACAGTCAGGTTACTGAGTACCCAAGACATTTTTTGAAAGCATTATCTTAAAATACCTTCATCTTGGAAAAGAACAGATTAGAAATAAGAAATAGTGGGGGTGTAAAGGAGCACATTATGTGAAGAATTACTTAAACAGTGATGACTACATATAGAATCGATCTTACAGCTTTACATTTTAAGACATTTGAGAACTAAGCACAAACCTACTGCACTCATGATCATGGCTTTATTAAAGATGAGGGAGTGAGAGAATACAGTTTGACAACATTTTGTGATACCTTATTTTTTTTAACAATATTTATACTCACAGAAAAACACACAAGCATTAATATGTTTGCTCATTCATTAGCTGTGAACAAACTTTAGTATTTTAGCATCGCGGGTGAAGGACTATCATTTACCTACATTCACATGCAATTTCAGAGAAATTAGGTGAGAAATTAGGCAATAAATTGCTTATCAACATAGAAACTAAAATAGGAAATACAGAATTTCTGTGAGTTAAATTTAGTGCAATGCAAACATTTTTACTTAAGTTTAAAGTTTAACTAAGTACCTTGACCACTAGCAGTTATAAATAATATAGACCCTTAGAATTTTAGAAGCTAGAAATGAAGGTTAATTTTCCAGGGGCAGAGTGGGTAGATATCACAAAGTGTTACACCACATTTTACTGCAGACCTGAGTCAAGCTTTCTGAAATCAAAATCTCATTTCTCAGCCACTGCACGAACTGATGCCGCAGGAAATCCTGAAGCTGATATCTTCAGCCTGCAGGGTACTAGCGAGAGTCAGCTCCTTGCTCTGTGTGAGCCCAATAAATACAGTCCAAAGAACCTCAGGATCTTACTATGCAATTACAAATTCACTAAATAGGTTCTGACTGTGAAAGCAGATCCAAATGCATCTTTTTTGACCATGCATCAAAAGATGATATTGCTGATTACAGTGAAAGAAATACTAATATATACATACATTTGCATATATGCATTTATGTATTCATATGTATTAATACATATTTTTAGATAAGCCATATAGTAGCTATAAAGCTTGAAATTACCAAAGAAAGCCTCAATAAATACAAGAATATCAATAAGAAACTGTTTAGTCAACTAAATCCTTCTTTTGATCCATGCGTATATCACTCATTTAAGTCGTCAAGTCAACAAGGAGAACCATATTTGTAACAATGGTATAGCAAGGTTTTCATCTTAAACACGTGATGCCACTGTGGAAGCCATTCTCATGTACATTTATTGTCAGAGATTCAGGTCTAGCTTAAAGGCATAAGCAAAACTGGCTGTTGCCTACATTGTTTGTGGTAAATCCCCAGAAAGTAAAGTCTGCTACTGTCTTTGAGATACCAGAAAGCACTTACTGCTAGAAGGAGGAAAAAAAAAAGGGAGGGGTGGCTCCCAGCACCAGCCACTGCCTCTTTGCAGCAATATGAGTAACAAATCAGATCTTACAGGGGCTCTCTCCAGAGTTTTCCAAGCCTTTTCTTCTGTTTCCACTCCCTTTCCTGCAGAAGTTTTTCTTTTCTTAATTTTAAGAATCAAAAAGCTCAAATGAAGGAAATGGAAACACTTAAAGATCAGTAAAGAGGAGCTGGTGCCTTATGGCTTTGGAAGTTGTCTGGGAGGTTGGAAAATCTGCTTCACATCATTCGTATGACGGATTCAAAACAGATCCTTAACATCTCATGTCCCCTGTTCCAGGTGAATGCGTCAGCAATTGACTATTCTAGAAAATGTCACCCTAGTGAAACTGGTTGTAAAAACAAAATAAGCAAGTCAGAACAAAATAAAACAGGAACATCCCAAGGAGGATCCCACAAGTTGTCCACAGAAAATGCCTTCACTGCTGCAATGAGTAGGCCTGAAGTTAAGATGCTGTAACATATTGAGTTACGTTTTAAATTGAAAAACAAAATAAAAGGCATAATTATGAGAAGCCAGATTCTTAACACTAAATGGAGTGTGATATCTCATGAATTGGAAACAGCCTACTTTCAGCAATGAATTTTTTACAGAAGAAACTGTTTCAAGAGTCATCGAGCTGTAATTTAATTTTTAAACAATATCAAGAAATTCTGATTTTAATAAGTAAAACTAGTCTTCTGTTTCTTTAAGCAATGGGAGATTAACAGCCTACATACACATCTACAAAAGTCCTTTTTACTTTTTTTTTTTTTTTTTTTTTTTTTTGTTCTGGTTTTCAGTTCCACCAGAAAGCTAAGACAATATATGGGAGTTATAAACTTAACTACTGCCTTTCAAGTTGCATCAATGTTAGCATGTTTTACATATTCTCTGGCTATAAGACTGCTAGACTCCATGGGTGAATAGTAAACTAACGAAGTCTTTTAGAATTAGGGATTTTTGGTTACTTTTTCTTTATATGATAGCAAGAATTGAAATATTTTTCATCTTTAAGCAGCATTCACAACTTTAGATTTTTAGTTGTGGATTATTTGTTTGCATGAACCACAAAACTGAAAACACATTCAATATTCCTGGGTAAATATATTCCACACAAATTTTAATTGGGTATATGATTAATTTTTTAAGAAGTCTTTTCTCTAGAAGGTGTCATTGCTTGACATGAAAATGACATAGAAAGCCTCTAGTATCTGTATCTCGTCACCAAGTACCTCATTTTCCAGCTGAGACAGAAACAGAAATACAGCTGTATCTCAACACTAACATTCTTTGGGGAAATGCCAAGAATGCTTTTTTCCTTAAATTGTCATAAATACTCACTGTGAGGAAAATGCATACACATACAGACATGCTTCCCAAACCAGCTCAGCAGAGATTAAATTAACAATAGTAAGGCAATTCCTGATAAGGCAGGAATATGGAAAAGAAACTTCTCATTTGCTAATTTTACTTATGTTCATTTTGGGCCTTTCCCAAAACTTGAATTAAACCTAATTGAAGTAAGAAATTTTCCATTGGCTCAGTCCCTTACAATAACTTTAAGGGGTTGATTTTAAATTAGCCTATAAATGCTAGCTAGCTTCCATTACCTAATTATCTGAAAATCATTTTTCTTCCTGTGCTGCCTTTATAACTTTGAAGAACTTTCTTTTCTTTTATACATATTCAAAACTACTTCATTATCTTACTCCATCATATCCCCTTCAAAGAAAAAAAACAAAATTTAAGATATTGCAGGATCCTGAGAACCCTGAAAAATACTTCATGACTGTTCTGTGTCAATGTCATGAAAGTGCTGTGTTAGCTAGAAAGATTAGTCTGCTTTAAAACAAAGAAAAAAAACAAACAACAACAACAAAACTACAAAGAAAACAAAAGTAACTCTTCATTTAGGCCTGTGTATTTTCATGTGGCAGAAAAGCCTTTAAGCAATAGTAAAAAATCTCAGTTTTCAGTTTCCCTTCTTGACAAGTAACAATGAGGTAAGCACTGGAATTTTCTTTCTTGGTACCAGTATTGTGGAATAAGGCACAAACCTGTCCCTGCTAAATCATGAACAAGTAACAAAAATTACAAAAAACATCACCTGAATACATAAGAAACAGACAAGTGAACAAAGATACTTTTCAGTAACAGTCTCTTTTCATGTGGCAGTTCTTCACAAACCCCAGAACAGCATGTCATTAGATCTTACAAAATGTAAAGGACAGTATAAAATATTAATATAGTATTAGTATGTCCAGAACTATCGTATTAGTACATCTGGTATTGGTACGTCCAGAACACAACTCAAACAGCTTGAAAACAAATAGTTTAAATTCTTAAATTGCAAGGATAAAGTAAAATCAGAATCAGCGTGATTTCAAAAACAAGTGTCAATTTGTTGTCATGATCTGCTACATTACTGTCCTGGAACAGAAGGAGAGCCCTAACAATACTTAAAATGTTAGCTAGAGAAAAATACACCTGTTTCAAAGACTAAAGTCTGTAAAAAATAGTCCCTTCCAGAGTCCCAGAAAACAAAAATATTCAGCAATCAAATTTTGCAGAACTCATGGCAAATCAGTCATAAGCACCAAGAAGGCAATGAGGTATTTGGTCTCCTTTGCAAATCGCTCCTAGTCCTCCATGCTAAGCACCATTCCTAAATTCAAGACAGTTGTGACTGTTACGACAAAAAAACAAAAGGAGATAATTAAAAAAGCAGCAAAGGTTGAAGGAATGGCGACAGTGTTTTAAGCAGCAATAACCAAAAGCCAAAGTGCCACCTGTCCAGTGGAGCAGGCTGTGAATAGGAACTCAGCAGAGTCCTTTGGAGAGGTTTCCAAGCAACTGCATCATCACATTTCCCATTAAACTTGACACTCATTACTGCCTTCTTTTAAAGATACTTTTTATTGCTAAGATTTTAATCTCCTTAAGACTCCATCCATCACGCAAGGTACACATGGCAATATCACTGGAGAAATTTAAGATCGTTCTGCGTATCTCTCTAAAAAAATATAATCTGCCATTCCCAAAAGTTTCCGTTAAGAAAAATGCATCACTTAAATGCATAAGGTAGTTAAAAGTTATTCTACAAGCAACAAACCTTTTGTCAGAACCAGAAGAATCCTGATGTCTGGCTCAATATTTATTTTCCAAGACTTGTGTAAAACAGTAATGTAAACAACAGGATTTGCACTTAACGTGATTGACTAGCAAACATATTTTGCACACTGTTTACATTGCTTAAGGTGTTCCTGATTATTTCATTAAGTGACTTTTTTGTGTGGTAGGTAAGTTTTCTTGATTGTATTTTTTCTATTAAGAGACAAATAAAGTGCAGCAGATTGCAGGTACCTGAAGTGTAACATATCATATGCTTGAGAATCCTCTACTGAAGAAACAGTTGAATATCTCATCCCACTGAACCATAGATTAAAATAGTTACATAGCTAAAACCTATCTGACACATACTTTGGGGAACTACTGTGGCTAAGAAGAGAAAGTACAATGTCAGGAGAGACACAAAAAAGGGAGTTGACAGTGTCTTTCCAATGGTCTCATAGCACCTTGTGGCGTCCACATCAGTGGGGCATCCTTCTTGGTTCCAAATAATTAACCAGGGTTAGCTCAGTCAGTCAGAAAGGCTGATGGTACAAAAGGGGCAGGATCAGAAAAGCTTGGATAGTATGCCAGTGAGTTATTCACTCTCAGGGTAAGGGAACAATGGATGGACAGGAGTCTCCGTTCATTCCTAGGAGCCTTTACATGAGATAAAGGAACACGTCAGCCTAGGTTTAAAACAATCTAATGTTGTTAGTACAAGTAGATGCCTTCTCCTTAATAGTTCTCAACTTATGATGAGAAAGAAAGAAGAATCCGAAACTGAGGAAAGGGTTTTGCAACGAAACATGCAAAACCAAACTGGACTGAAATACTCAATGGAAACAATATATCTAGCAGAATACATAAGAAATGTGTGCTCATGATGCTAATTAGGCCAAAGGGTTAATGGAAAAATCTAAAACCATAATTTCTTTTTCTGGAAAGAAAACAAAAAATTATAGCAATCAGGCAGCAAAGTTACAGACAATACTCAGAACATTAGCTCAACAGCTATGTCTACAGAAACCTAGTTGGAAAATGGTTGTACTGTTACTTAGTTTCTGAAGGGAGATAGACTAGCAGAATAATTCCCCCTTTCCATAGTCTTAAGTATGTAAAGTTAGATGTGAAGATGAAAAATTCAAAGATCTTCAGTTTGGCTTTGAAACACTGTCCTTCCAAAAGGTAAAAAAGCCTTCCTTCCAAATCCATGTGCATGCGTAATCAGAAGTCAACTTATTGTGGCATGGTTTTGGCTTGTGAGATATCTAACCTTAATTATTTGCTCCTGCATTGGTTCCTTGACCACTCTGTATCTTTGCTTTCTGGGGATGGGTAGCCTTGTTCTTGTATCCAGCTGAAATTCCATCCCTGGAAAAACTGATGAAATTAAGTTTTAATACTGCAAATATAACTTTATTGGAAAATTCTAACTGGCTGTGTTTTCAGGCAACTAAGTGAGCTCCTGAAATATTTACAATAGTGGTAGAATAACAACCTTGCTCTGCTAAGTATATTCACTATATGTGTTTGTGGAATTCAAACTCCTTTTCTACATATGGCAAATTTTCAAAGACTAGCTATTTGCAGCAAAACTAACAGCACAAAAGCTGTACTACTGTAGTTTCCAATATGAGTAGTTCTCTCCCATTTTCTACGTAGCCAAGAGTAGCAGTTAGGTACTCTGTTTGTACTCAGTTATGTACTATGTTTGAAAAATAAACTTGCAGGATGTAACTTAAGGTAAGAGAAGAACTCTAATTCTGGGCTTAAGTTAGGATAAAAACATTTTTTTTAAAAGTTCAGTCTTCCTGAAGTTTTCTGAATAGTTACTTGAAAAAATAAGTATGATGTTCATCAGACATTGACAGAAGACACTAGGTACTTTGATTAGCAATAAGCATTACAAGAATATTTAGTTCCAAAAATTCTCTAAATAGTATCTCCCACTTGGTTCACTAATGAGAGAGATACTATCCCTCGAAATGAAGAAGGAGAGAAGGATCTGGAAGATGAAGCTCCACTGTGGATATTATAGAATCATAGAATGGCTTAGGTTGGAAGGGACCATAAAGATTATCTAGTTCCAACCCCCCTGCCATGGGGTCTGACAGACATTTACACAGAGGATAATAAACCCCCCTCACCATCACTAAGATTATCGGTTTACGTAATATTAACATCACTGGTTTTCTTTTCTGTTATATACAGTAGGCTATATATTTTCCTTTTTCCACAGTTGATACTTGTAGCATAATCTTACTAATGCAATGTAATCTTAGACCCTTAGAGCATGACTTATTCCTAATTTAGTACTTTACCCTGCCATATTCAATGGTAGGTAAGTGGTCGGAAAGTCATCCGTAATTTACATTACAATTCATGCTATATGCCCTCACTTTGTACTTTTAGAGTCATGAAAAGGGAGAAGTGTGTTTCATTTATCCCTTCTCTTTCACAGTCTAACTGACAAACCCTTTTCACTTGTCCAAACCAGATTTTGGACCAGACCCTGAGAGCCTGAGAGCACTTTTGGGCCTGACTGTCCCTGCGCAGCCTCCCCTGGGGCCTCCCACCATGGGCCCACGACCCCATTTCTGCTTGGCCCGGGGCTGTCAGTCCCTGTCTCAGTGATGCTGTAGGAGTGCTGGTCTCCAGCTCCATCTCTGGCCCTGTCTCCTGGATTGTATCTACACTGGAGCCAGCCCATCTCAGCATCTCATCTCAGAGCGTACATACGCTCTTTCCATCCTTGCCTCTGGTGTCATCTCCTTGTGCTCCTGGTTAATACCCCGGATGGCCCCTTGCCCTGGCTCACTGCTTGCTGTGACAGGGGCTGTCAACAGAACCCCATAACCAGCCCCATGGAACTGCACCCTGGGGTGAGGGCACAGGCTATGCCAGTGTCGCCCATGGGGCTCGGCTTCCCACAGCAGCAGGGCAGTCAGTCCACACTGCATCCTGGCACCTTCCTCCTCAATAGGGTCTGAAATCCAGAATAACTACTCACAAGTGTCTGTCTCAAACCTGTTTTGTTTCCAATGGGAGAACATTTCTCACATTTTAGTACTATAAATAACCTGGCAAGAGGCACTACTTCCCCTTGAAAATGCAGGGATTGTAAGTAGTTTTGTGTTTACAGAAATAATAATATAAAGCTTTAGAAGTTCACAATTTTACTGTTTTTTTTATCTATGATAGAATTATTTTAAGATGTCAGCCCACTATAAGAAAGAAGATCACATATAAAAGCATTCAGGTAGCAGCAATTCAGCCTCTGTGTGGCATTTCAAAGGCAACCTACTGCCTGATAAAGACAAAAGAATCCATATGATGAATTTACTGTTTGTACAAGAACAACAAGGACCTAAAGAGAAATATGCATACAAACGATGTCAGCTTTACCATTCAGATACAGCATCTTGTATATAATAATTAAAAGCAGAACAATTTCTACAAGGATTATCATCATTAAATTGGTTTGTAAAGCATTCAAGCATTGATGATATATAATTATAATATATACCTTTGCAGTTTATTAAAGTTCTAGGGAGAAAACTTCAAGACTGGGTATGACTAAAATTTGTTCTGTCTACATGACAACTTGTTATGCCATGTAGGACTACTCAACACAGTGGCTGGAGACAATAATTATTTCAAAGGAGAGGGAGTCTTCAATTTTGTTTTATTTTCCTACAACAATGGTGGGTGTAGCCACCATCACAGCAGCTTTTTCTTCTCTGTTCTGCACCCCATCCCTGTGAGCCAGCTTGTGTACAACACTGACAATCACATCACAATTTTTTAAGTCCCGATATTTTATTATAAAAAAAGAGCAGAAGGGTAAAAGGAAGAAAGTATTGCAAATGGTGCTAAAGCTTCTCCCATTAAAACTGGAAAGCGTTTAGCTGCACTGAACGAGATAACTTTGAAACTGCCCAAGCCCATCATTCAGTTTCGAATGACATTCCTTAATCCTGCTTCATTTTTAGTGTTGAAGTTGTTGCTTTGTTTGGCTAGCTTTTGAAAAGCATCTCTTCATGCTTTTAATTTCTTAGCCAAACTCTCCTCACTACTTTACTGTCCTCGCGCCAACCAGCTACCTAATAATCCCAGTGCTAAAGAAACTTTAATTGCTTGAGTAGAAAGTAGCAGACCTATGACTCTATTGCTTACCTTCAGCTGTGACCTAAAACTATACTGAGATCCAAGGTTAGAAAGAGATGTCACTGGTCTAACCAACTACAACTTTTAAGTGCTGCTGAATAGCACTGCTTATTAATAGCTGCAATTTATGATTTGACACAAAAGGAAAGAGGACATTTTCAGATGTAATACCAACATGTGGCCATGAAATATGATATCCAAACTTAAAGCTACAACAATCTGATGGATAACAATGGCTGTTCCAAAGCCTCATAAAATTAATATCAGGTTATAACAATGGAAAATATAGATCAAGTAAGGATTTACATATAACCAGGTCACAGGCTGACTATTGCACTGTAATTGCAGTACATTCAGCATGTTTCTGGCAATTTTTATAGCAGGGAGCTATTATAGTGACAGTCTTCAAAATCTTGATTTGAGAATAATGTTCAAAAATAAAAAAACTCTCAAAAATAACTTTCCTCTGGAAATTAGGAACATTGTCTTCCACCGTGACAGGTACTCATCCACCCCTTCAGAACTGGGATTTCAAATACTCATGTATCAGGAGAAGACTGAGAACGACTTTGGTCTCAGCTGTGGTAGATAGACTTGGGATTCCAATCCCCCTAATTCAAAGCTTTTTGTCTTAAAATGGATGCAATGCATAACAGAAGAAGAGACTGGAAGCCTGGGACTCTTCCTTTCCTACAAAAGTGTTATAACTATTAAGCCAGAATTTGTCTCCTTTTGCTTCTTTTTCCAGGCCCCTGAATTTAGTATGAACAGCTGCATGGCGCCTTGTTTTCCCCAGAAATTATAGAGATCGCTGCCATCAAAATAATTAGATGAGGCATTTGGGAAATGTGGGTTCAAATCAACCTTCAAATCAAGAAGACTTACAAACTAATGCTCCCATTTCCTGAGCATGTGCTGTAACTCCATAACACATATACACATTGTGTGCTTTCAAAGGAGTAGTTTGCGCCAAGTAAAATGTTATCGTGTAAAATAAATGCAGCAAATGTTTATGGGTAGCTCATTCAAAACTATTCAGTTAATTTCTACCCTGTTGCACAGGGTAGAATGATTCTTATCATATTCACTGAACATAAAAGTAGAGCATTCCATAAAACTTTATCAGCTCCTATTGTGAAAGCCCCCAGGAAGTTTTAAAAGCTCACTAGAAATGGATCTAGTTTCCACAGAATTCAAAGCTGAGCATAAATGCATTTGTCCATGAATCTATGCTATTGACTGACTAATATTATACCAATAAAATACATATATAAAATCTATATTCAGGAAAATACTACTGAGGTTTATCTCTTGGAAAAAACAATATCTAAAATCTAAGATTTTAGGTACATTTTAAAAATATATGCATCAACAGATGATGCTTTTATTATTTCCACAGGATTTTGAATTCAAGCACATACTCCCCCCATGCATGCTAAGAAAGACCATGACCTCTCACTCTCTAATAGCAGCCATCCCAGCCTCAGACAATGAACTCGGAAGGCAGAAAATATTCTGGGTTGCTGCAGAAGTAATAGGAGACCCCCCCAAGAAGTGACAGTCATCTGTCCGTTCCTGTCTCTCGATTGTTCGAGGCTGTTGTGCTCACACATTAACTGGGGGATTAGAAGTGGATGCATATGCAAGGTACATTTATATCATGGACAGTGAACTTGATACCATACACACAAATCTTATTAACTCTTCACTGCTTGTAATACCAGGATACTAATAAGAGTTACTACAGGTTTTAAGTAAGCTAGAAGTAGAACAGTTTATGGAGTTCCAGCCCTTTCTTTTTCTTTCCTTTCTTTTCTTTTTACTTTTATTTAAAGGACGTTATTCTGAGGAAGGAGTTTGACCTAGGGCTTCCGAAAACGAATTCTGGCATGAGAGCCTCACAATTGTTTCATCAGGATGCCCAAAGGACAATAGTTTGGAAGGCCAGATACCAAGTGGACTTCTACACAGCCTGCTGTTAGCTCACTATTATCCATTAATCATTTACGTGACGGGAAAAATACTTTGTTTATTACATTTACAGATTAAACAAGGTGGGATGAATTGCAGAACCATTTGAGGTCACGGTCAGTATTGAAATTTAATTTGACAGACCACAGAAATAATATGAAAAAATAGATAAAACTCTAGAGAAACAAGTGTAAATTATCAAATTAAGCAGATGTAATCAACTAAATACAGAAAGGATGAAGAACAGCTGCCTAGGTATTGGTTCTGTAGAAAAGGATCTATAAATTATAGTAGATTATAAACTGAATACCAATCATACTGCATTTCCTTAAAAAGTTAATTGCTATCCTAGGATGTGCACAAAGTAGTGTGCCTGTGGAATCTTTATGTGTAAAGATCTAAAGATCTTTAAAAAAGTACGTTTAAAGTTTACACACATTGCCTCAGTACAGCTGACCTTGACATTGGGCAGTGGAATAGTTTTATTCCATGCTTTTGATTCTATGAAACTTCCTCTGAAAATAATGCATCATTTAGAAAGAAACTAAGGTCCTATAAGACCTTCAACAGCTAATGCAGCCAACACAGGTTGAAATACTGGTTTTGTCTGATCTGTTCAACATTATTCAAAGACAAGCATTCCTAGAATAGATACTGTCACTGCTGATGTTTGCCCACAGTTTTGGGATAAGAAATTCTGAGGTGGATCTAAAAGCAACATGTGTGTTTCCTTTGTTATGGCATCATGCCTCATGACAGTGATAACATTAAAAGAAAAAAAAAAATGGGGGGGGAGGGGGAAAGGGTGAATCCTGGTAATTCTTTGTTTAGAAAACAAAGAAACTTTATGCTGAAATCAAAGAACGTCGAAATAAGGAAGTCTTCAATGCCTGGCCTATCTGCAAAATTAAAGCCTGTGAACTACGCAGCTTAGCTAGTGCACCACACTTCAGCAATTCCACACTATTAGCTTGTATTTTGTGGTAGGAAGGTGACCTTCACAGGATTTCTTATTTAAAAAAAAAAAATATATATATGTAAAAAGAATGGCTTAGAGGAGATGAAAAGACGTTCAAGGAAGACCTTTACATCAGTGCCATTGTTTTATGGTAAAGCACAGGAACATGTGTCACTGTGAGTCCAGGCATTATAGAGTGTAAGGGGCATAACTGGTGGGTGAAGAAGTAGGCGTTTAGCTCTGGAACTGTGAATCAAGCAAAAAGTAGCATGGAGGAAATGTGAATTTGGAGAGTGAAAAAATCAGAAGATTTGCTAAATTACAGATTAACAAACCATGAGGCTTTTATTTGTGGATATTGTATCTAGAAGAGACCATCATGCTTGAAACGCCCCCGCAGTAACTTCCATCCTTAGCCATGCTGGAGAGAATATAGGGAGAATGGAAGAAATACAGGGTGAGGTACCTTGCAGATCTGCATTAGATCCACTTTAAGCAAAACGTGTAAGTATAACATCCTTGCTCCTTGTTGGTATTTACATCTAGCCGTTGTCTTATATGTCCTGCTCACAGTTGTTCACACTTTACTATGTAATGCCTAATAGCTGCAATCATTACACACAATGGGGCCAAGCTAAAGAAGTCAGGAGAGTACATCATTACTGACTTTGGTCCATTCAGGACAGAAACCTATTTTCTGTTTAACGTGCATGCAGTTAGTAATTATGTGCAAATGAACTGTCGATGGAGACAAGTGTAATAAGAAAATCCTGAAGTATGCAGAGGTTTTACAAGTGCAGAATACTAGCACAGCTCTAATGGAACAACTATAAGATACTCACTGAGAAGCTTTTAGCTCTAATATATAAGACATATCTCACATATAAGATATCTGCAAAAGTTAGATGCTGTAGACACTGATACTGTAAAAGCTTTGGCTATCATCTTGTATCAATCAACTAACTTGAACTTCAACTTTTAATACAAATATTCAATAAAATGTCTTTCGGTCCCATATGAATCAGTTCATCTTCTGCTTTCAAAGTAGGGGACATGATAAGGGTTTAGCATTCTCTGGTATACTCTATTTTCTGCATCTTCCGTCAGATAGTTACTGAAACTTTGTATTTTACACAGAGTCTTCTCAGCACATGCAGTATTTCATGATATTTCATGAAGTCTATATTATTTAAAAGACATTAATTTTCTGTAAGGATAATTTTTTTCTTTGGAGTATATATATTCGGACAGGCAAAGTAATTATTTTAGTTTTATACTGTGTACAAGTTTTAGGTTTCTTGAGAACTTGTCCAATGAACAGACTGTCAAAAAACTTTGCTGAAACACATACTAGTGTGAACAGAGGATGGTTCCCAAAGAAAGAGAGAAGCTGTCTATCCTGACAACAAAACCTTTGTTGTAAAGTTAGTTTTAAGCAAGTATAGTTCTAAGCGTACTCAATATTACCTACGCAGAATACATCCCCTTTCAATGCTACTGATTTTAGGGCTTGTCAATACTACTTACTTTGTCCTGAGAGTGCAGGGGTGGATGAGGAGCGTATGCCTCCTACTTACCGAGTGCTGATGGCTTATGTTGGGCGCTGCTACTAACTCTGATGCCCACAGAGAGGCATGACAGTAATTTAATTATCTATGAATGATCAAGTGTTCTTAATTGTTTAATTATTGCAGGTCAGGCAACAAATAAAAAGGCTGCTTCCTGCACAAAAATCCTTTGCTATTTTGAAGAAAGGGCCTTTTTTTACTTCTTTTTTTCAGGAGAACCTGTTTAAAGTATAGCTAACATAGGACAAAGCTACAGTTTCAGGGATGAAGCAAGCATCCCAGCTTGTGTTAAGACAGAAATCCTCATTTTCTCCTTCTCAGTTTTATGGTACGGTGACACAAAGTCTAGAGGAACATACATGACAGTAAAGAGGTAAGGAACATCAAAATAATCTTTAAATTGTTTTCTAAACTGTATTTCTGTACTTCTTTGAAAACATTAAGCAAATTGTGCAAAACAGTATCTTCTGCTTTGACTGAGCAGACTCACCCATGTCTCAGGGCTCCATGAGGGCTGCAGCTCCCCACAGGCCAGGACCAGGAGGGCTCCCCACGCGAGGAGCATGAGGGCAGGGCCTGGCAGCCTGGGCCTGTCCCACCGCCCCGGCCAGGAGCGGGGCAGCCAGGGAGCTGTTTCGGTTTGGGCTGGGCTGGCCACTAAGATGAACGACAGATGCTCTCTTTAATCTCTCTCCCTTCAGAGAAGGAGAGAGAAAACAGGAGACAGACTTATAAGTTGAAAAGAAGCTAAACTACTTCAATGAAATATTAATAGCAAAATAATAAAAAGGAAATGATTATAATAAGAAAATAATGAAATATATACAAAACCTGGTATTGAGCTCCCAGGATGCCGATCATGTCACTGTCAGGCACTGGGAAAGTCACAGATTGGACTCAGCGACGGACGGGAGCTGAACTCAGGATTTGGACTCAGGAACACACAGATCAGGACTAAATGCAGACAAACAGACAGAGTCCTTCTCAGACCCCTGCCACTGAAGAAAGAAGCCTGATCCTTTGATCCTTCAGCTTTTATACTGAGCATGGGGCAGATGGGATGGAATACACCTGTTGGTCAGTTTTGGGCCACCCATCCTGTCCCCTCCTCCCCACAGGTGCGACCCCTCTATGCTTTTCCATTTCCAACCCTCCAATGGGGCAAATAACGAAATTATCTGACCATGGTTGTTATAGCTGTATTATAAGGAAGGGCCTCTATGTATATCCTTCCTTTGCATTAACTTCAGACCTTATCTGAGAGAAGCTGACACTGTCTGATGTTAATTGCAAAGAGTCAGAAGAGGCTTAAGTGAAAAGTAAAATTACTGAAAGGAAAATTGGTTCTGTTTTACCTCAAACCAGGACAGGGGCACGGGGGCAGCCCCAGCCCCCGGCACTGGACACCTCCTGCGGTTGGGGCCAGGCCGGGCCCTGGGTCTGTGGGTGGCCCCGGCTCAGCAGGGCCCACGGTCGGGCAGGGCTGAGGTGCAGCAGGGGCTGTAGCTCAGGCCCCGCCAGGTCCCACCATGGAGCCTCACCTGGAAGCAGCGCCCACAGGCCAGGGATCGGCCCCGGCCTCCCCTCAGCATGTCTGGGAGCCTGTCCCCACAGCCACCAACAGGAAGGGGCCATCCCAGGCTGCAGCCGGGAGTACTGTCGGGGCGCAGGGCCGCTCAGTGCCCGGGAATCGAGCCCGAGTCCATTGCTGGATTCCTCCATGCATCTGGACACACATCATTGTGCTGGCCCGTGTATAGGATAGTTGCATCCGTGTCAAGCCTCTTATTTAAAGCTTTTTAGAACACCATCAAAATGTTATGGAGGTTTACAATCCACTACGCTATTCTGTAAGAGTTAATATGTTCAAATCACATGAAAACATTAGTTTATGGATACTACTGGATAAAAATCCAGTGTGAAAGGTAGATGGGTGTACACACTGAGGAAAATCTGTTTCCAAATTTCAGTTCGATTTAGTGAACCGATAGTCTTACTTCTAAGTCTTATTTCTAAGACTGTTTTTACTCTGTCCTCCGTCATGCTCTGTAAGATGAGACAGGACTTGTACCGAGGACCTTATCAAGGACTAGCCCAACAGCAGCATAAGTATAATTCTTTTATACTGAAGAGTGTAAGATTAAAAGTAGTAAGCACATTCCAGAGAAAACTTATTTTCTCCAGCCTGTGTCTGCAAATATGCTCCAAAGGACAGCACTCCCCCAAAGCAGAATTTAAAACTGCTCTTTTGAAGAAAAAGACATCCTTCCCTCCCAAAAAGCTACAGGACTTGCACAGGCTGAGAGAAAGGACTCTAACAATGTAGGCATGAATATGGCAGAATCGGAGAAGGCACAGATGTAGGCTCGAGGCACCGCTGCAGACACTGCACAGATCAGCAGGAGTCTTAAAAAGGTGTCCTGCTCCATCACCCTCTGCCTCTGGTTCCCCTCATTGCATTTGGTCCTTGTTAAGAAGTTCTAAACACTTGAAAATATTTTCTTTGCTAGCATTCTAGTGCATCCCCAAAGACATGGCAAGTCTCCACCATGACAGGGATCGATGTGGTGGTGTGGTAGATAATTAAGAAGCTTTGCAGAGAGGTCTTAAGAGAGGGTGGAAGGCAGGAAAGTCGGGTTGCAAGATCACACTTCAAATGAAGTGGCTAATTAGCATTGCATGTGACAGAAGGCATGGCAGAAGCCAATGCAAGATGCCAGTTAATATGATGAAACTACAGCAGTTTGACAGGTGTCCACAAAAAGAAATTTCACTTAAATTGTCACAGGTAGATTAAAAGATTGATTTGTTAGAGTAAAACAAGTCAGATTCAACATCGCGATTATAGTGCAGGTACATCCCTATGCTTACTTAATTAGACGTTTGTCTTTCAAGCACATTGTTGAAGGGACCCAAAGCTTCTGTTGATTTTACCTCTTCATTTTTTCCTCATTTGATTCTACAGTTGAAAAATATCTACTTAGCAGTTCTACTTCCATTTTTGCCCCAATCCAGCTTTGTGCCAGCACTTAGCATACATTTCACTAAGCTGTGCAAGCATGCTATTCACTTCTGCTATGAACAAGGAATCTTCAAGGGTTAGATGTTAGATGTGGGAGGGAAAGCGGAGATGGAAATAGGTAGCATAACTGCAGCTGTCAGCACTTTGGTCTGCTTAGACTGACACTGAACCCCTAGCTTAATTCACCTATAAAGTTCATGATGCCATCCTTTTATCTTGCTGTCTGAGTACATCTTTGTATCAGCAAAGCAAGTTAGGTTAGTGTGCAACACATTTGTTAATTTGTTAATAATGAATGTCCTGTGATATCAGACAGCATAGTTAACAAACATGAAGTTAGTTGCAGACAAAACAGTCACCCTGGAACAGAATTATATAGTCAGCTGGCTGAGAGGCCCAGATCACGTACATAAAAAAGGGCTCTCTCCAAACATCCAGCAAATGTTTGTGAAGTGCAGTTTCTGAAATGAAAAGACTGCATTTGGACTGACTGAGCAAAGCCCTTTAGCATGGATTTAAGGGCATGCTTAATTAGACCATTGTTAAACTAAATAATCTTAGTTCAACTAGTCTGCAGTTTTTCCACTTTGTTAGTAGATGAGACAAAGTACTTTTCAATAGATGCGGCTTAAAGAAATTTTACAGGGGTATGAATCAGAATCAAATCAGAATGCTTCTCAAAGTCAGATTTCTTTGTTGAATTTTTACTTTTCAATAAGACATAAAATTTGAGTAAGACATTGAACAATTAATTGCTTGTGACTATAAACATGTATTTAAATGAGGAAAAAAATCGTAACCTATCTAAAGTTGCTGCTGTTGTAAGAAGCATTGTTAAGAGTATTGCACAGTCTTACAATGCCAATAAACTACAAAAACTTTACTGTAATAATTTAATGGAATAATTCCTTTACTGGAATAATTACTACTGAAGTATTAAACATATATATTAGAATTAAAATATACAAGTTTTTTGTTGTGTTACGTTTACCTTAGCTGGAATGCTTCGTGCATCTCTTCCTCTAAATTCCACACATTAAAGGGAAGCTTTGCATATGTTAAGTATACTGAGCATATGCAGCTTGTATGCTAAGGACATTCAGTTAAATATGCCAGTTAAAGAATATCTAAAATGTGGGTTGAATAGTTTATCCTGAGAGTTTTCTGCCGCTGTAAATCTGTCATCAGTAAAGGTTAGTTCTAATTTTTGGCAACAAGAGTTAAAAAACACGTCCATATATATTATTTTCTCTGGTTTATCTTTCATATCAATTTACCAATAATTTTGTCTCCCCCCTGTGAAAATATCAGTATTACAGCCAAGAAAGTCCTTCCTCTGACTGTTGCTAGTTTAAAATTATTTGTTTCACAATGTTCTCAACAAGGCTAATTCTCCTTTCTTTGTGAATATGTCCAATTGTCTATGGGAGTTTTATATATAAAAAGGATGACTTGCCTCAAATTGTAGTCTCTATTCATCCGAGGTAGTTGAAATTTTGGGCTGGAGAAAAGCAGACTGCAGCTCTCATTTAAATTCATTAATACTACTGTGAAATCATTTCGCTTTCTTATGTATTACAGTAGCTGCTAGTGTCACTTAAAATAAAATGGGAAGGGACCATTTTGCTTTCAACGGAACAGTCTTTACAGGCTTGAATTTGGTAGAAACATCATGCTATCCTTTGATGACTGTTCCCTGGATGACTGTCTCCCTAACAACAGATGACGCTTGTGTAATATTGTCTAAAACAAAAGGGCTTCAGTTTGTAATCCTACTCTCAGCACAGACTGATTACCAAAACAGGCAAGACAAGGAGCCAGATTACTGAAAAGTATCACCCTCTCACCACCACTCCTAAAAAACCCCTGAGATTCTTACTCAGAATATTGTATCTCACCTTAACGACCTCACTTCTTAGAATACAAGAGACCGGTTTTAGGATTAAGAGATCTCTCTTCTTGCTTCCCCTTACCATTTTTTAACAGCAAATTGCTTCAAAGAAGATGAGAACTCCTGTTTTATTCCTATAATCTGCATGCTCACCAAAGTCTCTGCAAAGTTTATACAGACAACCATCTGTATAAACTCCACCAGAAAATACTCAACTACTTCACATGAGAACATAGATATAAAATCTCAAGGACTTCTTCACAATTGATTTTCATGTCATGATCACCTTTTGGAATTACAGAATCACAGAATGGTAGGGGTTGGAAGGGACCTTCAGAGATTACCTACTCCAACCCTCCCTGCCAAAGCAGGTTTACCTACAGCAGGCTGGACAGAAACGCATCCAGGTGGGTTTTGAATATCTCCAGAGAAGGAGACCCCACAACCTCTCCGGGCAGCCTGTTCTAGTACTTTGACACCCTCAAAGAGTGTTCTTCCTCATGTTGAGATGGAATTTCCTGTGTTCCAGTTTGTGCCCATTGCCCCTTGTCCTCTCACTGGGCACCACTGAAAAGAGTCTGGCTCCATCCTCTTGACACCTGCCCTTCAGGTATTTATAAGTACTGATAAGATCCCCATTCAGTCTTCTCTTTCTTCTCCAGGCTAAACAGACCCAGATCCCTCAGCCTTTCCTCATAAGAGAGGTGCTCCAGTCCTTTGATCATCTTTGTAGCCCTCTGCTGGACTCCAGCAGTTCCCTGTCTTTCTTGAACTGGGGGTGCCCAGAACTGGACACAGTACTCCAGATGCGGCCTCACCAGGGCACAGTAGAGGGAGAGGATGATCTCCCCCAACCTGCTGGCAACACTCTTTTAAATGCACCCCAGGAGACCATTGGCCTTCTTGGCCACAAGGGCACATTGCTGCCTCATGGTCAACTTGTCCACCAGGACTCCCAGGTCCCAGGAACTAATATGTTCTCAAATGCATCTGTTTTCCAGGTTTCTTACCCTGCATTTAAAATAGGAATCTGATAAGGGAAGAAAGGTTTTAAAATATCAATGGTACCTATTAATTTCTTTCTGAATATCTAGACATTTCCTTCATTCATTATGGTTCAGATATATATCCAAAGATGTACCCTCAAGCCACTAGTTCATAGTTCTGCTGCTGAATATGGCTCCCAATAACTAGAACTAGATCCATAATATTTATGATTTAATATTAAAAGTCAATTTTTAATTTCTATAAGGGTTGCACACCCTCTTATTTATTATAAATAGTAGCCTCTATCCAGAACACAAAGGGCAGACTTGAAAAGAGTATGGAAATGCTCTCTGATAGCTAAAACAAAAATGGTAAATTAAAAAGAATAAGAAGGGAAAAAAAAATCCTAACAAAATACCCTGAACAGCACTATTTGCCAGCTTCACACTTATTCAAAGGTTGGAAAATAAAAGCAAAGCTTATTTGAATATATTCAATATTGAATATATTGAATATATTTGAATATTGTGAGAGACTGAAAGGAGTTCATGAGGTTTAATAATTAACCTTCACAGAGGATGTACACCATGCCAGATTTCTACTCTTCCTATGATCTGTCTTGTGCCTTTAGATTTTTACACTTCAGGCAAAAAGTCAATGAGGCACGGAATTCTCTGAGAACCCACTTAGAGGTCCCATTTTCATAGAAAAATACATTTGCCAAACAGCATCACTTATTCTTAAGCCAAAAACAATGAGTCATTTAGGAGTCTAAATTAGAAAAGATCAGAGTAATAAAACCTTTACAAGCTGTCGGATGGTTCAGTGTTTGGGTATATGACTTCTATGAGGGTGAACTTGGAAAATCCTGAATAATTCTGCTATAATGCTGTTTGGAACGATCCTTAACCTTTCAACAAAATCAATTATTTATGAAGAGTGAATGTTTTGTTTACAAATGCATCTAGTTTTTTAGGGTGTGCTGGAGTAAACTTGATTTTGGTGTTTAATACCAGCCTAATAAATCCTGAGTGCTACAGCAAAGCGGACAAGAGAGAGAATAAATTCTCAGAAGTTTTAATTAAACACTAATATGTTTTAAGATTGTAAAAGTGTTTTGATAAATTGATGAATACAAAACAAAGAATTCAATTACCCATTCTTGCTTAGATTTTAGAAACTCGGTAAGTGTGTGTGGAAGGAAAAGAAATTAAACAACAAAAGGATGTCATCTATCAGATCTACCAGGGACATAAGGGGAGGGACGTGCTGAGCCTTGCAGGGAGTCTCCATTATGGTGCATCATTCCCTGCAGGCTGTGCCATGGCATCTGCAAGAATGCACTCTGAACTTTTATACCTAGCATAGTTCTGAGTACACAATGTTTTCTATAAATGGGAGAGGATTTTTAGATTCGTGTTAAAACGCCCAATTCTGACCTGACTTTAAGACAGGCGTTCTACATTTAGAATCAGAAAAATAAAAAAGCAAGTTTCTTTTCAAACTTTTTATTCCCTTTTCCTGCTTGTTCAAATGAAAATGAATAAATGGTGAACTCAGTTTCACGTTTAGAATTATAGAAGGATTTAGTTTTAATTTCGGGTTAAATTGTACATGTGCACCCATCAGCTATTAATTTTAGAATTGACCATTTCCCTTAATGTTTCTCTGTGTCCTTACAAAGTTTTCTTATTCTTTAAGATCTACTGAACATCTCTCCAATTACAGAGTACATACATTTTGGCCATTTTACATATTTTTTTTCATATATTATATCTATTTTATAAATATATATAAATATAATATATAAATATAAAAATATATTCATATTCATGTAAAATATTCATATATTTTACATATAATTGGGGTTTGGCCGTTTTACATAATTGTCCAATTACAGAGTACATACATTTGGCCGTTACCATAGAGGTGTAAAAAGGAAAGCACATGATCTAAGTGCTACTCTTTCTACTTTGTTGATACTCAGAGATAAAAGACATAGTCAATAGTAGATACTGGAGTGAACAGAAAAGCTCTGTAGTCAGAATTGGCTTGGTGCAACAGAGAAGCCGAGTTCTTTTAATCTGCTCCTTAATGATTACAAAGGGCAGAATGGTGGGCTGGCAAAGTAATATATTTGTCAACTCACAGGAACTGTCCTCATGGGAATTAAGAATAACTTCCATACGATGCCCTATTCCCAGATAGTCCCTGCTAAATCGAAATAATTTTATGCCATTTTAACAACCCAAATCACACTTTGTATTTCTTCTTGTACATAGCAATAAAAAGAATACAAAAATTACTGGGATAAGCTTTCAGAAAATCACCAATGACCCACTTTATAAAAGAATGCTACTACATTGTCTTGACATGATTGCTGGGCTTAGAAGTTTGAATAACCTCAGTGATTTTCGTAAGGAAGCGTTAGTTTAAATTGCTAAGCCCACTGAATAGCCAGCAATCATTAAAAGGTTTTGTAGTTTAATGGCATTATTTATCTTCATGCTGTGAACTGTACTTGGCAGCAGATTTCTAATGTTTAAAACATACACAACTTCTCATAAAAGCAGAGAATAATCTTCTAACATAGGAAATGTCTAACTTATTTATACTAGCAGCTGTACACTCTTTCAAGGGCTATAGCAGAAGGATGAGACTGTAGAAATCTAATAATAGGAACAAGAGAAATCAGCTGGAATCGCGATATTCCATAACGCTTTCCAAAATGCTTCTTTCCACAGGATTGTATTAAAAAAAAAAAATGCAGAGAGGAAATGTTAGTCTTTTTAAGGTATAATCTCTATGGCAGCACTAACAATAGTTGTTCATTTCAAACAATAAATAGTTTCTAGACCAATCTGGTTTTGTTCATTCCTTTTTCGAAAGAAGACCATTATGCCCTCAACTCCTGCAGCAGCATAACAATAGTAAGAAACACCCCTGCATATACCGAAGTAGGTGTGAGAGAGCAGAGTCAGATAATGGTCCAGCAGAGCAGTTGAGACATTCCACAGACAACACCTCCTTGATGTCCTCTGGATAATACATTCTTCTAGGATAGGTACCAATTTCAATGTATTCCTCTACAGAAAGCCATACAGCGAATTGCTTGAGTGTATTCCCTTTTCTTTCATTTACATAGCAATTTGACCACAAAGATTTGGTTTCCTCTCCCTCTCTGTATCGTCCCAAGGAGACAAAAAATTGAAAATCATGTTGAAATAGTCAGAACTCCCTGCCTTCCTTTAAAAAAAAAAAAGAAATTTTCTGTTGGGGGAATAAAACGTACATGTTTCTATTATATTCTTGCAAATGAAGAGCTGCTTCCCAGCTCCTGAACTAGCAGTTGTCTTCCTGACTTCTGGCTGTCTTACTTAGAAGTTGTTGATATAAAATACAATTTTTCCTGTTCTCCCCAATTCTTTCAATTCCCAGACTGTATCCCTGGTAGTGTGTGTCCCATGCGTTAGTGCAAAGTAATTGTACTGCGTCACGAAATAGTGCTGAAATGGAAGTCCACCAAAAGACTAAGATCATGTCAGAAGGGATATAATTGTCATAGATGCAGGTGGCTTGGAAACTGTATTTAACTGTCTGGTTAAGCAAGGAAAGCTACATCAGATTTCAAGTATTCAGAATCAAGTATTTAAGCTACTTGAGCCCTTTGCCCAGTGCCACATGTACCTGTACTACATGTTACATGTTTTTCACATGTTGTTTAACCTCCTGTACACATGGCAGTCCAGTCTGAATAATATTGCAATGCCTTTCATTGACTGACTCCTCACTGAACAGGCCGATATTCTCTGATTTATGTATTGAGAGGGAGGACTGCAACATCAAATACAATGTAAGGTATGACATAGCACCAGGTCTTAGCACCACAGTTTAGACCAGAAAACCCCTCTGGTCAAGCTGTAGACCTAAGGAAGATATTGAGGGGATGCACAAGTGGAGATACAGCAGGAGACACCTGAGCTGATACAGTCCCCGAAGAGACTGCGGTTCGTGGAGGAACCCATGCTGCAGGAGTTGAGTGACAAACAGGGAGCAGCAAAAAGCAAAGGAAACACAAAACTCTGACCCCCACCTCTTGTGCTACCCATCGACTCACCGTGAGGACAGAGTATAAAGCGTGGTGAGGGAACTGGAGATGAGGAAACAGGGAAGAGAGGTGCCGGGAGTGAAGCTGAGGTATTCTTCTCTAAATGTATAATTGCTTATCTGTTTAGTAATGCCAGAATCGGTAATCAAAAGTTTATGCTAACTGGTAATAAATTAAATTTAATTAAATTAAGTGAAATTCCCTAATTTGAGATTGATTTTGGCCCACAACAGGTACTGCGAAGAAAAAGGTTGAAGACTATTAATGTACTTTATTTCGTGACTTTTTTACATTGGAAGAAAAGATATTTCACTTCAGAAAACCTGTTTAGTTCAATTATACAAAAAAAAAAACCAAACCCTAAAACAATTCCCCAAAATCAGATTAAAAATGTTCTTAAGTACCAGGGGGGACGGGGGGGAATCATCCTGTATTAAACACTCCTAAAAACTTTTTTCTCTTGCACTTCAAAGGCTATAGGGTCCACCCCACAAATGCTCAGATTTGAAACAATGACCTTTTATCCACTGTCTTAAATTCTATGCAGTTTAATATTCCTATTTAGTAGCCACACCTATCTTCTTTGAAAAAGAAGAAGAGAGAAAGAAGAATGGGGTAAGGGTAAATAATCTTTCTCAAATTATTCTTGCAGGTCTATGATATTTACTGAAGTTTTAAAGGCAAACTATAACAAAACCATTAAAAAGATAAGTACTATTTAGGTGAAGCTACGTGGCTGGCATTCAATATAAAAAAATGCTAAGACTGCTTAAGCAATTCTGCTGGTCACAGAACTCTGCAAATTACATTTTACAAGCTGTCTAGTGCAGATGGGCCAGAAAAAGCTGTATCAAATGATTTGTAATACACATAAAGGACTGATATTGAACAAACAATAAATGAATCCAAGTGAATGAGACCTGATGTGTGCAAACAATGTCATTCAGCTGTCCCTATACAGTATTTCTTTCCTATGTTACAGTCAATTTTCTGACTATTATAATAAATTCTTTGTGAAGTAAATAAATGGTTAGAAGATTTCCATTTATATGTCAATTTTTTTAAAAAAAGTGTTTAAAACAATAAAACATTTCTGAATTACAGAGCACAGTACATTGCAACTTAATTCAGATGGGCTTTATCACACCAAGAAAACTAAGTTTTGTGGGTAGGAGGACACAAAAAGAGAGGAAGAAAATGGTAAAACTTCCTTTTATTTATTTATTTATTTATTTATTTATTAAGGGGAAATGGGATAGGCGAACAAGATATTATCACCTTAGGACAGTCTTGACACATAGAGCAGTAATTATATAGCCTGCTAAATCAATACATAGGCTAAACAGCAGCAAACATGCTGCAGCCAGCTGATACTAAAAATCCACAGTAGAAAGTGTACATGTAATGAGATGACATGTAGTGGCTTAACAAATATTTGGGTCATAGTGTTATTGGTATAAATTTGTGCTATTTTGCTGACTTGAATGGAGCAGCAGAAATTTCTGTGAGCTAGAGTGCGAGCCGAGGTACGTGCTCATTTTACAGTGAAGTAATACACATTTGATTCAAACAGCCATGCAAAGACAAGATGCTCTATAAGCTCACTTTGCAGAGTATAAATAAATAGTAAAACACTTAATTAAATCCGTTCCCCTAATATTTTGTCTGATGTACTTCTGTATCGTTCCTTTGGATATTGACCAAATCGGGAATGGTGTTTAGATACCTCTAGATAACTCCCATGCATCATAAGACATCCTTGCAAGGTAAGGGCACAGCGCTTCCCTCCATCAGCAGTACATCTCTGTCTAATACTGAGATCCCATATGCTCCTTGCTGGCTCCTGCCAAAAATCCCACTGTACTGTGGAGAGAAATTCAGGATGGATTATTGGAGTCCCCGAAAGACAATGTTTATTACAATAATACTCTGAGGGGAAATGCTTCGTAGGTTTGGCTTGCAGAGTTGGATATTTGTGGGAAACCACTCACAAACTCAGTTTGCTCGAATAACAAAGACGACACCCCCACTCCCAGCACCGCTCCCTGTCTCTCACACACACACACGCTCATTCACTTACAAGCATAACTGTGTTCCAAAGACTTCTTGACTTCATAATTTTCTAAGAATCATTTCGTTACGTTCAGTAGAGGATGAGGATATGGGTATGTAGTTAAGTAATTGAAAGGAGAAACAAAAAAGGAAACTCAGTTTCTTCTTCATATGGTAGCTTTGTCTAAAAGTAAGGCTGCAGGTAAAGCACATCAAAAATCCAGATAATATAGTTAGCTAATGGCCACTATTGACATGTAAAATCAATTTATGACAGCTACCCTAGCAAAGCCAAGCCAGTGTAATGCAACAGATTCTGCACCATTCACTTTTAAGTTTAATCATTGTTAATATCATAAGGAAGATACATTATGCGTATACACTCAGTATGCATACATACAGTAGGTACCCAGAAGTCATGACACAATATAACCTAGAATATATCCAGCCTACGTGTTGTCCTTGAGAGAGTAGAAAATTCAGCTTTGTCCCCGGTGTTTTGCAAATAGCTGTCTCCAGTTTTAAGAGCAGAACTCTTTGGTAAAGTCACGCTGGGACAGAGCACTGCTGCAGAACAGTCTGGGGCTGAGTGCCAAATATGACCTCAGTTCTTGCCCCAACAACGAAGGTCATTGTTAAGGCCAGTATTGACGATGTTCAAATTTTCTTTATTCTTTCTCTTACCATCAGCAAGAAACCTATAATCAGCTGTGTCTTTCTTGAGAACAAATGCAGTAAAGTGAGGTAAACAGCAACGTTCTAAAACACTGAAAAGAGAGTTACGGTATTAAAAGCATGCTCGATTTGCTTTTTCATAAAAATTGTTTGTCAGTTTATAATTAGCCCTAAACTTCTTAAACCATATAGTTGTCAGCTTTCAAAATATATATTCACAGCAGGGAAGCACTGAGCTGGAAGGTTTTATCAGGTGAAACTGAAGCAAGCCTTTAGCTGGGGGGCAGAATACAATTGTCAAGATCCATGCAACCTTAAAGCATGGGAGTAATTGCATTGTATCCAGGAGTTTTAACTTCAACAGGATTGCTTGTGCAAGGAAAGATTATACAAGTGAATAAGCATTGGTAAATCAGTCCCAGTATGCATAATCTTTGAAGTGCGTGCATTTCTAGAATAGAACTGGGAACACATCTCTTGCATGCAGAAGTATACTGTAGGTTTTTATTTTGCAACACTGAAGGTGTGCTAAAGCCAAAGATTTTGCATTAAATTATCATGTTATTAGAAACTGTATGACAGAGATATTTTTTTTTCCAAGCATTTTAAAAATATTCTGTAATGCTTTACGGTTACAAAAGTTACTGGGACAAGTTTAGTACTGATATACGATCTCCAGAATTCTACCTATTTCAGTGAGATAGCAGAGGATATAAACCAGCACAAAATATGTTCTTTCTGCATTCAGTAGGCACGAAATTAAAGTATCAAGGAGACAGGAATAAAGTTTTTGAAAGCAATTAGGAGAGGGAAATAGACATATATCTGCTTTGTATGTTACGAATCTTTATGAGTGACAACATTGACCGAGCACTGAGTAAATGATTTAATTCTCTATGTACATTGATTTTACTCAGCTTTCAGATTTGTGTTGATAACAAAGCAAAAGATTTCAATGAAAACTAGACTAAAGATATGGTGTCCCTAAAGCATGGAACAAATCAGTGCCTTCACTGGGAAAAAGCTATATAGCATTCAAGAAAGTAAATTCCTCACCTTGAAACAGCAATACAAGGCGAGTATACAGAAAGGTGAAAAATAAGAATCGATACAGTCAGACAGAAGAATTAGAACTAAATGCTAGTGTGCACTGGGGTAGAACTCTCATCTTTTCCAGTGTTTTCCACAAACCTTTGTCTGTTGAGAAATAAAGTTTGCCTGTGGCTTTTTTTTTAAGACTCATGATGTAACAATTTACATTCTCTCCTCAGGGGTTAAATATGTTTCGTGACACATTTCTACAGAGGCAAGAGAAACAAATTGTTGCCTATTAATGACAGCTGTTCTTCCTGTGACCAGGAACATCTCAAAGGGCAAAAGTACTTACTGCAATTCTTCCTGACATGCACAAAAGGCAAATAAAAAAAATATTTCCTAAGTGAATTCTTACAAATCCATGAGAAATTTTATCTCCAGACAACCACAAAAGTTTTAAATTCATGTTTTATTTACCATTTCATGTCTGCATGAAACATTATTTTCCCAGACCTCTCCCTCTCTCATATCCCCTTGTGATATGTGCCTTGTTACCTCCATGGCACCTTCTGTTCCAGCTTGGAGCATCTGAGAAACAGAAAGGCCCACAGTGTCCCTTAGTCTTGCAGGTGAGCGTGTAGGTGAGTGGAATGCACTTCAAATCTAGTATTCCCTAAATTTGTCTGAGCTGAGCTGAGCTGAGCTGTGGCTCTCTGAGAAATTCAGTTAAGCCCAGTTATGTTTTCTGTGTCCTAAGGACTGGAACACCCTACAGTTTACCAGGTCATTCACAGATGGGTTTATCAGCATGTATCAAAGATGACTGTTACTTTTGATTTATCAACACAAGCTCTGAAACGAATATTGAAAACAAAAAGTAGAAGACAAGAGAACAGATTTCTAGACTTTATTTCATTTTTATCTGACCTTGCTGCTTCAGCATCACCGCTTGCAGCTACCTGGCCTCCCTACAGTACCCCCCAAGCTCCCACCACAGCATGCCTACAAGTACTCCCTCCAAAGTTCTCAAGCAGTAAGGCAGATTGGAGGCACTATACAAAAAGTGGCCTTCTTACTTCAACAGCTAGACTCTCCCAAAGTGTGTAAATGGAGCTTGTAAAACAAACTTATCCAAAAATTATTTGGAAACTTGCAATGGAATTTTAATTTTTTTTTTTCATGTAAAACAAACTTATTCAAAAATTGTTTGGAAACCTGTAATGGAATTTTTTTTTTCTTGATGGATATAGATACTAGATACAAATGAAATTGCATACTTGGCTATATTCTAGAATAGTGTACGATTTTAGTTATTTGTGCTAAAATGACATCTTAACGTTGTTTAAAAAGACTCAGGGGACATAAAATTTATATTCTTTCTTCTCTGTTTTAGGCAAAATGAAGCAATGACTTTGTTAACATAGAAACATCCTAACCTTGAATAATCAGGTCAGTGGACTTCATGTCAAAAAGGCAGTAAAAGGTAGCAGTACAAAGTTGCTAACTTCCTTCGTGGAGATCTGCTGGAGTGGCAACAAGAGTTTTGCCAGTACATTTGACAGCTCTTTAATGGAGCTACTCACAACTCCACGTTTCCAGGGCTTGCAAGTATCAGTGCTTTATTATTTATAGAAATCTCTTCTTCAGTTTCCTTCTCTCCTAACCTTTTCTGACATCCATGGCTCCTGCTTAGTCTGTGTCATCTGCACTTCTTAGTCTTCTGTACTTCTGACAATATTCCCAGAAGCACTTGCTACTGATCTCATTTCTGTCTCCATCTACCATAGTATTCATATTTCCTCCCTTTCTTCTGCCACTAGACAATTATTTTTTTTTTCTATGTAGCCACAAATATCCTTGCCTAGATCTTCAAGTAATGCAGGACCTCCTGCAAGGAAGAACTGTTCAACTCCTGCAGTCATAAGCCATGTGAGGTCAACATAAAAACGCTTTACTAACGTGAAGCATCAGTAGATTTTTCAGAGACTTTGAATTACAGAAGTCTGTGTAGCTCTGTAGCATATACAGACTGATAAAACATAACAGGCACTTTCACAGGACGTGTTATGTATGAGGAAACTACATTTATCAAATTTCAGGTTCCTTTTCCAAAGCACAGAGGTACTAGAACATTTAAAATTATATGCAGCTTTTAATATTTTTTTTTAACTTTGAGTATTGCATAGCCTTACTAAAGGGGATTTTTATTATCGAAATAGTCTAAATATAAGTAATTTTATAACTACTTGTATCCAGGCTCTCAGATATGACTCCGTAGCATAAACTGGACATAAAAGTCCCACTAACTAAGCAGCCATACACACAGATGACATGCAAGCTATATCAATATTTCATTAATTGTTTCCATTGTCCCCTGTTTCTAAACTTAGTCCTTTAATATAAAATAAAACATAGTTTTCTCTCCTTTAATAGGAGAATAAGCAGCAATAGAGTGATCAAAGCAATATGAAGTAGTATGATTTCACTCAGTTCCTGGAAGCAAAACTAATTTTTATGTGGTACCTGCAGAGGCACGTGTACTCTAAGCATTTTCTTTAACATATTTCATGTTGTAACTCAAAATACAAAAGCTGGAACCTGAAACCATCAACCTGCAGTGGTTGATCAAGACAGAAGTAGTTGAAATCACATATATACAAAATGCATTTTATATATATAAAATCCGTTGTCTGTTTTCTGCATAAGAAGTCATCCGCATGTAGACTGATATTGTTTTAAGGATAAGTTTATTGAAAAGTAAATGAATGAATTCAATTTGTTTTCTTTCCTTACAGCTTAAGAGCTAGTATAAGATTTTCATAAACATAGTTTGTCCTCCATTTAGGCTTTACAAATCTTGTCCTTCTGAGGGGGATGTCTGTTCTCTCCATACTGTTCTCCCTCTTCCAAAGCCTCACAGCATCTCAAGAGTCACAGGTGTAACTGAAGCTAATTCAGTGTGCTCCAAAATCACATTTACACCATCTTTCCCTTTTCCTCCAGTTCTTTATCCTTGGTTGCGCGGGTGGAAGCTGGATGGGATGATGAAGATGGAGGAAGGCTGAGGATTTAAATGCAATGCCTTTTTTTCCAGGTCAGTCACCACTCATCATCTTTCTCAGTCATCAGCTCATGATTCACTGATGACTTTTTAGCCAGCTTTTTTTCCTGAGGGCAAGCAGATTGTCTCCTTATCTTTGCCATTACTTCCATGCTTTCTTTACACTAAAAAAATGCTTTTTTCTTGTAACTAAGCCTGAAGGTTATTACAATCTGCCATGCCCATCATTAACAAAAGGGGCTAAGGCCAGCCATAAGGCTTCCCATAAGCCTTCTCTCACTCTCTAATAACTTGCATAGACGTTTGCACACACCTGGATGGATTTGCAAGCTTAATTCTTACAGGTAAGGCTTGTTTAAAACAATTTCTTCCTTTGCATTTTCCTGCTGTACTGTATCGCTCTCTTTTTATTTGAGTGATTTAGAATAATAGAGCTTTATCTTAAACTGTGTCAGTTCAGCAGAAGGATGAGTTCTGGCAAGGATCAGCAGACAGTAATAGGAATGGTGCAGCCTTCATTCATTACCAGAGCCATTCCTGTGATTCAATACAAAATGGTTATGAGAGGGAGAGCTTAAGCTTACACAATGCCAGAGAATGAAGTTCTTGGAACAGGTAACACATCACCCCAACAACAGCACTAAAGGCAAGCAATGAGTGGGCTTGTTATTATCCATCAGTTTTTTTTCACCCAACAAATATTCACAAAGATAAGGGACTGCATTTCATTCCTTCCTCTGCCTTCAAAAGGCCTGAGTCACTGCACTTCCTAAACCCTTACCTTCTTTCCTGGTGACTTCCACCTGTCTGAAAAGCTCTGTCTTTTTTTCTGAGGTTTGGGAAGGAGAGAAGAGCAGGAACCCAGTAAGTCTTTAAACTTATTATTTAACACCATACACAGAGAACAGAGCACACAAATGCATCCCCAGTTTCCACTGAACCCCTACTTTTTGAAGTACCTTCTCACAATTTAGATACCCACCACAGTAGTAATATAAGAAATAAAGTTCCACACGTTCTCCAAGCCGTTTATGAGGAAAATATGGTCAGCTCGCGGTGCAGCCTGGTAAACGGGCAGTGCCGGCAGCCTCTGGACCTGCTCACTCTTAGAAAAGCTTAGCCATACCTGTGCAGTGGCACAGGCATTTTAAGTGTTACGTCTTGTAAGATGTCAGTGGGGAGGTTTAATTCAGAGGTGATGCATCAATCAGATTTATAAACAGCAATCTACAGTGAATTGAACTGGGCATGCAATCTAGATCAGATGGTACAACAACTGGTCTAATAAGCTGCTTCCATACAGCTCATTGTAACTCTATTGTATGTTTCATTCCAGTGGAAAAGACGTAATAGCAGAACAGCCAAAGGCCGGCTGTTGGTTTGCTCCTTTTACTCTGCTCCAGCGCCAAAGAGAAGCATTTGCCACTCTGAGAGCAACTTTGCATCATGTCTGTGCATCCTTCCTTTGGAGAAACCTGCTTGGGAGGTGCAATAAGCAGAGGGCCTGTACTGGAGGTATGGGCAGTACTACAGTGCTGCAGAAGCTAAAGTAAATCCATGTGTGTACTGCTGTTGTCCTACCCATACTGCTGCTTATTTGAACTGCAAGACTTTTGAGGGAAACAAAGTACTGCCTGCAACAGGGAGCAGATCCACAGGAAATTTTCAGAGGCAATGGAAAGAAGGTGTGATCCCTGTGGAGCTGGAGACATGGCACAGCATTTGCTAAAACTAGAAACTCATAGCAAGTTTTCAGTCTGAGACCAATACTGAAGGAATGGATTTTCCTTGCCGTGACAGAGCTGACATAGGACAGGCTGGTTTTCAAATTTGCTGTTATACACAAAAAAAGGAGAAAGCGATCCTTCAATAATTTCCCTACTCAAGCAAAATTGTAAAGCTAAAGCTAATAGAATGTATACGTTGCTGTGGTACTATCCACCTCACTGCTATTTAGGTAACAACAGTGTCAGAATAAAATCTTCTCTGATTCACCTTTAAGTTCAGACCTTGCCAAGAAGTGAGAAAACAATACTGTATTTTCCTTCCCAGACTGAAAAGTCAGTGATTTCATTACGGAAGTGGCAGAATTACTTATTCTGATGAAAAAATTCATTATTTGTTGCTAATGATAGTAAAATGTTGTTCACTGTGGTCCTGATTATAAACAGGAAAGATATGCTAAACTATTCTTTTCTCCTAATTAAATTACAACTATTTCAGCTTATAGTTTTGAAACAAAAGAGCAATTGGAAGTCTGCTACACTCCTTTATATCATTCCAAATCACAGTTCTGTAACAGCACAGCTACTGTTTTAGTTGACTTAGGAAAAGGCAAAAGAAGACAAATTAATTCATAATTAAATCTCAATGATCAGGCAGTTAATATACTGTAAAATGTTTCTCAGGAAAGCGTGACACCTGTGGAACATGGCAAAAGCAGTGTGGTGGTTTCACACTATTTTATACATTAGTATTTTGTACCACTGCATGAATTAGTTGCAGGTTCATTAATCATTTTTTCAGCTGGAGTGTTAAACTTAAATTACGCCAAAAGTGAAAATGAAATAATTAAATAGTTACAGTCCTTTTGTGAAGAAAACAAGTTAAAAATGGTGCTACCCATATATTCAGTAAATTGGGTGTTTTGTTAATTTATTGATATGTTCCACTCTATGAACTATGTTATACAGTTCTGTGAGATATGTTTTAGAGTTACCTCCGATGTATAACTACAATTCAGTTCTGAATCTTTACAGTACCCCTGTGAGACAGTTGATTCCTGTTCTACCTTATCAACAGAGTTGCTGCACATGATTTTTTTATTATTATTATTTATTTTAAGTCTGAGTGCTTTAAGCAGCCCAAGTAACCTATACACAGCAAGACCATAAAAGAAAATGAGAATTTATGACAGCGTTTCAGGGTCAAACACATCAGATTATGTTGTTCTAGGCAGTCTTCACAGGTCTGGTCTGTTCAAGGCTATTTACAACTGGCCATACAGTGTTGGTCATCTAATTTAACAGAGCTCAGCTCAGGTATACTGGAAAGCTAGAAAGCTACTGGGAAAGAATTATGTTTTTTGGTGGGTTCGTTTTTGTTTTTTTTTCCTTCCCCCATTTTTCCAGGTATGCACTATTTGAAATTAAAAGGATGAGGAAAAAACCCCAAAAAACTTTTATGCAATTGTGGTTTTAAAGTTACTATTTTAAACACTTCAATTAAAAATTATGAAGTCACAAAATCTGTAGCTAGATACATAGATTATCCCAAGTCAGAGGTAAGCCAGAGAAGTTTGGGTTGTCTGCATTTCATTAATTTCAATGACATATCCAATTACTCTCTATATACATTATATAACAACATATACATTATTCTCTCTTTGAATCAGTTTAGTATTCTTTATTTACCAGAAAAAAAAAACATATTATAAACTTCTCCTATGGGAGCAGTAAATTATAATATATTCTAAAAGATCAAACTACTGTATGTATTTGAAACGGAATTCAAATTTACTGCCTACTTAGCTGTAGGACATTTGTCATAAGCTGGTGATGGAATCTTTCTCTCAATATTTGAATATTTTCAGAATATTTTCAAGGAGGCAGAGGGAGGAGATAAATATGTTGGCCAAGAAAGACACATCCAAAAAGGAAAACAATCTTGCCTCAGAGGAAGTGGATTTGAGTACTTCCTCTTATGTGATAAAGATCTGAGTCCCCTATTATGCTTTTTTTAGTATCAGCCAAAGACTTATACACCTAATTAGCACTTTGATGATTTCAGAAGCATTCAGTTTACAAAATTAATAGATTAAAATGCTCTACCCTCAGTGATCCCACATTTGAGTAGGTAAATATCTCTAGAGAATATTATGATGTTTATTAACCAATAATGCTATGCAAGAGGAGTCATCTTTTATGCATGGAATGTCTTCCTTTTGTTTATCTTCATTTTCAATCCCCAGTATTCCTCCTGTTTCCCTAGTTCTCTTCCTGGGTAACCATAACACCTGAATCTTGCCTGCTCTTTTATACAGAATGCACTATGCTTTCCTTATTAAAAGGTATCAAATGTTTGAAAACACTTGCTACAAGGCAACCATAATGACTTGAGTAATGTTATCAGTATATGACACATGTAGAGAACGTTTTCACAGGCGCAGAAAAGATTAATTCATATTTCTTACACTTTCAGAAGTGCTACATCGTTATTTCCTATTGCTATAGAAAAAAAAATATTAAAAAAGAGACCCTTGCCCAACCTTGAATTTTGAAACATAAACCAGGCCAAATCCTGACAGGTACTGAGCTCTTCTGTCTTTTGACTGGAGCTACTGTTAGTACTGAATGCTCAGGACCTCTTGAAAGCTTCATAAGGATTGGGAAAATGATGGCTGAGAAGTAAGGTGTTCTCCAAGTAGGGTATTGCAAATCCAAACCCATTATTATTCTGTTTCTGCATTAAATAGCACATTCGTATGTGTTGTTTCATGATTGTATATGAATGTCAAAATCTTTTAATAAAGATGTTGTATCTGATTTCATAAACACGGACTTGCCAGGATGCTGAGTGCTATGAGCAGAAGCCAAAATACAGGGGAATCAATCGCAAGAAGTCAGTTGTAGCAGTAGACATATTTGGGTTTGTATTATAACAACTTCTGAGCTACATGTAGCTTTTTATTCCTATCTGTCAAGTTCTTGTCTAAATTTTCCACCACCAGCAGATTTACGAGTTCAGGCTTATTTTTTTTTTTTGGTTTTCTACAGCTACGTCTTCCTATAAATCTTGATTACATTTCTTTAATATTTGATTTACATTTAAAAAAACCCACAAAACCAAAACCAAAAAGAAAACATAAACCAACCTATCAACTGTTTCTTTCGCTTGAAACTAACTCCTATGCTTAGAAATGCTACAGTCCACCTTCATGTAGAAATGTGTGTTATTCAGAACAGTTCTCTCCCTTTCTCTTCCCATGCAGACTTATTTGTTGTATTAATTATTCTTGAACATCTAAAATTCAGACATCTCTGTTACCCCTTTGCTGCCTGGTAACATACCTATCTCTTTCCCTCCCGCTTGTCCCTCTTCATATGTTACTTTTTTGAATAATCTATGACAAAAGTGTTCCAAAGATGACTTCACTCATACCCATTGTTACGTGAGAAGAATGGCAATCTATAGTTAATAGCTTATAATGGGGATGGAAATTTAGTTTGGTTTTCATAATCTACTGAAGACACGTGCATAATTAAGAAGCTTAAATTATACTCAAATCCCGGAACATACTAATCCTGTGTAAGAATAACACCAAGACTGTATTCCTTTCTTTTTGTTAGTTGCGATCCCACTGGGGAGAAGCCTGAAACCCAGTGCTGAGCACTTCAAATCTGAGTTAAGATTTGAATCTAACCAAGCCTAACCTGTATTTGAGTTGCCAGCCATGCTCGTTTAGCTATTCTGAAGTACAAAGATGTTCTTGCTGAACGATGCAGCTTTTCTTGCCTCTTCTCTGAAAGGTGAATGATGACCACAATATTCATTTTTTTGACATTTCACCAGTCACCTTGCAATCCAACAAAGTTTTCATTCATAACCATGAATGAAATATTTCTCCATTAAGGTGGATAGCAGTCCATCCTTGATATGATACTTAACTGGCCTGGCACACAAGCCTTTTGTGCGGCGCTGTATCAGCGCTTTTTGAAGTCCATGTACATTCTGTCCATGCTCTTCTGTGCCCTTGCTCCCTTTTCACATGCACACACACACACATACACACACAGAGACACAAGCGTTGTTAAACATGAGTCCCTCTGTTCATTTTGTACCTCTTCACCTTAATTATATCCTACCTTTGGGGGGGGGCGTGGGGGGTGGAATACCGTGATCCCTGAATATTTCTTTATTTTTTCCATTTTACTGCAGGTAAGGGTCTTTGTATCCCTGCAAACTGTTTAGTTACAGTGAAATGTTATAGATAGATAACTCCCAAAGGTTGCTGCAATATTTTTAGCATTCTGAATATGCCTCGTCTGTCTTTGTCAGTCATTAGACACTTTCTTGATCACCTTTTTTCTTCCATGAACCTGATTACTGTAATTATTTCCCCATATTTTTCTTGAGACAGGTATTACTTCTTTTAGTATATGTCACTCATCACCAAAATTTCCAAATACCACAGCAAATAACTTGCTATTTTTATTCCAATAAGTAGATGTCATGTTTACATGAGAAGAATCCCAAAGCACCTAATCTTTAAAACAAACCTACAAATAGGCAAGATGTCTTTTCCCAGTGGACAAAACATCCAGAGAAAATTATTCATCTGCTGTCCATTCTCCTTTTTCTCAAAGACTCAAGTTTTATTGCAAAAATAAATTACTTAAACACAAGATCGCTGCATCAGTCATGACCTTTCCTCTGTGGCATGATTCCTACATGGTAATATTTTTACTATTATCTGCCTAAGGCACTTGCTTTGTCTCTTCTTCTTTCTACCCTGCATCTAGAACTGCTATACTAGCTTCACGTGCTTAATTTTAAGTGCCTTCCTGAATCAAGATCCACATGTGCATTTAATTCACAAGTATAACAACTGAAGTAAAATCTTCAGAATTCTTAAATTTCAGAGGAAATTTGAAAATTGAAAATCAGAATTGAAATAATGTAGTGGTTTTACAATGTACAATATCAGAAATTAACCATAATTTTGCACATCATCAATTTCAGGCTCATTTTTTGTGACTGAATGGAATTTAACTGAATCAGTGATACCTAAATGATGTGTGTTTTGAGGAATATAGGAAATACATTAACTTCGTCAAGTTAGAAAGAGAAAAATGCACTAAATGATTGAAACTAAGAGACAATTTAGCAAGATTGAATGTAATTAACAGTGTGACTAGGCCCTTCTTTAAAAACTGCCTGGAGATTCTAGCAGTTTGGATCATGTAGCTTTTTCCCCCTTATGTTGTATTAACCCTGAATATTATTCCCGTCAGGAATCCCACTGACTTATCGCAATCATATAAGCTATAGAATTCAAATAGTTCTCAATTATTGTAGTTGAACATCTTTTTCTTAACATGCTTGCTTAAATGTATGTTGAACACTGACTACTTTGAACTGCAGTTTCAAATAATATTTGCCCTTCCATCTTTTGCATGACAGTCATGGGAATTCATGTAATAGTCTACCTGGTTTGGTACAGGTGTTTAATACTTTTCAGTACGGTATATATATTTGACTGTGACTGACCATGAAAGGTGAATTACTTGAAATCTCTAACAAAAGGAGTCCAAACCCCCTATGTTTGCCTACTTCCTGTGAAGCTACTCTTCTCTGCTGGGTCCAGCTCTGGAGCCCTCAGCACAAGAAGGACATGGATCTGTTGGAACAGATCCAGAGGAGGGCCACAAAGATGATCCGAGGGCTGGAGCATCTCTCCTATGAAGACAGGCTGAGAGAGTTGGGGTTGTTCAGCCTGGAGAAGAGAAGGCTCCAGGGAGACCTTGTAGCAGCCTTCCAGTACGTGACAGGGGCCTACAGGAAAGCTGGGGAGGGGCTGTTTGCAAGGGCATGTAGCGACAGGATGAGCGGCAATGGTTTTAAATGAGAGCGGGGTAGGTTTAGATAAGACATTAGGATGAAGTTCTTTACAATGAGGGTGGTGAAACACTGGAACAGGCTGCCCAGAGAAGTGGTGGAGGCCCCATCCCTGAAGACATTCAAGGCCAGGCTTGATGAGGCTCTGAGCAACCTGATCTAGTTGAAGATGTCCTTGCTTACTGCAGGGGGGTTGGACTAGATGACCTTTAAAGGTCCCTTCCAACCCAACACATTCTACGATTCTACGATTCTATGATTCTGTGATTCTGTGGTGGGTTGACCTTGGGTTACCCACCAAGCCGCAATATCACTCCACCCCCTCAACAGAACAGGGGGAGAAAATACAACAAAAAGCATGAGGTTTGACATAAGGACAGGGAGATTACTTACCAGTTACTATCATGAGCAAAACAGGATCAACTTGGAGAAATTAAGTGAATTTATTACCAATTAATAAAAGAGTAGGATAATGAGAAACAAGAGCAAAACTAAAAAAACCCTCCGTTCTTCCTGGGCCCAGTTTCACTCCTGACTTCTCTATGTTCTTCCCCTGAGCAGTGCAGGGAGATGGAGAATGGGGGTTGCGGTCACTTCATCACTCGTTGGGTCCGCTGATCATTCCTCCTCAAGCTCTTCCCCTGCTCCAATGTGGGGTCCCACCCATGGGAGACAGTCCTTCATGAAGTGCCCCAATGTGGGTCCTTCCCATGCACTGCGGTTCTTCATGAACTGCTCCAGCATAGGGTGCAGTCCTTCCAGAACAGACTGCTCCAGTGTGAATCCCCCATCCGGTCACAAGTCCTGCCAGAAATACTGCTCCAGCATGGTCTCTTCTCTCCATGGGGCCACAGGTCCTTACAGGAGCCTGCTCCACTGCAGGCTCTCCATATGGTCACAGCCTCTTTTGGACATCCCCCTGCTCCAGCATGGGGTCCTCCACAGGCTGCAGATGGATATCTGCTCCACTGTTAACCTCACCATGGTCTTCACCATGGGCTGCAGCAGAATCTCGACTCTGGTACCTGGAGCACCTCCTCTCCTTCCTTCTTCACTGACCTTGGCGTCTGCAGAGTTGTTGCTCTCACATATTCTCACTCCATTCTCCTGGATGCTGTTGCACAGCAGTTTTTACCCTCTCTTAAATGTGTTATCAAAGAGGTGCAACCACCGTCACTAACGGGCTCAGCCTTGGCCAGTGGCAGGTCTGCCTTGGAGCTGTGTGGAATGCCTCTGTCAGACAAGGGGAAGCTTCTGACATCTTCTCACAGAAGCAACCTCTGTAGCCTCACTGCTACCAAAACCTTGCCAGGTACACCCAATACATCTGGTTTAACTGCTATAAAAGACTTGGCCTTCTAGTCATTAGAGCCCTCAGAAACTACAAGTTTCAGGGTGGAAGGACTCACCACTAGTCAGTACTAGTCAGTCTGTCATGAAACCATCAGAACTCATTGGTTTTTTCATTATCTGTAATTATCTGGTTAAATAGTTATCTATTTCTGTCTTTACATAAAAGGATGTTTTCTTCATATCTCCACGAACAAAGTTTTACCTTGAGAAGATGGTATATTCCTGCAAATACTGCCAGTCTATCTCACTATAATTTTTCAGATTATCTTTAAGTCTATCCCTCATCATCTTTCAGAAATTGGCAAATTAAGTTCTCTGTTCTCAGTGACAAGGGTTGGAGTAATTTTTTATTTTTTTTTTATTTGTTATCACATAAAATAAAACAGCTTATTGTTACCTTGTAGACACTTCTGTCAGTTCCATCCTGCCCTAAAAGGAGGATGAATCAGAGATGGATATCTTCTCTGAACAATCACCTATCCAGCCCTCCTACAGAGAGCAAAAATAAGTCATTATTCCTGTACACTAGCCCAGGAAAAATAGTTCTGCATTACAGCATTGCACCACAGCTGTAGAATTCTAAATTATTTTGTGAATTGTTTCTTGTGACTAAATTTCATCTCTAGAAGACACATACAGAAGTTAGAGGGTTTCCTGTGCATCAAGTTTCAAAGCAGTTCAAAGTCAGGCAATGCAAAGTTACATACAAAAGCAATCAAACAAATACAGAAATATCCAGTATTAGAAAAATTTCAGCCCACTGTTCCAAAGAACTGATGTCAGCAGTCGGTAGACTGAGAGTAATTTACCACTGAACAAAGCATCAGAAATCTTTGTACGACTTCTAACAAGCAGTATGGATCTAATTGTCTAACCTTTTTTCTGTACTCATAAAAAACCACCTTTCCACCTGATTGATACAATCTATCCTTCATGTTGTAGCTCTGATGCTTTCAGCTATGGACTGAGCATCATTTAATTGCTTCATCTGTCAACCTTTACTTCTCTGAAACACTCTACTGAGGCAGCTTTACTTTCAAATACTCTTACTTATTCTTGAGTCGAATAACACATTGAAGAGTTTTCTCTAAATGTTTCTATCCAAGGAACACTTCTGTTTCCTAGAAGTCTGTAAAGCATATATTATAAAGATTCTATATACCCCATTCCATAAATACATTTTGTAATAATTAAACTACAGCTATGGGATGTGTAAAATACATACTAAGCATTTATTAAAATCTTGGTATGTAGAGAAGGAAAAGATACACCTGACAGTTTATCCAATAATTTGGAAATGACTCATTTGGTTACAAAACTTCCTTGCTTTATCAGTACCTAAAATGGGCAGGTTGACATGTTGATTAACACTCAACTATCATTAGTTTTGAAATGTAATAAAGATGGGCAAAAATATAGATAGGACATTTATATTATTTTAGAAAAAAATATTGACTTCACTTCCGTGCTATTTATGATACTGTCTAATCACTGAATATTCCCAGAGATGATTTACTCATATAGGAGTAAGTGTTGAATTCAAAAAAGGTCTAGTAAGAAACGAGTATCCATATGAAGTTTTGCACCAGAGGACACTTCGTTTTCTGTTCTCATAAATAACTCCTCTTGCTGGCATTCCTAACCTTCTATTCTACAAGCAGAAAAAATATGGGATGTTATATAAGGCTACACAGACTACAAGTAATAGTAGTCTAGAATTATAACTGAGATAGCATCACACTTCCCAAGTTGAAATGCATTCATATAAAATGTTTAGATACCAATTTTCAATGCATTACAAATCTGATCCTGTTTACTTAACCCCACCATTTTTTAATATATGACAAAAATATTTCTTCTCTCCAGGATTTTCGTTAAGTATGACTTGACCAAGATCAGGCATCATGAACATTGTTTGTGTTTGCTCTTAAAGGAGATTTGAATACATTGCCTTCAAAACTTTATCCTTGGGTTTGTCGGGAGGAATAGTTGATTTATTATTAAATCCTTCTGATTGTCACAATTAAAAATCTCAACCATTACCTCAATTTTTCTGTAAATCTTTCAAAGGTTCAAAATTGTAAAACACTTGGAATTAAATTCCAAGGGAATGAAGTAGTGTGTGAAGCATTTCACACTTCTTAAAGCCACCCCAAAAGATACAGAGAAGCCGATTATAGTCAAGTTCCCTTTCCTTGCATTCACTGTGCATTCATTTTACACTTCGTATTTTACAATCTACCTGTATAGTACCACAAGTGCCAAGAATGTTAAGTAGTTATCTTCTGTTGAATTTGACAGAAGCTTAACTTCTGGTGTTATTCCTGAAGTCCAAAGTGAGTGCTTAGTTGAATCTGATCTGAACAGGCACTCAAGGGTGCACATAGTTAAGCTTTGAGAAAACAAGGGAGGTCATTCTCCCCCGCTACTCTGCACTGGTGAGGCCACAACTGGAATACTGTGTCCAGTTCTGGGCTCCCCAGTTCAAGAGAGACAGGGAACTACTGGAGAGAGTCCAGCGTAAGGCAACAAAGATGACTGAGGGATTGGAGCATCTCCCTTATGAGGAAAGGCCGAGAGAGCTGGGACTCTTTAGCCTGGAGAAGAGAAGGCTGAGGGGAGACCTTATTAATGTTTACAAGTATCTAAAGGGTGGGTTGAAGGAGGATGGAGCCAGACTCTTTTCGGTGGTTCCCAGCGACAGGACGAGGGGTAACAGGCACAAGCTGGAACATAGGAAGTTCCGATCAAATATGAGGAAAAACTTCTTTACAGTGAGGGTGACAGAGCACTGGAACAGGCTGCCCAGGGAGGCTGTGGAGTCCCCTTCTCTGGAGATTTTCAAGACTCCCCTGGATGCAGCCCTGAGTGATGTGCTCTAGGCAATCCTGCTTTAGCAGGGGAGTTGGACTAGATGATCTCTAGAGGTCCCTTCCAACTCTGAAATTCCGTGATTCTGTGATCATGAGATGAAGTCATATGTGTGTCAAATATCTAACATGTCAGGCCACCAGCTGGAAAAAAATCTTGGTCTGTCTCTAAGGTATATGACTTCACATCAGTCAAACATATACTGAAGGAAGGAACCATTTCATTGGGAACAGGCAAAGTTCAGTGTCATCACTAAGATTTCCAGGCTCACTGAGGAGCTGATCAGCAGTGCAGCGAAAGTCACTAAGATGGCCTCTCAAAGAGCTGGCACCAGACTGGAGGGGACACACAGTTTGTGGAGTTCTGAGTTATTGGGGTTTTTTGAATTAAAGAAAAAAACCTCAACATAATTTACTGCTGCCTTCAGGACAGAGAGATAGAATCCTTTCCTTTTAAAGAAGGTAAGAGAAAATAACATTGACATAACACTGATAGTATTGCAAAATATATTATCAGATGGAATCTGAAAATCTGAACCAGAGTACTGCTAACACTCTACTGTCCAGATTGTTGTTCATGCTTCAAGTCACCCAGACATAACAAATCCACATGGGAGCTATCTGATTTCCTTTTCTTGCAGCTGCTTATTCTAGGAACATAATATTATTTAAAACATCAGAATCTCACCTGCTTTAAATTCAGAATTTTCAACATACCTACATGAAAGAATGAATTATTCTGGTTCTTGATATATTGTGCAAGAAGTGCCAAACTATGCCAGATGTGATGCTTGATAGGAAAGGGTGCTTAGTATTCTTTCTAATTCATTCTCGTAATCTTTGAGTATCCTTATTCAGTTGATTTGGAAGTTAAATGTAGAAATTAGCGCACAGTGGTTTCACTTCAGAAAACACAAATTCAGCTTTTAATTTAGGTCACTTTATCTCTGCTTCCTTCCCATGTACTCACTTTCAGAAAACTGGAACATAATGTGACTCAGCTTGACTCTTCTGGCAGTATCTCCTCAACAGAGGTTCAATGTTAAGACATTTGCAGGTCAGGGCTGTTGTATACTGGTGGAGCGCTGTGAGCATTAGTGTCCTATCTGCTTTCACTCAGGGCTATTGGTGCTTTGCTTTTTATCAGGGAAAAGTTCATTCCTTTTCCGATTTATGTTTTGTTCCAATAATTAACTTCATAACGACATTTCTATTTGCTTAATGGCCCTTTTTTGACCCAATTCCAAATATTCCTGCAATCATTAGCCCTTAGCCTATGTTCCAGATTAGCGTCTAAAAGACTTTCTGCAGCTTTAACACTTTACCAGTCAAATGCATTATTTCTGCTGTTAACTGGCTTTTTAGCCTTGAAGTGGGTCAAGTGCATCTGCCAACCTAAATTGCTTTCTTGCAAACATGCACGCACAAATGCAGGTGCATTTGCATGTCTCTGACTTCTTTCTGGAGCAACGGGTTTTGGATAGTTAAACTACAATTCAGGTCACTTTGAGAGCATGCTCTTCTATGGCAGTGATATTAAGCAAATATCCAGCATGTCACTTTTCACAGCCTTCTCTTTTTAGCTTTTTCTGACATGTGCCTAAAGGGGTGATCAAGATACAAATGTCTCTTTAAAGAGAAAAGTAGTAAAATGACATAAGTGAGAAGAGGGAAAAGAGACATCAGACAATATACATCAAATAGAAGCTGAAAAGCCACACAGACTCCAGCAGCACAAAGCAACATCAGTACGTGGTCGCCCTACACTGAAAAAAAGAAAGCTTCAATAGAACACTGACAGCATGAAGTAACAAAACAGAGTTTGCACAGTAATGATTTTATGATTTCCTTTTAACTTCACTCAGGGACAGGAGTGAGCACTCTCCTGCTTTTCAAAACTGAGCGCTCTGCATCGCAAAGAACTTGCCTTTTTTTTTCCTAACAATTTCATTCAGTTTCTCATTCTGAAAGATAATCTCAACAAAATTTGTATTTTTAATCTTTTTTTTCATTTCTCTTCCTATCATGTTATTTTATCTGATCGTAAAGTTGAAACTCATCTTCTTGCCTAAATGCATTAAAACTCCAACCAGTAAAAGCATGTTCATGCCAGTAGATGTACAAAAATCTAATTCAAAGTTTTCCAAGTAAAGCCTTGAACTTTACTTATTTTTTCTTAATTTTGAGATAATCGAGTTATAGTAGTTTGATACTTTTTTCCTTGGGATTCATCTACTGGCTGAATTTTTATATTTCTGTGTTTTCACGTATTATCACAAGTTATGTCAACCTATAAAGGCCTTCGGTTATGTATTACATGACTTATCTGCATGTTCTTTCACAGTGGGGCAGCAGGGCCACAATGTAAAGAATAATACAGGGCCCAAAACACCCACGTACCGCTGCTGAAACAATCCATCTAATTTCTGTACAGTGCCTCAGGACTTCTAACTGCTGAGAGTCAGCATAGTGAACCTACACATTGAAAGCTGTTGCACTGGGCTTTTACAGCGCTGCCTCTCTTCACTGACAGTTTGCTTTTCTAAATCTCACTAGGTTCACACTATTATTCGTCATTCTCACTAGCATGTCACTATGACTCTTCAAGATACCCTTCCTACATTTCTAAAGCAAATTCTAAGTTCTACACGTCGTCTTCTTGATACACTTCTTGACCTTATGAATTCTACAGGATTAATACCTCTGTGTTTGTAGTAGGCTACGTGAACTATTTTCGTAAAAACTCTGGGTTTGAAACCAAAATGCGTTAGAGTTGTCTCAAAATACATTTACAACAGTGCTCTAATTATAAGAACAGCTGAAATGCAATGCCCTGAGATCAGAAGAAAGATCTTACCAAAGCACCCCTGTGTGATAATTTAAGTTTATTTACCAAGGGCAATTAAGTTGAAGGTGTATTTTGACAAAAGAAACTGCAGATTGTTAATATGCCCATATAACCAGTGCTACTAAAGAACACTTCAATAATTGCAGTATAAAATCAACATCACGCAGAGCAATTAGTTTCAATGAAAATAAAATATAAGTGAAGATCTAAAACATATACTCAGATCCTTAAAAAAACCCCAACCAACCATTAAAAAAATGCCAAAACCCAAACCATAGAAAACCAGTAAAAATAGCACTGCCTGTTATTCACCGTCACATCACTTAAGTACTTCTCCTTTGAAATACTAGTCCAGTGGAACTCACGTCTCTTCTGCTCATCGGGCAGGTGTAGCCTTACTTCATCTATTTAAGGCTTACTGCGTACCTTCTTCTATGTTCCATCAATTTTCTTCTAGCGTAGAGACCAAGAGGTGAGAAAAACGCAGGGAGAAGCTTCTTCACAATCACTCTGATAGCAAATGTAGCCTTAAATCAGGCTGGCATTCAGGTAAGTGGGAAAAAATATGATAACCCCATTCCCTGAGCTATGAACATAAATTACAGAGGAGCTAGGGAGGAAAAGATATTTTTTTACATCCTTTTTTTCTTACATACTTAAGAGATTCATTTTAGAAATAGGCCCCCAAAAACTATGCTTGCAAGAGCATTTACTGTAGTTTTTAAGGATATTACAACTTGCTAAATAGGCAAGGTAAAGATCATTTTCTTTGAGCTCAAAGTCCTGTTTGCAGAGATCTTTGCAGAAAGCTAGAGCCTCAATTTCTACATGAACAGTTTGCAGTTGGTAGTTTTCTGACAGAAATAATTTGGAGCAGGTTCTTCCCTGTCACTTTCTGTTTGCATGTGCTTAAGCCTTGTTGGTTTTAGGATGCTTAAAATGCTGGTGAAGTTTGCACGGTCTGGAACAGCCGAAATTTTAAGTGTTTCACTGGAACTCATTCCACACCCTCTACTGCCTGAAGGAGTTCGTTCAAGTTTATTATACTGTAATGTTATAACAGTTCCTACTCCTACTCTATTTTCCCCCAAACTGACTACTTTTCCCCCAAACTGACTTATAAGATTTTATAGAGAACACAGTAAGACTTTCATCTTGGTAAGAGGTTGGGTGATTGAGTAAAATCTCCATTTCTATATGACTAGATTTAAGCCTACTCAGACATTGACTTAGACACTCAAACATTGACAGAAACTAAGGTGCAACTATATTGCAGTCTGCAACTTTATAATCATATAGGTGTAGTCAAGCAGTCATGTGCCTTATGGAATGAGTATAGACAATGAACATAGCTGAAAGCTGGTCTGCTTGTTTCCTGAGGTTTCCCTCCTCTCCTCTACTTTGAGCAAAATTTAAAGTCCACTACCCAATTTCCCAACATTTTATTCTATTGTCTGTATCTTGGCTCATAAGCCTACCACTGAATCTCCTACTTCTTAGGGTTGGCCCTTTGCCATTCAGCTGAAATGCACTGCGTACTGCACAGAAAACCTCCTTATTGATACTATGCTTGGACAACCTTAATTTTTTTCCTTATATTTAGTAAGTTCAAGTGGTCATTACACAATTTAAATAGATTTCTTTTTTTTTTGCTTAATCTTTAGCTGATAGATGAACTCCATCATTACTAAATTTATCCAGTCAACCACAGTGTATTTCCTTGCACACAATTTTTGTCCTCAGCCACGTTCGCCAACTGGTATTGAGTGTTTGTCACACTCTGATGATGAATCCCTGTCATCCGGCACAGTACCAACCTCTCTCAACTGTATCACTGACCACAGCACTAATGTAACACATCCTGAGCAATCCAGGAAACTTTTCTTTCCCACTTAATTCTATACCAGTTAGCTTTCTGAAGTTTTTCTCATCCCATTGAAAATCTGTGTCAGTTATAGGACTTCATGGCAGTAAATACTGATGTTGGTCCTTTCATCCCATGAGGGAGACACAGCTGTGATCTCACCAGCCATATGGACACATCACTATTTAATGTTTAAAGAGGGCTTTTTTTTTTTAATCCAGTTCTTCCTACAAAGGTATCCCTGCTACCAAATGGAGAAAAAACATCTCTAATTCACTTGCTTACTGATGGACTTTTATGAGCACCCCATTCCTCTTTAGAAATTTTGAGACCAGCATGACCTGAAATTCCATAACCCCACCAAAATCTGACCATTGCTTTTATTGCACAAAATATTATATTATAATGATAACATTATTATATTGACTCAGGAGGAACCCCATGGTTCCTTGTCATCCTTCATAGCTCTGGTCACACTGAGATGACAGCGTATCCCTGCGCAACAGATGTAGTCAGTAATCTGCACAGACTACCTTGGTGAGGTGACACTACCAAGCAAATGCTCCAGTAGTACTGTGACTGGCAAAGAGTTTCCTAACTGCTTTCCATCTTGAAAATTAATTGTTTAATTTGCATCATGAAGGAGGTGGTATTTATCCAGTATTCATTGCAAACCTGTTCCTGCATATTTGCTTTTGTGCTGACTCCTCAAAGTTGTCATCTCCTTTCCCTGTTTTTCTTCCTCCTCCTCCAGAAATGCTCTGCCTGCACCGAGCCCAGCCCTTCTCCCAGGACGCTAACTGGAAGTCTGACATCCAAACAGATTAAAAGCCAGACCTGTAACTGACTTCTGCAGAAAGCAGAACAGAGACTCAGCGCTGCACTTCACTAGGACCCCAATTCCTGATTGTATCTGCAGCCAAGTCAATGAATGATGAGTAATAACCTTAAGTAGTTGTGAATCAATGCCATCACTTACTGAGGATCTGCAGAGGTAAGAAATGGATGTGGGCTCCCCTGGCAGTGTCATTCGTTAAACTAGAGTCTTGTAACTTTAAAACTTTGACCGATTTCCCTCCCCACAGATACCTCTTCCCATATTTTCTCAATGTTCTATTGTTTTTAGCCCTTCCACTGACCGCAAATCTCTAGCCATAATGTGATATCTGATCTCTTCATGTTACACTGCATAAGACTGTCTCAAGGCTTGCCAATAGAGAGAAAATTTGTGTATCTGTTTTTGATGGCACTTTTTCCCTTCCTGGTGGTTGTCATCCTGCCAGCCCCTGGGAAGAGCTCTGAGCCCTACCTGCATTTGCTCAGCACCTTATTCCTCACTCGGTGTTTTGATTTCCTCTTTATTGTCTGGAGTACTAGTTGGGGCAGAAAAGTGTACCTTCTCATCCTGAGGTTGAATGGTTTGCCTGCTTGACAAATAGCCATCCCAGTAAAGGTTTGGGAGCATAGGGGAGGCACATTTGGTTGGTTATACACCATGCGATTTTACTGTGCAAAATTCTACAGTTATTGCTAACAGAAATTGCAAGGACCACATCTAAAATGCCATTGGAAGTACATCCTTCTAGTGTCCTGGTCAGCTGAATCTCAGTTGTTGTGCTGACCAAGTCAGAAAGATTTGCGAGTCTTGCTCACAAGGTCTTAAGAGTGTCAAATGAGACTGGTAATACTGATGGTCATGATCTCCACATTCCTCAAGGCACCTCGTGTCAGCTACTTTGACAGGGGTGACCCTGGCATTAACCCCAGTGAAATACTGCAGTTTGCTTATCCTCATACAAGTATCACTAGAGGCTTATGTCTGTAGTGTCTCCTGAAGAAATAGGAGTAGCATTAGTAGCCATGCAGCAAACATATGGCGCCGCAGAGCAGCTGGGAAAACACTGTGCTCCAGCTTTCTTGATGGAAAGCACTTTTCCTCTGCCAACTGCATTTTGTAAAACAGTTCAAAGCCTTTTACCAGCTTTCAGGGAGCTGCTTGCCACAGGGAAACGCTTGTGAAAGGAGTGGGCAGGCAGGCACCCAAACAGCAGAAGTCATAAGATATCTAGCTACATCTCTGCATCTTCCAGCTTCTTCACAGAGTGCTGGGAATAACTGCTGAGAGTGAAAATTACTTGCAGTGTCTGGATACGAGTAAGCCCCCTACAACCACAGGATGGTCAGTTCACATCATCAGATAAACTGAGCATCAGCCTTATAAACATGCATTCTCTAAGAATGATATTGCTAAGTCAGTCTCTTCCTGCCATCCACCTCTTTTGACTATGTCCCATTGAAATCAAGATTCTTCTGGGCCCACCTTTCTTCTCTGTGGTCAAACATCTCCTGATCCAGTATCTTGCCCAGTCTGTATTCATACTATTAACTTCAGGTCTAACATTCAAGCAAACGAAACCCCTTGGTAAATCCAAAAGGTCAGATGATTAGCATCGAAGAGCCCCCTTTTACCTTCTCTTCCACAGGCAACTTCATTTCTCTACTAGGTTCTATCAAATACTGCAGCTGAACTTCAGGTAATGGCACTGTCTGTCTGATTTCTTGTCTGAGTCAGACTTAGAAGCACAGAACCACAGAACAGTCCAGGTTAAAGGGGACCTCAAAAGATCATCTGGTCCATCTATTGTGGGAAAGAGAGCCTAGACAGAACGGACAACTTTAAGAAAGGAGGAAGAATGTTATGACTATCAAGTCTATCAAGCCTTGCTGAACATAAAGGACAGTGTTCCCTCAAAATAAATGAATATATCCCATGATAATAAAGCACCACTCTATAACGTTGCAGTGAGACCAGCATCTTTATCAAACAATGTGTTAAAATTCCTCTTCTCTCTCAAAATGTTAAAGAAAAGGAGAAAAAAGGATAAGGTACTGCTGAGTCCTACATATCAAGAGATACAGGCTCCAAGAGATTCAGGGGGCAATTCCTTGGAAAGCAAGCCTTTCCTCCTTACCATCAAATAATAATGATTAAAAAAAAAGATAGCTTGCCACCAACTTATCCTTTCTTAAGCAGGGGTACTAATTTCAGCTGTGACTGCACCGCATGTGTAGCCCTGAAACCAGGCCTTAAATCATATTGGGTTCTGTAGGTTGAGATTGGCATCTTAACCTCTGTCAAAAATCTAATCGGCAGTCAGTGAAAGGTACACAGCATTATGTGAAACAGATCTTAGAAACTGGCCTTCCGTATTCTCAACTAGTTCTATTTCCCAGACAGTGCCAAGATTCTATCTAACCACTTTGTACAAAGAAGAAAGGCACTACAAGTATATTCAACTGAATCGTTACAGTGTGAAAGCAGCTATTTTCCCTCAATACCTCACAGATCATATAATGTACATTAATACATTTATTTTGAAAAGAATCTGGTTCTTACACTTACAAATTGTGGTCAGGAGATCAAGCGGCATCCTTTCTTGCTCAACAACTACTAGTAGTAAAAACTGACTAACCCAGCTCTTACATTTATCCAATTCAATGTAATCTTTTTCTTCTCCTAAATGTTCATATGAGGGGAAAAAAATTAGATCTTAGTGTTATGGTTTGAAGAACCCACAACAATTTGTTGTCATTTAGATGATTATTCTATCTCCTGATGACCCCTCCCCACCTGGGGAAGGGGAATCAGGAAAAAACAAAGAAACGCAAGGGCTGAAATATAAACAGTCTTAATAGAATACTAATAAATAATTAACATTAATAATACTAAAGAACAAATAGTGATACTGATACCAATATAAAATATATGAGGATTATACTCAGCCAGTTCTATACTCAGCACAGTAGGAGGCTGTGCACTCCCAGCAGTGGACAACAAATGTTGGACACTGTGAGCGCTACGGCTTTGGGAGGAAGGGAAGGGTTTCGGGGGTTTGGCACCGGGGCAAGGAGTTGTCAGGACCGCCACCATCATGGAAGAGGAGAAACTCCTCAGCAAACTTTCTAATTTATATTGAATGTGATGTTCATAGTATGAAATAATCCTGTTGGCCAGCTTGGGTCAAGTGCCCGGGTCTCGCTCCTCCTCATCCCTGCACCGGGCAAGGCTTGAAAACACTGAGACCTTGAAACCTGCACATCATAGTTGGCTATAAAGTAAATATTTTCACAAATTCAGTCACTAGAGTCTTCTCAAAATGCAGTTTTCCCTAGCATTAGAAGAGAACTTACTGAAAAGTAAAATTACTGAAAGAGAAATTAATCCTGTGTCTCTCAAACCAGGACACTTAGCATGAAAACTTAGTTAATATAATGCTAATTGTATAAAAGAAGGAATAATATCTCACTTCAAACCATATTGTCTCTGGAAAATTAGCATGAACAAACACGTGTATTTTTCCTTGAAATGAAACAATAGGACTGAAAATCAAAGTAACAGGGAGCCATCTTTACAACGTGCCTTTTAGAGAAAAAGTGCTCTTCAACAGACAGATTATGTCAATGCCTACAGGAGTAAAAAAGGAGTGAGTGTATGACGAACCTCATTCTCCCTTTAGCACTATTAGTAGAGGAGTCGTAATTCAGGTAAGGTACAATATGAACCCCATAAGGGAATGGTATGGCAAATCTGCAAAAGCTTTTGTCATGGATGAGTGTGCCCCATAGTCACATTTAGTCCTTGAGTGCTCTGCCAACTTCCAGGAGACCTATACTGAGAGGTATGCAAGAGCCATGCTGGAAACGTCATTATGCTGTATACTGACATTTCATGTATCTCCTGATCTGCTTCTGCGCTCCTCCTAGAGCACTCCCTTGGGTCACACCGTATCCCAGTGTGCATCATTGCAGGAAAACTGTATGTTTCTTGTTTCTTTTACCACTGGTAAATATATGAAAAGCAAACAGACAAAAGATAAAACTTAATGGATGACGATATTTCAAAGCTGCATGTGTGCACATGTCCATACACTTCTAAGAACACACATATCAGCTAGTACTGATGGCACTAAAGATTTGTGTGTTTGGTTTGGCTGGTCCCAAATATTTTGTGTTTATACTTATACTGTCTTTTACATCTCATTTAGTTAAAAAAGAATACAAATTGTCTGCAAAGTGTTTGGGTCTGTGAAATAGGCCTGAATTTCTGTTAGTTACCAGAAGAAGTGTTTCTCAACTCTTGAAATGTCAGATCACTTTGATGACTTCGAGGAAAACAGCCTTTTTTGCTAAGAAAAGGTGAATAAACTTCGTACAACACCTATCCGAACAAAAATACTGTGTTTTTGTAATCCACTCATTGTTCTATGATCCTAAAAACAGCCAATACATAATCTCATAACTACTGTGTTGGAAGGACGTGTATTTGCTTAAATTCATTGCAATAACTATGTTGAGAGATAATGCCATTGTTTCAAAGACAACAAAAACTCTCAAGATTTCGTAAAAGGAAAGACACCCAATTGAAATAACGGAGGAAATGAAAGCCAACAGAATACAATTTTCTGACATAACAATTGGTTAGGGCAAGCACTATTCATCTAAAGCATCCCATACAATCTATAATAACCACTTGAGGCCACCTCTTTATTCCAAGGTCCTTTTAAAAGACAACAGCTTTCAGAAGCAACTTAAGAAGAGATTTTGGTGCTGAAAATATTCAAAGGAAAGACTGCCACCTACTGAAACTTTCTGTCCCTATTACTCGATAAATCCTGAGAACATTTCCCATCCTTTAAGCACTGGAAGGTCCAACCTGTTCTTTGCTAATCTTATTCATTGGGCAGGATAATGCCACGACTAAAAGAAAAAAGAAATAATTAATTTATTTTTATCCTATTGAAACTTCTATAAAGAGTTCAAAATTAAATATCGCACATGTGACCTTGGTTATTAATCAGTTTCTCTTTCATGACTAAAAAATACTACTTCAGGATGTAGATACATTATGTGCTAAATATATGTACTCTTAGTTACATGAAGCTAAAAAAGCCTTCCAAAACCATAGTACTTCTCCAGTAACTTCAAAGACTACCTTACAAAATAACCCATTTAGCATCTGTATTTATTTTCCTTGATTTAGTTTTCAAAATTAGGCCAAGGCCATTTTTCAAATAGTGGCTTGGCATATTCTTCACCTTACATTCTTAAAAAACACCCACAGTTCCAATAGGAATTGTTACATCACAGCTTCTTAGCAATAAAGACAACAGCAAGATTATGAGAAGAAAAACCGACTAGATTGGCTTTCACCATCACATAGATAGTATTTATCAAAAGAGATTAAAACTGAAAGTACAAAATGCATTATATGCTTGTAAAGTGTTACATAATACCCCCAATCTAGAGATTACTGCTCATTTCTCAAGATTATAGATTCAGTTATAGAAGGGCTGTTACTGGGTTGAATGAATGTGCCTTGACCTACCCAAGTTGGGGAAGCCTTTTCTTTCTGTTAGCCCTCAGGCGGATGTACTGAAATATTCAGATCTCCATGAGTTACAATAATTTATTCATTATCTAACATATAACCAAAAAGCTATAAAATCACTTGAAACTGTTTCACATTAAATTCTATAAAAACATTTTCAGGGAAAAGGCAGGATTTTTCACAACAAATCTATAACGCAGGCTCTTTATATTTTATAACTCTGATATATCCATATTTAAAGGAAGAAGTAAATGTTTCTTTTACTCTCTAATCTGAACAGAAACATTATGAAGCTTTTCTTATCATCTTTCATTTGTTTCTACTAGTGCCTAGACAACTTGTATCAAATTAAATAATTTAAAGCACTGACTTCAGTCAAAACAAACTAAATAGCCCTTTTACTACTCCCCTTTCTCTAGTTTGCACTGTAGACATTAACAAGAAGACCACAGAGTAGGTTTCATAGCTGAGGAACGACTAACATTACTTTTCTTCTACTTTTTTTTTCACCTTGCACTTATGCTTATCATCAATGCATAGCTCCTTTACTTAAATACAGGCTACACGAGACAATGTTTATACAGAATAAAAGCCGTCATCTTTTTCTATGGAGATTGCATCTCATAAATAGATCTGGTAAAATAATTTTCACATTTGTGATTATGAAAACTTTCTCTTCAAAATATTAAATGGTGGCAAGGAAAGGATAGACAGTATGCCCAAAGAAAGTTGTTGTGAGCATGAATAAGGATGGAAGACCAGAGAGGGCAACCCTCTTTCTAGAATCAGTGATGGTGTAGAAGCATTTTTACTGGATACATTTACTGGAGAAGAGCTTTAAATTGCAATTACCCTTTCAGTGATACTGTGGAGAAGCTCGTCAATAATGTCAGTAGAACAACAAATGTATTACTTGAGAGATGTGATCTGATAGCTAGGAACTGTTTCGGTTAATCCAAGAATTCCCTCCAAATCATTTGTTCCTAGACTCTACACCTTCAGAGTCAATGAAACCCAGAGGCACTCAAATCAACATGTAGATACTGTGATGTGCTCCTTTCCTGCGTTTCCACAGGGTTCATCAGGAGCAAGACTTAGTATCTCTGAAAGTAATATTACGTAAAGGGATGATGTACATGGAATGAAGAAATCTATCTTCGCCAAAATTGTGATTTAATAATCTAATAATATTTCATGGATATTCTTTTGCCTCATGGACCAATATATCTGACCAATACATCCTAAATATATCCTATTATTTTCTTTATCTATATCCTATATCTATATTCTATACTTCTCTTTCTTTAGGGGCTGGGCTAGCTTTCCTTTTTTTTTAGAGTCCTTCCCCTCAGAGAAGCCCAGTCCATCAAAGAGTTTTCAAAACATGAAAAAAAAGGAATTTCCGAGTACTCTGACAGAAATAGACTTGCAAGTTTTTCAGTCTGAGTGATTTTTCTACATAAGAAGACATCCTTTGAGTTTCTACCTTATCACAGACCCACATATTGTAGAATACAATGATTTTGAATTGAAGCACATTACCGTAGCTCTGTTAACACAATTATTAAGGTCCACTTTCTCCAGATTCCTGACCAGGTAGCATGCATTAAGTTGTAGATAATCATTTCATGATTCCTTCATCAGACATATTCTGTTGAATATTCTGAAAATCATTTCTGTGCTTAGCTAGCTTTCTCTTCTTATCAGTCACTTTCTTCCATTGCTCCCTTTTACAGGACAATTCTTGAGGTTTAGACCATCTGCAGGTCTACGTTCAGCTCACTCAGATGCAGACACTTCCATCCAAGTACCAATTTGCTCTCTAGCTGGCACTGACTGTGTCAACTGGATCTCTTCTGACTACACTGGAAGCATAGGTGTTCAGTCTACCTAAATCTGGAGTTCAATCCCATACATACTGTCTTTTCTTTAGCTGGCTTGTAACAGTTTTTATACTGGAGGGGGGAGAGCCCAGTAAGGAGGGAGGGAAAGGGAAGGGGTCTGACTGGCAACCTCTTAGTCACCATGAAGACCACTAGACTTAGTTAAACCTTTTCAAAAAAGCTAGCTTATATATTCCCTGTTATAATAACATATGTTGCTTAATTTGAAAAGTCTAAAATATCAGGTGCCCCCAAAATTAAGCATTGCAGTACTATAAACGACTTGTAGATAAAAGAATGTGGTTCCATTAATTGATAGGTCCTATATACTTCTACGTAAGTACAACAACATATCATCAATATCGTGCAAATCCAACAACTCTGACAAAAGGCCATAAAGTTTACATAAAATGGAAAAAAAACCCTATAGTAAACTCTATACACATATACATGACCAGCTCATGAACATTGTTCCAGTCTTACCACACTCTACATCTAAACGGGACTAAGCAAGGTACACACTTTATATTGTGCCTAGCAAATGCTTTGTTCATGAGGTCAGAGCTGGTATCTGGACAGTGGCTGATAAGAGCTGGAAGGTGTTAAGATCTGAAAAGGATTTATGCACTGTAAACTCAGAGAGAAGGTAATCTTTAGACGGTGATATACCGAAAGGCAGAACCAAATCAGACAGAAATCCCAGTCAGCAAAGATACTCAGTTGCTGTAAACCAAGACTTACAGTGTTTCCCGTTTGGCAACCTCCTGCCTAGCAGAGTTTGCATGCCTGACTTAAATGAACACGTTCCTCACAGGCTATAGGGAGATACTTTCTGAATCCTAAGCCTTGCATGTAGAAAAATGTAAGGGGAAGGTAGTATTCTTAGCCTGCTCATGGATTTAGGGGCCACAACCAAAGTAAGAGATTAAAGTTGAAACATGGAAGCTGCAGTTAACACCTGGGAGGAACCACGCTTAGATCCTATCTCTGCTTTTGCCTGAGTTTACATCACTCTCCTGCCAGATTAATGGTTTAACCACCAAACCGTTTTCCCTAAAATACTCTCATATCGTTTAAAAAATTCCATATCTGACCCACTGGGCCTGACAGATAGTAAGTATTTTTTAGTCATTGTACACATCTGGAAGAGCTGAATTCCAGTTCTCGCTGCGAGCAATACTTAAATGTTTTATTCAATGGAGACTACATTTAACACATAATGCTAAAGAAATTATTACCCAGAATACCCTGCTATGCAGGCAAACATTTAGGATATCAGTGATCAAGTTCAGCCACTCGATCCACAGTTCTTGCTCCTTTACCTAATGCAGAAGGAATATGAAATGTTAGCTCCATGTGAGTGCCTCAAGCACAATGTGAAGAAATTCATCATCTACCTCTCCTGAATGTTTGTGTCCGTCTGAGTCATGCTCTCCTTAAGGGCATGCAACAGGAGCAAACCAGAACACGGGAGGTTCTCTCTGAACATCAAGAAACACATTTTTACTGTGAAGGTGACTGAGCCTTGGAACAGACGGCCCGGGGAGGTTGTGGAGTCTCCATCTTTGGAGATATTCAAAAGCCGTTTGGACATGGCTCCAGCTCACCCTGCTTGAGCAGGGTTGTTGGTCCCAATGACCTCCAGAGGTCCCTTCCAATCTCAGTGCTCTGTGATTCTGTGATTCATTACCATTACATTTGCCTTCTTTACAGTTTAGGTGAAGTGGAATGTCTATTCTGGGAATTTTGACACTGGGCTTAAATGGCAGATACCTGAGCTTCAAGATCTTTTGTTACTTCCACTAGGCTAATCACTTGAAAATCTTAGAAATATGTAATGTTGCATTAAAAGGTTTGATGTGACTGCTACCCATAGAGTTTGTAGTGGATTTATCCCAAAATGAATGACAAAGAAATCAGAAATATTTATTAGACTTCAGTCTGCACAACCAAAGTACGTATGAGGAAATATACAAGATCTGAAGGGAGAAAAGAGAAATGGAAGTTTTACCTTCAGGGATTCTTTCTCAGATGTAACACAAAACACAATGACAATTAAACATATTGCAATGTTCAGAGTAATAATGCCCCCGTTATATTTCTCTATATTCTGCTCTGATCTGCTCAGTCCAGAAGAGATTTGTGTTTGATGACGGCAGGCAGTGTTAGTGATGTCATACTACAGTAATTTCTCTATTAGAAAATACCTTAAAGTTACAACAGGGATTAAAATGAATTTTCAAGCCAGACTGCTGTAAGGAATGGGGACACTATCGCTTTGGGCCATTCCCCAGGCAGTGAAAGGGCATGGCACTTCTAGGGCCATGAAAGGCTGCTGCAGACCTGATTGTGATCCTTCCTCCGTTTAGCTTTTCACTGCCTCAGAAATCCTATCCCACACAAGCAAACTGGCAGAAGCTGGAATTACCAAAGACTGAATGTTAATTGCCTGCTGTTGTATTCTGCGCCCTTTGCATTACAAGACACACAAATTCCGTCTGAAACTTGAGGATACACGATATCTTGATATGAGTGCAGAAGAGTGACAATGTCATTGCTGTTCAGGGTTCCAACAGTTCCTTGACTTGCTGGAGCTTTTTTCCTTTTCTTGCTTGCTTGCTTTCCCTTCTTCTTTTTCTTTCTTTGTCTCCTTTTATTTTTCCTTTCTTTCTTCCTTTCTCTCTGTACACCTTGATTACTTAAAGGATATGCAAAATCACTCCATCGAGCACTAAATGATGCATGAAAAGGAAATGGAAATATACTTGCCCTCTGTGTGGTGCTATGCAATCACTGCTCTGCTGCTAGGCACCGATTCATATGTATATATCTGCAATATTAAGCAGGAAAAAGCCAGAGCCCTCAAGACTCATATGTAAAGAAAATAACTGCAACTATTTTCTCATCTCTCACAAGCAGCCAGTCTAAACTCACTCTGCAGTGTTCCAAGCAACACAGGAGTGTAAGACAAAAATGCCCTTCACTTTTGGGGGAAGAGAGTAAATACCTAAATCCAAGAGATCCTTCTTACAGGTAGTGAAGTCGAAGTGACTCCCTACTTCTCGGTTAAACATTCTGAAAGGTATTTTTCATGCTTGCATTTTGAATTTGGTTCCATTTCTAACAAATACTAGAAACAACACACTTGCTTGCTTACAAGCCGAACAGTGACACAGACACATTGTCTGGCCAGTCTGCAAAAAAGGGAGCTTTTACACATTCCTCTGCTGTTACACCCATCCATGGCTGGATGACCTGTTTGATGAGCATAAACTAAAAAAAGGCTAGGATTTTTTTTTCTTTTTCTTTTTTTTTTGGAAATGCTCTTCGTGTACCAACATTTACTAGTCTGGATTCTGACTGCAGTCAGTACTATATAATTATACATTATTACAGCTCTAATGACTTCTATAAATTCTCTAACAGATGTGGAAATCTAGCTTTCTCCCCGTCTCCTTTAGTTTAATGTGATGGAATTTCTTAGACTTGTACTAAGAAAACTGAATTTAATCCAACATAGTAAGAATCATGAATAAATATTTTAAAAAGTGTGACACAGCAAAAAATGTCCTTTTGAATGGAAAAAGGGAAATCTTATCTCTTGATTCAAACAATAGCTTTTCAATCCATGTGTTTGTTTGCTTTTTAGCTTTCACCATGACACAGTCTACTTTTATAAATGTGCTCATTCTCTGCTTCTTGGTTTAGCTTCAACCTGAAGTACAAAATACCAGAGGTGTGTACATTTCTCATCTGCTCACTAGACCAAGAGAAGCAGAATGCATTAGTAATCTGGTGATACTCCCACACCAATTGGCAGGTCTGAAAGGCTTTTGACAAACTTTGGCAATGGGCTTCCCAAAGACACAAATGAATAAACAAAACCTTCAGAGGGTCAACTATATCTCAAACAGGCAACATCCATTACATGTACTTAATAAATTAACCATCAATTTGTAACAAGCACTTAGAGAAAACGAATAATATATGTGTGGGGAAAAAAACCTCACACAATGTTTGCAAATGCAGAGAAAGCACAGAAATAACCTCCCTGGGGTGATATCCAGATAGCTGTTGTGATTTGTGTCCATACAGTGAGACACGAAAGACGGTGAGTGGTTTTGTCATCTCTTTCATGAAGAAAAACCAACAATAAACACGTAATATATTTTTATCATGGGAGAAGAAGGGGGGAAGTGGTGGGTGCTGGTTGTTTTTGTTGGTTGTTGCTGCTCTTGGTGTTCTTCCACAGAATTACCTCTTAAAACTGAAAGTTCAGTACATTCATAAAGAATGTGTCTGTGTAGCATAGCCTATATTTCTTAAGGTCTTGACAGGAATTTCTTTGAACGTGTAATAGAGCATCCATTTCTGGAATTATAAAAGTACACTGGAAAATCCTTCTGGGAGAAAAAGAAAACAATGGTCCATAACACTCATCTTGCTATGTGAAAATAAAAGCTTCTGGTAGTATAATGAGTGTCTTGTTGACTCAGTGCAGTTGATCATCTCTGTTCTCACAGGTACATACACTCCAGTCAATGGAAATGACTAAAGGAAGTACCGGGGGATGCAGTGAAAATTTGTCCACTCAAAGCGTGTATTTTCTTCAGTAAAAGGTAAATGTTATGAGAAAATACTGGAACCCTAGCTAGCAAGCGTGTATAAAAGAAATTCAGGTTTTAAATGACTTTGAAAGCTGGAATAACTGATATCTCACAACTATTCCTATTGATAGAAAACTGAGAAGCTGTTTTAAAAATAAGCAAATGAATGGAAAAGTAAATGAATGAAGGACGTAAAGTAAATAAGTCACCTTTACCCCAAACCTTGGAACTCTATACAGAAAGTTGTAGCTGAGGGATTAGAAGAACAGTCTTATCAGTTTAGATGTAGTTCATCTTCTTCCTTCTTCTAATTTAGTGTAACTAGGTAACAGCTGCTTGTATTTGCAATTCAAATATATCTCTAGTCTGAAAAGTGATTAAAATGGTGCAATATAATTGCAATTTTCTGACCAATTATTTCTTACCAATTGGATTTAAACTAGAAATATGGCTTTTTGAATTGCTAGCCCTGCGTATACATCCCTAAATCTGAAAGCTAGACACTTCCTCTCCTCCACATCTCCCTAACCTATGTTTTTCCTTTCCTTACTTACCATCTTCTGCAGGTTTTGTACTAGTATCTTATCCAGAAGTTAAATTCAGTGGCCTAGAATAGAACCTCGTGGTTTTGCCTGAACTATATTGAATCCATAGTGCCAGTAGAAGTAAAAAGTAGTCAAAATTATCTCAGCGAAGTCAGCAGAGGTGACATACATATACACAAAGGACAGGCCTGTTACAGAAGATTCCCTTTTTGTACAGCATCTATCTAAGGAAGATTAAAATATTTCTCTAGAAAAATGCCTCCTTCTCAAAGAGAAGCAAAACATCGTTGCTCAAATATTTTCAGAAAAAAAAATAAAGTGATCTTACTAGAACAAAAGATACCATTGCTACTGTCTGAATCCATTATCAACATGGCATTTGTAGTACCAGATGACTGACAGATCATAAGTAAATGCATCTAAATAGAAGATTTTAAGCTTGCACAACATAAACAGTTTGATACAACATTTAAGAGTAAGACCAAACTGATTTGGCTTAAAGATTTCTTGAAACGCTACACACCAGTGAAATTCCTCTTCTATCTAAGCAGTCCTTCCTTACTGCCGGAGATCAGAGCCAGAGCAGTCAATAAGCAACAAAGATCAGTTTGATACATTCCTGAGCACAAGCCTGGCTTACTAACAAAAAAACCTCCACATTAATTTATTTTCTGATCCTCTAACTTATCTGTACAGTGACAGCGAATGCTGCTACTGGAACAAAAGACACAAAGGGGCAACGGATTTAAACTAAAAGAGGGTAGGTTTAGATTGGATGTAAGGGTGAAATTTTTTACGATGAGGGTGGTGAGGCACTGGAACAGGTTGCTCAGAGAAGCTGTGGATGCCCCATCCCTGGAAGTGTTCAAGGCCAGGCTGGATGGGGATTAGAGCAGCCTGGTCTAGTGGGAGGTGTCCCTGCCCATGGCAGGGGGGTTGGAACTAGATGATCTTTAAGATCCCTTCCAACCCGAACCATTCTATGATTCTATGATACAACAGGGTTTATCAGAATCTTACCTTTTGCCCAAATGTTGTCTCTGCAAACACTATGTGTATACATTGATTTTTATATACTTCTAATTTTACCATCTATCTATACCCACAGTTTCCTTCACATATATGCTAATGTTGATTCAGAACACAAAGAAAGTTAAGCATGCACTTTGCTGGATCCTAGCCATAACTTTTAGACAACTACAAGAAAATAAGCCTTTCTGCTAGAGAAACTCTTTGACCGATAGAGTTCAAAAACGTTATTCTTACCAATTCTCAAAGTGGAGTTCTTGCCTAGAATTGTTATATTTCATGTTTATAGGTTCAACCCCTAATGGCTGTGAAGATGACAGCTGTGATGGCAGAAAAGGATGCTCTAAGATGTTTACCAAGCTATGGGGATCCTGTCCTTGGAGACCTGCCTTTCTGTACAGAAGTGTGTGGTCCGCTGCCCCTTCTCCACACACAACAGTCGCGTCTGATACATTTATGAAGCCTTATTCCTTAATGCAAGCTGTGGAAATTGCACTGAAAGCCTGATGTACCTACATGAGCAACCACGTTTACTCTGTGTAAAACAATATCAAGCAGGGGATTTTAATATGTTGCAACCAAAATTAGCCATAGTATGATAGACAGGAAAATGTTAACAAATGCTGTAACGGAAGTTTTACCTTACGGAAGATAGTCCAATATTTGCAATTGACGTGTTCTGGTATGAAAAGGTAGATATTTTTCATAAGGAAAATAATTAGAAAGCTCAAAATAAATAGCAAGCTGATTAAAGAAGTGGCAAGAGAGGGAAACAAACAACAAAAACCAAGCAGTACATGCACAACATCTATGCAAATAATAAAAGCTGCATTACTCCCTGGAAAATCAGTCTATAAATGTTTGCGTTTGGGGGAGGCTAATTCCCACCTTATCTAAGCATCTCTTGAAAATCATGCTGTAACTGCTGGTGCCTAGCACTGTGAAAAGGAACTTCATGGTTTTGTTTTCTTTTGATGTGATCTGTGTAACGCAGAGCTGCTTGGAGAATCCACATTCCTTTCTAAAATTCCTGAATGCTGGAGGAAAGTATTATCTTATTAGTGTAGGGAACAAGTCCCTGCTATTATTTGCATTTTTTCTATGAAATTAATAGCTGTCAGTACCTGGGAATGCTAGCTACATTCTTTTGCCACTTTCTGGGAAGACGTGAGAGATCCTCTTTGCCCCCAGAGACCTATTCAAAATACACACGGTGGTCAAAGAGCAGCAGAAGATTACTTAAGTCCTGATAAACTGTATGTCATATGTTCCAGTTAAAGTACCGCTCCAGAGCACAGGCCATTAACAAAAGACACATCTCCCTCTTTTCAGACCTTTGCATCATCAGTTTCATGACACTTTGCCTTGGTATGTATCATTGCTTTGCTCTATATGCTTACAGCAAAACATATGAAAGACTCTTAGCCTGTAACATTTCACATTGGATGCTTTGAAAGCATCAGCATATATAGCCAACTATGGGAAAAATAGAGAGATTTCTCTTAAAATCAATAAACATTTAGGAAAAGATTATGAGATAGCATACTTTAACACCGTTTGTACAGTACCTTTTAAAAATGACGCGATTGCATGCCTTTTTAAGAATGGCAAGGCTGAAGCTCCATGTTGTCCACGAAACACTGTAGATGTTTTATATCAGTTGCTAAATACTGGTCATATTTTATATGAACTTGTATTTAAGATAGGATAAATATGCATATTCCTGGACAGGAAACACTGCTAAGCAGCAGTATAATAAAGTTGGAACCAATAAAGCATCATGATTCATTACTGTTTTAGTGTGTGATACTATAATTACTCTGCTATAGCATAGCTATCTTGACCTGTTCTGCTTTTTTGCTATAAATTTTCATTGATAACTCAGCTGTAAACATACGCTGTAGGAAAAAAATATAATTGTTAGAGAGATCATTGTTAAGACCCCTTATCCTTTATCCTTGTTTAAAATTTTAAATGAACATATTTGAATGTTTGAGCATTTCAATTAAAGGTGTTTAATTTTTGGAAGGATAACTTTTCCTATTTTAAAAAAATACCAATAACAAAACAATAGTATGAAAGCATACATAAAAACACCCTTTCTTCAAATATTATTTGCATTGTTAGTTCAGAAGGTTCTTCCCCACCATGATAAGCTGCATACAAAGAGTTTGTCCTCATCCTCAGATACCTTTCACTCTGAGCATTACCAATTTAGGCCTAAACAAAAGAAACCTAACTTTCAGTGAATTTCAGTTAAGCTGTTTTGGGAACCCAGCCTACAACAACAAAAAATCACGTCTAGAACTCTCTGCCATACTTTGCACTAATGTTTGCAGCCGAGCTAAATTCTTGGGAAAAAGGAACGGCTATCTTTCTGTTTCTTCTTTTTATTTTCTCCTTTTACCATTGACGCAAGCTAAACAGAAGCTCACTGAATACAGAACCTGAATATTGTGCTCTTGCTGATCTCTACTGCATGAAAATAAAAGGCAATTTCTCATCTACTAAATATTGTCAATTATCAAAAATCTTCAGCTACAGAGGTAGCTGCTGAAGCACTTAATACTGGGGAGGTGCATGACTCTGTGAGTCATGCCTTTAAATCTCTTTTGGAAGGACTTAGGTGTTTGTAAAGACACGAGGCCTTGGCCCTATAACCACTTATCTGCATGAATAACCTCAGTTACATGAGAGAACCTGATGAACTTGGCAACGTCATTAAAAACTCATAAAACTGGCTCTGAGCCAACACACGAAAGCCAAGCTGATATTCACGTTAATAGTAATGATCCTCACTGTTTTTCAAAGACATCAAATGAAAGGATGAACGTATTTACCTAATCTGTAAATAGGTGACATGAAACAGATGCTGTCTTTTGTTTTAATTAAAACACCTCTGTCTTTTTCCAAAATCATCTGCCATACTAAGTGCGAGCTCCGAGGAGTTGCTGGGGATGCTCCTGCTGGGGTGGGAGAAGGAGTGAGCCTGGTCTTCTTCCTGCTCAGACCACGGCTCTCTTTGCCCATAGCTCTTCCTCCGTCACACTATCAAGTGGGGTGAAGGAGGCACACACGGCACGGTCCTCGCTTCTTCACCTCCCGTTTTGCCTTCCGTTACCTTGTTTCACTGCCTCACTATCTCTCTGGAAAGAGATATGTCTACAGAGAAAATGCAATAGCAAATATAGATACAATTGCAAGACTTACATGTATGGCAAATTGTGTTGGAATGTATAGACGATAAAACCAGCATGAAGAATTAATTGCGAGTATCCTTAAAGATTTTAGTAATAGGATACACAAAACTTCCTACAATAGTAAGTAAATAAAAATAGTGCTATTTAAATAAAGGTATCCTGCTCATGTCTTAAAGGTCATAGATCAAAGTAGACTTTCTTAAGGGGCCAGAGGCAAAATAAAGTCCTCTGCTCTATCTGTAAAGGTAACATGGGTTATACACAATTGTGAAACTTTCAAATGAAGTAAAACTGACTAGGTTTGCTAGTCCCTAAACAGCATTACTCTTCACTACTGTGTAAAAGACTGTAATATACTTAAAAAATGATCATAATCAATGCAGATTAAAAAAAAGTATCAGGACATACAAATACGTGAACTTGTAGCCTGTGAACCCATCAGCCGCAAAAGCATTAATTTAATCCATTCTCCACCAGTAAGTCTTGAAATTCATACTCTTCACATTACAAAAAATGGTTTCATATTTTTTTTGTTCAGGCCTTCAAAACTTACTTTCAATCTTAATTCTTTTTAAGTTGAATTATATTTTCTTTCTCAATTATGTTACTTTATAGCAGATATTTCAATGCACTTAAATAAAAGTCATAGCAGATTAAATCCGCAAAATTGTCACCTTTTGAGGTCTGGAAATGTTCTGCAGAACATAAGTCTCCACTAATTCTTGCATGTTTCATCAAGGGTGACATATTTTCATTAGCTATTCATTATATCTGTTCATATATTATACGTATATTTCATTAGCTATTCAAAGACCAATAATATGTGTAAAATAATATACATTGAAAGAATTTCGGCAAGAGACTAGTTTTTGACAGCAAACACAGACGATCTTCAATGTAAAATTCATCTTCAATATAAAATGCAAAAACTACTTCAGAAAGTCTTTTACAAGGTATTTCCAATGTGAATACAGGAAAAAAAAAGAAAAAAAAAGTTCTCCAGGATCAGATACTGCAAACCACTTGCTCTGCTTTGTGATAGTAACAGGGAACCACTAAGCGTATCCCCATCCTTGACTAATTAAAGTCAAAGAAGCTATAGGGATTCTGTCAAACGGCTCATCCTAAGGCAGTAAAGTAAATGAAATGACCTTATTCTAGTATACTAACTATACAAAGAAATATGTCAGGATTATGATTCTTTGAGAACTTTATTCATATCTCCGCCCAGCAAAACCTTCTTCATCTGCTTAACTCTAACCACAAAGAACGCCTGAAGGCTTGAGTGAAGCCATTTAATGAGTTGAGCATGTGCTTTGTTGCATGGAAGTTAGAGCACTTGGCAACCTATAGAATCACTCTTTCACATGTAAGAACAACAACAACAAAATCCCCTGTTCTACTGAATAGTTACAATCAACCCCAGTTACAGTTAAAAATCAAAAAGAATTAACTAGGAATTATTAACCAAGACATGCTGGATAAGTTCAGGCCGCTACAGTATTGTCTTTGTTTCAGGACTGTGACCTATTCATCACCTCTTTCTCGAATAGTCATTTTTGAGCATAATGAATACTCACCAACTTTCTTCAAGAATATTGACCAAGTATAGCATAGCTTTCTCTGAATGGCTATTAAATAGATAAGAACAGATTCTATACTTTTCATTTGTGAACTAGACCAAAAAAACTATGCGTGAGAACTATTTTGAACATTTTGTATAATGCTTAAATACATTTTCACTTTTATACTGCACGAATTTCACATAGTTCAATTTTTTTTCCTTACTTTTCTATAAAATATTCTTTAAAAACATACTTTTTTTTTTTACCATGAATTAGCATTCTTTAACTCATTAAAATGGTTGTCATGGTTAAGTTTCCTGGTTGGAAATGTGTCACACTGGACATCCCAAGATCCTGAGAGTACTGAACAATATACCAAGACAGTACAAAAATGCTCTAGAGCTTATGATCCAGGTAAAGTTACTTATTTTTGGCCAATGTAAATACAGTTTAGCTAACGCAAAATCATCTTTAGAAACCAAACAAAAAGAAACACACAGAGAATCAGTCTCGCAGATTTTTTTAGCTCCTGGAGCTATCCCATGCATGTGCAAATTTGATTTCCAGTAAGAGGCAGTAGGGCAGGCAGTGATAAACCCAGGGCTGCTCAGAAAAACTCCTGCCTGTTCCCGTGATGTGCTGGGTACACCCCTTTCCTGCTGGGCTGCACGGGAATTCAGGCTGCTCTGTAACTGGCAGAAGCAGGACGCACCTTCTGGATATTTTTCTTGTCTGGAAGAGTTTTATAGTAGTTGCTTAGGAATTTCTTTAGTGAGACTACAGCATGGCTGGAACGCAAAGAAAAATGGGCCGGAGAAATCAAGTGTAACTGAACAGACCACTTAACGGGAGAATCGGATGTTCCATGCACACAGGGTACGAGGTGCCAAGAAACTACTATGTACTCAGGGCTCAATAGCTTTTATTAAGGCAATAATAAAGTAAGCCTTGTTTGTCTATGCAGCTGGCGAAGTCTCCTCAAGTCGCCGTCTTCCAGTTTCTACTCTAACATCTCTTCCCCCAGCTTCCCTTCAGTAAAGGAATGACCGTCGACTAACCTTATTAAGACAAATGGCATTTTAGAGTTAAGTTGCAAGCAGAAGTTATGTTGATAAATTCTTATGCATAAGATACCATTAAATTAACATAACTGCAACTGGGCTTAGCTCATGGCATTCAATAAAGCAATTACTGCAATTAAAATAACGGGGAACTGTCATTTGAGAACAAGCAAAAAAAGTTAAAATTTAATACATGCTTTGTATTTTTCCGATTAAGACATCATTTGCTATTAAGACAGCAGTGACTATTGGCTAATTCTTAAATTCATGTGAACCTAAACTACAGACCAATTTAGGACTCCAAATTTAAATTTGGATATGAAACGTACAATGCAAATAAATGCAAACTTATTACATAACTGCATACACCTCTCCAAAATTTCTTAGGTCATTGTAGGTTCTAGTAAGTGGTGCTACTTGAAAAACAGTCAGAAATGAAAACAAGCAGATGCAATTTTGCAATTAACATATTAATTGCAAATATCATAGTTTGGCTGTACACAGTTTACAGCTGCCAAAATCTTTTGTCTTTTAATGCTGTTATTCTAATGGTGCAGGTCAAAACCAGCAAACAGCTGTTCAATAGCTGAGGATTTTACTAAATAATGGAAGACTACACAAACAATGCGATATGCACTGAAGCAGCCTCAGAGGAAAGCAGAAAATGGGAAAATAATTATTTTTAACCCTGTTACGGATTAACGGTCCATATTATATAATGAATTCCTTATGAAACCTGACAAAACAGTGCTAAGAAATGTGTAAATCTCCTCTTCCGTTTTTGAAATTTTTTTCTTTCTTTTCTTTTCTTTTCTTCCTATGCCAAAGTGTGATTTCAGCTGTTTTAAAACTATTTGCAAAACTGGCTCAAATTCAATTACCAGTTTCTGCTTAAAAAAGTTTGGCTGTCAAATTTTACAAACCAGCTGAAGAAGTGGAAACCTCCTTTAACCTAGGAGGGCAGTGGGATGAGGCTGGAACACGCACGCGCTTAGCTGATGCTCCTTTTTTAACAGGAGCAATGGCAGCTCTAGAAACAAACCTCAGGCTGAGCTCTTTAATAAGACTAGCCCATGTGGCAGTACTTTGTTAAATTTTTATTTAATTTGTTGACAGATGGTTTTCCGGAATTATGTGAATCATAAAAGCACTTACTAATTAGTACTCATTTTCATTTTCTAAAAAGTTAATTTCTTCCATAAAGGTAAAGGTGGTTCTTCATTTGGCTCACTTGACTTTATTATTTATGAGAGGGGTTTCGATCTGCGTGTGCCCAAGGTGCAGAGGTGGAGGGAGCCACCAGTGGTGCCCCATCCTCCAAGGCAACCTGCTTGGCACGCTCCAAAAGCTGCCTCGGAAAATGAACAACTTACGGGAAGTGGGAACAGCTGAGGGATTTGTTGCAAGATTGTGCCACTGCTTCGAACCAAAGTGCTAAGGTAGACAGAGCCCAATGCAACAGGTGTAACTGAGAACTTCTTTGTGACCTTCAGCTTAATTGCCATTCATCCCATAGCAACATTCACTCCGACCCAACACAAGAACAGGCAGGCTGGTTTGTTGTCGGGGTTTTTTTTTGTTAGTTGTTCTTCGGTGCGCTCTTTGGTTTTATGAACTTTGAATAAATTATCTCTGAGTGAGAAGTGCGTTAATTCTCTTTAGAATCCTATGTAGACAAAACATCGTACTTCATCTACAACATAACACTTCACTTTTTCTTCTATACAAGAGCAGTTTAAACTTTACTTCATTGAACAATATAAATCCTCTCTCATCTTTGCAAACTGGAAAAGAAATATTGTGAAATTACTACTTGGGGAAACATACTCATTTCCTGTATTCTCTGTGTAGTTTATTTCCTCTAGTGATATGGAAATGTGGATGTTGTTTACCTTGAAAATATTCAAAATGATGTGTAAATACCGTGAATACGATAACCTCGCATTTATTAACTTGGCAAAATGCACAATATTAATTTCTGCAGTGGAAAGTAAAACCAATCGAAAATAAAATTTAACAACCACCTCTCTATTTTTTTCCTGTCGTTTTTCTTCAGGTAGTGTCGGGGGAGATTCATTCGGCATGGCTGTATTACTACTTGCAAGTGACAAAATCGTTTTACCCAAGGGGAGGGGGAGAAGACATAAGCCTGAAAAATTACTGGCCTTTCCCTTCTGGAAATACTATTTCACCCCTGGCTAGCTTCTCCACACTTCTGCAGCAGCAGCCTTAAAGCAATCCTTCCTCCCCCCGCTGCTTCCTTAGGCAATTATTACATCTTGTGCCAGGATGAATACACCTTTGCTTTGCTGATTAAATATACTTGAGATTAGTAAGAAAAGCAATTTTTGCTATGTGCCCAGTAGTGAGACGGAAGGGCCTGTGAAGGTGCTTCCCGTCTAGATGTGTCTCATTTGGCTCTCCTCTGTCTGATGTAGGTAAGAACATATTGTTTCTGGATTGCTTTTTCCTATCTGTCCTTTCCCATCTTACACATTAATGAAGAAAAATGATACCATTTTTATGCAACATGGGACTTGTTCCTATATTATATCTTTAGTAATTTCTTCTTTAAAACTTCCTCATTTACTTTAATAATGTTACGTCAGTATTCTCACCGCTGCACCATATATATATATTAGGACATCCCTAATGCCCTTGATTTCTCCTGCTCTCTTTCTGTGGCACATTGTAATTTCTGGGGCTTTTTTTATTCTAATTAATTATAGGATGTTGAGAGTTATTACCTTGGAGCTCGTGACATGCAAGTGGTGTGGGGTTGGTGCTCTCTAGTCCTTTTTAAACTAACTGTGGATTATATTTTTGCGGTTAACCAGACTCCTTGGCTGCACCAGTGCTAAATGAAATAAAGCCAGGAAGGAAACTCAAGCGCTGGATCTGCAGCCGTCCCCACTGCTTCCCTTCTGGCACACTCCCTGGTGTGGCTTTGTGTTGGGGGAACTGAGGCTCCCTGCCCCAAAGTTGGGGTTGTTCAGCCTGGAGAAGAGAAGGTGCAGGGGAGACCTTATAGCAGCCTTCCAGTATCTGAAGAGGGCCTACAGGAAAGATGGGGAGGGACTTTTACAAAGACATGTAGTGACAGGATGAGGGGCAATGTCTTCAAACTGGAAGAGGGTAGACTTAGATTAGATACCAGAAAGAAATTTTTCATTATGATAGTGGTGAGGCACTGGAACAGGTTGCCCAGGGAAGCTGTGGATGCCCCATCCCTGGAAGTGTTCAAGGCCAGGCTGGATGGGGCTTTGAGCAGCCTGGTCTCGTGGGAGGTGTCCCTGCCCATGGCAGGGGGTTGGAATAGATGATCTTTAAGGTCCCTTCCAACCTAAACCAACCTAAACCATCTAAACCTAGATTCTATGATTCTGTTCCATGAAGTGCAGGCAGGGTGCAAGGGTAGCACCAGGGGGGTGGCAGTCAGGGCAAGAGTCCCTCTGCCCTACAGACTCTCTGACCAACACCCTGCAAGGTCCCGCATGCAAACATCCCTGCACGTCATCCCATTACACAGCACAATTCTTTCATTTACGCTACGGAAACACCAGTCCAAAAGGCTGCAACAAGGCCCTCACATCACGTCCAACATCTTCAACTGCAAAAAAGAAACACCCTCACAAAACCCAATAATGATATCTCAGGGAACAGGAGCCTTCCTCACAGGACTGCCCCTTTGGGTCATAAAGTTACTGAGCATAAATACAGCCTGGCCTAGGCACTTGGCTTCAGGGCCAGGGAATGGCCCATGACTCTGTTTTATTCAGCAGCACAGGCACGGACACTTCTCCAGATGGTTTCTGGCACCTTAATCCTACAGTTCAAAATTATCTGATCTCCCTCCCAGTCTTACTCCTATACTTCAAAGCCATCTTGAAGCACTAAGTGCCTAACATAACTGGATTTTTTAACACTGGTTATGCAAATTTGAGATGATGAAATCAAGGCTGGGGGTTCCTAATATAGTTTTATTCTTGTGTCTGACAGATGTCACTGTTACTGATGATCCTAACTCACATTGGCTATACTGTAATTTTACATCCTCAGTAAAGCTTAATTGTATGTAAGATGGAGAGTTTTTTAACAAAAATTTGGTACATGATGAGGCCATGAGGCTGAGGAGCAGCTAATGAAATAGTTAAGATACTAATGAAAGTGTTTGCCACAAATACTCCATATAAGATAATTTACATTACTTCTAGCTAAACTTATCCAAAACCTGTTTTTTATACTTAAAATCATGCTGATACTAGACTTCACAATCTCGTAACTTTCCTAGGATCCCTTCTTCTGGAAGCTAATACTCTTCCTACACCAATTGTAATATTCTTCTATTTCTTGACTAGTTAATAATGATTATCTATCCTAAACATATGCCATGTAAAGTTTCTGTAAGTCTGAAAGAAAAAAATTGAAAATTTTCTTAGCTGCATTTGTGACTTGCGTTGGAATGCCAGATTTGCTGGCACGGTTTTATAGCTGAGAGGAGGGGATTTTTAAATAGTATCTGATAACTATAGGAACCAATGAGAAATACAGTGTCTTGTTATGGTAAGGTAAGACGTATTCTACGAGGTCTCTGCCTCACGCATATAATTATTTCTGGTGATTTGGTGAAGGTGCTCACACTCAGTAATACTGACCCCTTCCATCTTATGTACTGAGACATTAGTAGCTACCGTGATATCCTTTATAATATATACAGGAAACAGCACTAAAATCTGCAATCCTTCTGGTACCAGGATGAATTTTAAGCAGGCTTAAACTATGAACAATTAATGCCATTTCCCACATTGCCAGAAGAAAGACCACTGTTAGGAACACTTACAGGAGCAGAGAGAGCAATACTTTTGGCTACTGTTCAGATTCTAGGCAGATTCTCAGCATTAAACACACACTTAAGTTAGAGTAAAGCGTTACAGATTGTCTGGGGCAGCCACAGACTCTCAGAAAGCTATACGCCGGATGTCGGAAAAAGCGTATGAGACAAGTACAATCTTCTAAATGACAAATCAGAATGACATATCACTGAATAGCTGCAAACTTAGTATCTGTATTTTAAGACAGGTATGTGGGAGAGCTACTGCATACGGCACTAGTGAGACCTATTCTGGCATAATGCGGAGACTTCTGGCCAGTATTCTCCAAAAGATGAACTCAGATCACAAGAAGTGCATAGATGGCTGCTAAAGGACATAAAGGGAATAGGAAGTCTAACCAGAATAGAAAATTTCAGCTTGTTTATTGTCATAAATGTCAGAGAAGTTATGACTGCTTTCTGTTTACCACCAGGGAACAGACACCAGTCAGAAGAAAAGCCATGTCAATTAAAGGGCACTAAATCTTGGCTGTCCAGCAATTATTTTGGCCTTGAAAGTGAAACCAAATAGAAGGACAAACCTAAAAGAAAACTGTTTTAAGAGACAGTAGGGACTGCATAACAATAAGGCCCTGTCCTCTGTTTCTAAGGATGGGTACATACGTTCAGAACTGGAGTATATCCTGAGTAGCAAATGACAGAATTTACAAAAACAATTCACAATTAAAGTTTATGACTCATTGTAAAATAGATCTTAAAAAATAAATACAAAGATAACTTGTTCCAGGAATCATTCATCTGCTGAACAATTTTACTGTATTCTGGGTAAAACTTAATGTGGCACCAGGAACATTTATCTATAAATTCATGTAGTGGTTAGTATATATTCCACCAGTGTCCTGTCTTCCATGGAAATAACTAGAAAGAAAAAAGAATATTAATTAACTATATCTGTCATGTGACGTGTTAATTCATAGTAGAAATAGAAAACTCTATTATTTTTTTTAAGGATCTAACAAAAAGCCTCTAAAAAGGGGCTTTGAAATATTCACCTTCTTACTCAGCTTTACTGTGCAAACACCAATCATTCAGAAGACATCTTTATACAAATTTCTTCTAGTAATTCCTGTCTAGTCTGGGGATGGCTATTGGAGGACAATTTATAGGTCAATGCATTTTTCAGAAGCAGACATCATGATCTATGAGCAATACTCACAATTCAATTAATTCTTTCTGACTGATAAAGGTAATAATGATGATATACTCAATTTAGATTGTCATAAGGTGTTTCAACTGATACCATGTGACCTTCTGATTATTAAGAAAGTAAAATGACACAAAGTCTGCATTAAAAATTAAATATCCTTTAAATTCAAATAGATTAAAACTTGCTTATTAATAAGAGGTCAAACGCCCAAATTCAAACTAAGAGCCCAAATATTTTATTTAAATACTCTGAATACTGTGTAATAGGAAATTATGCTTACCTCTCCTCACTGATAGTTTAGTTTTCTGTTTTCTAAACTTAAAATGCCGGGATTTCACTGATGGGGGAAAGATTATGCCGCAGAGTTCCGAAAGGCTCACAGGAATTTGTGCAGAAATTTCTTCTTCCATAGGTAAAACCACCTTGCAGAATCAACATGATTTTGAGCAAGTTAGTTGTTTTCATAGCCAAATGAAAACTGGGCTGTTGACTGATTTTTCTTAGGTGACATCTGCAGGTGTTCTGGCATCGTAGAAGCTTTGTCCTCTTCCTAGAGACAGACCTCACCCTTTGTAAGAACTGGCTGCTACAAAATTAAGCCTGAGGTGGCTTTTTAGAGCCTTCCCCAATCATTCAAGCAGACAAAAAAGACAGTGAACTCCAACCTCTGTTCCTTGAAATCCCTTCTCTACTGTGATGTCTACGAAAAATTGAGAAGGAAGTGGTAGCTGACAGCTACTGTCAATAGTGTATGCCAATATGGTTTTGTTATTACCTTGTGCTCCCCAGCCACTCCTATCCAATTTCTATCTTTTCTGAGCTGAACAGAATGGGTTCTGAGCGTGCACAGCACAGAGGGAAATGGAAACTGGGTGATTATGGGCAATCTTGTAATGGAAGGAAATAATTCCTCCACCAACATTAAAATCCCTATTCCCATCCAAACCCTAACTACATTGTCTGCCTTTTCTCATGGCAGACACTATTGCCAATTGAGACAGGGCAAGGTAAAAGAAATTTTTCCACAAGTCCATCATAAAAGCTCTCTAAGGATATGGGCAGATGCACATTGGGTCTGTACGAAGTCATTGTAGGGAGTAATGTATGGAGAGGAACAAAAGAAACCCAAACAATTGCTGTGGAAAAAGCCCACCTTGGCCTTTAAAAGCAATAACACCTTTAATTGAAATCTGCTGAACAAACATGATGTGCTGGAGTGCCAAGGGCATTTCAGTTCTTCTACAAATGGGAAATATGGCTGTGGCGAATTCTGTTTTTCAGTGGAATTGTTTCACCAAACCTTTGTTTCATTGGTTCTTTTTTGTCAGGACGATTTGTGGAAAGGAGTGTACAAGACCAAGGAGGTTCATAGCTTACTTCCAAAGAGCAGCTGTGTTGCAGAGGGATACCCCAAATGGGACCTGCACTGGAGACTCCTTTGCCTTCCCGGATTTGCCATCGGAGAGCAGGAGGTGCACATCTGCCCATCCGGACCTGTCTCGACAGCGTGTCAGGATGGGAGTCAACTTTCTGAGGCTTTCCAAAGGGCAATAAAAAAAGAGGAACAGGCATCTTATAAACACAGACATAGCCAGACAGAGCTCCAAAGTGTAAGGTTAAGAGTGAGCTAATTTAATCTCAGGCTGTCCTGGTTTGAATTAAAACAGAACCAACTTTCTGTTCAGTAATTTTGCTTCTTAGCTAGGCCTCTTTTAACTCTCTGAAATTAACAGCATGTTGTGTCTGAAACGGTTCGTTCAGAGTGATAAGGCAGTTTGTGCCAAGGAATGGTATGCAGCAAGGCTCTTGCTCATACTTATTGCTATAACAATCAAGGTCAGCTAATTTCATTATTTGCCCCGTTAGAGGGTCGAAAGCGGAAAAGTGTAGAGGGGTCGCACCTGCAGGGAGGAGCGGACAGGACAGGTGACCCAATACTGACCAACAGGGTATTCCACCCCATCTGCCCCATGCTCAGTATAAAAGCCGAGGGATCAAAGGGTCAGCTCTGTTCCTTCAATGGCTGACATCTGAGGAGGACCCTGTCTGTTCATCTGCCTTTGATCCCGATCATTGTGTTCCTGACTCCAACTCTGAAACCTGGTTCCCACCCATCACCGAGTCCAGCCTGGGACTTCCCCAGTGCCTGCCGGTGACATCATCCTGGGAGCTTAATACGGTTTTGTATCTACTATATCTATTTCATTATTTTCCTTTTTATCTTAGTATTAATATTTCATTAAAGTAGTTTAGTTTCTTCTACACTCGTAAATCTCTTTATCTCTCCTTCTCTCCGTGCACAAGAGGCGGGGGGGAGCGTCTGTTGCCAGCCATTGGCCAATTTGGCCAAAACCACAACACAGGCAAAAAAAATGTGTTTATAAATATGCTTTTCATATTTAGTTAGATTACCCCTCTCTATTTCACTCTTCCCTTTCACGTGTGCATGAGTTTCACAATGTAATAATTAGAAAATACCATCTGCATAACGAAATCCCCAGAAACAACTGCAGAGCCTGTGATTATTAGCTCGCATTTCAGAGGAGGAATACAGTGTGCATTAATGCTTTACTGAAGGAAACCCATCCGTCTCCTCAGACAGGAGTCTGTCTTTTGTGCTCTCCTCAGACCGCAAAATGCCGTATCTTACCATATCTTAACATCTCACAGTCTCTAATGTACCCATTCCCCTAGTGAGCCAGCGAGGTGAGGACTGCTATCACCCCCTTCTGCTCATGGGAACTGAAGTCAGGCAACACCTCTGCGCTGCCAAGTAATGCAGTCCTTGAGTGAACCCCCTCCCACAGCTCCCAGACCATCTACACTGCATAATGCCAGTTCATTGCTGGTGCCTGTTTGGAGTCAACAGATGAGGGAAGACAGTTCACTCCAAAGACCGCCTCTAACACCAAGCTGAGAGACTTGGTCCAGTCTGTATTGAACCATCCTCTGATCCCATCCCATCCCAAAGCTTATCCCTGCTCATGGTCTAGGAGATGAAACATCTACTACCAGTTGCGTATATGAAAAAGGCATCATGCTTGGGGGGGGGGGGGGCCTGCACTTCACACAACTGAAACTAAAAATACCCCCAAAACCTACAGAAAAGACCAACAGTAACAGTAACAGCAACAGTAATAGTAACAGTCACAGTCATAGTAATAACTAAGTGGTGGTGGCTGAGAAGAGACTCAAGGCCCAATACTGTGCTAAATACTGTGGTCCTGGCCAACCTGCTTGAGAGGACGGGCACTGGGCTGTGTGGCTGTGAACTGCTCTCCACCACTTGGTGTCACCTCCTGGAGCGTGCTGTTCCCCCCCTCTCGGTGCCTGGCCAGCTGGCCCCTGGATGGACAGCCCCCCCAGCCAAGCCCCCTTCTTCACTTGGGAGCTGATGTTAAGCCACGGCTTGTTATCGAGCCTAGGAGGCAGGGATATCTCCCTAGGGATGATGTATGCAACAGAAAAGATCGTGTTATCGAGCCAAAGTCATGCCAGAGGCCACTGACTAACACTCAGGATTTCTCAGTTTCGTAATTATTAACAGCCTTTCTTTAACATCCACCCTAGAGCAGCCTTCCCCATGCCCGTCGGCTGTTACACAGCACATGCTGTAACAACAGGGCCAAACAAGACGGGGAGGCAATGCTCTGCCGACCACCACCTGCGGCTTTCCAAGCAAACCCTCTGCCCACCCGTCTGAGGCTCCCGATGCGCTCCCTGGCATTGCCTGGGCACAGGGCACTTGCCTCTAGACAGAGGCTGAACTTTATCAAAGCCAGCCACATGATCTAATTATTTCACCGTTATTATTCATAGTTATTTTAACTGGCAGCTATACAGCTAATTTTCCATCTGCGTTATGAAATCTCAGGAACAACGTCCTATATAAATACAGTATTATCCTATACTATATGCGTTGAGTGCAGAAGGAAGTCACAGTCACTGTCAGTGACTGGTGATGGCCAGAATATCTCAACTGGTAGAGTTAAATAAATTCCACATTGCTGAAGATAATTAAAGTATTTGTATATCACAACACATAAAATACAGGATCATTTAAGGATGACTCCCCTATGGCTTTGTCTTCAAATAAAAGTTAGTGTTCACTTAAAAAAGATGTGTGGACGGCCAAAGAAAGTGAAGTCCCTATTTGCTCATGGAAACTGATAAAATAGTTCTTGTTTCATCCATGTATTACAGACTGTGGTCACCTTCAAAGCTATGCATTATGCACATCATATAACAGTAAAAGTGGGCTAGATTTCCAGACAGCAACAAACAATTCCTGCTGAAATCACTGATTCTGTAGGTCAAACACAAACAACCCTGTGTATAATAAAACTTTTGAGTTCCATATACTAAATTTTATGGCACCCCCTAGAAGTCTATACTGGTGTGATACTCAAATCAGTGATGGAGCTCCCTTCTGTATTTTAACTACTTCTGAACATGTAAAGGAAAGTGAGTGTTGCTGGACAGCAGGTTTTGTTTCATTTCATTCTTTGATAAGGACTGAGCAAAGATTGGGCCCCTTCATACTGAAGCTATTTTAAAAATAAGCTTTAAATAGTAAGAGGGACTGTCTGCCCTCCAAGATAAGCAGAAAGACAATTTGCACTTTAAAGCAAGTTACAGCCTTAAAGAAATGTGTATCTAAATTTAATTACAAAAAATTGCCTTTTTTCTAGTGTGCCCTTTTCCCTTATTTTCTGCGGGGGGGGGGGCAGGAGTTAAGTCTTAATCCTTAAAAAAAAAAATCAAAAGTCTGTGGGTGTAAAAAAATAGTGTTATTTAAACATAGTCTTACTCTACTATTTTTCCTCCATCCTGCAATAACCTTTAGACTATAAATTTCCAATAAGAGAAAAAAATAAAGAAAAAAACCTTCCTTTTTAAGCTAAGAATACTGTGCCAACTTTGGTAGGAAAAAATACAAGATAATGTGGTGAAGAACACTCTGTGGGGTGAAATCCCAGCACTAAAAATAATAATAAAAGCAAGGATTGTAGAACCACAGTTCCTGCTAAACAAACACTAAATTCACTTACTCCCGTGTTTTAGGTGGCACTGATACAGCCCGATACACTTTGGACTGCATTATATTTATTTACATTTCCGTTTTTGCGTTCAGGTTTCATTATTAGATAAACTGCAGTCTGACTAGATATATTGCTTCCAAGCAATAGTTTTCAGAGTCTGTGTCAGTGTGGGATTAAGCACAGCAAAATATGTGTTAAAATCTTGACTCCCACTGTAATCTAAACCCATCTACACAGCCAGCAGCTCCTGCCAATCTCTGAGATATACTGCCCACAGCTTCCCCTGTTGTACGACACACAGACTCCCTCTGAGTTATGAATTCAGGACTAACGCAGAGCCAGCGGCCCATCTTGCACATGTCAAGATACTGTCATTCAGCTGACTGGTGGCCTCTTGACTCCCCGACTTTCAGAAACTTCGAACCAGCTCACGTGGTGATGCATGAAGGAGCCCAGATGGAAAAACACGTGTAGGTCTAAACTAGACCTGCAGGTGAGACTTTGCGCAGTGGGTCTTGGTCAAGTATTGCAATGTCCGATGCAGCGTGCTTGAATTCGATAAGAACAAATTAAAGGAGCATTTTCTGCCAAACAGTGAGTTGGAGCAGGCAGGAAAGCACAATAAAAGTGAAACTCTCACGGTTAAACAGCCCTTAACTTTGCGTAAATACAAAGATAAAAATAATAGTAAAGGTAACATAAGAAAATTGACATTATGGTTGCATTTTCAATATTAACACCTTTGATTTTATAACAAAAGACATGCATATACATCTATACCTCTGCTTATATTTCTATATATGCATATATATATACTGCAGCATTATTCGAAATACATCAAAATTAACACAGATTAAAGCTAAAAGATTAATTTTGATATGAGGCATTTGACATGGCTGGCAAGCCTTATTTACACATTTCCTGTGTGTTATATATTTAAAGAAACATCAAAGGTTTTTAACAAGAAAATTATATTCTCACAGCCATAAAGTATACTCTTGTGATTGCATTAGAGTGGCTGTACAATATAACTTCTTTGCTTGCTGACAATGGGTTTTGCGATGTTAATTAAATAAGTAATGTGTCTGTGATCTTTATTCATTAAAATTAATGCAATAATATCTATGTTGAAGGTTCATATTGGACTCAGTCTGGCAAGCCGAATGAAACGGCTTCACTGGAGTTACTCTAAGCTTATTCTTGATGTAACACAGAGCTCTGACAGGAGTTTCTGTGTGAAATGGGTTTACCCTTGCTTCACTTAATATTATTCCCCATCAGCAAACATGAGTATCTTTGGAGCAGACAGAAATGTCGTGTATTAAACAAAGCTACGGAGACCACAAGTCTCCAGGCGACAGGTCGTGCCGGGCACGGAGCCCACTGGCCGGCTGTATTCCTGTGGCCGGCTGTGCTGGGGGAAACGCTGCCGGCATCACCGCTGAGCTCTGTGGTCCGGCCGTGGGTGAAAGCCATCAGCTGGAATTAGCCCAAAGGATGGCACTGAGCACGGCTTGTCATTCCTAGTAACGAGGCTCAAAACAAAGGGCAGAGGTTTCGAGTATGAAACCTGAGATCCCCTCGCCTCTGGGATTATCTCCCAGCAAAATGGGAGCTGCCCTGCTTCAGCGTCCCCTTTGGAAAAACTGCTCTTCACAAAGGCAGTACCCGTCTGTGTAGAACAGGTGATGGTCCTGCACCGACAGGCAAATGCACTGCGTGAAATGAGAGAAACTTGCTGCTAAGATTTTAAGATTCCCGAATCTAATTCGCTATAGACTGAAACCTACAGCAAGCCTCTTCAGCAGCTCCCCGGGCACTGGATTAAGAATTGATGAACAGGAGCAAACACAGGGTCAAAATTCAGCATCTAAACCATAAAAACCTATTACTATGAATATTTTTGTTCTGTTAACAAGGCGGGTTACACCTGAACCCTGGCAAAAAGGAAGAACGCAAGCTATCTTTGATTTATACGCATCAATATTTTACATACAATTAATTCAGACAACATGGAAAAAGAAGATGATGAATAGTGAGGTAACCTTAAATTAAAAAGACTGATTAGTATTTAGGAAACAAGCAGCTGACCCAGCCACCCCCAGTAGTATGATTCATGGTACTATTTTCATATTTGTATTATTTAGCGTCTAAAGACCTCAGCTGAGAGTTCTGTTCTGCTAAGAACTTGCATTAAGTACTAAGTACTCTGAAATTATCTTCCCTGATTAATTTTCTACAGAAATCTAAGTACTAAATATAAAAAAATATGAAAAAAACCCACCCTCTAACCAACGTCGAAACTACTTTTTTTTCCTGAAAGAAAGCAAATACTTTCCATGATTTTCAAGGGCTGTCAGAAAATTCAATTCCACTGAAGCAGTGAGAAGAAATTGACATTAACTCTTCCTCTAGCCCTACTCTATGTATAATAAAATAGAAATCTTAAACAAAGAGTTTATATTACATATAGATGAACTTAAAAAGACAAGAAGGCAGGAGGTGTTTTTGTCTTCCAGAGTTCTGAGGCAGAAAACTGAAGCATGGGTAAATTTTGTAAAGCTTTACAGAGAAAAAATATTTGGAACTCGTGAAAGGAACTGATTTCAGGCCTTGGAGGTCCAATACCCTCAAATTAATTTTATTAAATATCTGACATCCTGGGAAAGTAGTGTAGTAAAGCAGTAACTGGATTAAATGTCACTCATCAGTAATTTCATTTTTATTTTTCTTATGTTGAAGTATTCAAAATTCATTGCTAAGGACTTGTTTCTTTGATCCTCTCAGGAACATTCAGAAAGGGGAAAAGTTCATAGTGATACCACAGATCCTAGGGCTGGCATCCGTCTCTCAGTTGCCCCTGGAAGCATGTCTCCCTTCAGTAATGACACAGAGGGCATCAAGTTTTGTAAGCCTTTGTGGAAACCCATCTTCCTTTGTTACCTACCCTAATTATCTCTACCTTTGTTCCAAATCTGCAAAACTAATTTTAGGATGTCAAAGACATAAAAGACATACGTTACGTTAGCTAATATGGAAGTCTTAAGCATTAAGTACTACCACAAATGGACACAAACCAGAGAAAACACTAATTAAGGAAGGTCCCTTGTATGTGAACAGTCATAAATAGATGTACAGTATCTGTCCATTGAGCATGTGATTGTCCTTTAACAGAATATATATTATAAAGCACTAAAGAGTCAATAGGAAGGAGGATATGTTAAACTAACTAAAGATTAAAAAATATCTGTAATTTGATTAACCTGCCGAATTTTTAGAAGGAACTAGCTCAGGATGTACACCCTATACTACATATATTTTTAGTAATTATTTTTAAAGGGCTTTATGATTTTCCCATCATTGCAGTTGAAACCACTGGAGACCAGCGATGGCCTAACAACCTCTCAAGAATCTAGACATTCCTTTCTACGAAGAAACAAAATATGAGGGTTGCATATCTCTTAATGATGGAAATTGATGGAACTGACTATGCTGTCAATAGCATAGTGAAGCTTTATTGAATTCTATCAAAGTTGATAAGATTTTCTTTTTCTAATCAATGTTAACCTATTAAAGATAAGAAGCAGCATGGGTTTTTTTTCACAGAAACTAACAAAACCACAGAAATTAGATTATAATGCTGGAGATTGATGCAAAACCTACTGAGTGCAGTGGGCGTCTTTCCATTTCCTTCAGTGGTTTTTGGATCAGAACTTTAGTAACGAGGACTTAAACAGCCAAATTAGGTTGCCCAGTCAGCACTAATAAAGTCTTTATGAAGCAGTACCACAACTGCCAGATTTGTAAACTGAACAGGCAGCGAAGAACAACAGTCACAAGAACACACCTACAGTCCATCTAGTTGGATAGTAGACCTCACAGGGAAGACAGCAGAAAATCCATTGGAAGAAGCATCCTTTAGCACTTTAGAAATCACAGACACACACATCCATTGATTGCACTATAACTGGAAGATAGCAGGTGGTCCTTGGGCTACACAAGTTGATTGCCGCCTTATCTAACTATCTGTTACACAGGCTGATAATCTTCTTATCTGTCTATGTATTACAATGTAAAATTTTAAAATTTTGTTTTTATTCATGGACTTAAACTATTCTATTGTACTAGACCTTTTTCTTCACTGTATCTTTGCCAATAAGAGCCAAAGAATTTGAATGAACTTTTAAAGGAGTGCTTTCCTTTGATTTGTCACATTTTAATTTTGTTGGTCACCAGGAAAACAATATGTAAGAGAACCCAAAGTATCTTTCAATAGCCTTCAGTATTTCCCACTGCATCCCCTATACCCCCATATCATCTATTCCTCTTTTTTCTGAATAATACAAAACCATCACCTCTTTCTTCAGATGGGAATCTTTTCATGTGGAAGTCTTCCTTTTTTTTGCTCTCATTCTCTGGTCCTTCCTTCCTTAATAGCTTTCTGGATAAGAAGTGACCAAAGGCAGACACATTATTCATATAGAATATGAGAGTCATCAGCTGGTAAAGCAAGCATTACACAAGAAATACTAAACCACATTTTGCATTCCTTTTATAATACATACAGTTTCTTCTGCTATGAACTGAGCAAATACTCTGATCAAGCTTTTCCATAATAATGGACAAGAGATTTTCAATAGTATCTCGTGTTCTGTTGGGGAGGTATATGGGAAACATTCAGATTGCACCTTCCAAAGTGTGTATTTCTAAAATTGCAGATGATACCATATAGCCCTGACTGGTGATCTTTGATAGTCCTTTCAAAGTATGCTTCATATTTTGCATTCCAAAATAAATTGATGTTGCCTTCAAATATGCTGCATTTACAGATCATTAAAAAATAAATTAATACTACATCAACCCTCAAAACCAGCTATCATCTCATGGTCTGTTTGAATCGTGTTATGTTTCCTACATTTAGCATCAGAAATAACTAGAGTACTTTCTATTTATGACCTGCTCTCTTTATTCCTCTGTGCATGTATGTGAGTAAATGCACAGGCATCTGAGTAAATGCGTATGTATACGTACACATACGTAGGCATATGTTTTTGTGCATGTGTGTGTGTACATAACTAAATATATGTACGTACAGAGAGACATTGCCAGTCAGTGAACCTGATTTAACAGTGCTGTAAGCACACCAACTTCAGCTACACGACACCCCAAAGAAACATACAGTAGAAAGCCAAAAGGCCTTTTCTGCTTCATAAGAGGAGATGCTGAATAAAGTAAACTCTACGTATAATATATATGCGGATCTTATTGATAAATTGATACATAGACATACACATACATCTCCATTATGCATACAATTTGCCGGAATGGAAATGCCATGCATTTCCAGATGTGTTATTCTAAAACGAGCAAAGGTAAGATTTCCTGGAAAAAAAAAAAAAAAAAGTTTAAATCTGGGAGGAGACAGCCAGGAAGCATTGAAGAGAAGTTGAGGATGCAGGAATGCCAAGGTGCTATATGGTAACAGCTGTGCTCTGCTGCCATCCTGAAATTCTGTGCACTGAACAGCAACCTGACAGACACAGGGCTAAAACTGTTGCCAGGGATCAGTGCCACACAAAAGCATCCTGGCCAAACACATCCCTCTGCAGACACAGTGGCTCCATCCCAAGGGTTCCATCATACCGACAGATCTTCTTGGTGTAGGAATTATCCTTGAGGCACACAATCGACTGAGCTTAGAGTCAAATCTGGTAGAGATGCACTGCCAAATGGATGGAGGCAGGGATGAATGTACATGCAGGTCCCTTACACTGTTCAGGCACAGAAATTCTCATTCTCAGGCAACTGGTCTGGGAACCAGGTAGGTCACTGCCAGTTAAACTTATTCCTAAACTCACCTGCAGAAGCCTTTCCCTGTGCATCATAACGATGCACATTACTATGACTTCATTTTCCTTGAAATAGTCGAAACTTTTGGCTGTGACTGAGTTTACAGACATGGCTACTAACAGTCCAAGCACACATTATTAAGTGGAACTTAACAGGTGGAACTGAGATATCGAGGTTTTACGCAGCAGTTGCACCAGCTTTGTAAGAGGCAGTCTTGTAAGTGCATTGTGAGATTTTTGCTGGAAATTACAAAAATTTGTGCTTTGTGAGAGGAAAATTTGATTCGTGTAAAATATCTGTATTTTCTAAAACAGCCAACAGGAAACACTTTTCTCTCCTGTTCCTGACATTAATTTATTGTTTTATGGAGAAGCACCTCAAGTTACCTCAACAGGTAACATGCAGAGGAAACATGCATGTAAACAAAAAGGTGATGGCCCTTGCACTGAAGAGTTTAAGAATTCCAAAAAAAAAATTAGAGCACTGGGACTTGGGAACTGCAGTAATCTTAAGCATCTGGGTCTCACTAGTGAAGAAAAGACAAAAGGAATATAGAATACACCCCATCTCTGAAGAGACAGGAGCTACAGCACCAATGTCTGTATATTTATACGCTTTTCTGCCCCTTTTTTTAACCCATTCTGCTGGTCTCCATCTTCTTCCTCTTTTAAAACACACTCTTCATTGAGGACAGGTGTGAAGGACCAGAGAACAGAAAACTTTCTGACACCACTAGCCATCCAGCCACCAAATAGTATTAGCCCTTGTCTGCCTGCTGATCGTATAGATTTGTATAGATTGTATCGACCTTCTCAAACCTAATTAAGGTTTCTATGTTTCTTTTCAGAAGCTACACTGAGGACCTCCTAAATTATGCCCCAATCTAAAAATAAAATGGAAATAATATCTATTGCATTGGCAAAAAATCTAAATGTTTTCACTTTTTGCCTTTCTCCTTCATCCACTATCAAAAAAAAATCTTTGTGGGTAATTGCTGCAGTTGATGCTACAACCATTGAAGGATTACTGTATGCCTGTGTGCTGTTGTTAAAAACATGAAATTTCTAAGTACAGAAGGCAGTAAGACTGATGTCCTTGGTTCGTTTGTTCAGACCTACTTATTGAGGCATAAATAGTGTGCTGTATAACACCATGAAATGACATAGGAGTACCTATAATACACAGGTACAGTGAAACCTAGAAAAACAGAGTACCCAATGTTACAACAGAGAACCAGCAATACCTGATTTCTTTGCCCTGGTGTTCCATAGCTTTGGCAAATAACACGGGATTTTCCCCTGTTGCAGTAGAATGGAGTTCCCTGTGTGTCCACCTTAGAGGAACATGCAAAGCTTGACTATTAGCATTAAAAAACCACAACCTTTCATCTTCATTCTTCCCGCCTCCAAAGAGATTTCTTCCAAATGTGCATTAATTTTAAGCTCTCACAAGTAAAATTCACTGCTGCATTTGGTCTGGTTATGTTTTAAGAATAAGAAAACAATACAAAAGTGCATGAAAAATGAGAGGTTAAACGCTCCCTCCTGAGTCACTGTGGTCCATCATCTCATATTTAATTACATTTTAAAATAAAACAAGCATAAACTTGAACTGACAGAGCATAATGGCTGCTTTGGTGCTGCTGTACATGTGCATGTAAAGACTTAAAGAAACACATGGATTACTGACCTGACAGGCCATGACAGTAATCCAAAACAGCCGTTACAGTCTCTACTGTAAATTCTTCTTATTTCATGGACCCCTGACACAATGGATGGGAACGAGATAGAGGTTTATAACAGAAATGCTGACACAACCTTATCTATAGCTGTGCAAATGGTGCCGCTATAATTAAACTTTACAACTTGAGCACCACTAGATAAGTTGCTAGTTTTTAATCATATTAATCAGAGCTTGGATGTTTCAATTGCCGTATATTATCATGCAGCGTGCACTATAAAAATAAGATTCCCAGCTGCTAAAGATCATAGCTGTTATGAAACGCAGAAGTATATTCAAACACTCCCCTGTAAGTGCAAATATACTGAATGAAAACCTCAGTCGGTTATCCATTTTTTGCTTTGTTTCCCAATACATGGGTTTGACATAATAGCCACAGAAAGTATTCTGAATACATTACAAGAATATCACTGAATAGCAAAAAAAGCTTCATTAAGATCTGCCCTGTATGTTTCAAATTTTCCTATCAGCAGTGAAACAAGTCTACTGTCTTCAGTGATAACGACAGTCAGAAGCCTGCTCTTTCAGAGGCAGGCACTGAGATTATTCTTCATGCACTGCTGTTTTCTTTAAAAGCCGGCTTCCCAGCGCTAGCGAGGAGTGGGTGGCAAAACTCTCACTGCTTTCAGTGGTCTGAGATGTGGAGCCTGGGAATGTTTTATGTAAATATTTCTCTTCACATTTTCTCTTCATTTGTCCGAGTGATTTACAGTTTTACTTCAGCAAGGAAAGTTTCTCTCGGAGAAGCTATATTTGGTGCAAACTGAACGGATATTGCATTGGAGCTGAAACCTTTTATTTTTACCGTCTGGGTATTGCTAACTACAACAATGAAATTAATCTATAAATAAAACTTGCTCACTTACTGCTCTCTCTATTACCCTGAATTTGCAAATCTTTGCATGCTGCATGCCAGTTTACACGTACCATGCGATACGTTCCCACAGTGTCAATGCCTGCTCTTTTTACAGCACCAGTTTTGTAACACTTCCTGTAGACAATCGTGCTGTCCTTTAAGATGGGTGGTACAGGTATGTAGCCTGTATGTCACAAGAAGTCCTGTAAGGAATTCAAGGGAAAGAGTCTGCCTGTAATCGTGTGTGGCGGAACAGAGTATGCCATGGACATTTCTGAAAATTGTTAAGAGCTGTAGCAATGCATAGGAGTTGCCATAGTGTTATTCTGACCCCTGAAGGATGGAAACAGAGTTAACTTCATATCCTTTTTTTTTTCTAATTTACTCAGTATACTCTATGAATGTCAAACTCCAAACTACATTAGCAGGATTTATTAGTGCTTGCCCAGACTTATCCTCAAGAAATATGAAAATAGTCATGAACGAATGGTGAACCAACTTTAAAATACTGATGTTTTCAGGGAAGCAGAGGAAAAAGTGATTTTTCAGGCTGGTTCCATGGTAAAATTACTGTGTGTTTGATAGTGCATTAAATCTATGTGGAGATCATGTTTATCAAGAGATATAAAACCCACTCTGCCCTCACCTCTTCTTAACTGAAAAGTATTTTAGTGAAATTTTGCTAGAATGAATTCAGAGTGAAGTGGGGAAGGACATAGGCCAATGATGATAAGATCACTCATTTCAGCTGAGTTAAGATTTCATCAGGCTTACATTCTTCAGAAAATGCATCCATTAGAGGTATGGGGCCTCAGCAGTGCCTTTGCAAGCTTATCTGTCTTCAAGGAGTATTCTTCCCCCCCTGCTCTTCCCAAAGAGATAGGAACAGTGATTTATGATTCTAAAATGGATATTGAAGTAAAGTATATCCTGATAATACTATCTTTTGAACGATTCGCTAAAAAAGTCCGTCTGAGTTAAACCGATGGGACCCCTGTCACACCTTTGCTCTTCACCTACTCACAGAAGATGCTTGAAATGTGTTAACAGACCACCTTTTGGGTTCCCTGTAAACGTACCGGGTAGATTAGGCTGTTATATCTGACAATACTTTTTTCTGAAGTCAGTCATGCTGTACTCTGAAATACCGAAGCAGCATCCTGCTGAAGCTGCCAGGCAGTCACTGCACACACCAGGAGGGACAACGCTATCTACATTAAGCGCTGCACACACTCCAGGTGAAACAGCACTAGCTCTGCCTTGAGCACTGGAAGAGGGTCAGCAGAACTCCGCGTTTGGAGGTAGGCGACAGCGAGGGGGGGGGGGAAGGAAGATCAATTTTAATTTCAGTTCTGTTCCTCCTCCGCTCAGCTGTTGCCATGCACTGAAGTCCCAGGTTGCCGTGTGACCTTGCCGAGGAGCAGGCAGCCGGATCTGCTCAATGGGACCATTGTGCAGCCTTGCAAGGGGCTTTTCTGGAGCCCAATCCACGGGTGTGGCTGAATGAGCGAGGAGGCAGCCTCCTCCCTCCTTGGTGAACTCCCCGTCCCGGGGAAACTCCACCAGGAGCACGCTGATGCAAAAGGCAGCCTGCAAGAGGCAAACCCCTTGTCAGGAGCTGAGCGAGGATCTCTCCTCCTCTGCCCAGGTCTCCATCCTTCTCCCGCTGCCGGGAGCGCTACAAAGTTAACCCAAGTGATTGATACGCTATTTGAGCGTATTATTTCACTATCGGCGACTGATGCCACTGATGTAATCAAGTTACATAATCGCTGTCTTTGCACGAATACATCCATCTTCCTACAGATAGATCTGCATATCTTCTTCCATCCATTATGCATGAACCCACCAGCAGTACATAAGGGTACATATTTTCGCACACACTATATAACTTTAGCATTGCAGTGCATTGCACTGCACAACGTCATCACTATCGATTCCCTCCACCTTCCCCCATTCCCTCTATCAGAATTGATTTTGCAGAGAAAGATTACCAATGTGCATTGCTTGGATCCCTTTAAATCTTTAAAGGCTGAAGTGCCTCCCTTGCTCGCTTCTGTTCTTAAGACGACGATCTTTTCTATCCTTTTTCTCCCTGTCTCGCTTCACACCACAACTAACAGAGGAATTAATTCACACACAGTCCCTCAGCCAGATGCATATATGTATGAAATACCGAAGATAGCATCTCTGTTTGCAAATCTTCCACTGCCATACACGTGGTCTGAGATTTCAGTAGGTAAGTTATTGGGTGAAAAAAATATAAGAGCAGGTGGATGAGAGATTTTCAGGCTAGTGACATTTACAATATTTCTCTACTATCAAGATGAGATTTTTTTTTTCTCTTACTGTCCCTCAGTTTATAATTTCCTTGCAGGATTTACAGGCACAGTTGTAATCCCAAATCACCAGTGGCATTTAACCCCCTTAGCACCAGAGCACTGTACCACCATTAATAAGGATTGCCACCTTAAAGTTTAACAACTTGAAAAGCAGGATTTCTCTCCCTCCATTGCAGCTATGAAATGCAGCAGAATGCTGCACAGAGTTGGAAACATTTGTTTTCACCAGCGGATGGGATTCGTTCTCACACTAAATAGATTCCATCACAGAGACCTTTACTATCAAAAACCCTTTTCAGTCAAAAATATTACAACCGGGGGTGAAAAAAAATAAAAGAAAAAGTGGTAAAATTAAAGACTCCTTGCTTTTACAGCACTCTGCCAAATCCAGAGGGTGCAAGAATAGAGAGGGAGGAGGAGATTTTTAATTATTTTTTTTTTTAAATTATCGCAAAAAAGCACTCACCAGAAGACCTACTGCAGTTATTCCACTCAACTGCCAATAACGGCTGGAGCCCCTCGCATAAGGATAATGCAGCAATCCCCAAAGTACCCCATTTCAACCACACGCCACCAAGTTTATCAATGCCGGGCTTTCGCCGGGAGAAAAATGACCTTACCCCACAGGAGCCTCCTGAAATATCCCTCCGGTGCGATCGGTCAACGGGGCGAGCGCCGGTCACCACACTGCGCACTCGGCCGGAGAAGCCCCGTGTTTACTCCTGGGGCTGAGCTGGCCGCCGGTGCCGCGGACGCGGCGCCCATCCATCCAGCGGTGCCAGCTCCGCCGCGGGCGCAGGTAATTCCATAAAGACTTCGGCGTCCCCCCACCGCAACCCCCCCCCCCCCGCACCCCTCCAGAGTCGCCCCTTCCTTCCTAGTTCAGAAAGTGCCCGAGTCGCCGGCGGGAGGTACCATCCAGGTGCGGCGGGGGGGGGTGGGGGTGAGGGGATAAGGCGGGGGGCGGCCGGCCCGGGGGGCCCCCCGCGGACAGCTCCGCGCCCAGCGCCCCGCCGCCGCCGCCGGGCCGGATCCGGGCTGCCGCGCACAAGTATCCCGGCGAGCGGCGGTCCGGTGGGGATTTTCCTGGTGCTGGGCGGCTGTGGAGGGGGGGGGGAGGAAAAGGGGGGAGGGTGCTTCCCGGGTCCTAGCACCCTCACCGCCGTGCCAAAAAAAATAAATAAGAAAAAAAAAAAAATAAAATGGGGAGGTGGGGTGGGAGGAAGAAAAAAAAATCTCCAAAGGGGAAAAAAATCGGTTGTCCGCTTGCCCCGAACGATACTAATCCCCGGTGAAAATGACAAGTGATCAGCAAAAGAAGAGGAGGTCTTGATTGATAACCACAATCCACCCAAAATATCCTAAGGAGCAGAGGACGAGAGGGAGCGAGGGAAGAGAGGCGAGGGAAACTGCAGTGCATAAATGATTCCTGTGTTTCTACGAGACGGGCTCGCTCGGCGGAACGCGCCCTCCGCCGGGCCGCCAGCCGGCAAGGAGGGACCGTGACTGCCACCCCATGGACACCCCGGCGCTCGCCCAGCGCCGCTCTCGCAGGAGGGGTGGTGGGTTTTGCGGGGGGAGGGAGCGAGAGGGGGAGGGCCCTTCGGAAGGGATCCTGGAGAAACTCCTGGGAAGCGGGCATCCCTCCTTCCCTCCCTCACTCCTTCCTTCCTTCCTTCCTCCCTCCCTCCTTCCTTCCCTCCGCCCCGGTGCTGCCCGCCTCCCCGCGCCGCCTCGGCCCGCAGCGCTGGGGCTGGAGGTGGGGATGGGGATGAGGATGGGGCTGGGGAAGGGGCAGAGTGTGGGGCGAGAGGCTGAAGCTGCGCGGGCGTCAGCCTGCTTCTCTTTTCCTGTTGTGGTTTATTTATTTTTTATTTGTTGACCGCGCCCCCGCCCCCCCCCTTCCCCAACACACACGCTTTCCCCTCCGGTTTCCGAAGTGAAGTGTTGTTTTAGGAGAGATGATACATTATCTATTCTTGGATTTTTATAAGGCAAACTGTGGGCCTCGCTGTTGCCATGGGATCTTCTTTGTGCGAACTCTCTGAACTGTGTGGGAACAGTTTTATTTCCTTCCCTTCAGATTTTTTTTTCTTTTTTTTTTTCCCCTTCTCCTCTGTAACTCTTCTGAAGATATGTATCAAAATGTAACTGCGTTATTGCCAATTAAGATTAACAGCAGCTGCAAGGTGCACCTAATTAGGAATGTTAATTACTTCATGAAATAAATAGTCATTTGCAGATGTTTATAATACTAAACAAATGTTCTATAAAACGTAACTCTGTATAGTTCTGACACTCCCCCCAATAAATTCGATCACATTCCTGCATGAAGGTGTGGGGGAGTGGGCACCCCCTCTTCCATAGCCCCTGCCCTGCAGGCACACGCTTGCAAGAAGAGGTGCTCGGGGTGGCCTGTTCATACGTTGGGTCAGAGGGATTTCCTATCCTTAGAGTCCATTGCGTGGGGAGGGAAGGCGGAGGAGCGAGGAATACCTGAGCAATGTGAGCTAAATGCTTACAGTCACGTACCTGTTTATGTCCGTGCAAACGGTGCTCTCCGAAATGGGGGCAAAGAGACGAGGCGACATTCAGTGACCGCAAAATCCACCCTGGCTTCTTTGTAGGGCCATAGGGAAGAATCCAAACCGCTGCGTTTTCTAAACCCCCAACATGTTACAGGAGGAGAGAGAAAGAAAAGAAAAGAAAAGAAAAGCAGCACGTGGGAAAGTGTGATTTTATTATGGATCATGATAAAGGATTATCGATAGGCAGATAATGTGCCGTGCAGAGTCAGTGGGCTGCGGGAGAGGTGGGAGCTGTTGCAGAATTTGTGGAGCTCGCTCACACCCCACCTCTCTTCATGATAACAGAACAGCATTCTTCACGTTGGATAAAAAAAATAGAAGAAACTAGAAATGAATGCAACAACCAGTAGTCAAAATTCAATTTTAAAAGACAGAAATTAATGTGACTGGTTAAACCAGGCATTCCGATACTACTATGATGAGTGATCCCTATGCGTGGGTAGGTAAAAGAGACATGAAAAACTTTATGGGATTCTCTTTGTGGATCAGTACAGGGCATTTTAAGTTAGCTAAATGACTCATGCTATCAACTTTAGAGCGCTGGTTTTGGGTGCTTGATTTAGAAGCCCAGGCGTCCCAGCTGGTTGAGTAAGGGAGAGAGAGGGAAAGAGAGGAGGGATCCCAACTTTGATTCTCACCATTATCCTTTTGGGAGAGCTGCTTTCTCACCACTGAGGAGCAACACCAGACTCCAGGCCCGCACAGGCTCCTCCATTACGTGACACCAAGAGTCGTCTTCGCGCCCAGACGGAAGGACAAGTGCTCGAGACCATTTGTGCTCTGCAATGGGCAGAGAGTAGGAAGGAGGTACTTGGGGTTAACATGTCAGCCAGGCACTGGGCAAATTTGCCTTCAGTTCCTGATGTTTTACAGATTTCTCCTCCACTGATAAGCAAGTAATTTAATCTCTCTATGCTTTTGTTCCTTCTCTGTATAACGTGAGTTGACACTGTTCTTATTCACAAGCGTGTGGTGAAGGTAAAGAGGCATTAATGTTTGTGAGGTGTTCATATACAGTGGTCATGGGAGCTATATAAGTTCCCAGAGAGGCTGATTAAGTGTCTGGCAGGAGAAAGGGAAAATGAAAAAGGGTGGAAGCCAAAAGATGTGAATGAAATACAGTGTAATTGCTAAAATGGCTGAAACCAGACTAATACAGAAAAGCTGTAGACCGTTCACACGTAAAGAATACAAACCGCCTGTGTTCTTGGGTTAAATTCATTCCTGGGTTAAGGAAACTGGATTCAGTTTGTTTCTCACTTACTGAGTTGCTATGAATGACAATGCAGCTGTATGGACGCAAGTAAAAGAGAATTTAGATATTATTTTTTTTCTCAGCTACATACTGAATCTCTATTTGGCTTTGTCCTCCTATTAATAAGTATGGTGTGTATAATATAGAAGGGGATGTCCTTTCTCCTCATGATGACTTGAGTGTTTTCAAGATATTTCACCAAAGAGAGAAGCAAAATCTTAGCTGTTTTCTAAACATTGTTTTAATTCCGTAGCATTCAATGCATGCTGAATGAGTTAATATGAATAGTGTACCTTGTGCCTGCACCGTGTGTATCATCTTGAGGCATCATGTCCCTTGAAGTAAGGGAGAGGCACAAACTGCATCCTCGTCTATACTTCAGTAAGTGACTTTAAAAGGATTATCCCATTTAATGTGTATAAAGGAAAGCAAAACAGTGCAGTCAAAGTAAACTTCCTTTTCTAAAAGTAATACATATTTAAAATGAAAGGGCTGGCAGAGTACGTGGCTCTGAAGAATGCTAACATGCAGAATGGTTTTATTTAGTAAATTCAATCTGCTCAAATGGGTAGTACCCAAGAGCTAATGCCATCCCTTAGCTGCATGGTGTCCTTTGAAACTTTCTGGCCTTGTGCTCATCTTGCTGGTAAGTCTGTCCAGAGGGTTCAAAGACTGGTGGGGCGTGATTTCCCGCTACCTACCTGTGGACCTTATTTAATACATATGGTATTAAATAAAGTTTCTGTTTGTAAATAATGTTTCTGTTTGTGTATTTATGTCCCACTTTGTAACAAATGCAATGGCAGAAATAGGCTAAGTAAAACATCAGCACTCACACATTCTCTTGCTTAGAGTGCGTATACAATAGGACCATGACATTGTATCAGTCTAACAGCATGGAAAACAAGAATAGTTTTTAGGATGAAAAACATAATAAGATCAAAATTTCCAAAATATACCTTCACTCCCCCACTAAAAACTCCAAACAGAAGCCCTGCTCATGTAAAAATCTACATGTGAACCCTGTAAACTGCAGTCTCAATCTAATTACTAAACAATTTCAATAAAGCAAAAATGTCTATCATTTTTTTCTGTTCCCCTTTTGCAAACACAATTGCATTGGTCTTATTAAAAAACAGCTTCCCTTTTGCTCTACTTTTGGCACGACTAAGTAGTCTGGAATGCTTCAGAGAGAACAAGGTAAAACCTGAAAACTGCTATCTGGTTAAGTTCTCAGAATCTCCTTGAATTCTTGTGTATTTTTTATATTTTTAATTTATCTATAGTTACATTTTATTTATGTTGTGTTCTTTATGTATTGTACATTACATATTACATATTTTTAGTAGGTCCAGGCAAGAATGTTCAAGAGAGCAGATCTTTTAAAAAGAATAATCTGTAATTCCACGTCATGTGAAAATTTCAATAGCTATTTCCTTTACAGGGGAGCCTGATGCTAAAGAGTACGTGTCTAGTCAGGGAATAATACTCACTTCATAACTAAGAGATTTAATCACAACAATTCTTTATTATATTATATTATATTATATTATATTATATTATATTATATTATATTATATTATATTATATTATTCTTTGCATGAAATACATATACCTTTCCGTAAGTATAAGCATTGTGTACTCACTGCTGAGCTACGTTGTCTCAGATACTCCACTTTTACCATGTTTTTCTTGTTGGTGCCATTTTTGTGTGACTAACCCAGCCTCTGTGTGCAGAGCACATCAGACAGCTCAGGCTATTTGATGCACAGCTCTGCCAGGCCCTTGCTGTCTCTATAGGCAGCTGAGACAAGCCTTCCTATGTCGGGTAGGCATCAGTTGTGGGTGGCCTGAACAAAGCACTACGACACCTATAGATGAAAAGTGACATTACATAAAAGCTCAAGTATCTATCATGTTACTACTTGAGTGGGAGGATACTTTCATTCAGAAAGCCATTCCTGCAAAACATGCATTTCATTGATTCTGAATGTTTAAAGGAGATGGAATTAGATATATGTAAAAAAACTAGGTTGGTTGTCCTGCAACTTGCCGCTTTAACCTAATTTAGCAAAGGATAATGTCAAGATAATTAAATGCTCATCTCTTGCACATTTTAAATTTTGTAGAATAAATGATTACTTGCTGTTCCTCTAGTCTCTCATTAGGGTATCTCAAATGAAGATAATATCCATCCATAAGCTACTTAGAATATATACCTCATCTATTTAATTAAATAGTACTCTATCATAAGACGAGAAAACTAAAAAGATGGGGTGCATTCATGCATTAAAAAAGATTTGTGTATTTCATTTCAGAGTTGCTGCGTTGGTTTTTTTTCCCCAAGAACTCACAGAAGGCAATAATAAGGGATTATTTTCCCTTGAGGATCTGTTTACTTTTAGAATATTCAGCAATATCAATCTCATCCAATGCCTATAAAGTCAATAGAAAGGCTCCTACTACTTCAGTCCTAGTTACAGCAGGTCTTGCACAACTGTTACCCAATCAAAGATCATAAACTGGAGATTTTAAATATATGCATTATTTGGAAAAAAGTTGCATAAGAATGATTGACCCAGGTTAGGTGGGTAATCCACCTCTGCCAGCGATCTGTGCCCAGCAGTGGCCAGGACTGAATGATGGCAGTAGACAAAGACAGGGCTGATGAAAAGCAAAAATACTCGCCTAATACACCTCCCGACTTGTGACAACCATCAGTTCAGGGGTTTTTCACTGTTTTTTTCATGAGAAAATGCCAATCACGGATGTGAAAAGTGTTAGAAATTAAGAGAAAAATGTGATCAGAATTGAAGGAAAAAAAAAAGGAAAAAGCAAGAAAGCAGGCAAAACCTTGTCGAGTCATCCAACTGCTTTGTGAAAAAATGACTCGTAGTCTTTCAACTGAGTAATTTATTTTTTTTTTTCATTCTGAAAATTGCCACAAGGTGGAAAATGTGCCTTGAGAGCAGGTCCTGTGGGCCGCAGCTCCCTTCCCGCTCTGCCGCTTCCCTGCCCGGGACACTGCCTGACACCTCCTCCAGCCCGGCCCACGGAAAACCCTCTGTCACTGCAAGATTTGCTCAGGAGTAAAGGGATTTTTTTCATGGCCTTCTGCCTGCCTGCGAGCAGGCCAGGGCGGGCAGCGGGGGAGCAAGCCAGGGCAGGCTGGGCTGGGTGGTAACGGAGCAGGCCGGGGCAGGCCAGGGCTGCGGGGCGGGGACCTCTCCCATCAGCCCCATGCCACCATGTTCAGAGGCAGCGAGCAGAGCCGGGACAAGGACGGTGTTGTGTCCCTCCAGCTGCCTGCTGAACAGCAGGCAAAGGCCAGGGCTGGAGTCATGCCCCAGGTCAGTGCAGGCCCCAGGAGGCTGGGCAGGGACAGTCAGGCCTGCAGCTGCCCTCAGGGCCCAATGGCGCAAGTGCCTGGGTGTGGGTAGTGGATGTTATACACAATTTAATAAATATTTATAATGCAGTGCTGGATGTCTATCAAAACCTGCCCACCGTCACTCTGAGATGCCATATGGGTACTGTTTGCATCATGGCGCTCATCATGTAGTTAATGGGTGCGTAATACTCATTTTCTTCCTTTGACTGCTGGGTCTTGCATTGAAGTGCTTCACTCAGCGCTAAAAAATGACTTCTGCAGCCTCGGTGCAGATAGACCAACCAAAACATGAAGTCCTGTAGGTCAGCGCAGTGGTGAGAATGTCATGAGTAGGGTGGTAAGGTGTAAGGTAAGGCAAGTAGGTGTAAGGTGCAGCTCCATATGAGCGAATTCCTAAAGAAGTACAGTTACTTCCATCCTCAAGTACATTAAGTACTGAACTTTCATATATCAAAGAGTGATTGACAAAAACAAAATCAAATCCAGAAGCTGCCTATGTAGATGTAAACCACTTTGACAGGAACAGACTAAAATTTAGCTGGTTTAATGTTCCTGAGTATTTTTATTCTTTGGAAAGTTATGAAGCAGAATAAGAGATCACTAAATCAAAGCTGTGTGCATTACCTACCCCACAGAGCTCATGAATCAATTACAATAAAGCTATACATGTCAAAAATAATTTACCTAAGAAATGTTTGTTATTCAGTGTTGCTGATTTTCTGTCTCCCTCCTGCATATACACATGTGTGCATACAGAGGCACTTGATTTTGTGCTTACTAATGCACCCAATTTAGCACCTGCAAAGATTTATCCCAGTTATTAATATAAATTACTAGGATTTATCTGCAGTAAACATGTTTTGTTGCTTCCTTTTGCCATTTGGATGCCATGGGGAAATCTGAATGTCTTCATTCAGGTATGGCCTGTGCATGTGGAAGTATGTCCCCCTCTTACCTGAGGGCAAGACAGGGACAATGCACACAATGGAAAAAGGGAGGGGAGAATCAGGGTCTTTGTTACATGTATGACAGATCTTGATTAAAATACCTGGACGGGAAGAATGTACTAGTACAGCTATACCATGGACCACCTACCTAAGATGGTGACAATGACCGTAAGAGAGTCTAGAGAGATTATAAAGGAAAAAAAATAAAAAGATGACAGTGATACAAAACCTCAGTTACTGTATGGAGACTAGGTAAGAGTTATGGTGGAACATGACATGGTGATTAAAGTTTAGGACATAATAATCAGTTGCTCTTTGGAACGACTAGGCAGAAAACTCACAAGAAGAGAAGCAGCTTTTCAGTTTTGAACAGTGCACAGGACCCAGTTCAAGAACCAATTATTTAAATGCCACTGTACAATAACCACTGTGAAGTATTCAAATTCCTGGAGCAAATCTCCTCAGATCTCTCCAAAAAGATATTAAAACAACCTCACCTTCTCTTATTGAAGTATTGCTTTACTGTAAAGAGAGGCAATACCTAAAAATGTGGATGATAGTTAAAATGAAGTTTAGAAAAAACACCCCAAAGGGTAAAACTGTTAGGTGGTGCAAAGGAGACTGTTCTAAGACATGATGTTATATGCTCAATGAATGAACCCATCAGATCCTGAAAAAAAGCTAGATTGATTCAGCAAAAGAATAAAGGGTCTTTTAAAAATTAAAAAAGAATTGTTTGAAATATGTATATCACAGCCCAATAATTGAAAATTATATGTAGTAAATTAGATATAAAGCTATAGCAACTCAGCCCTGACAAAATTGTTGAGAATCAGCCCACTAACAGCATACTGCATAGAGAAAAAATATTTTCAAACTCATTAGAAGATGAAGCTTGTCATCACCGGTAACAGCAGATGATTCAGTAGGATGAGAACTAGTAGAAAAAAATCAGTGAACAGAGCTGTAACAATTTGCAAAATATCAAATTTATAGATAATATTTTTATTGTTCTAGTATGTAAGAGATAAACAACCCTAAGGGTGTTAAAACAATTATTGCTACCACAGTTTGAACTATCAGTATCAGTATCAAAGTTTCTCGAAAATGTCAGCTTAATGTCTAACAGTCTTCAACAAACAATCAAAACGTCAGGAATGATTGGGTAAGAATTGAAAACAAAACTGGAAAAAAACATGCCACTGTATTAATCCATAGTGAACTTTGATCTTGAATATGACACATGATTAGGTCACCCTGTCTCAAAAAAGTTGTAATTAGTAATTAGTATTAATCAAGTAATTAAGTAATTAGTAATTAGCAAGGGAATAGCCAAATACAGCACGTTTACCCTGAGAGATGGAAGAACCCTGAACAGAGTAGGTCTGTTTGGTTTGCAAAAGATGACACAAAGGGAAATACACGTGAGATCTGTAAAGTTACAAGTAGTGTAAGGACAAATGTTTTTATTATACAAGAATGAGAAGACAGCCAGTGAAATTATGATGTGGCATGTTCAAAACAGATGCATAAAAAATAAGTAAATTGTGTAATTCATTCATTGCCTCAGGATGTTTTGAAGGCATAAGTATAAATCAGTTCCAAAAGATTAAGTACATTCTTGTTGGAGAGGCTCCTCTTTTGTATTAAACAATAATCTGACCACAACTTCCAAGTCAGAAAATGCCAAAACTACGTACGGCCAAAGTGGAAGGATATATCAGAAAGAGCTCTCAGTCTGCTTCATTTGTTTCTTTCACACTTTGCCAGGGCATCTTCTACTAGTCATTCCTAGTGAAGGTTTTGTGTTATTGAAAGAGTTAATGCAATTATGCAGAGTTAACGCAACATAGAATCTGTAAAAAAATTACTAGGAATGTAGCTTGCCTGGGTTTATTGTACAGGAATTTCATTTTCCATTGGTGTTTACTTAGAGCTTTTTGAGTATAAGGAGTAAAAAACTGCTACAGAGAATTCCTGTATTGATTCAATGCTCATTTTTACAGATGTAAGTAAACATGCAATAGGAAGAAGGGCAAGAGATCCTGAAAAAGCATGAAATTCAGGATGAATTTCAGTTCTGTCTGTCAGGCACTGTTAATAAAGATACTGAGCCATATTAGGTACGCTAGCCAGTTCAAAATGACACACGTTACACTTTTACATGTTTGTTTGTTTGGTTTTTTTAATCAGTTTGTTCGGTTTTTTTAATCAGTTTGTTCCTGCCCTGCAACCTGTAACCTTACAAGCAGAGCTTCTAGTATTTCAGGAGGGTTAAAAATGCTGTTTGTAGGACAGAAACCTTCCTAATACATCCTCAGGTTTGGAATGACTAGAAGTGCACGTGTGGGTGATGGCAGCGTGGCGGGGCCTCCGTGGCATCAGCCTCAAAGGAGTTAAAGAAAACATGGCTGTGGGGGGTTTTCTGTTGCTGTCTGAATGTTTCCTCAAGTCTATAGAGAAACATGAGAGCCTTGGTGGGAGAGTATTGTATGTTACTGAAATGCGTTGTGGCTACAGAACAACTTTACAGCATAAACAAATTTGAGGCTTCACACAGCTCAATAAGGGGGTAGCTTTTCCTGATGTGAATCTATAAATGATTTTGGCAAACACTTGTTATCCATATTCTGAAATTCAGTTTTCCCAGATCCAACATTTTCTTTCTTCTGTCTTTATTTCTTATGTTAAATATTCTCTTGAAATAAGAAACAGCATAAAGAAATGCTACACTTTTAGCGTGATTGTTGCAGAAGATCTGTGACAGCACAGAAAGCAAGCTGCAGACGATGAAAAATGGAGGATCAGCAATTACTAAGATTTACAAGAACACTCCTGTATAACTTTGTTCTGTGCGCCTGGAAGAAACATAACTTCCATTTCAATGTGCAGTTTTGCTTTGCTTTATCTTAAAAATGCCAGTTTGTTTCAAAGGCCAGCGTTCTTTCTTCTTACAGGGGGCAACAAGCTGTTCCTTATGCGAGCAGCTGCGACGGTGTAGCATTTCCTGGAAGAAGAGAGACGACTGTCAGTGCAAAGGATGAAAGTTTTGTTTTCAGCGGTAGAGATAGATGAATCAGAACAAGAAAGAAGAATAAAGGCAGAGGAGAGTGGCGGGGTCTGAAATGAAGGCAATGTGATCCGAATGTTGATGAAGAGGCATTGACAAGATGAAAGATCTCTCTCTGTCGCGCTCTCGCCCTCTCATTTCCAGTGTGTAAAATCTGTCCTGTTGACACACTCTTGTGCTCTTTTTATATCGCAAAACTGGAACAAATGGGATTCACAATCAGTGGTGGTGGCACAGCCCCTGTGACAGGTACTTGCTAAGGGAAGGACTCAGCAGCTGCCTTGTATTCTCCCCCCTTTTTGAGACCCTTCAGTCCATGGAACTGGACTTTATCAAGATTTGAGAATCCTTCTCTGTGTAATTCAAGCTGATTAAAAATATGGAAGGTTTATGAGGTACTGACAATTCACATCGACTCTCCAGGGAAACATACAGTATAGTTAAATACATCAGGTATTTTACCTATATGTTTTTTAAGTTTATTCATAATATAACATAGTTCTCTGTTGGATGTCAGTACTCAGAGAAAATCCTGTTTTAGGGAAAAAAGAAAAAAAGAAGCCGAACAAGCAGACAAGTCATGCTTGAAAATAAAAGGTTGACAAACTTCAAAAAATGTAAAACACCTTTATACTGGATATACCGAGAACTGTGAAGTTCTTGCTTCAACACATGCTGCTGTACTGGGGAAAATGCTTCCAGCTGTTGAGCCATCAGCTTTGATGGCGGTTCATTTCAAAGAACCAGGGTCTTCCAGATGAGCGTGGCTGTTGCTCAGAATAGTGTGTATTCTCCCAGTAAATATTTTTTCCCAGTGTAAGTCCAAATATAGTGACATATATCAGTCTGTGTATAACATGGACCTGAATGAGTTGTCGTATTGTGAAGTACGCAACGTACAGGCCACAAAATTGTACAATGAGATAAAAAAATAATTTTCTAAAGTTTACGTGCTATCTGACGTAGTACCATCTTAATCGTCTTACTGAGTAACGGCTTTTTGTAGTACATCTGAAGCTTTTTGTTTTCCCCCCTCTGTAGTACAGCTACAGGGAAACTGTGATTTCATTGGAATCGATCATGAAAATCAGGGAAACCAAAGTGCTATTTCAAACCCGGCACTCTTTCATAATAGGCATGTTCACTTTTGTGGCTAATTTGCCTGACTAAGAAGTGAAGAGTAAAAGTTAAATTATACATTTACCTGCATGATATATAGGAGTCATGAGGTTTAGTTAGTTAATACTCGTGTTGCTTTTCATAAGGTAAAGTACATTTGATAATTGTTGCATATTTAACAGTAAGGAGTAGGCAGAACAGCTTAGTTAGAATTTTTCAAAGGGAGTTACGGTAGGTTTCCCTGAAATTCAATAGGTCTTGGATGCGTTAAAGTCTGATATACTGAGATGCCTGAATCAAAGCAATTAAATTGGTTTTAATTAGCAGATTTGTTACCTTGATATATATTCACGTGTAAACGGTTATTTATTTTTTTAAAAAAAAAAGGTAGTTTAAATTTGCCTATGTATAGTTTTAAAAAATAAAAAAAAAATACTGCAATGGATGCAAAATAGCTAGGATATCCCAAACTGCTGGAAGGGAGTTGCCTGGAGCATCAGACTTCTGAGTACTATAAAATGGTTGTAGACTTTCTTCCTCCTTTGCCACGTTGGAGCCTTGTGAAGACCAAGTTTGCTGCTGGTAGTGACCACGTGGTAATGTGGATGTGTGGAAATATTTTGAGTCTGAGCCCTTAACTTTTGGGGAAAAAAATTAAAAATTAAGCATTCCACTGAAAAGCATAAATTTTCTCTATCAGAAACTATAACTGCCTAACTTCACCTCCGTCTCCTTTCACACTTAAGACCACACTTTCCTGACACAGCTGGTGATTAAGCCAGCTAGGGAAGGCACCCTGCTGGACCTGTTGTTTGTGAACAGAGAACGGTGATGTCATGATGGGCACAGAGATCATGAAATGATAGAGTTTTCGATTCTTGGAGGGGTAAGGTCAGCAGAACTGTCACCTTGGAATTCCAGAGAGCAGACGTTGGCCTGTTTAGGAGACTGGCTGACAGAGTCCCTTGGGAGGCAGTCCTGAAGAGCAAAGGAGTCCAGAAAGGCTGGACATTCTTCAACAAGGAAATCTTAAAGGCACAGGAGCAGGCTGTCCCCATATGCTGAAAGACAAGCCAGAGAGGAAGCAGACAGGCCTGGCTGAACAGAGAGCTTTGGCTGGAACTTAGGAAAAAAGGAGAGTTTATGACCTTTGGAAGAAGGGGCAGGCCACTCAGGAGGACTACAAGGAGGTCATGAGGTTATGGAGGGAGAAAATTAGAAAGGCCAAAGCCCAACTAGAACTTAATCTGGCTACTGCTGTAAAAGACGATAAAAATGTTTCTTATAAATACATAAGCAACAAAAGGAGGGATAAGGAGAATCTCCATCCTTTATTGGATGCAGGGGGAAACATAGTGACAAAGGATGAGGAAAAGGCTGAGGTATTTAATTTCTTCTTTGCCTCAGTCTATAATAGTAAGACCAGTTGTTCCCTGGGTTCCCAGTCTGCTGAGATGGATGACAGGGATGGGGAGCAGAATGAAGCCAACATAATCCAAGGGGAAATGGTTAGTGACCTGCTGCAGCATTTAAACGCACACAAGTCTATGGGGCCAGATGGGATCCACCCAAGGGTACTGGGGGAGCTGGCAGAAGTGCTCACCAAGCCATTTTCCATCATTTATCAGCAGTCTTGGCTAACCGGGGAGGTTCCAGCTGACTAGAGGTTAGCAAATGTGACACCCATCTATAAGAAGGGCCAGAAGGAGAATCTGGGGAACTACAGGCCTGTCAGTCTGACCTCAGTACCGGGGAAGTTATGGAGCAGATCATCTTTAGTGCCATCATGCGGCAAATACAGGACAACCAGGGGATCGGGCCCAGTCAGCGTCGGTTTATGAAAGGCAGGTCGTGCTTGGCTAACCTGACCTAACCGCTAATAAGGTGACCCACTTAGTAGATGAAGGGAAGGCTGTGGATATTGTCCACCTTTGACACTGTCTCCCGCAGCATTCTCCTGGAGAAACTGGCTGCTTATGACTTGGACGGATATACTCTTTGCTGGGTAAAAAATGAGCTCGATGGCCAGGCCCAAAGAGTGGTGGTGAATGGAGTTAAACCCAGTTGGTGACTGGTCACAAGTGGTGTTCCCTAGGGCTCAGTACTGGGGCCAGTTCTGTTTAATATCTTTATCGGTGATCTGAACAGGGGATCAAGTACACCTTCAGTGAGTCTGCAGATGACACCAGGTTGGGCGGGAGTGGTGGTCTGATTGAGGGTTGGAAGGCTTTATGGAGGGGTCTGGACAGGCTGGATTAATGGGCTGAGGCCAGTTGTATGAGATTCAACAAGGCCAAGCGCCGAGTCCTGCACTTGGGTCACAACAACCCCATGCAAGAGTGGGGAAGAGTGGCTGGAAACCTGCCTGGTGGAAAAGGACCTGGGGCTGTTGGTCGACTGTTGGCTGAATATGAGCCAGCACTGCGCCCAGGTGGCCAAGAAGGCCAGTAGCATCCTGGCTTGTATCATGAATAATGTGGCCAGCTGGACTAGGGAAGTGATTGTCCCCCTGTACTTGGCACTGGTGAGGCCACACCTCAAATGCTGTGTTCAGTTTTGGGCTCCTCACTACAAGACAGACATTGAGGTGCTGGAGTGCATCCAAAGAAAGGCAATGAGGCTCACGAAGGGTCTAGAGCACAAGTCTCATGAGGAGCGGCTGAGGGAAGAAGGGTTGTTTAGTCTGGAGAAAAAGAGGCTGAGGGGTGACCTTTTCGCTGTCTACAACTACCTGAAAGGAGGTCGTAGCGAGGTGGGGGTCGGTCTCTTGTCCCAAGTAACAAGCAATAGGACAAGAGGAAACAGCCTCAAGTTGCACCAGGGGAGGTTTAGATTGGATATTAGGAAAAAATTTTTCACAGAAAGGGTTACCAAACATTGGAACAGGCTGCCCAGGGAAGTGGTGGAATCATCATCTCTGGAGGTATTTAAAAGCCATGTAGATGTGATGGATTTGGCGGTGCTAAGTTAACAGTTGGACTTGACGATCTTAAAGGTCTTTGCAAACCTAAATGATTCTATGATTCTATGACCAACGTGTTACAGTACTATTAGTGCAGCCTCTTATCCAAGTCACACCTTAAACTGATCACATCTGTGTTGAGCAAAAGGCATGAATTACAAAAGAAGCTGTTAATTTTAATGCCACACTGAATTTATTAGCATAATTAAGAAATTCTAATCTTTGTTTTTAACAGTGTTTTGAAAACAGGGAAAATGCAGCAAAAAAACCCAACCACAAAGCAAGCTCTCTTTCTTTGGATTAATGCCTATTCACATGGTCAATTCTGAACTGAATACCCGTCAGGTGGAAGGACAAATTCAAATATTAGTTTTAAAAGGCAGAATGTCATCAAATTGGCTGTTGTTGTGTTTTCTATATCAAGTTATGATAAGGATAATTATAATTTCTGCCAGGCTGAGAACACTTAACAGCAATAACCCGTTTACAAAGAAAAAAAAAAAAGAAAAAAGCATAAATCACAGAAAGATAAAATATATATCTTTTTTATAACTGCACCTAGTATTAGGGTTTGGTACAAAAAGCATTTAACTAGCAGTGCATTTTCCCAGAACATGGGAGTTTGGAATTAATGTGTCAATGAACATTTTATATATATGTAATAATTTTACTATCTTTGGTCAGTATGTTCACACTGTATCACAATACATTTAAGTATTGTGTAGTAGGGATCTCTTCTTGCTGATCCACAGAGATACAATAGAGAAGGATTTAGCATTAAAGACAAATTGAAGGATTATAGACTGAGAATTGTTTTCAGGTCATTTGTTTCCTCTCTCCTGTTTCTTTTCCCTGCAGTTCTTCCCCATAACGCCTTATCTCTCACATATTTATTTTGTATGGTTTGACACTACATTAAAAATAAAACCACTGAAATAAATGGCCAAGATGTTACTGCCAGGTTGTTCCAAATCTATGACTTATGTTTGACCACATCTCGATTAATTTTTAAAACAGAAATACTTACATTAAAACTACCAAAGAAAAGTACAAAAAGCCCAAACCAAACCGAAACCCAACTCCACAAATCAAAATCTGTTTTAGTGCTATATCAACAATGATGGAAACAGTTTCAGGTGTTTCCACAAAGGCTTATAGTGTAATCCAAATATATGTGTGTGTGTGTATATATATATGTGTGTATATATATTTATATATATGAAGAAATTAAAAGGCAGTTTCTTAAGAGAAAAAGTGAAACATTCTTAAGCTAGTCTTCAATTTTAAGTAGAGACACGACTATCATTAATGACAGTGAAAATATTAAGCTTCTTTGTCAGAGGATCACAAGTTGAATAGTTACTTAAATTGGTTTTAAAAGATTTGTCAAAATTAATACCAAGAAAACTTTGCAATGTATTGTAACAAATGAAAACAAATTTTCCGCCACCACAATTTTTGATGCCAACTCTGGTAATTAGGGCAGAACCAATCTTCTATAACTTTAGGCATTTGGAGTGTCGTCATTGTACTGAGATCATCATCCAGACTACCTTTGTTGGCACTGGGGAGAAATAGGAGCTATTTTAAAATGATTCAGCTCATTCTAATGTATACATCTTAAGTGAATCTCACCTTTGAAGGACCTATTTCTCTCTCTGAAGTAGACAGGAAAATGGATGAAAAGCTTGGAAACTGAAGGTATGACAGATACCTAAGTCTGTGTGAGGTTATTCCCATCATTAATTTGTAAAGAGGATGTAAAATAAGTAGAGGTGAACTTGCAATTTTAGAAAGTGATTTTCCAATAGTTCTTGGTACCTGGTAGTGTTTGAAAAGGTTTTTTACAGGACGTTAAAGGTATCAACTCTTTTGAGTCAGAAATTGAAGCCCTGTGTGCCCGAACCAGTGCTTCCACACACAATCTGATCAAAATAGAGCCTCTGCTTTATACGGCCAGCTGCCACCTATGCATGCGGTTATAGCTCAGCCTCTGGGGCATGACCTTAAACTGTTTTGATGTGAATTTGTTTAGGCAATGACCACTGACTCCACCGCTTTTTCTCATTTACTCCATTTCTCTCATATGCAACGCATCTGACATACCTCAGAGACAAAACCCAAAGTGCTAGCAAGAAATACTAGTAAAATATATGGAGATTATATTAAAAAAAAAAAAAAACCAACATATTTATACCCTTGTGTGCAATGCATTTTTCTATTGGATTCCAAAGGGTTGCTAAAAAACTACTTATTTGCAGAAATACCTTCTTTTATGCGTACAAACACAGAAAAAGACAAACATTTTTTGTTATTGTTTTTTATGATGCTTTATGATGGCACCCTTATACAGACATTGAACAGCTTTTGCAAAGCCCAACTCAATACTAATATCCTGAAATCTCTGTACACCTGAAGGGCGAATAGAGAATTGTGACTAATGGCCATCAGATCTAAAAATAAACCTAAAAGCACTTCTTTTTTTTTTATCCACAAATAGATCTCTTCCTATACCTTCTGATTACAGCTGACATGATGCTCAAAGTCTTATAGGAGAAATCTATGTATTTCTTTAAAAAAGGAGAAGAAAATAAAGATTATAAAGTCTTTGTAAGCAGTCTCACAGTTGAAGTGTGCTCCAACATGTACTGTCCTCTGTCACTGAAACTCAGGGAAGCATTTTCACTTGTTTCAGTGCTTACTCCATCTCCAAATGGAAAACAACTCAAGTCACTCTCTTTTCAGGAACAAGCTGTTTGATGCACTTTCCCTGATGTCTTTTAATTATCTATGGCCAGGGAATGTCATTAATTCTGCCCTCAGCTCCTGTACTGAAATTCCATTCATGGCAACTCCCTTAACAGCTTGTTTACATGGAACGTGCAAGAAAGTTAAGACAAACTAGCTTAAGATACCTATTTTAAATTATATGTATGCTAAAGCACATTGTACGGATGGTTTCCATCAGAAAGTAGGTATTAATTATGACATACTTCTGGGTTCACAGAAGTATGGGATTATTCCTCAGGGATTTTAACTCATTTCCTTCAAATTTACAACTTAAGTTGCTTTAACTTTTACTAGTCATTCTAAACACTTATCTAAACTACATCAGACATGATAGAAAATAGAACTGGAGAAAGACTCATGCATCTCTTGTTAATGCCTACTTCTTAGGACATGGTCAAATAATCAACAGGCATTACTTTTTATTGGGGTTATGTCACTTTGGCTGGTATATTTTATTTACTTGAATTAATTAATGAATTTTAATTTCTCTTTTAAGTGTCAAGGTGCTGCAGTCTTCAATGAGACAAGAGAACAAAACTGGAAACATTCATCAATAAAGAATATTTGTTGAGTCACTTTTTCTTTTCCCTCTTTTTGAGATTGAACTTGCATTTGCGCTCAGATCATTTGTCTAGCTTCAGAGATAATCACTGCTTGATGATATAATGCAATATTGGATGTAATGAGCTGGTAGGAATCGGCACATAGAAACAAGGTATGATGCTGGAGATTATACTTCCACATGACATAATACTGGCATCTAATGGCATCTATGGCTGTTGTTTCATTATGAAAAAAATAGCAATCTTTATTACTTGAGATTATTAATTTTGACACTTGTCACTGTAATTTTTCCCTGTATCTATATTTTCGGATACTCTGAAAGGTAATTATAAGAGAAAAGGATCTCACTTTTTAGGGGGGATGTCACCTTTGTCCGTAAGAGCCAAGAAAGAAACCCAAACCCTAATTAAAAATCTTTCCCCAAATTTCCCTCCTCACCAAAAGGACAAGATGACATAGCATAAATAAATTCTTAACTAAGATATAGTCTGTCAATAAACTTCCAATTTAATGAAGAAGAAAGACATCAAAGCTAAGGTTGTAACTCATTTGTTTTGTCAAGAAGTGGTTGAAAGAGCTTAAAATATCTTTGAATTGTAATCACTCTTCTCTCACAACTGCACTTTTTTTTCTTGTGGTTACAACTATTCAGTCATTAACTGATTTTTTAAAGCTTGTTTAATTGTAAAATTTACCTATAAAAGTAGCAAGTTTAGACTAAGGTAGAGAGACACTCTTCTATTAAACAGGAGAAGGCAGAAAAAAAGATACTTTGCAAAAATGAATGTATGCTTATCATCAGGAGCTCAGCAGCAGAGGTCTAGAAAGAGAAAAAGAAATTAAGGAAATTCCTATTTCACGTTTGACATTTTTATAAGTCAGGCCTTCCTCCTTTCTTTTTGAACTCTGAACACACAGACACACAGACACACAGACACAGACACTCTCCTTATATTAAACTAATTCTATTTTTCACCCAATTAGTGGTGAAAAGTGGTAGAAAGGACACTCTTAAGAAGAAATTCCACATTGCTTTGTGAGAGAATCTGATAGAAAATAACAGGTGAAACATGACAATGAGATAGAGGTATTGTGAGGGTATAGGTTATCTGCTGGCAATGTCTATCAAAGCATTTAAGCTTTATATCACCTGGCCAAAAAGAAAGCTAAACTGGTGACATGTAGAATAAAGTAAGTACGAGGCCTTATTTCAGAAAATGGTTTGTAAGGTGTTATTCTAAGTTATTCAAAGCTGAAGCGACTTGATAACTGAAGTGGAGTGACAATAATTTTGTAGTTTGCTATTCCCCATTAATTGTATTTAGAGCAGACATATTTGCATCTGCTCCCTTCTCACGTTGCCGAACCTTCTGATTTCTCTGATATCTAAATTTCCAGCACACTTTGTGAGTCCTGAGAGTGCTGAAATTTCCCATTCATATCCCTAAGGACACATGGTACAATTTGCACATATTCTGCCCTAGTATTTTGTCATGAATGCTGTGTACTGTTCAGAAACTTGAAGTGCAGGCAGGATGTGCAGCGCTCTAACACCATCACGGTGAGTATTGTATCTGTTTCTTACAGTATTGAATCTATTACAAAGTACTGAACAGTTTTCCAGTCTCTTCTCCATATTGAAGGAGGATTTAGGACTTCAGTTTTGGAAACGGCACCCTCAACAGGCTTTGGGCTAAGCAGGCTCTGGGAAAATGATAAGCCACACTTAAGCCAATGCCAGAGAAAAGAGAAAAAGTGTAAGATTGCTTAAACTATGAGCGTGAGATGTCTCAGAAAGTCCTCATCAGGGAGTCCAGCGTACAGCCTGTGGTCATGCATCTCTCCACCTGAATGGATGAGTGGGAAGTGTGTCTCTTAGAAGAGAGGGGAGACAAACAGTGCCTGCTAGCCACTTGGCCCATCACAAGGTTGAGGAGTGGCTGCTCTGCGGTTGGTGTTCAGGCTGGTGTCCCTGAACACCTCTCTCACCCTGGAGAAAAGGGAGCAGAAGACACTATGACAATGCTGCTTCTTCACCTTTGATAAGAATTATGGCCAAACCCATAGGCATCCTTGCAGCTTCTTGTCCCTGTTTGTCCTTTTGCAGTTTCCCAAATGACAGTTTGTCACAGAAAGGATGTGCAGCAAGTTCTGTGAAGACACTGATGTGCAAATACTTTCTATTTAGGGGAAGACATGGGACTAGGTATGGACCTAAAGTGGAGTACAGCGTAAATGCTTGTTCGATGTCCTGGTGGAGCCACAAAGGCTTGTGCAGTGTGTATAGCACCAAGAGGGGCTGTGCCATCAGTGTTTCAGATCTACTCTGCGAACACATGATGTTGATCCAAGTGGAAAGGTCCAGACTGAGGCAACTACTACTGTCTTTGGGAATGTCTTCATTGCCATGTTCAGCTCTCTAAAATTGAGCTGAAATTTGTTCAGAGACCTCTTATGGTTCACTACCTTTACTTACAACTCTTCCGAGAGCTTCTGAACGGGTGATGGGGTAGAGGAAGACACCAGTATCCTTATTTGTACATGAGGATGAAAGAATTTGATAGCACCAATGTAGAACCAAGTATTCCCCATGTCAGCTAAATGCTGAGTAGGCAATCTCTGTTTACAAGAAAAAGATTCAGCCAAATCATTATCACTCTCCAGCAAGCACACTGTAACTCAGGATGTTCTTGGCCCAGTTAAGCAGTCATGCCTGCCCTAGATCAGTGGGAAGGCTGAAGCCAGATTGGGTCTTCTCATTTTTGTAATATTTAAAATAAGCTACATTTTGAAAAAAGGGCTTGTAGCATTTTTTAAAAGGCTGCATTTGAACCGCTGAGAAGCAAATGCCTTTTAATCCTTTTTCTCCTCATCTTTCCCTTGGAATTGTTAGCTCAGAACACATAACAAAGAGAAGATATAAAACATCCTTCAACTTTTCTGTGAAGCAGCAGGGTTGCCAAAAATTCATGCTCAATCCATCCCCAAATAATTCTCAGTAGAGGAGCTTTATTATCACCTGTCCCTGAGGAAAAGGTAGCTGAGAGTAAGGCAGCTACATAGTAGCTCTCCCTCCCTCAAGGTGTCTTTAGAAATTTCTCACTCAAGAGAACCAGGCCTAAGTGACCGGGGGATCAAGACAAAATGCATGGCTTCATTCGGCTCCATGCTATGGATCTTCCTACCTAGCCCCAGGATTTGTTCCACGCCATTTAAATTAACATAACATTAAAATATGACAGGATTATGTTCTACGGACTCATTAACACATTCCTCTGGTGCAATGGGAGACAAGGAGTGCTTGAACATTCAACCACCCGAGGCATGTATTAATGTGACTGACACCCCCTGCAATGTCTCAATACATTTAAATACAACTCCTATTGAATACAACTTTGCAATTTACATGCAGTTTTCCAAATGCACTGTGAATGTATTTATCTTTTCATTCCACCAAGTAATTCTCAGGTTTGTGATGGGAGAAGCAGCTCTTTCCTCTATGAAGCTACTATTAGATTATAATATTTTCCTCATTCATGTGCCCTACCCTTCTGTCATCATTTTATTGCCTAACTCACATGAATTTAGCAAAGCAAGCTATGATACTTCAGGAATTTCATTTTTTTCCCTTGATGCCTTTGCCCAGCTGCTGCACTCAACAGCCCTTCAAAGGCAGGCTGAGATGCTTTCAGGCTTGTTTGTAGTTAGAAAGCTCAATGGAAAGATGATGACTGTTCCCCATTCAGCTTTTAAATAAAAACAATTCTGTATTTGTATTTGTAAATACAAACAACTGTGAAATCAACTAGCCACCTCTGAATGTCTATTAAGCCTACAGGCAGTGGAGGGTGCAAAAAACTTGGAACCAGAAGACAACAGCTGTAACCTGCACTTACCTACAGATCATTAGGTGGCACTCTTCCCTCTGTCTTAGCCCTGAAACCAGAAGGTCAGAAAATGCAGCCTGGTGTTGGAGCAGCCATTGTTTTAAAAATACTAAGATACAGAACTGAGATTATTAAAATGTGTAGTTATTAAAGATGTCCAACTATTTTGAAAAGAATAAGTATCTTAAGGGGGCCTGCAAGAAAGCTGGTGGGGGACTTTTTAGGATGTTGGGTACTGGTAGGACTAGAGGGAGTGGATTAAAACTAGAGATGGGACGATTCAGACTGGATGTTAGGAAGAAGTTCTTCACCATGAGGGTGGTGAGACACTGGAACAGGTTGCCCAGAGAGGTGGTGGAAGCTCCATCCCTGGAAGTTTTTAAGGCCAGGCTGGACGGGGCTCGGAGCAACCTGATCTAGTGGGAGATGTCCCTGCCCATGGCAGGGGTGTTGGAACTAGATGATCTTTAAGGTCCCTTCCAATCCTAACAATTCTATGATTCTATGATTCTAAGGTTGTTTCGCACAGTATCTTGACCACGTTCAATTAGAAAGTTCCTCTATGCCTGGACATACCATTTTGGCCTCAACTCTTGTGCATGCTAGCACAGGTGATCATGTAACAAACAGATGAACATGTAGTACATGAAATATGAAAATGCATGGCTGTAACTTAACACCTAAATACCAATTGTTACATATGCCTATTATGAGTTTCATGTTCAATTTATATTGTTATAACCAGGCAAGAGTCCCCCCCAAACAAAAAAGATATTCTTTCTAAAAACCTAAAGACATTTCAAAACCAAAAAAGGATTGAATATATTTCAGAGAACAGTTTAAAATAATTGTACATACTTTTTTGTCTACACACATATGTACACAGAGAGCAAAACAATTCCTGTAAGCCATAATTTTCCCCCAGTATAGCATAATTTGAAGCCAAAGGAATGCGTGAGCCTATCTTCTTCTAGTCCTTAGGAGATAAGATAGATTATCCCCGTGGTCAATCAGATAGTTTGTAGCAAGGCCAGGACTTGAAGCAGGCCCATATATTCAGGTCTCTCCTTTCCTTACCTGTTATTCCCTATGACAAGGAAGCCTGCAGTGCCCTCTGTAAGATGTTATCCAAGTAGAACTTGATACTGCTTGGACTTTAAGTTTATGTTTGAACCCCTGGGTATCTACTGAGCTGTTTTATCCAAGACTGAGAAGGAAAGTTCGTTTTCTGTCTTTTGCTGTAAACGCTGTCATTTACAACTGTGTCTTAAGTCTAAAATTTATCAGTGGAATCTGGGAAGTTTTATTTTAGTTCGACTAAATCTTTTCCTGCACCGTTACCTGTGACTGCAAAAGACAGGAGACCTTGAGCCTTCTGGTAAATTCTAGTCCTATGTTTCTGTGAAAAAAGTTTTTCAACAGATTTGTCTTCCATTATCACTTTTTATCCTGCTGTGCAACACAGTCTGCATCTAGAAGAGTGCATGGCAAACAGCATCATACTTTGATCTTCCTTTGGGTTCACTTTGACCTTTTGAACCTTGTGGGCTGTAAATTGTACTAGAGGCTTCATAGGTTGAGAATTGTCACCTGATGGAAACAGGTTCCTGGAACTTCTCTTTACAACACAGACAGAAAACTGTGAGTTAAGCATCACAGGGGGAAATCACAGGATAGGACAGCAAAAATGAATTGGGCCCTATAGTGTTAGTGAATGAATAGTTGAAGGACATACTGTGTTGGTGACATTTTTGCACTTGGTTCCCCTCATCCTACATTATTACCTGTAATACAAATACATAAAGAAGCATAAAGTCTGTGATGAAATTAATGTCTCAGTCTGCTTCTGAATTTTTTTATTCCACTGTGAGTACATTTTATTTTAAAATCACACCTATTGGCTTCAGCATGTGCATGAAGTCAAAAAGCTGTGATATTGTTTGCAAGTTTGAGCCAAATGTAGAGCTTAAAGATTTCTAGCTTTCATTATACACTGAAAATTTTTAGCCACTTCTCTCTGCATTTCAAAATAATGAAGGTGAGAACCTACCCTTTTGCCATCAACAGGTGCTCATTTTGCAAACAGCTGCTTCAGTTAAAGTCTTTAACACCATCCATATGCCTATCATCTTCAGCTGTGATGGTAGAAGGATCACATGAGCAGCCTGTAACCTCATTTACATGAAGCCAGCCAGCTAAGTTTATATACCTAAAAGCTAATTTGATTAATTTACTTGACTTTGTCTGAACTACTCACAAAGGATTTTATACTACCAAAGATATAGAAGTATAATGTCCTGTAGAGCATGGTGTATAAAAATAGAAGTAATATCTTTAATCAGCTATCTATCTTCAATAAGATATTTATCTCCTGAATTATTTATCCCTTGCTATTATTTATCTGACTGTAAATGGGGAAAGAAAAACTTATCTTGCCTGAAAATCAAAGTTTTTACTTCATGGATAAGGTATTAAGTAGATGTTAAAAACTGCGAATATGTTGCTTTTATCCTTATGAATTTTCAAGACAAGAGCTTTGATTGGCTTCTAATTCATTACTACATACAACGATTAATGTTTTTATTTTGTTCTTAATGGGGAAATTTCATCAAATTTTGAGATGATGATTGAGATGGTGGAATTCAAGATCCTTAGGGTGGTGAGGGGGGAGCACAGTAAGATTACTACTCTGGGCTTCAGGAGAGCAGACTTTGGCCTCTTCAGGGATCTGCTTGATAGAATACTGTGGGATAAAGCTCTTAAGGGAAGAGGGGCCCAAGAAAGCTGACTAATATTCAAGGATCACTTCCTCCAAGCCCAGGAGCGATGCATCCCAACAAAGAGGAAGTTGGGCAAAAATGCCAGAGAGCCTGCATGGATGAACAAGGAGGTCCTGCAGAAACTCAAACTCAAATGGGAAGCCCACAGAGGGTGGAAGGAAGGACAGGTAGCCTGGGAGGAATACAGAGAAATTGTCCCAGTAGCTAGGGATCAAGTTAAGAAAGTTAAAGCCCTGACAGAATTAAATCTGGCCAGGGACGTCAAGGGCAACAAGAAAGGGTTCTATAGGTATGTCAGTGACAAATGGAAGATTGGGAAAAAAGTGGGCCCTCTGCAGAAGGAAATGGGAGGCCTGGTCACTTGGGATATGGAGAAGGCTGAGGTACTCAATGAGTTTTTGCCTCGGTCTTCACCAGCAAGTGCTCTAGCCTCACTGCCCAAGTTGCAGAAGACAAAGGCAGGGACTGGGAGAATGAGGAACCGCCAACTGTAGAAGATCAGGTCCGAGACCATGTAAGGAACCTGAAGGTGCACAAGCCCATGGGACCTGATGAGATTCATCCGCGGGTCCTGAGGGAACTGGTGGATGAAGTTACCAAGCCACTATCCATCGTATTTGAGAAGTGGTGGCAGTCCGGTGAAGATCCCACTGACTAGAAAAGAGGAAACATAAGGCCCATTTTTAAAAAGGGAAGAAAAGAAGACCCAGGGAACTACAGGCTGGACAGTCTCACCTCTGTGCCCAGCAAGGTCATGGAGCAGATCCTCCTGGAATCTATGCTAAGGCACATGGAAAATAAGGAGGTGGTCAATGACAGCCAACATGGCTTCACTGAGGGAAAACCATGTCTGACAAATTTGGTGGCCTTCTACGACAGCATTACAGCATTGGTAGATAAGGAAAGAGCAACTGACATCATCTACCTGGATTTGTGCGAAGCATTTGACACTGTTCCACACAACATCCTTGTCTCTAAGTTGGAGAGACATAGATTTGACCAATGGACCACTCAGTGGATAAGGAACTGTCTAGATGGTTGCATTCAAAGAGCTGTGGTCAACAGTTCAACGTCCAAGTGGCGAGCAGTGAAAAGTGGTGTTCCTCAGGGGTCAGTACTGGAACCAGTGCTGTTTAACATCTTTGTTGGTGACATGGATGGGGGAGTGAAGTGCACCCTCAGTAAGTTTGCTGACAACACCAAGCTGAGTGGTGTGGTTGACACACTGGAGGGGAGGGAAGCCATCCAGCAGGACCTTGACAGGCTTGAGAGGTGGGTCCATGTGAACCTCATGAAGTTCAACCAGGCCAAGTGTAAGGTCCTGCATCTGGGTTGGGGTAATCCCAAGCACAAATAAAGACTAGGAGGAGAATGGATTGAAAGCAGGCCTGAGGGGAAGGACTTCGAGTTGTTGATTGATGAGAAGCTCAACATGAGCTGGCAAGGTATGCTTGCAGCCCAGAAAGCCAACTGCATCCTGGGCTGCATCAAAAGAAGTATGGCCAGCAGGTCGAGGGAGGTGATTCTGCCCCTCTACTCCTCTCTGGTGAGACACCACCTGCAGTACTGCATCCAGCTCTGGAATCCCCAACATAAGAAGGACATGGACCTGTTGGAGTGAGTCCAGAGGATGGCCACAGAGATGATCAGGGGGCTGGAGCACCTCTTCTATGAAGACAGGCTGAGAGAGTTGGGGTTGTTCAGCCTGGAGAAGAGAAGGCTCCGAGGAGACCTTATGGCAGCCTTCCAGTACCTAAAGGGGGCCTACAGGAAAGCTGGGGAGGGACTCTTTATCAGGGAGTGTAGTGATAGGATGAGGGGTAGTGGTTTTAAACTGAAGGAGGGTAGATTTAGATTGTATATTAGGAAGAAATTCTTTACTGTGAGGGTGGTGAGACACTGGAACATGTTGCCTAGAGAAGCTGTGGGTGCCCCAACCACAAGGTGTTCAAGGCCAGGTTGGATGGGGCTTTGAGCAACCTGGTCTAGTGGGAGGTGTCCCTGACACTTTCTACTAGATTAGGGGGGTTGGAAATAGAAGGACTGTATTGAAAGTCTTTGAGTTCCTTTCTAACTCTAACCATTCTATGGATCTATGAAATTTTAGATTGTAACTAAATAAGTAAGTCTTATGTAACAGTGAAACAGTGAAACAGTGAAAAGTGGATTGCGTACCCATCATCTCAGTGGGCTTTTCTTTGACAACACATCCTCCTCCAAATTCATAGAAGTATGCATGATAAAGCAAACTTTTCAAAACACAGCCATGTAGACTTAGTTGTTCTTTATTATTTAAATCTTTTTTTGCTTGTCGTTTTGTTTGTTTGGTGGTGGGGTTTTTTTTTATTTTTTGATGGTATCAAACATTGGTTCCTTGTAGTTATAGTACATCCAATATCCAAGGGCAAAACCACTCCATCAGTTCTAATGCTTCTTGAAATGATGTAGACTTATTCTAAAAAGCTGAAATAAAGTCTAAAAAGAATGAGTCGGAATCACGTGTATGATGAAATACTAGATGCCTTTTCCTTTTACTTTGTGTGCTTTTAGGCCTTGAGCTGTTATATATAAATTCAATGATTTGTAGTTTTGAATGTCAGTTGTACTTCCTGTCAGCAACAGAAAACAGTAAGCAGGAAATATTTTTTCTGATTAGATAAATTAGTTAGAATTAGGCTGATTAAAATGTCTGCTTGGCATTACAGGTACATACACAGCTTGTACAATGCCATGTTGGGAACTGATTCATGATCAGACATCATGGCTGTTGTCCTCTTTTGGATTCGGTACCATAAGACCCTGGTTATTCGGTGTACACCAGCAGTTTTAGTGGGGTTCCCTCTGCAAGAAATGCTTATTTTTGCTAGTAGAAGAAGCAAACAGTGTTGAGGAAAAAACCTGTTTTGGGGGACAAACCATCAAGCTTCTTCATATGTGGTAAATATTTCACTCTTTTTTTTTTCAGTAAAATATATTTCTGTATTTCTGCACAGTCTTTTCATGAAAACACTTAAAGTTATTTTCTAAATCAGATTAGGTTTCAGAGTACCTTGAATATTCTCTACAATCTGTCTGGAGATACTACATCCGTGATGACTGATGCGTGAACACATACGCTTTTCCCCATTCACGTTAGAAAGGAAAAAAAAATTATGGAAGGTTTTCAGAAATAGTTACTAAGAGACATTCTTTACTAAAAATATTATTACTTAAGTGCTAAAGAAAATAAATGGTTTTCTTATGGATTTATGTATATAGAGATGAAGAGATAGATATATATGTCTTTGGTTTGTATATATGCACAAGCTTATCCCCTCCTTTTGTAAGCAGCGAAGGAGAGAAAAAAAAGGAGAGGAAAAAAACAAAAGAAAAGAAGAAAGAGAAAAGAAGAGAAAACAAAAAAGAAAAGTAATACTTGCCTGCCATGTTGTCTTTTCTCCCAACTGATACAGTATGATCCTTCCTGTATTTGCCATACATTATTTTTGAGTATGATAAAAAAACATTTTGAAGCTTGCAGTAAGAAAAAAACCCTGGATATTATTTTATGAATATAAGAGAAATAGTCTGTAGCAGAAAGGTAATTAAACCTTGCCCTGGCTGACCTGGCTTTTTAATTAGTACATTTAACTATATTTGGTAGAAGTACTGTAGCACAAAGTATCTTGACTAGCAATATATCATTTAGACATTCCAGTGCTTTTATCGACTTTA